>NC_064841.1:59057815-59657815 GCF_024166365.1 Elephas maximus indicus | reverse complement strand
GAGTGTGTGTGGTATTAGTATATACCTAAAGACAAGTTTTTATCGAAGTAGTCTCTGAGATATGTACCAAACCATAGCTTGTACTTTTGCTTTTGTTTTAAATGTATCTGCTGTGTGGACTGCTGAGAACTCAGTCTGAGTAGTGATTAAGTTCAGATTTCTGTACTTCTCATGGATACTTCTGGGTGCTTTTTTGCAGAGAAGTCATTGCCATCCTGTTGTTGTATAAGTGTTTAAGCTACTAAGCTCTTTTTTTTTTTTTTGTGCTTTCAAATCATCTGAAAGCCACCTGGTGTTCTCTTTCTAGGTGTCCTGGAGCTTCTCATCGGAGAGTTGCCCTAGAGAAGAGGAAAACCAGTAAAACTCAGACAGAGATTGAGAGTGAAAATGGACCCACCATACTAGACCCTCCAGGTACCGTGTCACCAGAAGCTGACTGCTTGGGGACAGGACCTGTGCCAGCGGAGCGGAACCTGCCACCTGCGCCTCTCCCTGCCTGGAGTGAGGAGCCTGGCCTCGACAACCCCGCCTTCGAGGAGGGCACTGGAGCGGACAGTATGTGGACTTGACCTCCTGCTTAGATATTAGACCTGTTTCAAAATTTTCCCCCTCTCCCAGCATAGACTTTTTATTTCTTGTTTTAAAAAAAACCTTTTACTGAAGTATAATTTATATGCTGCAGAATCCACCCATTCTAAGTGTCCAGTTCTATAACCGTTTGCATTTTAGAAACAAAACATGGCTCCTCCCCCAGAAGAAGGTGGTCCTTCCCCGTCTCTTTTCTCTTGTAGTCCATGCACTTACTAGCCATTAGCATGGTTTTGTTTGTGTGTGCATTCAGACAGCTGTTTGCTTCTTGATGTAAGAAATCAACACATCAAGAACAACAAAAGCCAATGAAAATAGTGGCTCAAATTAAGTGCTTACTCTGTGCAGGCACTGTGCTGAGCACTTTACATATGTTAACTGATTTAATGCTTGTAGCTGCAAAACGACAGACATTCGGTAATTTGCTGAAGTTCATACAGCTAGTAAATAGCTGGTTGTGTATTTGACTGCAAGGTCATGCTTTTAACTGCGACACTCCCTTGATATCAGCCTCTACTCTAACTGTGTAACCCATGAGGAAATCAATAGAAAGTGTGCCATCGTAAATCATGGTCATGTATCTCAGTAGTGGGTTGTTAAGTGTTTACTTTTAAAATAATTTTCTTTTACAAATTCCAAATTCTACTACAAATTTAAATTACCCCTGCCACGGTCGTAACCCCTTTTTCACCTCCTAAAACTCAGTGGGTTAAGACTCAGTGAAAGCCCCACCTCTTCTTCAGAGCTTGATGTGACCACTCTCCCAACACCTATACCACAGAGTTAGTGTCTTTTTTACACTGCCTGGCATTATTTACAGTTGCTTCATGGTCCTGACTTACTCTTAATATTTCTTAATCCGATCGGTGAGTCCCCAGGTGATCTGATACATACCAAAAAAATCAAACCCATTGGCTGTCGAGTCGATTCGGACTCATAGTGACCATGCAGGGCAGAGCAGAACTATCCCATAGGGCTTTCAAGGGAGCAGCTGGTGGATTTGAACTGCCAACCTTTTGGTCAGAGGCCAAGGTCTTAACCACTGTGCCACCAGGACTCCAATCTGATACATAGTAACTCTTTATTGATTGTTTACTGATTACTTTTGGAAGACGAAATGTTTAGCTAATTTTAACATACAGGTTTTTTAGTCACTCTGTTTCTTATTCAGTGTTATTTCTAAGTTTTTAATCATCTATTAGCATGAGATAACTTATTCACCTAAGATAATCAAATATAAAACATTGTTTTTCTTCCGTCTATTTTTCTCTCTCATTTTTAATTTGGCAGCCGCACAACAGCCACTTAGTTTACCAGAAGGAGAAATTACCACAATTGAAATTCACCGGTCTAATCCTTATATTCAGTTAGGAATTAGCATCGTGGGTGGCAATGAAACGCCGCTGATTAACATTGTTATCCAGGAAGTCTACCGGGATGGGATAATCGCTAGAGATGGAAGACTTCTTGCTGGAGACCAGATCCTTCAGGTATCAATTTTCATTATTCTGTTAATTTGTAACATTTTGTTCTTGCTCATAAATTTAAAACCAGTTGTTGTGGAGCAGACTGTGACTCATGGCAATACCATTTTGTCAGAGTGGACCTGTGCTCATGGGGTTTTCATTGGTTGACTGTTTGCAGATAGATTGCCGTGTCTTTCTTCTAAGGTATCTCTGGGTGGACTCAAACCCACCGACCTTGTGATCCATAGCCAAGCGCTTATCCACTCCATATACGTGGGAGGTATTTTTTTTCTCCCTGCCTTAATTTTCAGTGCCATGTGTGATTCAGCCCATGGTGCTCAGGCTTTTTGGGCTGGTTAGCCTCTTTCCTGGCTTGGACTTTACAATTGACTGTTTAGTGACACCTTTACCCCTGCTGGGATTCTCTTATCCGTTATCTTTATCCCAAGCCCAGTTTTCCCATCAGTCTATTTCCTTTATAGTCTGATTTATCCTCCTCTACACGGCTAAAATCTAGCAAAGACAGAACTTTGCAATACTAGTTACTTAGAATTGATACCCTAGAATTGAAGGTGGAACTTAGAAGCCTTTTAGTCACCAACTAACAGCTCCCTAATGCACTCTCCTTAGCAGGCATCTGACTCTGTATGTTTTAACTCCTTTGTACTACTGTTACCTCTTCCCTTTCAGGAGATGATCTCAAAGAAGAAATAGGAATTCCTGATAAAGAACTAGCTTGAGACAAGATGATATTTTATTAGAGGGCATGTTGAGACTGGGAGGAGGGATGGTAAGAATTTTACAGTGTGGGACTGGAATGTATGTGAAAACTGGCCTGGACATTTGAATCCTACAAGTACAGGTGATTGAAGCTAAAATAATAGGTAAATTCAATTCTAGAGGGAAAGAGAAAAAATATTTATGAACAACCAAAAAAAAAAGTCTTCTAGAAACCCGAGCTAAAGGACTGTTCCCCCTTGATTTGGTTCTTCAGTCTTTACTATGAGCTGTTGATACTGACCCCTTCCTTTCGTTTTCTCTCCTACCTCTAGTCTAAAGCCTGCACTACTTCATATCTAATTTAGTCGAATATCCCATCAAATATCTCTTGTCTCCCAGCTCTCCTCCCTCGGGGAATACATCTAACATTGCTTTCCTTGCAAAGGTTTGACTGGAGGGTCAGTCTCCAGGGTCAGGGCCCTTCATGGTCTCACATGTAACCTGTCTTCTTAAACTTAACTCTTGTTTCAGGCATGCCAGTTTGTTCATTTCTTCATTCAGTCATCAATTTATGCATCCAACAAACATGTATTGAATACTGAACAATGCTCTAGGCACTGTACTAGTTGCTAGGAGAAAAATTAAGAAGAAAACACAGTCCTTGTCCTGGTAGAATTTGTAATCTAGTGAAAGAGCCAGATGTGATTGTCCTCTTGCTTCCCTCTAAACAGCTTATTCCCATATTTCAACCTGCCTGCAACTCATGCTCCAGTTTGCCCTTCACCAAACCTAAAGCTTTGTTCGGCTGCTCTAGCTGTCTCCTTACTTTAATTGCTGATGATGGCATTTGTTGCTTTTCTCTCCGTCACTGGACGTATAATTAGTTACAGCAAATTATTTAAATGTTTTACATATGTATGCACTATCTTTCTCTGAAGATTGCAGCCACCTTAATGGTAGGGATCATGCTACAGATTTCCCACAGAGCTGTGCATGTAATAAGTGCCCAGGGAATACTTGCTGAATCAATAAAGGAGTGAGTTTGGATATGATATCCTGTTAGGAAAAATCATCTCTTTCATTAAAACAAAACTTAGAACCCCTAGGGTTTTTAGCTCTTAAAAGGAAATCTCCAGATGGGGATGTTTGGCTTTTCTTTCCATTCTCACGTCTACGCTGCCTCCCGCAGTAACGTTCAGGCTCATAACCCTCCTTTGATCGCCCTTAGCATGGCTGAGACAGACTGCACTTTCAAATAATGTCATATTTTTTTACTAAATACTGAGAAGAAATGGGAGACTGTGGAAGGCATTACTAATGCAGCTTATGTGAAATCAGGATTCCGATAGCTGTTCATACTGGATTTCAGTATCCACTAAGATGTTAGTTCTCTAGCTGCATGCGGCTAGCCCATCTTTGAGGACACTGTACTTGTATTTCTTACTCCCTACCTCCTTATTTATTTATTTATATATTTTTTTACCTCCTGACCTGAGTCTTCATGAAGGGAGTCTTAACAACTGGTTGCCCAGGAGCATCCTTCCAGACGTCTTGACACCCTGGTGGTCAGGACCAGGGGAGTAAGACTTCCACTTCAGTAGCCTACATGGTGTTCTCTCTTTCTACCACTTCTGCTTGTTGGTAGCTGTAATTGAAGTGTATATTTTATTTTTGTGTTTTGTTCAAGTTTTGTTTATTAATACATTTCTTCATTGGGCTTTTTAACTCTTCTATTTTAGAGAATTGTTTAGTAACATAACAGAACCTTTATACCTCAAATAAAAAGATAATTATTTGAAATTATTAACGGTTTTGGGGAACTAACCTAAAGCTATAAAATCTGCTTTTTAGAAATGCCAATAAATATTATTTATACATACATAGTGTTAATAACTCCAACAAGAGCAATCTTAAATCCAATTTGAAGAAAAGTATGAACACGTAATCCGGTTAATGAATTTACAACAGGATTCTCCTGTTGTGGGCCCTTACTTAGGTTGGCCTTTAACTAGTAGGGTGTATCCAATAAGTAAAGAAAGACACACCTTGTGCCCTGTGTGGGGAAGCATTTATGGTCGTTTAAAAGTAAATACTTGGAGTGAGTTTATGTTAATAGGGGAAGAAAACTCAGAAAAGGAGGCTGAAAATGGTTGTACAACTTGAAGAATATAGTCAGTGTCACTGAACTGTGAATGTAGTAACTGTTGAATTGGTGTGTGCTATGCTGTGTATATTGTTAACAATAACAAAATAATAAAGTATATTTAAAAAGTAGATACTTGGAAAGAAGGCAAGTAGAAACTTGGTATTTTTTACTGCCTTGTTACCTCCAACCTTGTAGAAGCTGGATAAATGATAGATAACATGAGTCATTTTGAGGATACTCTGAAACATTAAGGTGGTTCATTTGCAGACCAAAGAGCTAGCCCACGCTTTGTTTTAGCAAACCATATGCAATGACAATATGTGACTTTGATTCTCCCACTTAAAAAAAAAAAAGCTTTTGTATTTACTAGCCTCTTTCAAAAGGAGAACGCTGTGACCTCACAGCCTTTTGTTGCTCTTCAGAGATTCATCTGCAGCCTTTTGAGCAGTTTTGAAAAAAATACATTGCTGTTAAAAATTATATCAGTGCCAGTATTAAAAGTAATATGATTTTAGAACATTATTAAGAATAGGTATTTTTAGTTTGATCAGTGTCATCAATGATTAGGCATTTTCAGTTTTTAAGAGAAATAATTGTGTTGATTGCATTGGCAAAAAAAAAAAAAAATTTAGCCAAACATGTGACAGAGTTTACTACGCTACTGCTGTTTTTGTGAAATTTATAAACGATATTTTCTTTGATCTCTGCTTTATTCACACTTCACTAGCAACCATGCATTCATGGAAGAAAAATCTTGTCATTTGTGTTTCTGTCCAAGCATAAAATGGAAAAATGTGAACCTAGGGATAGGTAACTTTATAGCCGAATAACCAATTCAACACTTTCTACCCGTACAATTCATTGACACTATTATGTTGTTCAAGCTGTGCAACTTTTCTCACCCTCCTCTGAATTGTTCTGCCCCCCAAGCTTCCTATCCAGCTTTTCAAGTTGCCATTGGCAGTTTGATGCCATATAGATAGTTCTTTAAAAGAGCGCAGTGTTCAAGGTAGGTGGTCTTTACTAATTAAGCTAAGCTATTGTTTGGCTTAAAGAAGACTTAGGGGATTTTTTTGGTTTAAGGAAGGTTCAAAGTTTAAAAATTATCTCAGGGCAATAGGTTCAGAAGTTTGTCCAACCTCACTGGCTCCAGAAAGTCTGGATTCTATGAGCATTTGAAATTTTGTTCTGCAATTACCCCTTTTTGATCAGGATTCTGCCATAGAATCTGTGATCAAAATGTTCAGTAATGGTAGCTGAGTCATTGAACATCTTTATCAGAGACTTGGATGGTTCCCAAATGCCCAGGTGTCACAAACTTAGAAGAACAGCAGATTTGTGTGGGACATCTATGAACTTGATAATGAAATTTTTAAAGATGTCAACAGGCCAGAATCAAAGTTGATAGGATTCGAAACTGTGAACCATAGACAAGTAAGATGGAGGAGGCCTTGCTTAGCGTGGACTCATATAAAAAGGATTTCAAGTGATCACAAACCCCTAACTCAGGGCCTGTCCCATGGCAGATATTCGATGAATATTAGTCTCTCCTTGCTTTTATCTCAGTCAGATTAAGAGAGGGACTCTAATTGTGATAAACTCTAAGAGTGTTACTAACCTGTTCCTGTGACTAATCAAAGCTGGGCATATTTCTACAGAGCTCTGGTGGTGCAGTGGCTAAGAGTTCAGCTGCTAGCCAAAATGCTGGCAGTCGAATTCGTTAGCCACACCCACCTTGGAAACCCTATGGGGCAGTTCTCCTCTGTCCTATAGGGTTGCTATGAGTCAAATTTGACTCAGTGGCAATAGGTTATATTTTCTAAGGGATGTTATGTATCCAAGGAGCGGTTACTATGCTAATTTCCAGGTTACGAAGTTTCATGAATAAACCTTACGTGAATAGTGTATTATACTTAATGTATTACATATATTACACTTGTGTGTTCAAGAAGCTGAGTGAAGTTATGATTGATATGATTTCCTTTAAAGCCACTCATCTAAAATAAGGTTGTATAACTGGAATGTCCCTCATTTCTTAAAATAAAATTTATTGTTTTCTCTACATTAAGTGTATTTTGTTTGAAAAAACAAATTTGCAATCCACCAGAACTTAAATTTCTGTCCTGAACTAGTATTTCCTTAGCACTTATGTATGTACTGTTACCTGCTCACTCTCAAACTGATCCTGTGAAGTAAATAGTAAACGTGTTCTACAGATGAGGAAACACCCTCAAACAAGCTGTTCAATTTGCCCAACGTCACTCACGCGGTAAGTGACACAACCAAGGGCTCTAACTGAAGACTGTCATTAAAGTCTGTGGTCTTAGCCACTATTCGCGACTTGATGCTAGTTATTGTAAGTTAATTTTAGGAACTTTATATTTTGAAATATCTTTAGAACAATTTCTTTGTAAGTAATGATTTCATAGCATTTTCACAGTGTTAGTTTCCATTGGGAACGACACAGAAACATTTCTCCAAGTTGGGAAAATACAAAATTGTCATGCCTTGCTCCTCATTCTCTCCCTAGGTCAACAGCTATGATATTAGCAATGTGTCCCATAACTACGCCAGAGCTGTGCTTTCCCAGCCCTGCAGCACGCTGCACCTCACTGTGCTTCGAGAGAGGCGCTTTGGCAACCGCACCCACGGCCATTCAGATAGTAACTCCCCACGAGAAGAGATTCTCCACGTGGCTCTTCATAAGCGGGACTCTAGTGAACAGCTTGGCATTAAACTAGTGCGAAGGACAGATGAGCCGGGCGTGTTCATCCTGGACCTGCTGGAAGGGGGATTGGCTGCCCTGGACGGACGGCTCAGCAGCAGCGACAGGGTGCTCGCCATCAACGGACACGACCTGAAGCATGGGACACCTGAGCTTGCCGCTCAGATCATTCAGGTAAATGCCTTCGGACACGTGTTCAAGGTTGTTGTTATTGGGTGCTGCCGAGTCGATTCTGACTCGTAGTGACCCCATGTGACAGAATAGAACTGCCCCATGGGTTTTCTAGGCTGTAATCTTTATGGGAGCAGATTGCCAGGTCTTTCTCCCTTGGAGCTTCCGGGTGGGTTCGAACCACTAACCTTCCAGTTCGCAGCCAAGCACTTAACCATTGCACTACCAGGGCTCATTTGTATTTAAGGTATTTAGCCTTAATTCTTATATGTTAGTATTTGTTTTTATTGGCAAATAGCATAAAAACTCAGGTATTTGATATTCCATTGGAAAATCATGCATAGCTACCTAAATTCTTCAAAATCTACAATAGTATTATTGTAGACAGGATCTTTTCTAAAAAATGCATATCCATGAACTTCTAAGCTGGCTCCCTGTAGAATATAGGATTTTTAATTTCACATTCATTTCTCAGTTGATCCCTAGGCTGCATGTAATAAACCAGACATAACAGATGGTAGTGTCCACATTTAACAAGGGAGGAAAGTGAGGCTCAAAGGAGTTGGTACTTGCCTGGTCCCTTAACCCCCCTTTACCCCTGCAAGAACAATAAGTAGAGGGGTGAACATTTTTTTATTAAGAATAATTCTTATCTCTATAATGCCTTTTTTTTTTTTTTAAGGAATTCAAAGCATCTCAAACACATACCCCTGTGCAGTAGGCAAGGGTGGACATTATCAGAGGGAAAACCTGTTTCAGTCAGAGCACTGAGACAGATAAGTAGAAAATGATTCTCAGAAGATCTACAGGCCCTGCAGCGTGCCAGGGCATGTAACGATAGGGACGTCCCTGCAGACATAAGGGTGAGACAAAACTGTGTCTTAAAGCAGGCACAGCAAAACACTGTAGGAAACCAGCATCTGAAATTAAGGTAGCTTTGCACAGACACAACGTAGTGAAAATTTAAGACTGTAAGAAAACCCGGGTTTGCTTATAATCCAACCCACGTATTTCCCTTTTCCCCTCCCTGTTTTTACTTCTTGGTTCAGTTTGGTCTTAAGAAAGCATGCACAAACACTCACACACGTTGTTGTTGTTAGGTGCCGTTGAATTAGTTCTGACTCATAGCAACCCCAGGTACAATAGAACAAAACACTGCCGGGTCCTGTGCCATCCTCACAATCGTTGCCATGTTTGAGCCCATCGTTGCAGCCATTGCGTCAGTCTGTCTCATCAAGTGTCTTCCTCTGTTTTGCTGACCCTCTGCTTTACCAAGCATGATGTCCTTCTCCAAGGACTGGTCCCTGCTGATAACATGTCCAAAGTACATGAGACAAAGTCTCACTGTCCTCGCTTCTAAAGAGCATTCTGGCTGTACTTCTTCCAAGACACATTTGTTTGTTTTTCTGGCAGACCATGATATATTCAATATTCTTCCAAACACCATAATTCAAAAGCATCAATTCTTCTTCATTCTTGCTTATTCCTTGTCCGTTTTCACACACACACATATCCGTATTATACTGAGAGGAGATTCAGGTACTAGTCTCATATCATGGACTTGAGGTTTAAAAAAATCAGATGCCTTAAAATTGCCTCAAATTGAAGGTAGCATTAGGGCCTGTACCTCTGGATATCAGCCAGCTACTGTGTCTGCTGAAAGAGAGTTCATCTTGTAAGAGTGGAGGTTGGTGGGATGAGGAGGCAAACAAAAAAAAAAAAAAAAAGAGGAAAAGAAGAAAGCTATTGTAGTTATGGTGTTTCTTTGGGGAAACATAGAAGAATTGAGTGGACTTTATGCGGTGAGATATCAATAATCTATATATTTTAGGCAATGTATGAACACTACAGTCCCTAAATTGATGGTTCTTATTAAATTTCCAGGCAAAATGTGGAAAATATGGATACACAGGTAGAAAATATATTTAAAAATTTCCCTGATAACAGACGGTATTTGAATTTTTATAGTTCCATCCTACTATGTGCTGTATTTTTTTCCCAAACTATGGAAAACTGAAGTTGGTTGCCCAATTTAAGTTTCTTTTTCAAGAAAATTTAAAATATTATTGTTTTTGGATTATAAAAATAAAGTATACTCCATGTTTAAGGGGATACTGAAGAAAAAATACAGAAAAGAAGGAAGTTAAAATCACATGCAATCTCAACAACCTCAAGACAGCAACATTAATGTTTTGGTGGCCATCATTCCAAACATTTTTTTATGTGTATATTCATAGGTAAATAACATATTTACACAAATTCTCATACATGCCCTCATCTTGTGAATGCTGAGTGTGTAATTTTTTCTTTATGTCAACAGTATGTTTTAGATATTGTACCACAAAAACAAGTAGAGACTCACATCGTGATTTTTAGTAGATATACGTGTATGATAACATAGTTATTCCTTTTCCTACTGACAGACTTTTCCTGTTTTTCCCCCCAACTTCAAGACATTTTGTGAAGTTTCCCTCCAGAAAGATTATACCAATTTATACTCCCAGCAACATGGCTTACCACTGACTTAGGAATTACAGATGCTGTCGTTTGGGCATCCTGCATTTGTCAGAATCATGACTTTAACAAAACACACCATGCTGTGTTTGAAACCCTGAACTGTTAGGTGTTCAGTGTGTTTAAAGTTAGCCTGAACCGAAACATGGGCCCATCATTTAAATTCTAAATGCCCACTTTCATCACATTCGCAGAACTTTGTCTTTCAAGCAATCTGGAAGATCAAGAATTTGCTTCTGTTCATATATTTGCATAAGCAGGAGTTTTCCCCAAAAAAGCTTAAATACTGATCTTGGAGTATTTGGTGGTTATGGGGTATTAAGCAGAAATGAAAATTTCATACATTGAAATAGTCACAGAGGGAACTTCTCACTGTGCCTATATCTAATAATCTGAAGCTTCAGGATTTTAAATATCAGGAGTCTAAACAGTCTATCTTGGTATTTACCTTTTAGATCAAGACCCTGGACTCTGCTTTGGGAGTCTTGACTGCATATTGTGTTGTTACTTCTCTAGTTATTTTGAAGAACTTGACTAAAACTGTGTAGTTTAATAAAATGCTTGAATAAGCACCAAAAACATCCCCTGAAGTCTTCTTAAACCAACCAAACAGCAGTTTAGCTTAACTAGTAAAGAATGTCTGCCGTGAGCATTGTGCTCTTTTAACAACTATTTTTTTATATGGTATCGAATTGACAACCGCAACTTGAAGGATTAGATGGGAACCTTAGGAGGCAGTGAGTTCATGTTAACAGGGGAGGAACAACTCAGAAAAGGAGGGCGAGAATGGTTACACAACTCAAAGAATGTAATCAGTGTCATTGTACATGTAG
This sequence comes from Elephas maximus indicus, assembly GCF_024166365.1. Classification (NCBI taxonomy): domain Eukaryota; kingdom Metazoa; phylum Chordata; class Mammalia; order Proboscidea; family Elephantidae; genus Elephas; species Elephas maximus. The sequence continues at coordinate 59,646,652 of NC_064841.1, read as the reverse complement.
TAGCAGTTGAATTAGTGTATGTTTTGCTGTGTATATTCTTAACAATAACAACAAAATTAATATTTTTAAAAGGAGGAAAAAAGATGCTTGAATAAGCAAATGGTTTTTTAATAGGGCATTAAAATTGTTTATCACTGAAAATAGAGTTATTTCTAAACATTATTGACCCCTCCTTGAAAGCAGGCTATTGTATTTTTCCATAGGAGTAATAGTTAAATTGGGAACAGTGGTCATGATCAAGAGTCAGCACCAAGTAAATCAGGCCTGTATTCTAAAACCAAATATAAAAAAGCTTTTAGTATAATAGACGTAGATTTTTTTTTAAATGATAGAATGGCCCTCCAAATTTAAGTAGTCAATCTAAGATAATTTATTGTAATACTTAAGGGCGTGTGTGTGTGTGTGTGTAAAAATTCTAATCTTGTACAGGATTTCTATAATCATTCTTTTTGAGAGATTTGAGCTAATGCCCTATTTTTTACTCACACCTATAGCAACCAGAAACAAAGTTGTATGTAGTTTCATTGATAATTACAAGTGGTCTCCAATTATGGCGTATTCAGGTTACAACAAACTGCATTTAGGACTGTCCTTTTTTTTTTATGCATCTTATCTTTAGTGATATGTACTACATACAGCATACAGCACATAATTTACTGATGTTATCATTCTCAGGTGCTCAATTACTAACAAATAAAGATTAGATTTGTAAAGATACTGATAATAAAAGACAATAGTAATGAAAACTAAAAAAAAAGTATTCAGCACATTACAACCTGCTTACAGTGGAGTCGTCAGAATGGAACCCCATCATAAGTCGGGGACTACTGGTACTTCCAAAGTAGCCATTACAGAATTTATTTCAAACCTTACAATGGATTTTATTCAAGTTTTGAGTCCGTTCTTCCTTTTAGCGTCTTTCCTTTGCTTTCGCTCACAATACCAAGGCCCATCTTGAAGGGCAAAGAAGCGTTAAAAGAAAAGTTACCCTTCCAGAAATCATGGGAAGATGAGATGAAGGGCAATTTGACTGCTTTGCCTTGGTTACTTTGGAGGGAAGGGGGTATATGCAAGAGCTGTGTGAGTGTTGTTTCAACCTCTGAAGCTTTAAAACATTAGCTAAGGAAGCTAGCTCCCTTCCTGCCACCACTGGGTGCTTATAGTCACTGCCCAGGACAGGCCTTGGTACTGTGACCCAGAAGTGTATTGGCAATCACTCTGCCTATAGTTTTTTAAAAGACAGACATCACTAACGACTGGTGGTAATGCATGTGTATTTTCTCCAGGCTAGTGGCGAGAGGGTGAATTTAACAATTGCCAGGCCAGGGAAGCCGCAGCCTGGCAACGCTAACCGAGAAGCAGGAACTCCAAGTGGCAACCAGCATCACTCTCAGCAGCTGTATCACACCAGGCCCAGCTCACATAAGGTGAGGAATCATTTTGTTTTGTTCTCAGCTTCTGCCATCCTCAAAAGATCATTGTTACAAGTTGAAAAGATTTAAATGAAGGCTTTTGTTCTGTTAGAGACACGTGAAGCTAGGTGTTTCCGGGTGTGAAATATACATGACTATGTCTCAGCCAGTGGAGATCATTTCATGGTGGGGAAGCTTCGTCTTCAAATGATTGATGAGAGGTGTGTAATCTTCCAGAAAAATCTTAGTTCGGTCTTACTTGGAAGTGGGATTTATCTTGGGTAGCCAATTTAAATATAACAGTTGGTAATACGATTGAAAAACATAGTGAAGCTGTGATCCACAAGTCTGTACTTAGTAGCTAGGCAGGTTGCCCACAACAACAGGATTGTATATATGAATATTAAACATGGATCATAAAATTTGACACTTAAGTGTATAGCATAGTTCTTTTTATATTACAGCTTATAGGAAGATGACCCTAAATTATTTGAAATTTCCATATGTTCAGCCTTTTTACTGCTTCTTCAGAATCAGTATTTAACTGGCTTTATGACACATTCCAAGATTATTTTTATGTGCTGAGAATGTCAATGCTCTCTCTCTTTAGTTCCAGAAATCAAAAAAGGGTGGTACTTTACTGCATTCTTGATATGATTTGCTTCCTTTGATCCTTCATTTGAACTTAACTTCTAGTAGGCAGTGAAGCACACAGACTTAAGAAGAGGTGATGGTTACCCAGTTATGTGAAAACAACTAAATATAAGTTTCCAAAGTCATTCTCCTTAAGTAAAATTAATTTATTAAACAAAAATAAATAATCTGCTTAATTATCTGCTTAAAACCATAGGAGCGAAGCTATTCTATATGATATTGTAATGGTGGGTCCATGACTTTATGCATTTGTCAAAACCCATAGGACTGTATAGCACAGAGAGTGAACCCTGATGTAAACTGTGGACTTTAGTTAATTATGATGCATCAGTATTGGTTCATCAGTTGTAACGAACGCACCACAGGAATGTAAGTTGTTAATACTAGAACTCTGTACTTTCTGCGCAATTTCTCCATAAACTGGAAACTGCTCTTTTTTAAAAAATAAAGTCTATTAAAACATATCCAATTAAAAATATTCAGAACTCTTGAGAAGCAAATGCTTTGATGAGAGGTATTCTTGGAGCATGTTACACAAGCTAGGTATGCATTTAAAAAAAAAAAAAAACATGATTCCTATGTGCTAAGTGGCTTTTTACTGTAGGTAAGTTGAGAGAATAATTACCTTTGGAATCTTTTGCTGGTACCCTCAGAAAGCATAGCTTAAGAAACAGTATTTTGGGCCTATGAGGTTTATCTAGTTTTCTGAGCTTAAGTACAGACCTGTCACTGGTTTAGTTAATACTTAAAAGAAATTATAACTACTGACTTTGTTCACATCCTGAACAAAAACCTAAATGTATGAAGGAAACCTATAATTTTGCCATCATAATGATGACTAGGAAAAAGGAGTTATTGTTTCGAATAGGAGTTTTTCATATAGCTTGTCCTTGCTTTACAAATTACATATATTTCAAAAGAATTGTAATATTAAGGCAAAAGTTGGTATATTGGATCTTTTTTAACTCATTGAATCCTACCATAATTTGAGATATGGGTGTTTATGGCAACATTATATTTTAAGACAATTATAAAAACCGTGCGTAATCACTCCAATATTCGTATAGAGAACTCTGGTTGTTTTATTTGTTTGCTTTGGGTATGTATATTTTTCTCTCATAATTCTGCTGATCCTCCTCTTCAGTTTTATGTGACATGTATTAAATAGCAGTGCGGAATTTATTCTTTTTTTTAGGTATTCTGCAAGCCTGGTTGGTTAGAACAATCACATGGAATGAAATTTTAAATGTTAATTTAGCTGTTTGTTATTTATATACTACATTTGTTATGCCAAAACCCGATTTAGAAAAATAAAGGGTTGTGTCAAGGTCTCCTAGGGAAGGCACACCCTCACACGTGTCCACCAAAAGAACCTGTTCACACAACTATAAAAAACAAAACAACCTGTTCATACAACTATAGCTGTCGAAAATTAAAGTATGTATTACTCTACTTTTAAGCCTCTGAGAGGCTGCTTGGATAAACATATATGGTGCTAAACCTTCAGAAGGCCCTTTGAAGCATACTGAGTATAATCTTTGAAGATTGGTTTGGTTCCCAAGAAAAAAAAATGCATACCTTTCAGGCATCTAGAGGAGTAGAACAACTACCCTTAATTGATTAAATTCCTGAGGGCTGAAACTGCTTAAGTAAATATACTTAAGGCAGACTTTACCTGAGTTGTCTTAATAATTAAGTAGTTTTTGCTCAGTTTTGAAGGATACCAACAAAGATTGCATACCTTTAGGTAGACTGCCTTAAGATGTTTACAAATTTTATACTAGATGATAACATTTTCCAGGAAAACTGTGCTGTTATTATAAGTAGTTCCCTTGATAAAATTTGAAGAGAGCAGAGATTCTGGGTCCAGAGAAGGACAGATAGGTCTGGATTACAGAGCCTGATTTAGAGATTTGGTAAATACGGCTCTTAACAGTTAAGTACATGTCAGCTCTTTAAAGCAATGCCGTTAAAGGAAATGTTATAATTAATTCTATAAATATAATTCCTATATTTCTCCTGTTTTATAATATTAATAATTATTTTATCTACAACATCCTCTTATGGTCACTAAGTTTTAGAAAACATTTGAGATATTGTCTTCCACTGTTACACTTAGCGGGATAATACCTGTGTATGTGCACATATAGAATATGTATCCATAATACATTATTTTATATGTACATATAACATGTATTTCTAATATACAATATATATATACTTTTAATTCACATAAAAACTAGTATAGAATTGTATCAAAATGTTCTTTACTCACCAGATGCACTAGATAAAACATCTGAACCAGATATATTCTCATCACACACTTGGTTCTTATAACATAAAGGAAAAGTATGCCCTTTCTCATCCCAACAATGTCTGGTGATAGTCCATTTCTTTCAAATGAAAAAAAGTGCTTCTTTTGAAACTACAGAAGTAGTTCCTGATGTGAGCAACCGAGGACTAAAATAATTTTCTTTTCTGTCAGCTTTAAAATTTAGCAGGTTTCATCTCAAATATATATAATTAAAAAAGGAGCCCTGATAGCACAGTGATTGAGCTCTTGGCTGCTAACTGAAAGGTCGGCAGTTTGAACCCACCAGTGTTCTGCAGGAGAAAGATGTGGCAGTCTGTTTCCATGAAGATTTCAGCTTTGGAAACCCTATGGGGCCATTCTGCTCTGTCCTACAGGGTCATAATGAGTCAGAATTGACTTGGCGGCAATGAGTTTGGTTTGGTTTATATGTAATTAACTTATCTGCAACTATATTCCAAATACTAGATAGAACTTGTAAAACAAAGTGATATTTTCTTGTTCCAATCAAACTATGTCAAAAATAATTTAAAATGTCAGAAAGAGTCTGAACACATTCCTCTTGAGAATGGGAACCAGACAAGGATGCCCTTTTTCACCGCTCTTATTCATTATTGTGCTGGAGGTCCTAGCTAGAGCAATTAGGCAAGAAAAAGAAATGAAAGGCATCTAGATTGGTAAGGAAGAAGTAAAAGTATCCCTATTTGCACATGATATGATCTTATACACAGAAAACCCCAAAGAATCCACAAGAAAACTACTGGAAGATTTCAGCAAAGTGGCAGGATATAAGATAAACATATAAAAATCAGTTGGATTCCTCTGTACCAACAAAGAGAACTTCGAAAAGGAAGTCACCAAATCAATATCATTTACACTAGCCCCCAAGAAGATAAAATACTTAGGAATAAACCTAACTAGAGATGTAAAAGACCTATACGAAGAAAACTACAAGGCCAAAAAGAGACCTACATAAGTGGAAAAATATACCATGCTCATGGATAGGAAGATTGAGCATTGTGAAAATATCAGTTCTACCCAAAGCCCCAAAGCGATTTACAGATACAGTGCAATCCCTATCCACATTCCAATGACATTTTTTTAATGGGATGGAAAAAAAACCACCAACTTCATATGGAAAGGGAAGAGGCCCAGAATAGGTAAAGCATTACTGAAGAAAAATAACAAAGTGGGAGGCCTCTCACTACCTGATTTTAGAACCTATTATACCACCAAGGTAGTCAAAATACCTAGTACTGGTTCGATAATAGATACATAAACCAATGGAACAGAATTGAGAATCCAGACGTAAATTCATTCACCTTTGAGCAGCTGATATTTGGCAAAGGCTGAAAGTCCATTAAATGGGGAAAAGACAGTCCCTTTAACAAATGGTGCTGGCATAAATGGATAGCCATCTACAAAAAAATCAAACAAGACCCATACCTCAACCATGCACAAAAACGAACTCAAAATGGATTAAGGGCCTAGATATAAAATCTAAAATGATAAAGATCATGGAAGGAAAAATAGGGATAATGCTAGGAGTCCTAATACATGGCATAAACAGAATACACAACAAAACTAACAATGCACAAACACCAGAAGAGAAACTAGATAACTGGGAGTTCCTAAAAATCAAACAATTATGCTCATGAAAAGACTTCACTAAAGAGTAAGAAGAGAACCTACAAACTGGAAAAAAAATTTCGACTATGACTTATCCATCAAGGGTCTAATCTCTAAAATCTACAAAATACTGCAACACTTCAACAACAGAAAAACAAATAACCCAATTAAAAAAATGGGCAAAGGATATGAACAGACACTTCACCAAAGCAGATATTCGTGTGGCTAACAGATACATAAGGAAATGCTCACAATAATTAACCCATTAGAGAAATGCAAATCAAAACTACAATGAGATACCATCTCACCCCAACAAGTCTGGCACTAATCCAAAAAACACAAAATAATAAATGTTGGACAGGTTGTGGAGAGACTGGAACTCTTATGCACTGCTGGTGGGAATGTAAAATGGTACAACCATTTTGAAAATCAATTTGACACTTTCTTTAAAAGCTAGAAATAGAAGTACCATACAATCCAGTAATCCCACTCCTTGGACTATATCCTGAAGAAATAAGAGCCATCACATGAATAGACATATGCAGCACTGTTCAGAACAGCAAAAAGATAGAAGCAACCTAGGTGCCCATCAACAGATGAATGAATAAACAAATTATAGTACATACACACAATGGAATACTATGCAACGATAAAGAACAATGATGAATCTCTGAAACATCTTACAACATGGATGAATCTGTAAGGCATTATGCTGAGTGAAAGTTAGTAAGTCACAAAAGGACAAGTATTGTATGAGACCACTATTATAAGAACTCAAGAAAAGGTTGAAACAGAAGAAAACATTGTTTAATGGTTACGAGGGTGGAAAGGGCAGGGGAGGGAAATTCACTAACTAGATGGTAGGCAGGAATCATCTTAGGTGGAGGGAAGGACAACACACAGTACAGGGCAAGTCAGCAGAACTGAACTAAATCAAAAGTTAAGAAGTTTCCTGAACACAACCAAACTCTTTGAGAAAGAGAGTAGCTGGGGCTGGGGTTTAGGGACCATAGTTTTAGGGGACAGGTAGGTCAATTGGTATAACAAAGTTTATTAAGAAAATATTCTGCATCTCACTTTGGTGAGTGGTGTCTGGGGTCTTAAAAGCTTGCGAGCGACCACCTAAGATGCATCAATTGGTCCCAACCCACTTAGAGCAAAGGAGAGTGAAGAACACGAAAGACACAAGGAAAATATTAGTCCAAGAGACAAAAGGGACACATAAACCAGAGATTCCATCAGCCTGAGACCAGAAGAACTAGATGGTGCCCGGCCACCACAAATGACCACCCTGACAGAGAACACAACAGAGTCTCTGATGGAGTGGGAAGAAAGTGTGGAACAGAACTCAAATTCATGTAAAAAGGCCAGACTTAATGGTCAGAGATGGAGGAACCCCCGAAGCCATGGCCCCTGGACACTCTGTTAACCCAGAACCAATACCATTCCAAAAGTCCACTCTTCAAAGATTAGACTGGACTATAAAACTTAAAATAATACTCGTAAAGGATGTGCTTCTTAGTTCAAGCAGATACAGAAGACCACATGGGTGGCTTCTGTCCAGAGGCAGGATGAGAAAGCAGGAAGGGACGGGAACTGATTGAATGGACACAGGAAACCCAGGGTGGAAAAGGGGAGTGTGCTGTCACATTATAGGGATTGCAACTAGTGTCACATAACAATATATAAATTTTTGTATGAGAAGTTAACTTGAGCTGTAAACTTTCACCTAAAATACAATAAAAATAAGGAAACTTGGAAGCAGCCATATAAGATGCATCAGTTTGTCCTAACCCACTTGGAGTAAAGGAGAATGAAGAACACCAAAGACAAAAGGAAAGCATTAGCCCAGGAGACAAAAGGGCCATATAAACCAAAGACTCCATCAGCTTGAGACCAGAAGAACTAGACGGTGCCCAGGTACCATCAGTGACCACCCCGACAGGGAAAACAACACAGTCCCTGATGGAGTGGGAGAAAAGTGCAGAGTAGAATTCAAATTAACGTAAAAGACCAGATTTAATGGTCTAACTGAGACTGGAGGAACCCCCAAAACCATGGTCCCCAGATACTCTGTTAACCCAGAACCAATACCATTCCCGAAGCCCACTCTTCAGACAAAGATTAGACTGGACTGTAAACTATAAAATAATACTCATGAAGGGTGTGCTTCTTAGTTCAAGCAGATGCATGAGACCACATGGGCAGCTTCTGTCCAGAAGCAGGATGACAAAGCAGGAAGGGACAGGAACTGATTGAATGGACACAAGAAACCCAGGGTGGAAAAGGGGAGTGTGCTGTCGCATTATAGGGATTGCAGCTAATGTCACATAACAATAAGTTATAAAATTGAGCTGTAAACTTCCACTTAAAGCACAATAAAAAAAGAATTAAAAATGAGAAGTTATTAGTAATATCAGTTAAGATTATTTCCTCTATATTTTGAATTCTCAGCATGTCTTCTGTATTCAGAATGCCCAATCAACTGTTATCAAAACTTCGGAAATAATTTTATTCAACAAACTGCAAAATGCAAAACTGGAGTTAGTTTTTTTAACAGCAATTAAAAACTATTCTCAACAAAATTACATGACATAAAAAATTTTCTTGTCCCTGCTTTAGGACATGAAACCTAAAATATCTAATACTTAAATTTAACACTTTAGTACTTATTTAGTAGTAGAGGTGGGGTTCAAACCATGTAAATTCCATTTTGTTAATCTTGACACGAAAGTTGTATGATCTTTCTCTTTAATCAAAATGGCAAAATTCTGGTTCTGGAGATTAAATCTAAAGATTAACCCTATAACAAAATTAAATTGCCTATTTTTAAAACATTAACACCAAATCGAACTCAACGAGTCTAGGCAAGTGTAGGATATTATTATGGGCAGTAGCTCTGGCATCAGGTCACATCCCAGCATAGTCACTTATAGTTGTACAACTTGGGGCAAGTTATGTGACCTCACTATGCTTGTTTTCTCATCTGTAAAACGAGGCCATGATTAGTATTTATTTTCAGGACCATTGTGAGGTATAAATGAAATAATGGTTGTAAAGTCATTAGCTTTGCACATTGGAAGGTATGTAGATTTTTTTATTGAATTCTAAGCAATGTTTTAAATTTTCTTTCCTTACTTGCAAGAAGTTATTTCAGTAATTGAGTAGCAATGGCAAATGTAGTAAAAATAGCTTTTCCCTGAAATTATTACAGCCCTCATTATTCACAGATTCCATATTTGCCAATTTGCCTACTCACTAAAATTTATATGTAACCCCAAAATCAATACTTGGGCTCTGTTGCAGTCACTTTCAGACATGTGCATGTGCAGAGTGGCAAAATATTTGAGTTGCCCGATGTGCACGTTCCCAGCTAAGGTCAAACAAGGCTGGGTCCGTATTTGTTGATTCACTTTTCACAGGGACTTTGTAGAACATAACTACCACAGGTAACAAAAATCAATAGTAGTTTATTGGGAATTTATTTCCCTGTCATTAACTTTTTCAAAAATTATTTTGTAATCTTTCATCTTTTCATGAAGGTTTTGAAGGTGGAGATGCACCTGCTTCCTGACTGAGCACTTTGATAATCCTATCAGTAAGAATGGCAAGAAAGCAGTTTAGCAAAATTCCAGACTGACTTTTGTTTTTTTTTCTTTACTACTCTATCAACTTTTCTTTCAAACAAAAAGGGAGAAAGAATTAAGTAAAATTAATTGGCTTGTCTTCAGAATTTTAATGCTCGAATGCATTACAGTATTGACTTTTAAAGAATTTATTGTAGAATCAATTGGAGCTAAGACGAATTACACAAAAGATGTGCTTATTTTACTTTGGTGCCCACATAGCAATAGCCCTGAGTTTTTTAAGATCCGTAAGTAGATGTTATGTGCCATCAAGTCGGTTCCAATTCCTAGCAACCCTATAGGACAGAGTAGACCTGCCCCATAGGATTTCCATAGGGTTGGAACTGCTGACCTTTTGGTTAGCACCCGAGTTCTTAACCATGGTACCACCAAGGCTCCTGTAAGTAGTTAGTCATGAAAATACAATGGTCCAAAATTTGACAGTGTTGTCCACAGTGTTTGGTGTAGTGTTTGTACCTATTACAAACTGTGTATTCCTTAAGCTCTGTAAAACCAAACCCATTGCTGTCAAGTCAGTTCTGACTCATAGTGACCTTAAAGAACAGAGTAGAACTGCCTCATAGAGTTTCCAAGGAGCACGTGATGGATTTGAACTGCCAACCTTTTGGTTAGCAGCCATACCCCACCAGGGTTTCCTAAAAAAAAGACTCTACAGTAAGGAATAAATATAACTTTATAGATGCCACACGTGATTAGTTTACTTCAACTTTATATTGTACATTATCCAATCATATTTTTCCTTTCATTTTTTAGGATCTTACCCAATGTGTTACATGCCAAGAAAAGCACATTACTGTAAAGAAGGAGCCACATGAGTCTCTTGGAATGACAGTAGCTGGTGGCAGAGGAAGTAAGAGTGGGGAACTGCCCATCTTTGTGACCAGTGTGCCACCCCATGGCTGTCTTGCACGAGATGGCAGAATCAAGCGAGGTAAGATGGGCTTTTGAACAATTCCACCACATCTTCTCCCTGAACTAAAGTCACATTTTTAAAAATAAAGAGTATCTACAAAGTTTTTCAAGTCCTTTAAGCTGTTGCTTGCATTTTAATGTGTAATACCTTTCTATAAGATTAGAAAAACGTCTAATGAAAAAGGAAAATTGTTGACGCTTGATGACAGTTTTAGAATTTGCTAATAGTTACCTAGTCTGTTGAATTATTTTATGTTGGAAAAGACCCTCTAAGAGACATCTGCTTCCAGCATTATGGCAGATTAGATACTCTGAAGGGCCATGTCACTAAAATATAAACAATGTTTATAAATTTAATTGGAAAAAATGTGAAATAGTTTATATGGTGTGATATCAAGGATATAAAAATCATTCAAGAAAATTAGACGTAACAAAATGTTTTGAAATCCCAACAATATTTGTTTCCAGTTGGTAAGATTTTAACTTTCTGGTATTCCACATTTTTATTTTTATAACAGGTGCATATTATTTTTAAAGTATCTGTTTGGGGCAGGTTTGGAAAAGAAAGTGGAGCAGAAGAAAAGCTGAATAAAAAATGTAGTGGTTTAGGGATAGACTCATTCACAATTTCACATTCCCCATCAATATTATACAATTTACAGAGGTCGTAGTGGGGATGGTAATTAGCCAACATTAGTGTGGTAAAAATGGCACTTTCCATATACTTGGTTTTTCCAAAGTAGCTTTTCCAAAGTTTATATGGAAAAATGAATCTTAAAAGTTATTTGTCCAAGCATGAAGTTGGACCCCTACCTCACACCATATAAAAAATTAACTCAAAATGGATCAAAGACTTAAATTTAAAATCTAAAAAAGATAGGTGTAAATCTTCGTGACCTTGTATTACACAATGTCTTCTTAGATATGATACCAAAAACAAAGCAACAAAAAAAAAGATAAGTAAACTGGACTTCATCAAAATTATAAACATTTGTGCTGCAAAGAACACTGTCTTAGTCACCTAGTGCTGCTATGACAGAAATACCACAAGTGGATGGCTTTAACAAAGAGAAGTTTATTCCCTCACACTCCAGTAGGCTAAAAGTCCAAATTCAGGGCGCTAGCTCCGGGGGAAGGCTTCCTCTCTTTGTCAGCTCTGGAGGAAGGTCCTTGTCATCTGTCTTCCCTTGGTCTGAGAGCATCTCAGCATAGGAATCTCAAGTCCAAAAGATGCTCTCTGCTCCTGGCACTGGTTTCTTGGTGGTATGAGGTTTCTGTGTCTCTCTGCCTGCTTCTCTCTTTTATAACTCAAAAGAGATTGGCTTAAGATACCACCTAATCTTATAGGCCTCATCAACATAATTGCCACTAATCCATTTATTACATCATAGTGATAGGATTTACAACACACAGGGAAATCACATCAGAAGATAAAATGGTAGACAATCATACAAGGGAATCATGCATGACCTAGCCAAGTTAATATTTTGGGGGGACACAATTCAGTCTGTGACAGATACTATCAAGAAAGTGAAAAGATAGCCCACAGAATGGGAGAAATATTTGCAGATCATATACCTGATAAGGAAACCCTGGTGGCGTAGTGGTTAAGTGCTACGGCTGCTGACCAAAGGGTCGGCAGTTTGAATCCACCAGGCACTCCTTGGAAACTCTATGGGGCAGTTCTGCTCTGTCCTATAGGGTCGCTATGAGTCGGAATCGACTCGACAGCACTGGGTTTTGGGTTATACCTGATAAAGGACTTGTGGCTAGAATATATAAAGAACTCTTACAACTCAATAGTAACTGCCAATTAAAAAGTGGGTAAAGAATTTTGTTAGATTTTTTTCAAAGAACATCTATAAATAACCAAGAAGCACATGAAAAGATGCTCAACATCATTAGTCATTGAGGGAATGCAAGTTAAAAATCACAATGAGATACTGCTTCACACCCACTAGGATGAGTATAATTTTTAAAAAGACACATAATAACAAGTGTTGACAAGGATGTCGACAAATCAGAACCTTCATACTGTGCTGGTGGCAGTGTAAAATGGTGTCGCTACTTTGGAAGTTTGGCAGTTCCTCAAAATATTAAACATACATCCACGCAAAAACTTGTACATGAATGTTCACAGCAGCAGTTTTCTAGTAGCCAGAAAGTGTGAAGAACCCAAATGTCCATCAACCAGTGAACAGATGAACAGAATGTAGTATTCCCATATGATGGAATAGATGCTGCACTGTGGCTGAAGCATAAAAATATTATGCTAAGAAGCCAGTCACAATGGCCCATGTATTACATGATTCAATTTATATAAAGTGTTCAGAATATCTAAATCTATAGATACAGGAGGTACATAGATGGTTGCCTAGGACTGGGAGAGGTAGAGTTACTGCTAGTGGGTACAGAGGTTTTTTGGAGAGTGATAAAAATGTTCTAAAATTGATTGTAGTGATAGTTGTACAACTCTTTGTAAATATACCAAAAAATCATAGAATTGTATTCTTTGTGTGTGTGAATTGAATGGTATGTGAATTATATCTCAATAAAGCTGTTATTTAAAAAAACCTTATTTGCCCAATTATAGAATTTGGGGTAATTTTGGTTTCCTTCCAGTTATTTTAGTATGTTTTCTAAGTTTTCTACAATGAGAGTGTTTTGCTTTAATAACCTGAAAAATAAATGGCAAATTGGGGGAGGGGATTTGCTGTAGGCTTTTTTGATATCAAATTTCTGCTTCCCTCAAAACTAATCCTTTCTGTCCTAACCTTTAATATAATCCTTGTTGCCCTTTTTGTTTTGTTTTGTTTTTATTACTTGGCAGAGCAATGGACACTTTTTCTTTTCTCAAGGAAGGGAAGATATTCAAATCACAAGTTTCATTTCTTTGTGTGAGCCCACAGATATTTTCTCTGGATGGATTCTGATATATTTACACTCAGTGAAATATATAGGACTGTCTTTATGTATAAAACTGTGCAAACATAAAATAGAATATATTAAAAATTCATTTCTTCAGAGCAAAAGATCAAATCGTTTTTGAGTAGGAAAGAACTATAGAAATCACTGAGGCTCTAAGATTAAAGATGAAGCCAGGGTCTGCACACACTAAACTAGGACAAGGCATTTGGACTTTCCAACTTATCACCATGCCTCAAGCCCTACATTTTCTTGGGGATTGTGAAATCATTTTAAGTTTCTGAATCGTTTTGGAATGTTTTCCATGAGTTAGCTTTTTCCCCTCTATTATGAAAATAATAAAGCAGTAAAAATGGTCTTTTGCTTCATCTCAGTCACTGGAACTGTCCTTTGCGGGTTTGTTTACAAATGACAGGATTGGCAGGGAAATGGCCGCTTGGCTGCTCAGCTCACTCCTCTTGTTTCTTCCCTTGAATAGGTGATGTGTTGCTGAATATCAATGGCATTGACTTGACCAATTTAAGTCACAGTGAGGCCGTTGCTATGCTGAAAGCCAGTGCTGCCTCCCCGGCTGTTGTCCTTAAAGCACTTGAGGTCCAGGTTGTGGAGGAGCCCACCCAGATCATGGAAGAGCAGCCAAGCACTTTCAGTGAAAATGAGTATGACGCCAGTTGGTCCCCATCCTGGGTCATGTGGCTCGGGCTTCCAAGGTACTAAGAGTTTTTCTGCTGTCCCGCAGCCTTTTCCAGCACGTAACACAGTCACCTCACTCGCTAAGGGGGCAGGGGGTAGGAGGATTTGATAAAATACAAGTAGCAACATCTAGTCAAGTTATAAAAGAAAATGGTAATGTTTTAGGTGTATTTTTAAAGGTAAATTTAATGATAAGAACTAAACTAAAAAGTCTATATTTGCTTTAAAAAACAAGTAAAGCAATTCTGTCCGTTCTACTAAGGGTCTTAAATGGGCTAGCCATGAGACTGGATGCTCAAGCCTTTGCTTAGAAAACTCCTCACTTCCCAACCGTTCTGAAGAATGCTAGACTTCATATATACTTTTCACCACAAAAATCAGGCCAGCACATATGCCTTGCCTCCTTCCAGAAGCCTTTCTGAAAGCCCTTTCTTATATTTTTAACTCTCCCTAAAAAAGCAGAATTTAAAACTCGGTTCTTATTGGGCGTAAGAGTCTTTTAAGCCAAGCCATTGGTGTTCAAGAGTAGCTGCTTCGAACAATCTTTATAAAGAGTTTGGTGCTCACAGCCAGCTTTGCTCAGCCCAGACATTCTGCGTTGGACTAGGGCCTGGGTCACTGCAGCCTTCGTAACCTGTGGTGGCATCAGAGCCCATGTGCCTTTCTCTCGTTAAATATTGTTTTGCTGTTTGGTATCGAGGTAGGAAAAATGTGCTTTGCTATCTTTTTTTTCCAAACCAGTTCAGAGTCTTACTGTAAATAAGAATTCTAAAACTGGGCTATGATGAGACAGTTTGCTTCTTAGCTAAATATGGAAATTAATGATCCTTTAAAGTAAAAATAACCAGTAAGGCTGTGCCAGTTTCAGAGCTGTCTGACTTCATGTGGAGTGAGTTTGTAATAACAGCTAGCATTTTTTTAGTGCCTTGTAGTTTATAAAGTACTTTTACATAAACAATAACAAGAAAAGGCAAGGATATTACTAGATTTCATTTGTTGCTAGCTTGCTGATTTGTCCTCCTGAGTAAACAAAAATCTATAAAGGCCTAAACCTGTGATAGAATTCATGTTTTGGGAGACCTTGGGGGCCTTGTATTTGAACCTTGTGAAGAAATATATTTCTTTATAACAAAAACAGTTTACTTCATATATGTTTATGTCATGACAAAAACAGATTTATTTTTTCCAAAGGAAAATCAATTAACATAAATTTTTACATAGTTCCTATTAAACTCCTACTGAGAGAGGTGCTCTCTACATGGTGAGGCTTTGGCTGTCAGAGGGAGCCCCATTTATCTGGTTAAACACGTGACTGATACTTGGACTTGGCAGCTTAAACTTAAAATAGTAGATGTTTCCCTTCTCACATTGATGGGTGAGAAGTTGCCCCTTCCTGCTCTAATGGGGTAGGTAGAGGCCAGTGAGTCCTGCAGAAATTCTCCTGCCCTGTTGCTTCCTTCAATTTTCCTTATTGGCTATTCCAGCCTGGTTTTGGGGTCAGCCTGTTTACCTCTGTGTTTAGAGCATTTTCTGCTGTGCCAGGAAGAATAACAAAGGTTTTGGAGGAGAAATACAATGCTGAGTAAAATCTGTCTTTGAAAGCATCTGTGTGAGAGAATCCCTGAGGGAGCAGAGAACAGTGGGATGCAGACCTCAAATTCTCATAAAAAGACCAGGCTTAATGGTCTGACTGAGACTAAAAAGACCACAGAGGTCATGGTCCCCAGACCTTCTGTTAGCCCAAGACAGGAACCATTCCCAAAGGCAACTCTTCAGACAGGGATTGGACTGGACTATGGGATAGAAAATGATACTGGTGAAGAGTGAGCTTCTTGGATCAAGTAGACACATGAGACTATTGGGCAGCTCCTGCCTGAAGGGGAGATGAGAAGGCAGAGGGGAACAGAAGCTGACTGAACAGACATGGGGAATACAGGGTGGAGAGAAGGAGTGTGCTGTCTCATTAGGGGCAGAGCAACTAGGAGTATATAGCAAGGTGTGTATAAATTTTTGTATGACTGACTTGATTTGTCAACTTTCACTTAAAGCACAATAAAAATAAAAATTAAAAAAAAAAAGCATCTATATGGAAGGAATACCTGTCAATAAAAGGCCACTGTTCTGTGGATGCCATTGCACACAAATCTACCTTCATCAACTGTGTGTCAAAAGGCCGGTCCTTTACGCAGGGGCCCCTTTACACAGGTCTCCTCCTGCTTAAAGGTCGCAGTGCTCTGCATTTCTGCAAAGGGGGTTCTTCCACTGAGGTTGCTAGGGGTGACCCAAGAGCTTGTTTTTTAAGATGATGAGAACAACCAACAATGACCCTAAAATACCAAGCCAGTGCGTGAGGCATCGCCCCATCCCAGAAGCTCTTCTAAGATCCCTTTCTTACCAGTGAGCTGAGAAACTGGACCACATTGGAAATTCTAACATGTTATACATTTCTTTAAGAAACTGGACCAGATTTGAAATTCTACCACATTATATATTTCTTTATGCAATGGGCTTTATTAAGAAATATTTTTTGATAGATTAAAAACAGAAAACCTTGCCTTAGATGCCTATTCATCCAATTTTACCTAAAAGTGAAACCTTATTTCTATAAAGAGGGGCTTTTTTTTTAAAAATCATTTAACTGCTTTTTAATTTTATTTTTAAGTGTTTACTCAGCGCTCATTCCCAAATCCACAGAGTTATGAAAGTGTAAGTTTTTTTTCCTCTGTCCCTATACAGCATCCTCCAAACAAACAGTAGCATTTTAACTGTAGCATCTCAATGTCCATGATATAAAAGAAGAAAATACCAATTATTAGTTAGTGTTTTCCAGATTGAGTTCCCTAATTTGGTAATTAGAGCCTGCCTTATAATGAATGCATTTTAAGTGAAGGAGGAAAGAACACCACATAACCCTTGTGTAGATTAAAGTGCAGACTGTAGTGTGCCTTCAGCAAAGGGAGTAGTTACCTCTTTAGGGGGAAGGGGAAAGCTGTCATTAACTTCTTTCATTTGAGTGCTGAGATCAGCAGTACTAGATCTCGTTCATTCCACTTTGTGACTATTTTTATAGATTTTTTTTTTCCTGTTACCATCGAGTCAAATCTGACTCATAGCGACCCTCTAGGACAGAGTAGAATTTTCCCATAGGACTTCCAAGGCTGCAATCTTTACAGAAGCAGACTGCCACATCTGTCTCCTGCAGAGTGGCTGGTGAGTTCAAACCACCGACCTTTCAGTTAGCATTTTTGTAGATACAAATGAATACTAGAATTGAGAACCTTGTTGACAATGCAGTGAGCAAAGAAAGGCACATAAACCATTCTCTCCAAATATCTGAGGTGTAATTTGTAACCAGGTTTGTTCTAGCAAGCTAGCATGTTCTCTCTCTCTTTGTGTGTGTGTGTGTGTGTGTGTGTGTGTACGTCTTCACTTGGGAAAAGAACAAAAAAAGTTGGAGAAATTAGAGTTTACCTAGGACTGCATCTGTGCTGGAAAATGGGCTGTCAAAATAACATATTCAGAAAGAACTAAAGTAGCCCTTTTTCGTTTTTTTTCTAAGAGTTGATAACATGGTATGGAGTTACAGCAAAGATGAGCAGACTGAAAAAGCCTCCACATTAATTTTGTCTTTATTTGTGTGCGCATTTATAGTGCCCTTCATAGCTGCCATGATATAGTTTTACGAAGAAGCCACTTGGGAAGTTGGGGCTTTAGTATTGTTGGTGGATATGAAGAGAACCACACCAATCAGCCTTTCTTCATTAAAACTATTGTCCTGGGAACACCTGCTTATTATGATGGAAGATTAAAGTGAGTCTTGATGTATTTAACAATGTGATACATGTTTATTGTGATGGACACAATCTAGAACAGGGGTTAGCACCCAACCCAGCCTGCTGTCTGTTTTTGTAAATAAAGTTTTATTGGAACATATGCATACTCATTTCATTTGTGTACTGACAGTGAGTGCCTTCACACTGCAACAGCAGAGTGGAGTCGTGACAGGCTGTATGGTGTGCAAAGCATAAAATATTTACTGTCTGGCCCTTTACAGTCAAAATTTGCTGACCCCTGATCTAGAGGGAAACAGTACCATATTATCAGTCACAGCTGTGTTTTGTTAATCTAATGACAGGAACTGGACTTGAGTCACCTGATTGGATACAATGTGATGCAACAACTAGCCCTGAGCACCTTTTCCAAGCACCCTGACTCAGGCCCAGTCCTGTGATTAGATTACGCTGCTTTATTTTTCTCCACGGCATTTAGCACTACCTGACATTATGCTTTATGCAAGTTCCCTGAGGGAGGGGTTTTGTTGTGTTCACTCTTATATCCCTAGCAGCCATAACAATAGTTGACATACAGTAAAGTCTCAGAATATCTGATTGTGAATGTACGATAGCTGATGCGTGCCAGGCACACTGTTAAGTGCTGTGCATGTGGTATTTAATCTTCTTAACAACCCAGGGGAGGTAAGTGCTCTTATTCCTGGTTTACAGATGAGATGACAGGCTTGGAGAGGTTAAGAAACCTGCCCCAAGATCAAATAGCTGAAAGTGGTTGAGCTGGGGTTCAAACTCAGGACTCTCTGACTCCAGAGCCTTTGCCTTGAACCCCACTGCTGGTTGCCACCACTGGGCGGAATGTACTTCCTCAGCCAATGCCCAGCTTGCTTTCCCTTTCAAAGCTCAGGCACTGGGACAAGAAAGACAAGGTTTCGTGTCAAGATTATTACACAGTGATTATTGAAATGGTGAATGGTTTGCTACCTATATGTTTACCATTATATATAGATAGTTCTTCCATCAAGGACTAGGCATCACCCATTTGTGATCATTCTGCTTGGAGGATAGTGAGTATCAATTACTCAAAGAAGCGGAAGTACAGGTCTTGTCCTCAATTTAATTCAACTCCTGAATGTATGAACTCTAAAAGTGAACATAGAAATAACAGTCGAAATGATAACCAACCCCTCAAAATGCTTTATTTGATATTTTTTAAAGAGGCAGCAGGTTTACTCTTCTAATTTTATTTTGCCTCAGCTACAATAACAACCATGTGAAAACTGGTCTACTTGCCCTTGGAATTCACCCACCAGTTACAGGAGGTTTGGCACAGGGTGGCCTTGATTGGCAAGAGAAAGACAATGTAGGCTTAAAATTTGCTCCAGGTGTTTCTCCAAAATAGACAGATAGCTGCCATGAAATCAACTCTGACTCATGACGACCTTGTGCACAACAGAACGAAACTTCGACTAGTCCTGTGTGAGCCTTACAGTTGCTGGCATGTTAGAGTCCATCGTTGTAGCTGTTGCTCCAGTCCATCTCCCCGAGGGTCCCCCTCACCTGTGCTCGCCCTCTGCTTCACTGAACACGATGTTCTCCCCCAGTGATTGATCTCTCCTGATGACATGTCCAAAACAAGCAAACTGGACGATGTTCTGTTGTGATCCAGAGGATTTTCACTGGATAATTTTTGGAAGTAAATCACCAGGCCTTTCTTTGTAGTCTGCCTTAGTCTGGAAGCTCTGTTGAAACCTCTCCACCATGGGTGACCCTGCTAATATTCAGAATACCAGTAGCATAGCTTCCAGCATCACAGCAACATACAAGCTACCACAGTAGGACAAACTGACAGACGGGTGGTGGTCTCCAGGTTAATATACCCTAATCATTAACTGTTAATTGTTAAGAGAAATTGTGATTTTCATGCTAAACAAATTTCAAGTGGGATAATGTTTTTAATACCATAAAAATAATAGGAGTGTCTTTCTTTCTGTTTTTGCTTGTCTTTGTCCAGATGTGGAGACATGATTGTAGCTGTAAATGGCCTGTCAACGGTGGGCATGAGCCATTCTGCGTTAGTCCCCATGCTGAAGGAGCAGAGGAACAAAGTAACTCTGACCGTTATTTGTTGGCCAGGAAGCCTTGTGTAGACTTCTGAAATTGATTTTAAGTCAAGCATCTTCCCTTATGAAAGAAAACCCTTTGGTTCCATTGTGTTTCTGGCTAGTGGGAGCTCCTGACACAGCTGGTATAAAAGCAGGGCCAAAAACCACTAAGATTGTCCTTATTATTTAAACAGTTTCCCTTAAGTTAGTCACATTTCATTGAGCTTGGACATAGTCTTCCACTAACCTTTGTGAATTTACATTTTCAGAATTCAGGCTCTCGGTTGTCAGAATGTTACCTGTACTAATGAGCAAAGTCTACGCACACTGTGACGGAGCTACCTGGGGCATATGATGGCTGGTGGCTCTTTGTTTTAAAAAACGAAATCATAGAGTGAGTCCTAGAGCTGCCAAGGCTGGTATTAGTGCAGACAGTAAACCACTGCCACAAATGGCCACATTATAAACTTGGGTGATAACCATTTTCTGTTTTTCTTTGGTGCCAACATTTCAAAAAAACATCGTATTTATAAAGTAATTTTTCTGGTTTATTTTGCTTCTTTAATATCTTTGTATTCCTAAGTGATGAAGACTTGCAGCTAACACTATGAAAGAGATTATGAAAAAATAATGTATCATTATTAGAATAGTAGAGAATAAAAGATAATGTTATCCAGGGACAAAAAATAATTTGGGAGGTAATTATAGTTTAGTGCTGGAGATGGTAAAAGCTGTATTTACTTGAACAGACCTACAGCATTAAAGATTCATTTCCAAAAGAATGTTTTGTTACATAGGAAAATTTTGAAGCAGTTTTTGTTAAAAATCATTTCTAGAGTTTGTATTTTATTTAACCAGCAATTGTGGCTGGAAATGTTTGTGTGATTTATGCAATTAAACTAGATGATAAAAGTAAAACCATACTACTATTAACTACATACAGTATATCACAGCCAAGTAGGAGAAAGACCATTTTATTCTGAGTTTTCAGTGTTTTAGAAACCCTTCTTTTCACCATTATTTCTTATGAACTTAATGATTTCACATAAGAGACTGAAGTTTTCTGCTTGTTTTTTTATCTGAAATACTAGGTTTTAGGTGTTAATATCTTTTAGTCAGCTCTTGGTCACTAGACTATATGATATTTTTTAAAATGTCTTTTAAAGCTATGACCAGCCGATTTTGTTTGTCCTTTATTCTACGTGGTTTTCCTTTGGAAGAACATAACAGAGTGAATAAAAGGAAAATAACATTACCATATCAATATTATGCATACTTGAAAAAGTTTCCTTTAGAAACCTCGTTCAGAATCTGAGCTAATTTACAAGTGACCTCTGTAATAAATGGTATTGATTGTCAGAGAATGTATTTCAAAACACTACAGTCTGTGGTGACGCATGACCACTTTATTTGCAAACGTGGCAATGGCATTGCTGGGATTTGGTGTATCTGTAGCATGTCACTGATTATCCCAGTTAGTTTTATAACGATTTTCTTTTTAAACATATCTCTTGAATAAGTAAGAAATGGCAACAATAATTGCTATTGACTTGTTCAATCCCTTAGCTCTCCTGTAAGGTCAGCGTGTAATCAGGATACAGTGAGATACCCCATACAGTATATTACTGTTAGGTGACGATTGTCTCCTGAAGCAATTTGATATTGAAATCCTTTGGTATTCTAATTGACATGGAACGAGTTGTTTTTTGTTTTTTCCTGCTCCCCAAATAGAATTTTATAACCTACTTTGCTATTTTTTTAAACCTTTTGTAAGAATGTCTCATTTACTGGGGAGTGGCCACCCATCAGCAAATATCCCACCTGCTACTTCGTTTATATAAAATACTTCCACTGAACCTGGTGGTATAATAAGTATTTTGAAAGAAGAAATTTTTTTCAATATTATTTTTATCATGAAAACCTTGGAATCAGCATAAGTTACAGGTTTTATTACCAAACTACAATTACAGCTTTTGATCAGAATGATTATGTGGTGATAGAAACTTGTTCATAATTTATTACTATCAAAATAATTGGATTTTCTCCTTTTAAGCATTTACAGTTAAATATTTTGATTTGTTCTGTGCCTTCAGTTTAAATTATTTCAGGATTTTTCATATGTGTTTAAATAATGGTGTGATGATCATTCAGGATGGAAATAAAAGTTATCCTTTCCGTAATTGCGATGTAGTCTGTTTTCTTGGACAGCAGATGTTCACTCCTCCTGGGGTACTTCTTTTTGTTCACGGCACCAGTTCCATATAAGAGCCCAAGCCTGAAACCTCAGGATCACAAGCCCCCCTCCTAACTCACATCCCTGGAAGCAGAGCACATGGGACCTGTGCTGGTTCTTGGACTGTCTACCCGTGCAGTACCTCTAGACTTGTGCCGTCCAAGACATGTGGCAAGAAGCACCTGAAAGTGGCTGGTGCAATGTGTCGGCATGATAATATTTTGGATATATTGGGTTATATAAAAAGCATTATTAAATTTTATTTCTCCAGTTGCTTTTACTTTATTTAATGTGGTTACTAGAAAAAGTTTAATTGCATATGTGACTCAATTATATTCCTATTGGACGGTGCTGCACTAAAGTCTGTCCCCACTACCCTTCATTGTTGCAGCATTTACCCATTCAGGCAGTCCTGGCATTAGGTTTCTACTTTCTCTATGGCTTTGTTAGGTGCCATCGTGTCAATTCCAACTCAGAGTGACCCCATGTGACAGAGTAGAACTGCCTCGTAGGGTTTTCTTTTTTTAATTTTTATCATGCTTTTTTAAGTGAAAGTTTACAAACCAAGTCAGTCTGTCATACAAAAACTTACATAAAAAAAAAAATACACCTTGTATATACTCCTAGTTGCTCTCCCTCTAGTGAGACAGCACACTCCTTCCCTCTACTGTCTAGTTTCATGTCCATTCGGCCAGCTTCTGACCCCCTCTGCCCTCTCATCTTTTCTCCAGACAGGAGCTGACCACATAGTCTCATGTATCTACTTGATCCAAGAAGCTCAGTCCTCACCAGTATCATTTTCTATCCCATAGTCCAGTCCAATCCCTGTCTGAAGAGTTGGCTTTGGGAATGGCTCCTGTCTTGGGCTAACAGAAGGTCTGGGGACCATGACCTCTGTGGTTCTTCTAGTCTCGGTCAGACCATTGAGACTGGTCTTTTTACGAGAATATAAGGTCTGCATCCCACTGCTCTCCTGCTACCTCAGGGGTTCTCTGTTGCGTCCCCTGTCAGGGCAGTCATCAGTCATAGCCAGGCACCATCTAGCTCTTCTGGTCTCAGGCTGATGTAGTCTCTGGTTCATGAGGCTCTTTCTGTTCCTTGGGCTCATAATTACCTTGTGTCTTTGGTGTTCTTCATTCTCCATTATTCCAGGTGGGTTGAGACCAATTGACGCATGTTAGATGGCCACTTGCTAGCATTTAAGACCCCAGATGCCACTCTCCAAAGTGGGATGCAGAATGTTTTCTTAACAGATTTTATTATGCCAGTTGACTTAGATGTCCCCTGAAACCATGGTCCCCAAATCCCCGCCCCTGCTATGCTGGCCTTCGAAGCGTTCAGCTTATTCAGGAAAGTTCTTTGCTTTTGGTTTAGTCCAGTTGTGCTTACCTGTCCTGTATTCATGGGGTTTTCTTGACGGTAATCTTTTTTTTTTTTTTTTAATAATATGTTATTGTGTTTTCGGTGAAGGTTTACACAGCAGTTTAGGTTCCCATTAAACACTTTTTCTTACATTCTCATCTTTGTTTTAAAGTAATTGTTGACTGTTTGGTTTCACATAGGTAATTTTTTAAAGGCGCACAGTACTTATGGGTGATACTCATTATTTTGTGAGCCAGTCTGTTATTTAGCTACAAGATGACCTCGGGTTAGTCCCGGTTCAAGGTTTGAAGAATATCTCGAGCCAGATAGTCTCAGGGAGTCCTCCAGTCTCAACCAGTCCAGTAGGTTTCATTTTGTGTTTTTGTTTTGTTTTTTCTTAGGGATTTGAGGTTCTGTTCCACATTTTTCTACCATTCTATCAGGGTCCATCTACTATGACCTGATTATAAGGGCCATCAGTGGTAGCTGGGCACCATCTAGTTCTTCTGGTCTCAGGGTAGATGAGACCATGGTTCACATACACTATTCGTCCTTTAGCCTGGGTTTGTTTTTTTTTTTTTAACTTTTATTTTGTTGTTGAGAATATACACAGCAAAACATACACCAGTTATTGACTATAATCTTTACAGGAGCAGATCACCAGGTCTTTCTCCCATGAAGCTTTTGGGTGGGTTTGAACCACCAACCTTATGGTTAGCTGCTGAGCACTTAACTGTTGCAAGCGCTCCTCGCTTTGATCATGCCCACATAAATTTTTTTAATTAAAGTAAAGAAAATTGTCTCCTCATTTCCTAGTAAATAAGGTTCAGTCTAGCACCACTGTGATCTGACCCCTAATACAGCCTTCCAGATAACTCCACAGTTGTATTTACCATCCATTACTCCAGCAGACTCCCCAGATCTCCATACACATACTCACATTACTTACTGTAGCTGTAATGCCTTCCTTTCTCTGTGCGTTCACAGCATCCCCATACTTGAAGGCTTAACTTGAATATGCCCCGTCATGAGTCACTCCCTATCTCTCTCTTGCCTCCCACTTGCAAGAGGATTGTTCTCCATATTATGAATCTCATTACACATAAAAAGCTCTTCCTAATCTGGCCTCTGCCCTCCCTTCTAACCTTATCTCCTACCTTCCTCGCCTCCATATATAAACCACCATCCCCATCCTTACATATCCTGTGCCACAGCCAGACCAGCTTAGTGCTCGCTTGATGCTCCATCAAATGGAAATTGTGTTGTAAGTCAGAGTACATGTTACTGTGATTCTCTTACTGCACCTCGAGTCTCCTTCCCGTCTGTGTCCATGTTGGCTTTGGCTCAAGTTTCATCATCTCTTTTGGGAACTCTTTACCATCCTCTCTGGGCGAGCATATTTTCTTTTTTAAAAACCCTTCTTGAAAACTACAAGACGCTACTGCAAGAAACCAAAAGAGGCCTACATAAGTGGAAAGACACCTTGCTCATGGATAGGAAGACTCAACATTGTGAAAATGTCTATTCTACCCAAAGCAATTTACAGATACAATGTAATCCCGATCCATATTCCAATGGCATTTTTAATGAGATGGAGAAACAAATCACCAACTTCATATGGAAAGGGAAGAGGCCCCAAAAAAGGTAAAGCATTACTAAAGAAGAAGAACAAAGTGGGAGACCTCACACTACCTGATTTTAGAGCCTATTATACCGCCATGGTAGTCAAAACAGCCTGGTACTGGTACAACAACAGCTGCATAGACCAGTGGAACAGAATTGAGAATGCAGATGTAAATTCATCCACCTATGAGCAACTGATATTTGACAAAGGCCCAAAGTCCATGAATTGGGGAAAAGACAGTCTCTTTAACAAATGGTGCTGGCATAACTGGATATCCATCTACAAAAAAATGAAACAAGACCCATACCTCACACCGTGTACAAAAACTAATTCAAAATGGATCAATGACCTACATATAAAACCTAAAATGATAAAGATCTTGGAAAAAAAATAGGGACAATGCTAGGAGCCCTAATACATGGCATAAACAGTATATAAGACATTACTAACAATGCACAAACACCAGAAGAGAAACTAGTAACTGGGAGCTCCTAGAAATCAAACACGCTCATTAAAAGACTTCACCAAAACAGTAAAAAGACAACATACAGACCGGGAAAAAATTTTTGGCTACAAAAAATCCAATCAGAGTGTAATCTCTAAAATCCACAAGACACTGTAAAACGTCAACCACAAAAAGACTAACCCAATTAAAAAATGGGCAAAGGATATGAACAGGCAGCTCACCAAAGAAGACATTCAGGTGGCTAACAGATACATGAGGAAATGTTCACGCTCACTAGCCATTAGAGAAATGCAAATTAAAACTACCATGAGATACCATCTCACCCCAACAAGGCTAGCATTAATCCAAAAAACATAAAATACTAAATGTTGGAGAGGTTGTGGAGAGACTGGAACACTTACACAATGCCAGTAGGAATGAAAAATGGTACAACCACTTTGGAAATAGATTTGACACTTCCTTAAAAAGCTAGAAATAGGAGTACTATACAATCTAGCAGTCCCACTCCTTGGAATATATTCTTGAGAAATAAGAGCTGTCACACAAATAGACATGTGCTCCATGTTCATTGCAGCACCGTTCACAATAGCAAAAAGATGGAAACAGCCTAGGTGCCCATCAACGGATGAATGGATAAACAAATTATGGTATATTCATACAATGGAATACTACACAATGATGAATCAGCAAAACATCTCAATGAATCTGGAAATCAGCTACAAAAGGACAAATATTGTATGAGACCACTAGTATAAGAACCCAAGAAAAGGTTAAACACAGAAGAAAACATTCTTTGATGGTTACAAGGGTGGGGAGGGAGGGGGACGGGTATTCACTAACTAGATAAGTAGACAAGAATTAGCTCAGGTGAAGGGAAGGCCAACACAATACGGGGGAAGTCAGCACAACTGGACTGAACCAAAAGCTAAGAAGTGTCCTGAATACAACCAAACACTTCGAGGGACGGAGTAGCAGGGGTAGGGGTCTAGGGACCGTGTTTTCAGGGGACATCTAGGTCATTTGGCATAACAAAGTTTATTAAGAAAATGTTCTGCATTCCACTTTGTTGAGTGGCATCTGGGGTCTTAAAAGCTAGCAAGCAGCTGTCAAAGCTCCATCAATTGGTCCCAACCCACCTAGAGCAAGGGAGAATGAAGAACACCAAAGACACAAGGAAAATATAAGCCCAAGAGACAGAAGGGCCACATGAACCAGAGACTCCATCAGCCTGAGGCTAGAACTAGATGGTGCATGGCTACCCCCAATGACCGCCCTGACAAGGAACACAACAGAGAGTCCCTGATGAAGCAGAAGGAAAGTAGGGTGCAACACTCAAATTCTAGCCAAAGGACCAGACTTAATGGTCTTACTGAGATTGAAGGGACCCCAGAAGACACGGGCCCCAGACTCTGTTTTAGCCCCAAACTAAAACCGTTCCCGAAGCCAACTCTTCAGACAAAGATTAGACTGGACTATAAGACAGAAAATGATACTTGTAAAAGTGTGCTCAAGTAGATAGATACTTTAGACTAAATGGGCAGCTCCTGTTCGGAGGCAAGATGAGAAGGCAGAGAGGGACAGGAGCTGGTTGAATGGACAAAGGAAATACAGGATGGAAAGAAAGGGTGTGCTGACATGCTACAGGGAGAGCAGTTAGGGTCACATAACTATGTATAAACTTTTGTATGAGAAACTAACTTGAGCTGTAAACTTTCACTTAAAGCACAATTAAAAAAAAAAAAAAAAACCTCCTTGGACTGTGCCATTTCATAGGAAAATTCCCCAGAAGAGTTGTGTATTAGTTTTCCTGTTGTTCTGTGCGGTCCAGTCTGTTCAACTTATAGCGACCCCGTGTGACAGAGTAGAACTGCCCCAGAAGGTTTTCTAGGCTGTAATCTTGAAGGGAGCGGATTGCTCTGATGGAGCCACTGGGTGGGTTCAAACCACCACCCTTTCAGTTAGCATCCGAGCCCTTAACCATTGCACTGCCAGGGCTCCCTATTAGTTTCCTAGGGCTGCCGTAACAAATTACCACAGACCGAGAGGTCAAAACAACAGAAATTTACTCTTTCGCACTTCTGGAGGTCAGAAGTCTGAAATCAAAGCATCGGCAGGATTGGTTCCTTGGGGAGACTCTAAGAATCCATTCCATGCCTCCCTCCAGGCTGGTGGTGGCTGGCAATCCCTGGTGTTTGGTAGCTCGTCGGTACGTCAGTCCAGTCTCTGCCTCAGCCTTCACATGGCGTTTTCCTTTGTGCGTCTGTATTCTGTGTGTCCTGTCTTACAAGGACGCCAGTCTTTGGATTTAGGGCCCACCCTGCTCCAGTGTGACCTCATCTTATCTAATTACATATACAAAGACTATTTGAAATAAGGTCACATTCCAAGATTCTGGGTGAAAATGAACTAAAAGTTATCTACACTTATTGTCTCCATTTCATGCCCTTCACTCTTTAGTTTTAACTCAGCAAAATGTTTCAGACACAAAAAGTTATAAAAAACAATACAATAAACACGGATCCACCACCCAGCTTAAATAAAACACGACCACCGCTGTTGAAGTTGCTTTCCCATTTGCATCTACTTTCTTTCTGGCCTTCCCGTGTGTCTCTTCGTACTTCCAAAGGATACATATTTATATATCCTTACTATCCTCACTGTAAGGAGCCCTGGTGGCGCAATGGTTAAGAGCTCAACTGCTGACTGAAAGGTCTACGGTTCGAACGCACACAGCAGCTCCTCAGGAGAAAGACCTGGCAACCTGCTCCTGTAAAGATTACTGCCTAGAAAACTCTGTGGGGCAGTTCTACTCTGTCACATGGGCTCACTATGAGTCAGAATCTACTCCACGGCAACAGATTTTGGTTTTATCCTGTGGCGCAGTGGCTGAGAGCTTGGCTGCTAACCAAAAGGTCAGCAGTTCAAATAAACACCAGCCACTCCTTGGAAACTTTATGGGGCAGTTCTGCTCTGGCCTTCAGGGTCACTGTGAGTTGGAATTGACTTGATGGCGTCACGTTTGGTTTGCTTGTTTTCTTTTTGGATAGTTGAGGGATATGTAAATATATATATATATATCCTTCAACTGTAGTATGGTGTGTGTTTTTAAACTATGTAAATGCTACCATGTATGTGATGTTTTGCAACTAAGCTTTTTTGTTCCAAAATGATCCATTCATGTAGCTCTAGTTCCTTCATTTTCACTGCTGTATATTCAGTGACTGACGATTTTATACCCGTTCTTGAGTTGATGGGCATTTAGGTTTTCTCCATTGTTTGCCATCATTAACAATGCTGCTGGGACCATCCAAACACAAGTCCCCTGTGCACATGGGAGAGCTTCTCCAGGACACTGCTGAGTCGATCCCAATTCATGGTGGCACTATAGGACAGAGGGTTTCCAAGGCCGTACATCTTCATGGGAGCATACTGCCAGATCTTTCTACCGAGGAGCAGTTGATGGGTTTGAACCATCGACCTTTCAGTTAGCAGCTGAGCATTTTAACCACTGCGCCACCAGCCACTCTGAGGGAGAAAGATATGGCAGTCCGCTTCCATTAAGATGACAGCCTTGGAAACCCTGTGGGGCATCTCTCTGTCCTACAGGGTCTCTATGAGTCGGAATCGTTTCCACAGCAACAGGTTTTTTACTCATTTAAACAGTGTGTCAGCACCCATACAGAGTGATAGGCGCTGCAGCGCTTCTTTAGTAAACCTAATTTTATCTTTCATAATTCAGACTTTCCTCAGTTTGTCCACATTTGGAGATTTGTAAAACCGTTATCTATGACACTGGCTTAGTAAACTGCTGCCCAGGGCACAGACTGGGAATTCCTGAACAGCTTTTTCTCCTGAGTCCCTCTTCTCCGCCTGCTGAAGGAAAGGTTTCAACTCCTCCGGGTCCTTATTAAAAAGCTTTTCTGCCATTTTACAGTGTAAATCTATTCCATTTAACTACACCACCAATTAATTTCTATGGCAACACTAAAGCTCTTTCGAAGCACAGTTGTGCATGTAAGCGCAATGCGTAATAGCTATAAAGTGCCTAAGGTAAGAGATGCTAAAACTTTAATTACACACAGGAATGAAAGACTAGCATTTGGAGACCTACCACCATCTCTGCAGGTGGCAGAGGCGCCTCCTGCTAGGAGAAGGTAGCTGCTGCCTGGCCAGCTGAATGGGAAACACCTCAAGATTTCCATCTGAGCTCTGTTAACTCACCTGCTATGCGGATTACAGAAACAGCACTTGAAGTTGGACTGTTTTGCATACTTCTATCAGTACTTGCCTTGTTTCTTTAAAAGCTTTCAGTTTAAGGGTGACTCCAGCCCCAGCCCCTGCCTTGGATCACTCAATGACCGAGCACTCAGTGTAAGAAACTGATGGACGAGAAGCAACAATTGTCCAATGCCAAGGTTTTGGAGGGGCGGGCTACTGTTAATGTGTTTCCTTACCGTGCCTAGATTGTATTGAATGCCTTCTCTCACCCACCTGCTCTAGAACTAAGCAATATCTTAGGTCCTGGGATGCGTTTAGTTACACACTCATGCCTGTGATCCTCTCCCGCTGTGGACATCCCATTCCACAGAAGGTGCACTCGAGCTGTTCAGACGTGCCCCTCTCTCTGCCTGCCTACTTGCTCTGTGGCTCAGACCTTCAGCATCAGAGTCCTGATCCTTCCCTGGCCTCTTGCTGGCCTGGGGCTAGAGACCTGCTCTTGATGGCCTGGAGCTAGACCCCTGTTCCTAGGGTCCCAGCCTGTGCGGAGAGGGGTGGGTGCCCAAGAGCAGCAGAGCTCACCCTGTGGATATTTAGTCAATGTTTAAGAAAAATGAGTTCTTGTCTCCTCTTACTCATAGGTCGTTCCAAAGGATTTATGAAGCCCTTTGTGTCATCCAAGTCCCCAGACTCTATAGTTCTTTCCCCTAGTCACTTAAAATCACAGAACCTTAGAAGGGCTCATCTAGTTCTCTGATACAGGAATTACATGCTTGAATTCTAGCTCCTGCTTGAATGCTTCCTGTGACAGGGGCCTTACTACTTCATTTCCAGCCTTTTCCATCACTCAAAAAAAAAAAAAGTCAAACCTATTGCCGTCAAGTTGATTCTGACTCATAGTGACCCGACAGGACAGAGTAGAACTGCCCCATAGGATTTCCAAGGAGTGGCTGGTGGATTTGAACTGCTGACCTTTCGGATAGCAGCCATTGCTCGCCATAGGTCTTAACCACTGCACCACCAGAGTTTACATTATTGGGCAAGTCTAATTGTAAGAAAGTTCTTTTTTCTGAGCCTATCGACTATCCATTGATCATCCAGTGCTAATATATGACTGCTTGTTTATTAATAGTTTGTCTCTGGTCTCTTCCAGATAGGATATAAGGCAGAAACTATGAGGGAAAATCTCTCTTCATTTATTACCTTTAATACATAATGATATTAGGCAGGCACAAGACACAAAGCACTGTAATTGATCTTTCCCTTGCATTCAACAAATATTTATTTAGCACCTGCCATGTGCCAGGCAGAGTTCCAGGTGCTCAGAATCCATCAGGCATCAAGACCAAGTTGTTGCTATCTCACTTACATTCTAAAGCAGGGACATAATGAACAGTGAGATGAAGACATCATTTCAGATGGTGATAAAAGCAGTGAAGAAAATAAAGCCAAGAAAATGGAGAAGGTATGAGGGGAACGGGAACTGGTGAGAGGGTGGTCCAGGAAGGCCTCTCTGAGGATGTATAATAGAAGCGGGACACAGGCTCTCTGCTCGCATTCTGGACACTGTCCATTAACCACATGACACTGCACGTGACGAGTGGTTAATGACTTTCAGGGGAGAGGCCACTTCCTTCCGTGGCGATCACTCACCCCACAATGGCTGTGCAGATAGGAGGGGCCCTGGGGTCTTGGCAGCCTAGCTGGACCTCCACTTCCTGTTTCCTTCTGTAACAAACTCAACATATTGCTGGTACAAACATGGTGCAAATTTAGAGGGAGAGCAGTCTTGGCACAGCAGAGAGAGCCAGACAACCTACATTTGACTCCTGCCACTTACTAGCCCAAAAGACCTTTGACAATGCAACCTCTCTGATCCTTAGCTTTCTCATCTGTACAGTGGGGGAAAACAGTACTCAACTTGCTGCGTTGTATTGTGCTTCGGAGATTGTGCATATAAAGTGGCTGACATTGTGCTCAATAGGTGGTAGCTGCAGATAGGAGGAGACACAAAGCAATACTGGCTAGAACTACCCATCCCTGGGATGAGTAATCATTGCAAGTGAATTATTGAAACTACGTCTAGAAGTTTCTCTGAACTCAAACTTTTGTTTGCTCCCAAAAGTGTGAGTGTTCTTAAACAGGACACATTCAGAAGCGAATTCTCTCGTGCACCTTAATCGCATAAAACCAAACCTGTGGCCATCGAGTCGATTCCAACTCACATTCGCCAGATGTCACCCTAAGCCTCTCAGCCTGCAGGCTTTGGCACAGGCTGGTCCCCTCTTCTAGGAATGCCTTTTCTGCTGACTCCGATCTGTTCCCTGGCTGGCAAGCCCTGCTTGTCCTTCGCCCACCCCAAATGCCATCTGCACCAAGGCTGCCCAGCACCCCTCGTCCACATTCTCGCCTCTCCTCATTGATCCCCAACCCCTTTTGTCTTCCATTGTGCTCGTCTGTGTGCCGCCAAGTCGATTCCAACTCATGGTGTCCCCATGTGACGTAGGAGAGCTGCCCCATGGGGTTTCCTGGGCTGTAATCTTTACATCTAGGGAAAAGACTGGGAGAAAGACACTACCTTCCTAGAAAACCCTATGGGGCCGTTCCACTCTGTCACATGGGATAACTATGAGTTCAAATACAACTCAACAGCACCAAGCAACATTCTTACATGCGCCTCACTGACGGCTACTTTACCACATTCAACACTCATTCAACAAACAGGAAAGTGAGTAAGACAGCTCTTCCCTTTGGGGAGTTCTCAGAGTAAATGTCCAGGTCAGATAAAAAGTAAATACTGCCACTATATTGGACCTTCGGAGACCAGGAACTAAAGTTCTAACCCTGAGGAAGAATTTTGCAAGGTTGCAAACTGTGCTAAATCTTTGTTCTGATTTACTCTTATCCTTGACTTTGAAAATAATTAGCATTCTTGGGTGGTAGTGTCAGACAGGCTTATTTCAGCCTGTCCTTTCGTCTGAGCTTTTACTTTTCCATTTTAATTTTTAAATGGGGGAACTTCATCTGAAGTCCCTTTTCCGTCCCTACTCTTGGCTCTGAAGTAACATCTCTTGGCAGAAATTCTTCAGAGTATTTCAAGATTCAGAAACTGCAGAAGTTGAGAACTTGGCATTGAAATTCAGTAAAAGATTTGGAGAACTTCAGAAACGCGGCTTCTCAATCTGAAAACAACTTTTTTGGATTTGGTGGTTAAGTGAAATTACAACGGCTGACATTTATTGAACTCTCGACTATGTGCCAAGTATCGTTCTAAGGGATTTGCATCCGTTTACCCACTTACTCTTCACAAGTCGAATAATTTTTTTTTTAAGTTTTCATTATTAGTTCTTTTTATTATCAGTATCTTTATAAATCTGGTATTTATTTGTCTTTGGGGGTTAGAAATATTAGACCTGAGAATGAAAACAGCAAATTATGCATTGCAAAAAAGGATGGTTGTAAGTTTGGTTTGTCGTGACTCAAATACATCATAAGTCGGGGACTACCTGGACTGTAATTACCCCAATCCTATAGTTAGAGAGGAGCCTTGATGCTGCAGTGGTTGCCAGCTAGGGCTGCTAACAAATAGGTCAACAGTTCAAACCCACCAGCCACTCCTTGGAAACCCTATGGGGCAGTTCTGCTGTGTCCTATAGGGTCACTATGAGTTGGAATCAACTCGATGACAACGGGTTTTTGGTTTTAGAGTTAGAGAAAACTGAGGCACAGAGAGGTTAGATAACTTCCCCCAAAGTCCCAGGGCTGGGAGATGGGGGAACAGTCTGTGCTCCTGGTTGAGAACCCACCGTGCTCTATTGGGTCCAGTGTGTCACACGTGGGCCCACAGCAGACCTTGCACTAGTGCAGTTCCTGTGGTTTTGTGTGTGAGCACTGGCCTTTGCCTCCCTATTTGTAATAGTTCTCATGTCACCATCTGTCAGTCTCCTAGGGCTGCCATAACAAAACACCACAAGCAAGTGGGGCTTTAAGGAACAGAAATTTACCCTCTCATGGTTCTGGAGACTTATTGTGTGCCATCGAGTCAATTCCAATTCATAGCGACCCTACAGGACAGAGTAGAACTGCTCTCTGCAGTTTCCTAAGCTGTAATCTTTGTGGGAGCAGATTGCCACATCTTTCTCCTGAGGAAGACTGGTGGGTTTGAACAGTGTCCTTTCAGTTAGCCAAGCATTTAACCGTTGAGCCACCAGCGCTCTTTTCTGGGAGCTAGCAGTCTGCACTTAGGGCATTGGCAGGGCTGCACTTTCTCTCTGATGGCTCTGGGGGAAGAG
The DNA here is from genome assembly GCF_024166365.1 of Elephas maximus indicus. Taxonomy (NCBI): domain Eukaryota; kingdom Metazoa; phylum Chordata; class Mammalia; order Proboscidea; family Elephantidae; genus Elephas; species Elephas maximus. The sequence continues at coordinate 59,612,381 of NC_064841.1, read as the reverse complement.
TCTTCCCTGTCTCAGCTTCTGGTAGCTCCAGGCATTTCTTGGCATTCCTTGACTTGTAGATAAATCTGCACATGGTGTTTGTTTTCTTATGTGTGACTGTTTCCATGGGTGCGCTCCCCTTTCATAAAGCACTGCTCAGAAGAGATTAGGATTGGGAACCACCCCATTCCAATATGATCTCACCTCACTGATAACAAAAGAAAGACCCTATTTCCAAACAAGGTCATTTTCACAGGTACAGGTGTCAGGACTTCGACCTGTATTTTGGAGGACTCAATTCAATTCATCACACCGTCTGACATGGCTAGGCAGCAAGGAAAGCATTGCACAGTGACGGTGTCCTGGAGTACCAGATCCTGCAGCTGAACCAGTCCCTCTGTAGACTGCCTGCCACCTGAGAAGAATTTAACTGCCCCAGCTCCAATTTATCTGTTACTTCACGAGAAGAATGGCACACAATACACAATTATTTTCACATAATCTTATGGATGGAATTCCGTATTTTCAAGAATTCATATGAAAGAGGGCTTCTTAGAAAATCATGTATCATTGACAAAAATGCATACTCTCCAAATACTTAACCAGCCTGGCACTGCCCTTCTGCAAGTCAAATCATGCTGGGAATGGGTCCTAGGGGGTTCTTGATGAAAGTCGGCTTTCTTAGGCAACATTCAGGATTACTCCGCCAGGAGTACAAGGAGATCCCCTGCCTACCCCACTGAAAACTGCATGTGGTCAGGACAATATCTATCTTGCTCACTTGCTACATCCACAGTTCTTCTACATGGTGGTTGGTGAGTGAGTGAGTGGGTGAGTGAGTGAATGGGTGAGTGGGCACGTAAGTGAGTGGGTGGGTGAGTGAGTGGGTGAGTGAGTGAATGGGTGAGTGAGTGAGTGAGTGGCTGAGTGAGTGGGTGGGTGAATGGGTGAGTGAGTGAATGGGTGAGAGAGTGGGCAGGTGAGTGAGTGAGTGAATGGGTGATCGAGTGGGTGAGTGATTGGGTGAGTGAGTAAATGGGTGAGTGGGTGAGTGAATGGGTGGGTGGGTGAGTGAGTGGGTGGGTGAATGGGTGAGTGAGTGAAAGGGTGAGTGGGTGAGTGAGTAAATGGATGAGTGGGTGAATGGGTGAGTGAGTGGGTGGGTAAATGAGTGAGTGAGTGAATGGGTGAGAGTGGGTGAGTGAGTGAATGGGTGAGTGAGTGGGCAGGTGAGTGAGTGAGTGGGTGAGTGGGTGAGTGAATGGGTGAGTGAGTGGGTGAGTGAGTGAATGGGTGAGTGAGTGGGTGGGTGAATGGGGGAGTGAATGGGTGAGTGAGTAAATGGATGAGTGAGTGAGTGGGTGAGTGAGTGAATGGGTGAGTGTAGGGTAATGTTACTCAGCTATATGCATCCCCTCCCTAATGGAATCAGCTTTGCTCTTCCCCGAAGCATGCTGGGGATGAATTCGGGATGGACTTGGGCTAAGGTACAAGGCCTGGAGTGGCATGACTGGGCCAGCGGCCAAGGGCGAAGAATGCCTTAGCAACAAGAAGGAAAACATCTGGGCCTGGACGTGAAGTCCCTGGGAACACTGACTGCCCAAGGACGTGGGAGATAAACAAGGAGCCTTGGTCCCAGCTGGAATGGTATATTGGCTTGTGTCCCTTGCTAGGTGACTGGAGAAAATACTCCAGCCGGCTGCCACTGGAGAGCAGCTGCTTGCCTGTGTCAGTAAGTTTCCCTGAATAAATTCATGAATCTGGAAAGGGCTATGTGTCAGTTCTTTGGATTGCCTGCCAGGATGCACAGTGAGGGTCTCTCCTTGCTGGGGCTGTCCCCCAACAAGTGGCATAGTCGGCGGGAATCCGAGAGGCACACCTTGCCTTTCCAGGTGCGTGGGGAAAAGCGGGCTCCGCTGGGGGAAATCCCAGGGTGGCCAGGGACGCATGCCGTGGGACCACTAGCCCACGCTGTTGATGCCTGGGGACCTGTGCGTGAGTACTGGGATACCCCGAAAATGCCACAAGCATTGTTGCAGTTACTAAAGTCTTTGCATGTTGAGAAAGAAAAGAAGGCTGTTCGTGTTTTGGTTGCGGGAGTTGTGTGGCCGCTGTTGTGGGCATGGCTATATTCATGGGAGGCCCCAAAGCAAAAGCCAGATTGCCGTGCTGAGGCGGCTTGTGTGGGGTGGCTTCTACTGGCAGCATTGAGAGGGGCATCCAATGTGGAGCCAGCCTCTAGGGCCCGAATTAGGCAGCTGGAAGCAGAGCTGCAGCTGGAGGATTTGCGAGCGGCCTATTCCTTCTCCACTGAAACATTAGTGTCCCATTTGCGGGAGCAAGAGGCATCTTCGGGGGAAATCCCGGGGTGGCCAGCGACCTCTGTGTGGGGAGGTCTGGCCCATATGCTTTTCTGTGGGAGGAATCCCGGGGTGGCCAGCGAAGCCCTGCTAGCTCGGTCGGTAGAGCATGGGACTGGAGCTAGCTGGAGGGGCTAAACAGGTCCCTGGCGCTGAGAACACCCTGTAACACCCAGTGCAAGGCAGGAGTTAAAACAGCAGGGAAAAAAAGGAGTAAAAGCCCTTCAAGATAGCTTGTGTTGAGCGACCTTGAAGAGACCTCAGAATTCTCTGAGAGCTGCCCCACCAAGATAACTGAACAGCAACCCAGCTGCAGCTGCAATGGTGAGGGGAAAACTAAAAGAGGGGGCCCACCTCCAGGTTACCAGGCAGCTGGGCTGGACCCATGCTCGCACTTGGCGTGGTGGAGGTGCGGCCCCACAAATGAGTGAGGGCTCTGCCAACTTTTCTCAGATCTTCTTTCAGAAATAATTAAGATTGAGGATTAAGCCCAATTTCTCTGTCACCAGCGAGGAGCAAAGGCCTTGTGTTACAATTAAAGTCCAGCGAGGTATACTTTGGGTCTGAAGTTACTATCACTGAGACACTTGCCCCAGGCTGACTATGGATAAGACCCTTGGGGCCCCTACAAATCCTTAATGCACGTATTGATGATGTTGATGTATTAATGCACACCTTTGTAAACTTTTGCGTCCAAGTCCTGATGGGAATTGCTGCAGTTAGGGCCGTTTTTAGAGGGGCACAAGGGAACTGTGAGGGGGGCTATAGCTAACAGCCTGGCCATTCAATCTGGCCACTGACAACCCTCGAACTGACATATAAAGCAAGCCCCTACAGAGATGAGACATCTGGGCAAAAAAAAATAACAAAATCAGTTCTGCTCCTGAGAAGCATGTGTTACTTGTGTGGGCAGTCGTCAGAAAAGCCCCTGTGCTGAGAGCGGAGAACAGTCAACGAACAGACTGGTCTTACCAGCTGACTGCAGAGGCTGAAGCCTTGTCTGCTCCCGAGCAAAAAGATGTGCAATCGACCACCTCCTGGATTTAAGAGAGGAGCGTCCATGGAGAGTCACACACCATCCTAGACTGGACCTACACTCATGGGCTGCCACTGTCATCAGAAAACGCTGGATAGCACAGGAAAGCTGACCTGCCTACAGAACCCTGGCCAAGGCTAAAACTTCTTCACAGGTAAATCGTATCCAGGCTTTTTATCCTATACAGAGGCTTCCACTAGATCTTGAATGAGCTCTTCACACTGTTTATCAGCCCGAGACACAGGCACAACTGAGCACTTCAATGGACAGGTTTGAATGGCTGATGGGGGGGGGGACAAGACAACCCCAACCTGAACCATGCATCTCAGACAAGCAGTCTGGTGTCTCAATGCAGCAGTTCCCTGCAGGGGCATTTCTTATTTGTGCTGTATGTTTGATCAAACTGTCTGTTCTATAAAATGTGTTTCTTTGGTGTAGAATTGCTCTTTAAAAAAGATCTGGCTTCCACAAAGGCATTGACTGGAGCCCACGAGAGGAGGTCAAGCCTATGGTTCCCCCGCCAAGGGGTGGGAGTCTCCCTCACCCTTTGACTAGAGGTGTGGCCAAGGTGTGCCACAGGTGCAGGAAGCCCTCCGCTGGGTGACAGGGGACCGGAGGGCACACACTGAAATGATCATACCCTGGATCCCCATTAACAAGCAACATGTTTTGGGCTTGGTGGACACCGGAGCAGAGTGCAACCTGATGTATGATAGCCCAGAGAGGTTTAAAGGGCCACTAACAGCTATTGGTGGGTACGGGGCTGGGGCCATCAGGGCATGCCAAATCAAACTAGTGCTGCAGATTAGAAGGCTACCCCCAAAGGCCCACCAAGTGTACGTAGCCCCGATACCTGGAATACATTCTGCACAGAGATATCTTGTTGGGGCTGGAGCTGCAGATCTCCAGTGAGTTCCACCTGCAAGTGAGAGCCGTAAAAACTGTAGTACAAGGTAATGCTAAATGGTCCCCTGTGCAGTTGCACTCCCCAGCTCAGGTCATGGCCCTTAAGCAGTACCACCTCCCTGGTGGGCACCAAGAAATCACTGAGGCCCTACAGGAGCTACACCCAGTGCAGATTCTGAGACCGGCCAAGAGCCCCTTCAGTAGTCCTGTCTGGCCAGTGTGCAAGCCAGATGGCTCCTGGAGAATTGAATAATGTGGCTCCCCCATTGTTTACCGCTGTACCCAACATCGCGCAGATGGAGCAAATAGGGGAGGCATTGGACACTTAACACTCTGTGCTCGACTTGACTGATGCTTTCTTTAGCATCCCTCTACACTCAGACAGCCAGGACCAGTTTGCCTTAGTTGGAAGATGAGGCAGTGGACTTTCACTGTGCTCCCACAAGGGTAACTGCATAGCCCCTCCATATGCCATGGCATGGTTGCCACTGACCTCAAGCGGTGGATTCCTCCTGCTGAGGTGGCTGTATTCCACTTTATTGATGATGTCATGCTGACCTCTGACTCGTTTGCTTCTTTGCAAACTGCAGCTGGTGTAGTAGTCACGCTGCACCTCCAGTCGCAGGGATGGGCAGTGAACGAGGGAAAAACACAGGGGCCTGGCTTGTCCGTCGCATACTTGGGTGATATCTGGTTGGGTGAAACACAAGTGATGCCTGAAGCGGTGACAGATAAAGTCCAAGCCTACCCATGCCCAGAAACTGTGAAGCAACTACAGGCAATTGTCGGGCTCTTGGGGTACTAGCACCCCTTCATACCCCATTTAGCCCAAACCCTATGGCCCTATATAAAAAAAATATATAGGCTAGTGAAAAAAGAAGTGAGACTGAAGGAGAGAGAAACAAAAAGATTTGATGAGAAAGTGATACAGGGGCTAGAGGGGAAGAGAACGAGTGAGAGAGAGAGAGAGAGACAGGTGAAACTGGGGAGAGTTCTAGAAAGTGAGGTCGTGAGAAGAGAGACAGAGACACAGAGAATGTGAAGAAAGGAGCAGTGTGGGACTGAGAGACAAAGGAAGAGGAGGCCTTCCAGCAGGCAAAGGTCACTGGAAAACAAATACAGGCTTTAGGAGTGTTAATACAAGGTCAGCCATGCCAATTGGACCATAGCCTGTTACCCCAAGGGGTAGGGGTAGGACCTGTGACAACGGCAAAGCAACAAGAGAGTGCCGCTGGGAATTTGGTCCCAGTTGTGGCGAGGAGCAAAAGAAAGGTACAGCATGTTGGAGAAAGTCATGTGCAGCGTACAATAATGCCCTACTGCAAGTGGAAGTAAGTTCTCATAAAGGGTCAAGTTCCTCTTTACTGGGAGCATCACAACAGGACTAATACCTCTTGTCCCCTTAGGGTGATGGGTTAGACCCCTGACAACAGTGTGCTAGAACCCTGCTAGTTGTTGCCAATAGTCGGCTAGGGAAGCAAAAGCAAAGCCTATGGACAGGGGCATGCCCATCGCCCAAGGGGTGGCTTTGGACACATGGCTTGCATGGGTGGCCGCAACTGCCCTACAACTGGGTGAGGTGCTGCACCTGCTAATATTTACACCACCCTCCCCCGTGTTCCCAGCAATTGGCAAACTAACAGCCCAGCACAGGTATCAGCGTGGTTTTGTCCTTTGTCCCTGTTCTCATCCCAGGCCACCACTAGATGTGGAGTGGCAGGTAGAGGTGCTAGCGAAACACACCACAGCTGTGCTTAACAACATCAGGTGGGCTAACACCCTTCTAAATGTGGAGACTCAACAAATATGGAAGGTCGTCCTTCAGAGTAGGATGGCCCTTGACATCCTGACCACCACCCAGGGTGGCACCTGTGCCATGATGAAAACTGAATGTTGCATGTATAGCCCAGATGCCTCTAAAACTGTGTCTTTGGCTCTGCACGACTTGCAGCAACACATCACTGCTATCAAACATGACCCCGCTGACCCTGTCTCCAGCTGGCTGCAATCCCTCCTGTCCACCTGGAGGACAGGCTTCTGGGTGATACTGGGACTCTTATTACTATGTCTTTCCCTGTGTTGCTGGTTATACTGAGTATGTGGTCTGGTTTTGCAATGCTCCCCTGCATACCAAGTCCAAGGGCTATCGCGGAAGGGGGGTGGTGGTAAGATTTTAAGGACATTAGGAGTATATGCAGGGGTGGACTATAGGGTAATGCTATTCAGCTATATGCATCCCCTCCCTAATGGAATCAGCTTTGCTCTTCCCTGAAGCTTGCTGGGGATGAATTCGGGATGGACTTGGGCTAAGGTACAAGGCCAGGAGTGGCATGACTGGGCCAGCGGCCAAGACAGAAGAATGCCTTAGCAACAAGAAGGAAAACATCTGGGCCTGGCTGTGAAGTCCCTGGGAACACCGACTGCCCAAGGACGTGGGAGAAAAACACTGAGCCTTGGTCCTGGCTGGAATGGTATATAGGCTTGTGTCCCTTGCTAAATGGTTGCAGAAAATACTCTAGCCGGCTGCCACTGGAAAGCAGCTGCTTGCCCATGTCAGTAAGTTTCCCTGAATAAACTCATGAATCTGGAAAGGGCTACGTGTCAGTTCTTCAGATTATCTGCCAGGATGCACAGTGAGGGTCTTTCCTTGCTGGGCCTGTCCCCCAACAGTGAGTGAGTGAATTGTGAGTGAGTGAATGGGTGAGTGAATGGATGAGTGAGTGAGTGAATGCGTAAGTGAATGGGTGAGTGGATAAGTGAATGGGTGAGTGAGTGAGTGGATAAGTGAATGGGTGAGTGAGTGAGTGGATAAGTGAATGGGTGAGTGAGTGAATGGGTCAGTGAGTGAGTGGATGGGTGAGTGAATGAATGGGTGAGTGAGTGAATGGGTGGGTGAGTGAGTGAATGGGTGATTGGTTAAGTGGATGGGTGAGTGAGTGAGTGAATGAGTGAATGGATGAGTGAGTGAGTGAATGGGTGAGTGAGTGAGTGGGTAAGTGAATGGGTCAGTGAATGGGTCAGTGAGTGAGTGAATGGGTGAGTGGGTAAGTGAACAGGTGAGTGAGTGAATGGGTGAGTGAATGAGTGAGTGCATGAGTGAGTGAGTGAATGGGTGAGTGGGTAAGTGAATGGGTGAGTGAATGAGTGAGTGCATGAGTGAGTGAATGGGTGAATGGGTAAGTGAATGGGTGGGTGAGTGAATGGGTCAGTGAGTGGATGGGTGAGTGGGTGAATGGGTAAGTGAATGGGTGAGTGAGTGAATGGATGAGTGGGTGGGTGAATGGGTGAGTGAATGGGCTTCACACAGTTAGGACCTAAGCAAGGTCTCTGAGGCTCTAAGAAACCCTCTCCCCATTTGCCAAGCCTACTCTCCTGCCCAGCCAGACCTCTCCCAGTACAGTTTTCCTCTCCAGGCTCCATCTCTTTCTGCATGTCCCTTGTTTCCGCGACTTTCTTCCCCACATTCTCGTGCTCTATGTGTATTTTTCTTGCTTCCACCGGCCTGAAAAACACACTGCTTTTAACCAACCTTCTTTATATCACTTATATCTTTCCCATGGCTCTTTTCTACTGTGTTTTGGCTGGCTTTTCAGGGGACCTGGTGCTTTTGGCTATGTGTCAAGTGACTAACTGTGCTCTCGTATTCCAGGGATATGGGAGCCCCTGGTTGCATCATTCCAAACCTTCTTTTCCATCTTCCCACCTTTCTCCTCCCATACGTGACCCCTCTGCTCCAGCCCCCTGGGCTGCTTGCTGTTCCCCCCACACCCCTCCTACAGTTCCCACCCCTATGCTCACCCAGCCAGCTCCCAGGACCCCCAGGTCCCCCAGCCCCAGGGAAGATCTGCACAAGCTCCCCAACTGAGCTTGGGTGCCTCTCTTTCCCACGGATTGTATTTTTATCATTCTGTACCTTCCCACATGTGTAAACCCTTCCTTGACAACTATACTCTAAGCTCCTTGAGGACAGAAACCAGGAATGATGTTTGTTTTTGTCCCCAAGGTGCCCACCAAGGGGAAGGTACCCAGTCAATGCCCAACAGTGGCTTAGCATGGCTGTGCCTTTGCAGGGGATGGGGAAGCTGAGAACAGCTGGTGGTCCAGGTCCCTAGTGTACAGCCCTTGGCCTCCCACCCCTTCCCACCCCTCCTCCTGACAGCCCCTCGCCTTTCTGTGTTGTGCCAAGTTGAGAAGACAATAACCACTGCCTCATCCCTCTCTGACACAACACACATGCCACACCAGGCTCCGTCCCTCTTCCAGGATCACCTCTGTGTCCGGGGCAGTCTTCTCCATTGCAACATTTTCAGCCCTGCCTCCTGCTGAGAGCGTTTCTCACTAACCCCAGATACCAGAACCAAAAAACCAAACCTGTTGCCATCGAGTCGATTCCAACTCATAGCGACCCTATAGATAGGTATCGATATATTCTTTCCAACAAGAGTGCAAAGGAGAAGGGAGGAAGAAAAGCCAGGGGCTCTGGGATGTTCTGCACAGTCATCATCAGAAGTCTGCCCACAGTGGTATGTATATCAGGCGAGGGTGCTAAAGTGGGTCTTAGAAAGGATATAGACCACACAGATTTCAAAGCAGGTCTCTACACACTTTAACATCGCGTACCTCCTCAGTAAAGAATTAGGAACACTTACCAACTCGATACATGAACGTTAATTTACAAATTAAAATATGTTGCTGTTGTTAGTTGCCATCAAGTCAGCCCTGACTCGTGGTGACTCCCTGCACAATAGCATGAAACGTTGCCTGGTCCTCCACCTTCTCTACTTTCATTGGTGTGCTCGAGTCCACTGTTGTGGCCACTGTGTATTCTGAGTGCCTTCCAACCTGGGGGCTCATCTCCCAGCACTGTATCAGACAATATTCTGTTGTGATCCATAGGGTTTTCACTGGCTAATTTTCAGCAGTGGATCACCAGGCCTTTCCTCCTAGTCTGCCTTAGCCTGGAAGCTCCACTGAAATCTGTCCACCGTGGGTGACCCTGCTGGTATTTGAAACAGCAATGGCATAGCTCCCAGCATTACAGCAACAGGCCAGCCACCACGGTAGGACAAACTGACAGACAGGTAGTGATAAATTTTATATGTGTGTGTATATATATTTAAATGGACTCTACTGATGATAATAAAATGGAGCCCTGGGGGTGCAGTGGTTAAGAGCTCAGATTTGGTTAATAATAAAACATTATGAAACCTGTTAACCGTAATAAAGCATTATAAAGCCTGCTGGCTGTTGCCCTTGAGTCGATTCTGACTCACAGCAACCCTATAGGACAAAGTAGAACTGCCCCGTAGGGTTTCTAAGGAGCAGCTGGTGGATTTGAGCTCCCAACCGTTCGGTTAGCAGCTGCGCTCTTAGCTTGCACCACCAGGGCTCCAAAACATTACAGAACAAAACGTAAAAATTCAGAAAGTAAGAGAAACATGAAATGATATTTTGAATGGTTTTAGCTTATTAAAAGCATAAAAAAGATTTTCTTTCACGAAATTATTTGTTGATAATTTTTAGTTAAAGCAATGTGATTGAATAAGCATCACTCTTTTTTCAGACCTTAATTTTATGTTTTACGATGCAGTCTTTAGAAGGGCTGGTTCTAGAATTTAGTTTCTTTTGCGCTTGGGTTTTGGCTGTCACAGCTGTATGTGATCCTTCCTAAAGACGTGTTGACCCAAATGGAAAAAAAAAAGAACGCATTATTAGCTGGGCTTAGCCCCCATGCTCATTTTTGAATGTCCACCCATCAGTTATGCAAAGTTATAAATTTAAATTTAGCCAGCAAATTTCTATCTTCTCTTATTAAACATTAGGTTGGTATAAACTAACCAAATCTCTTGCAATGTCACACCTTCAGCAAATGGGTTCCAAGCACTGTACACACTAATTTGGTAGATCTTTATGTAATTCAAAAGCTCTGTTTCAACTTTTAAGTCTGCAGATAGGAGAGTTTTTGTAGGTTACAAGTATAACTTTTCTGGATAGAAAAAGATGTAACAATAAGAAATTTCTCAACAGCCCATTTTCAAAACTCTCTCCCAATAGCATGCATTTGTTCTGAGAAAACAACTGTTTCCACTCATTGTTAAAAGTTCCTGTCCTCAAACATAGGCCTATTGGCTTTTCTTGAACAAGTACTGGCTGTCGTAAGACTGTCAGGTCTGATCAGGTCCTCACTGTTTTTCCTTTGCAAGGTGGCTGAAGAAGAGTCCTTTCCAGGGGAAGGAATCAGCTTGGCCATTTTCTCTGTGTGTTCATGTGTGCTTTCATTGCTAATATTACCTTCAATCTGCAGTCTTTTTGCAGCAGTCTTTTTAAAGTCACGTATCCATTTTTTTAAGGTTTAATTTGTTGCATTGTTAGCTACTGTCTAGTTAATTCTGACTCGTGGCAACATTTTATACAACAGAATGAAACATTGCCTGGTCCTGTGCCATCCTAACCATTGCCGGCATGTTCGAGTCCATCATTGCGGCTGTTGTGCCAATCCATCTCCCTGAGTGTCTCCTTCACCCTCACTGGCCCTCTACTTCACCAAACGAGATGTCCTCCTCCAGCGTCTGATCCTCCTGATGGTATGTCCACAGCAAATGAGTTGGACAGAGTTCTGTTGTGATCCATAAGGTTTTCATTGGCTAATTTTCAGAAGTAGATCTCTAGGCCTTTCTTCCTAGTCTGTCTTAGTTTGGAAACTCTGTTGGAACCTGTCCACCATGGATGACCTTGCTGGTATTTGAAATATTGGTGGCATAGCTTCCAGCATCACAGTAACACACAAGCCACCATAGTAGGACAGACTGACAGATGGTGGTAGAAAGTTTTTATTTAGTTAGCACTAAACAATAAAGTACTTCATCTACTTAACCAAGTGCACCCAAACTACAATAAGTCTGAACATGCTAGAAGTAAAAGAAGATGGGTCCCCCTGGCACCTCAGTGGCAGGATCATCTTCTCTTCTATTGGCATATCTCACTTGCCTTGTAATATGTGCCTCTGACATTCAGAGTGAATGAGGGTGTCTGCATCAATGCGTGTCTTAACTATTTGCAAAGTTTCATTTATTTTGTTTTTTTTGGAGAAAATAGAATTCCAATACTGTCTCCCATTGGATCATTTTGAACACCCTCTATGGGACACGAACTTGGGTGATCATGAATCTATCAACCAAACTGGGACACCTTGGAGAGCTGGACAAGATGCCAAAAGAAGAGGCCCATCCAGGACTGTCCCAGGCAAATGGGGACATGTGGTCATCTACACATGCCCCAGGTCAGACAGAACAAAAGAATCGCCAGCATGCTGCTCAGAGAGCAGGGTGGGAGCAGAGGAGCGGCCATGGGTTTGTGTGTCTGCTTCACTATCTCCCTGGGGCTCACGTTGTGAAACCCACTCTCCTACCTGCCCAGTGAAGGTGCAAACACAGGCCCAGGGTGAACCTGGTCAATTGCAGATCTGACCATGTCACTGTCCTTCTCTAAACCTTAGGGCCAATGGAGTGCATCCAGACTCCTTAACCAGACTCACCTATCTGCTGGACCCATCAGCTCTGGCCCCAGCCTGCCTCTGTGGCTTCCCCCACCCTTCAGCTCAACCTCTGACTTGTCCCTGCTCATCATGGGGTCTGTCCCTTCGCACTACATTTGCTCCTGCAGCCCCCTCTCCCGCCCTCTTCCCTGGGCTCTTGTTGTTATTTGCTGTTGAGTCCGACTCATGGCGACCCCATGTGTCCCAGAGTAGAACTACTCCATAAGGTTTTCAAGGCTGCCGCCTTTCGGAAGCAGATTGCCAGGCCTGTCTTCTGAGATGCCTCTGAGGGGGCTCAAGGCACCAACCTTTCAGCTATTGGTCAAACGCTTAACCGCAACGCTAGTTGAGTGTTCACGTCCTCTGTACCTTTACTGACTACCTCCAGGCAGAATTCCTCATCCCTCCTCTCTGCCTTCCTGCACTTTAATTGTGCTCCTATGAAAGTACCCATCTTGGCACGAGGACAAGCTTGGTGTGCCTGCTCTGTGCAGGCGTGCTCCTCATTTCTTTCCGTATTCCTTGCTGAACAGGTTGTCTGGCATGGTGCACGTGTGAAGTGGGTTTTAGCTTTGCATTAAAGTGCACGTGCTCAACAGACACACGAGAAGATGCTCAACGTCATTTACCATCAGAGACATGCAAATTAAAACCACAAATGAGATACCATTTCACTCCTACATGGAAAACAACAAGTGTTAGAGGGGATGTGGACAAATCAGAACCCTCATCCATTGCTGGTGGGAATGCAAAATGGTACAGCCCTTATGGAAAATAGTCTGGCAGGTCCTCAAAAAGCTAGAGGTAGAGCTGCCATATGACCCAGCAATTCCCCTCCTAGGTATATACCCTAGGGGTCTGATAGAAGTGATACCAGCAGACATATGCACACTTATGTTTATCATAGCACTATTCACAACAGCAGAAAGATGGAAACAACCTAAGCACCCATCAGTGGATGAAAGGGTAAGTACAATGTGGTACAGACATACAATGGAATACTACTCAGTGATAAAGAAAAATGAGTTCCCAGAACATCTTGGAACATGGGTGAACCTAAAGAATATTATGTTGAGCGAAATAAGTCAATCACAAAAAAACAAATATCCTGAAGTCCACGTTTTCTCCCACCTAACTCCTTTTTTTTTTTTAACTCCTTAGTCTGAGTTGCCGTGGTGACGGGAGGCCAAACGTGATGACGTGGCTCGTACAGTCTTATAGTGGTCGCCGTCGAGACAGTGAGGGTCTTGCAGGCCTCGCCCCACGTCCCCTAGTAACTCAGTGCAAGGTGGCACGTCCTACGTCTTCCTTCTTCCACCTCCTTTGCCCTCCGCCTGGACAACTTCCTGTAACTTCTCAGGGTCACTCCCCTTGCCTCCTTTCCTACTTTCTTACTGGAGGCGTGAGCTCTTTCTTTCTTGGGACTGTGATCTTGACCAGAAACTTGCGAGTCACGAGTAGTCCGGCAGAAGGTAACGCGTGGAATGACTGGCTCGCTTTTTCTCTTGTGCCAGCCCAGAGCTGCCTGGAATGAGACCCCCGGATCACGAACGAGGTACGTTGGGGCGTATACAAGCGCTGGGGGGAAAGCGTGCTTGGCGTGTAGCATGTTCTCGCGCCCTCTGGTGGCTGGATGGGGTATCACTCCAATGTGGCGCCTTCCCATGTTGGCCACCCTTGTTCCTGGTGGAGAAGTGAGGGAAGCTGAGGCCATAAAAGAACTTACACATCTGAGGGGCATATCCCCCTTCCATAGGTGGAATACAGCAAAAAAGCAAGTTGTGCAAACTGTCGACCTTCCCTGTCTGCGTCCGTCCGTTTCTCCATCGTGAGCAACTAGGACGTGCTTTGCCTTGTGCAGGGCACGTGTGTTTCGCCTCAGTGGTATGGTATGGGCTCTTCGCATGTTGCTGAGGTTTCAGTAATTACGCACCTCCTAAAGATGCTCAGCGTAATTCTGATCATACTTCTCTAAAAAATGCCTCAGATTAAAAGCTTTTGCTGCCTCTTTAGACCGTGGGCCTGCAATTATAGAAAATGAACTGCATTTTAGCTTCCCACTGAAATTAATAACAACGGCTCCCCAGTTGACTCTGTGAATAGCTAATGGAACAAACAGGATACTTCAGTACAATATGGGTTGGAAAGCCATTGGAGTGAGATTCTGGGTTTCAAATGGGAAAACAATTCATACGATGGAAACCTTTCTTGGAGCACACTGTACAGTCGGTGCTTTCTCCAGAATAAGTACAAAACTATTAACGAATGGCTAATCTTACCTCAGTCTGCATGTCCTTTGGTGAAAACTGGACTCAGGTAAAGAAGCTAGCATGTGCCACTTAGCCCTAAGAGGCCGTGTAGATGGGCCTCCTTATTTAACAATGGAGACCCTAATGGTCAGAGAGATTGAGCGTTCTCCACGCACTATAAACTGATAAAGGGCAGAGATAAAAGTGGAACCCAGGCTCCTGACTCCAGAGCAAAGCAACCCCCATATGCTGAAGGCTCAGCAAAGGGGACTGATGACAGTGACAAAGGGGCCTCCCTGGAGCTTAGCGTTAACCACCTGGCAATGAAAGGTCACCTGGTAGATTGGGAAAACCTTTGGAATGTTAGGAATTGGGATATGGAGGTGGAGGGACAGAATAAGACATGGTCTAGAATGCTCTCTGGGGCTCCCATTTCGATTTATAAAAATAAAGTCTGAAAGGTAATTAAAATAATACCATAGATGTATATTCATTGACATGGAAAGAGCTTTGATACATTAAGGGAAAAAAAGAGTAATAACCAGTGTGCTCAATTTGTACAAATGTTTAAAAAGCAACATGTTTGAAGTGTGGTACATACACACAATGGAATACACTTCGCCAGAAAGAGAAGTGAAGTCCTGATACATGTTATGACATGGATGAACCTTGAAAACATCATGCTGAGTGAAATAAGTTAATCACAAAAGGACAAATATTGTATGATCCCACTTACATGAAATGTGCAGAATATGCATTTCTTAGGGGACACTGAGCTTCTGTTAAGGGTGATGGAAAAATCTGGAAAAAATAGTGGTGAAGGTGGCACAGCACAATGAATGTAATAGATGTCGCCGAATTGTACATGTAAAAAATGTTGAAATGGCAATGGCTCAGTGTCCTAGTGCTGCTGTAACAGGAAGACCACCAAGCGGTGGCTCTAAAGAGCAGAGATTTATTTCTCACAGTTCTGAAGGCTGAAAGCCTAAATCAGGGTCTCAGCCACATGGATTCCATCCTTGTCCTAGTCCTGGCCATTCCTTGGTTCTTGGCAATCCTCACATGTTGTCTTCCCCCATATGTGTCTCTGTGTCTAGTCTGCACTTTCATAACTCAGAAGTGATTAGGTTTAGGACCCACCCTATGCTGGTATGATCTCAACTGATTGCTTGGTTACATTACATTACCACAATAAAAAAATTAAAAATTGTGTAGGTGCAAATACACACACAAAAAAAGTCTAGAAGGGTGTTTCAAAGTGTCAGCAGTGGTTGCTTCCGATCCTCAGGGTTATGGGAAATTTTGGTTGACTTCTCATTTTCTATGAGCATGAGTTATTTATATGAACATGTAATATTTCAAAAATAAAGTTAAATGGAAAGAAATGTACAAGGTACACTCAAAGTGAGACAAAATGTCACAAAGAGACCACACATTGCCCAAGGAAGATGTAAAAGAAAATTTACTCACGGGACTTTAAGTGAATTGTTTATTTAATCCTCACAACAAGCTGCCCGGCAACATAAGTATTATCATTTTCATGCTCTACATATACTATACATATAGAAATCAAAGTAAAGCAACTTGCCCAAATGGACACAACCAGGGGAGGACAGCTCTCCTTCCAAAGCCCATGTTCTCCAGCCCCAGATAGCCTCCCTGGCCTCAGCCTTGCTGACCAGACAGTCCCTCAGAGATGCCTGGAGGGGAATTCACAGGATCAGGAAATGATGTTTCCACCTTTTCCCTGTGGTTGGCACTTCCCACCCCTGCTCCTAAGTTCCTGCCAAGTCAAGGCCCTACTAGGTTCCTTGGTAAAGGACTGGGGGAAGCAATATTGCATACACTTCCCATAATGTTGCAGAGCCATGCGGACTGTCTTAGGTTGCTAGTGCTTCCGTAACAGAAATACCACAAGTGGGTAGCTCTGAAGAACAGAAACTTATTTTCTTACTGTTCTGGAGGCTAAAAGTCCAAATCAGGGTATCAGCCATTTCGATTCCTTCCTTGTCAGTAGTCCTGACCATTCCTTGGTTCTTGGCGATCCTCACATGTCTTCTGTCTACCCGCTGTGTGTGTCAATTGTCTAGTCTGCTCTTTTATAACTCAGAAGCGATTAGGTTTAGGACCCACCCTACACTGATATGATCTCAATTAGTTGCTTGATTACATACATTAGATTGCATTGTGGAAGATGATTACATCATATTACATCCACAAGTATTGGGATTTGGATTCCAGCACGTATTTTGGAGGGACAGAACACCTGCTATCTTATAAGATTGTGAGACTGTCATAAAGAAGACAGTCAACATTTTCTGTGTCATTGCAGATGCCTGAATGGGTGCTCATGGTGAGGAGGTACTTTCCAAAATTTTTAATTATTTTGTTGTTGTTGTTGAGAATATATATCAATTCAACAGTTTCTACATGCACAATTCAGTGACATTGATAACATCCTTCAGTTGTGCAACCATTCTCACCCTTCCTTCTGTGAGTTGTTCATTAACATAAACTCTCTGCCCCCTAAGGCTCCTATCTAATCTTTCGGGTTGCTCTTGTCACTTTGATACCGCATAGGTAGCTCTTAAAAGAACATAATGCTCAAGGCAGACATTTTTTACTAAGTTAAGCTAAACTATTGTTTGGTTTTAAGAAGACTTCAGGGGATATTTTTCGTTTGGGGTTTGAAGATTATCTCAGGGCAATAAGTTCAGGGGTTCATCCAGCCTCTGTCACTCCAAAAAGCCTGAATTCTATGAAAATTTGAAATTCTGTTCTACATTTTCCCTCTTTTGATCAGGATTCCACTACAGAATCTTTGATCAAAATGTTCAGTAATGGGAGCTGGGCACCATCCAATTCTTCTGGTCTCATGGCAAAGGGAGAAGTTGTTCATAGAGGCAGTTAGCTGCACATTCCATTTCTGCCTTCTATTCTTGACTCCAGAGGAGGAACTTCTTAACAACTCCAGGCACACCAGCATGCAGCCAACATCTCTGAAGTTTCCATGGAGAGACCAGAGAGCATTAGGAGAGATCCTAACACTGGGAGAGAAGCTGGATGAGGTGGCCTCTGAGGTCTTTCCTGCCTCTGAGATCCTGGCTGGTGCCACTAGGACAAGGAGAGCTGTTGGGAACCAGCCTCTCCATCGTGTCCTCCAGGCTCCTTGGGTAGCAATCTGGTCTGGGTAGAGGAGTTTCTGGTGGGGAACATTTGAGGGAAAGTGTGTTGGATAGCAATTAATGCTTGAGGTTGCACAAAACTAGGGTGAAGGCTTCTCCTCTCCCTCCCTTTCTTTATAGAAGTACAAGACCGAGAAGCCACTGCCTGTCTGTCAGTTTGTAGTACAGAGATTATTGCTGTAATGGTGGAGCTGTGCCACCAGTATTTCAAATACAAGCAGGGCCACCCATGGTGGACAGGTTTCAGCGGAGCTTCCAGTCTAAGACAGACTAGGAAGAAAGGCCAAGTGATCTACTTCCAAAAATTACCCAGCAAAAATCCTGTGAATCCCAACAGAATATTGTCTGATATAGTGCTGGAAGATGAGCCCCCTAGGTTGGAAGGCCCTCGAAATGCAAAGTGGCCGCAACAATGGACTTGAGCATACCAATGATCATGAAGATGGCGCAAGACCAGACAATGTTTTGTTCTGTTGAAATGGGGTCACCATGAGTCAGATCCGACTCAACAGAAACTAACAACAACGAGATGAGAAAAGCATTTAAGGGACTGGGTTATCTGCTGCAAACAACTTCTGCTAAATGAGCTCGAAGCACAATTACTGGGGACCATTTTAGGGAAAAGAAAACAGCTCTGTTCTACTGAGCACTTCATTGTAACAACATGTCCTGGAAGGGGGATGCAGCTGCGCCTTCTGGGCTCCCACACTGTGGGTCAGAGGTGGGCAGGAGGAGGGTAGAAGAGTGGGGGGTTGTGGGTAAGGGAAACACCAGAGTCCTAGAATGTTGCAGGTGAACACACTTTAGCAAGGGATCATCTGACAAGCCCTAATTTTAGAGGTGAGTAAACTTTGGTCCAGAGAAGTTAAATGACATTCCCAAACTGGGCAGGGCCAGCACCAGAATCCAGGCTCCTGACTCGAATGCTATCCCCTCTTGCTCACATTCTTCTATCACACATTAGGCCTAAAAGATAAGAAAACTGTGGATGGTGAAGCCAATGGGAAAGGAGATATAATTTAAGGTGAAAAAGAGGAGAGAAGGCCATGTATGCCCTCTTTCTCCATTGGAGAGGTGTCTCCTCAAGCCAGGAGCCCCATACATGGCTGGCTGTGGGGCTGGTCTGGAGCGTGGGTTTGAATCCTTGCCCTGCAACATATGACCTGTGTGAGCTTAGACAAGTTGCTTAACCTTTCTGAGCCTGAGGTTCATCAGCTCTTTCGAAGGGGGCCTGTGGAAGTCAGGGGTGCCCTTAGAGCGTTGGTAGGTGCTCTCTCAAAGTGCCTCCTGTGTTCTCCACCTGCCACGCTGCACGGTGCTGTTCTGGAGTTCCACTCAGCAGCTGGCACAGGAACTTGCCCTTCCCATGTGTGCAACGAAGGGAGTCCCTGGGTGGTGTAAATGGTTAACACGTTTGGCTGCTAACCAGAGTCCACCCAGGAGCACCTCAGAAGAAACCCGGGTGGTCTACTTGCAAAGAGTCAGCCGCTGAAACCCTGTGGAGCACAGTTCTGCTCTGACACACGGGTTCGCCTGAGTCGGAGTCAGCCCCACAGCAACTGGGACGTGCTGGTAGAGTCGCTGAGTGGCAGCTGCCAAGGTTACCCCGACTCCTGCAGCAGACAGGTGGGCGCACGCGTTCTCTCTCCTGCCCTTGGGGTGGCTCCATGTATTGCTGTGGCTCAGAGCAAAGTACAAGCAGAAAGGTGAGGTGGACCAGGCCGTAGCACAGGGTAGAGCTGTGAGGAATGGGAGTTTGTAATTCTCATGGCAACCAGATTTCCGGGTTCCGCGAAGGTTGGGGTGACCCACTCAAGCTGTTGCCGTGAGATAATCTTTGACCCTTGAGCCTTGAGGAAACTGGTCCCCTAAAAGTCACCTTTAAGTCAAACAATTGCCGCCAAGTTGCTGCCTACTCATAGGGGCCCTTTAGGATGGAGTAGAAGTGCCCCCGCAAGGTTTCCAAGGCTGTAACCTTCACGGAAGCAGACTGCCACATCTTTCTCCTGCGGAGCGGCTGATGGGTTCGAACAGCTGACCTTTCGGTTAACAGCCAAGCACTTTAACCGCTGCGTCACCAGGGCTCCTCTGAAAATGAAACAGTAGTCTAGCTTGATTTGTAAAGAATGTTTTGCCTCAGGCACTGTGCTCTTTTAAAGGAATTATCCATGGGCAGTTTCAACAGAAACTCCAAAGATCAGACTAGAGCTGTATTTTAGGGTAAATCGGTGATAATTTTAACTGTTCTTTAAGACCGTGCTGTATGGATCCTACTGACCACGATTGCTTTACTAGTGAGAAGCTGGAGTATCAGAATCTGTAAGGAGCCCTGGTGGAGCAGTGGTTAGTGGTTAAGCTCTCAGCTGCTAACCAAAAAAGTCAGCAGTTCAAAGCCGCTCCATGGGGGAAAGATGTGGCAGTCAGCTTCTGTAAAGATGACAGCCTTCGAAATCCTATGGGGCAGTTCTACTCTGTCCTATAGGGTCCTCATGAGTCAGAATCACTTGATGGCAACAGGTATAAGAATCTGTAAAGGGTCTTTCTTCTTTGGAGTATTTTCGACTCTGCAGTCGAGACTGGGTTAATCACGACGTTACTTCGACTGGCAAATCATATATTAAATAAACTTCGCTCAGTTTCTGTTGTTGGCTTAATACGATTTTTGTTTTAACAGCTGAAAAAGAACAGAACCAGGAGGCAGATTTGGCCGGTGATGGCCCTGCTTCCTACACGGAGCCTCTGTTTCCAGGCACCTACCTGACAGGGCTGGAGTAAGAAGGCCACCAGCTGATGGTTGCCAAGAGCTTTGAGAGCTGAGCGTATAACAGGTCCCGTGGGTGGAGGGTCAGCTGCTTGGTCTGCCTGTGCAAAGGCCAGCCAGTGACACCACAGCACCTGGGGCTGCCAGCGTCGCTGTGGGGAGTTTGCCATGTGCCTGCCCCGCCGCCCCTGCCACCTGCGGCACCTCCCTCCCTGCCCCTGGGCCGTGGAGTCAGGCAGCCGGCCAGCTCAACTGGATGAAGAGCCGCTGGTATCCTCCACTTGTAGGCAACATGTCTTCCATGATTTCACTGAAACACACCTGAGGAACACCACTTTCTAAACCTTTAGGTGCTGCTCCTCCACGGAGAGGCCTCCTTGGCTGCAGCTTACATTACAAACCAACTGAGGTGCAGCTTCACGGCCCATTCAGCTGGCTCCACACTGGCCATCAAAGGGGTCACTTATTTCTGACTTGTGCATTCAACCTGATTTGCCAGTGCTGTGCAGGTAAGCTGCCTCAGGTGGGGCCAGGGAGACGAGAAACCCTGATTCCTTGCCCCTTCCATGGTCTAAATGCTCCCACCACGGCCAACTCCAAACTCCCCAGGAGGGTCACTGACTAGCTCACCACTGCTGGAGACCTTCGGAAACACCAACGCAGCTCGGGTACCCGCCCCCCGCAAGGAGTGAGGAGTTTTAAGCCTTCCCCTGAAGGAAGCTCCTGAGGTTTTCCCCAACACTAAAACGAGTTGCTGTCGACTCCAACTCATGGCGACCCCATGTGTGTCAGAATAGAACTGTGCTCCATAGAGTTTTCAATGGCTGATTTTTCAGAAGGAGATCTCCAGGCCTTTCTTTCACGGCACTTCTGGGTGGACTTGAACCTCCAGCCATTCAGTTAGCAGCCAAGCGGAGTTAACCACTTGTACCACCCAGGGACTCCTCCCCAACACTAAGGATGGAGTATGTCTGCAAAAGTGACCGGGAGCCATGAAAGTCAACTCCTGTGGGAAATGGTGCTCAACAAGGATCCCATTGCAAGGATACCTTTGGGCACGGTAATGTCTGGAGGACTTCTAGCTCCAGAGGGAGGAAGAAGAGGGGATGTTGAAAGTCAAACACAAAAGAAGTATGGACCTCACCCGAGGACATTCATGTTCCCCACCGGGTCAGGGGAGCACTGACAGACCACCGCACTTGAAGTCAGAAACTTGGGTCCAATTTGGCGTTAGCGCCTACTAACTGTGGCCCTTGGGCAAAGCATCTAACCTCCCTGAACCTGTGTCTTCATCTGTACAATGGGATCATAATAGCATCCATTTCAACCTCACAAAGCACAGCAGAAAACACAAATGAAAAGGAGATAATGAAAGTGAACATACCTGTGAACTAAACAGACACCTGGAGAACAGCACCTTGTAAGGCCTTTAGGTGCAGCACCTCCCTGGTTACCCGTGCTTGTTCTCTGCCCATGTATAACACAAGTCCACATCAGGGCAGCCCAGCCACAAAGGTAAGCTAGAGTCAGGGGAAGGCCTTGAGCGTGCAACTCCATGTGCAGAGCTGGCGTGCCTTGTGCTGCTCTTCAATGCTGGTGCTGCCGATGGTGGTGGAGATGTCGGCAGGACTGAGGCTTCTGCAGGCTGTGGGTGGTTGGCACAGTTATTCTGCACACAGACAGCCTGCAGGAACCTGTCAAAGGAGTTCAAGGTGAACACACTCAGCAAACTTCAAACCAGCACCTTAGAGCCCCTGACCAGTGAATGCCAGGCTCTGTGCCATTGAGTCTGTTCCAACACACAGTGACCCTATGTACAACAGAAAAAGTACTGCCTGGTCCTGCGCCATCCTCACAATCGTTGCTAAGCTTGAGGCTGTCTTTGCAGCCACTGTGTCAATCCATCTTGTTGAGGGTCTTCTTTTTCGCTAACCCTGTACTTTACCAAGCATGGACTGGTCCCTCCTGATAACATGTCCAAAGTACATTGTTGTTAGTTGCCATCAAGTTGGTTCTGACTCATGGCAACCTTTTGTACAATAGAATGAAATGTTGCCTGGTCCTGCGCCATCTTCATGATCATTGGTATGTTTGAGTCCGTCATTGTGACTATTGTGTCAGTCTGTTTCATTGAGGGTTTTCTTCATTTTCACTGACCCTTTACTTGACCAGACATGATGTCTTTTTCTAGCAACTGGTCTTTTCTGAGAATGTGTCCAAAGTAAGAGCGCCGAAGTCTCACCATCCTCGCTTCTAAGAGACATTCTTGTTGTGTTTCTTCTGAGACTGATTTTCTCATTCTTCTAGCAGTCCCAGGTATAGTCAACATTCTTTGTCAATGGGGAAGTATGTTCTTGTTCTAGAGAGAGAAAGAAATGCACAGATAAAGACTGATATGCCTACCTTCAGGTGAACCACAGCCTATATTTACTTTTTCCTGGCAACTGTGGGAATTTTGGCCCTGGTATCCATGAGTCAGCCCAGTTGGGGATAATTATACAAAAACTGTAGGAATAAAAATGAAAAGCAAAGCAGATGGCACCCCAGGAGCAGAAGTATTTGGGCATGAGGCTTTGGGAGAGGGCTGGGCACTGAAGGAGACACCAAGCCTGCATGCCACCCCCCACATCTGTTCAGAGTAGGGGCAGCGACCTGCACTATGGAAAGCTGATGAGTGCTTTGGGACTTTCTCTTTGGAAAAGTTCTTGGAGGGTCTTGGAGCGCCAGTCATAAAACCAAAACTGCACTGAGCATTTGCATGGCCTTCTAGAGGCAGGAAAAAATGCCTCTATGACCCAGGTCTGCTACAGAGCAGGGGGAACTTACAGGGATCTAGCTGAAACTGTGGCAAAAACTGTGGAAACTTGCAAAAAATTTCTAGCAGACAATCCCTGATCATTATTATTTCTTTTATTTTTGGTGAAGATATACACAGCAAAACATACATCAATTCAACAATTTCTACATGTTCAATTCAGTGATATTGGCTACATTTCAGGTGTGCAACCTTTCTTGATATCGTTTTCCAAATTATTTCACCACCATCAACACAAATCCACTACCCCTAACTTCTCGTCTAACCTTTCGAGTTGCTGTTGTCAATTTGATCCCATATAGCCAGAGCTTAAAAGAGCACAGTGCTTAAGGCAGACATTCTTTACTACTGTCTTAGTCATCTAGTGCTGCTATAACAGAAATACCACAAGAGGATGGCTTTAAAAAAGAGAAATTTATTCTCTCACAGTCTAGGAGGCCAGAAGTCCAAATTCAGGGTGCCAGCTCCAGGGGAAGGCTTTCTTTCTCTGTTGGCCCTGGGGGAAGGTACTTATCATCAATCTTCCCCTGTTGAGGAGCTTCTCAGGGCAGGGACCCTGGGTCCAAAGGATGTGCTATTCTCTTGGCTCTTGTTTCTTGGTGGTGTGATGTCTCCACTTTCAATTCTTTTGTTTATATACTGTCTTAGGCTGGGTTCTCTAGAGAAGCAAAACCAGTAAAGCATATATATATATATATATATGTATGTATATGTGTATAACCCATTGCTGTTGAGTTGCCTCTGCTCACTGCCTTTTTTTAGCGTATCTTTAATTTTTTAAAAATTCTGTGATCCTGTAAGACTGAGTAGAACTGCCCCATAGGGTTTCCAAGGAGCAGCTGGTGGATTCGAACTGCCAACATGTTAGTTAGCAGCCAAGGTCTTAACCACTACACCACCTGGGCTCCATACACACATATATAGAGCGAGAGATTTATATCAAGGAAATGGCGCATA
The DNA here is from genome assembly GCF_024166365.1 of Elephas maximus indicus. Taxonomy (NCBI): domain Eukaryota; kingdom Metazoa; phylum Chordata; class Mammalia; order Proboscidea; family Elephantidae; genus Elephas; species Elephas maximus. The sequence goes on along the minus strand of NC_064841.1, from coordinate 59,588,599 downwards.
CAGTTGTACAGTCTGGAACGTCCCAAGTCCGTGGGTCAGAATAGAGACCTCTCCTGATTCACGAAGCCACAGGGGCTTGTGAACCCATGATTGGCAGGTCAGAGAGCAGAGCTCTTGCTCACAGGCTGCAAAAACCAATGAATCACGAGATCAACAGGCAAGACCTCAGATAACCTGCTAGCTCAAGTCCCAAGAACCAGATGTCAGATGAACAGGGGCCAGCTGCAGGATCCAGAGCAAGCAAAAATCCCGCGAGCCTTACCAGAATGTCTACTTATATTCAGTGCACGCCTCATGCCCAAGGAAACTCCCTTTCACCTGATTAGTTACTCACAGCAGATCCCATCATGGAGGTGATCACGTTATATCAAATCTCATCATGGAAGTGATCACAACGTCATAGGACTGACAAACCACTGAGAATCATGGCCCAGCCAAGTTAACACACAACCTTAACCATCACAACTAGTTAAGCTAGCCAATCGTTTGATGATAAGAAGACTTTAGGGAATATTTTTGGTTTAAATCTTAAAGATTATTTCAGAGCAATACTTTTAGGGTTTCATCCAGCCTTCATGGCTCCAGAAGGTCTGGATTCCAGAAGAATTTGAAATTCTGTTCTGCATTTTCCCCCTTTTGATCAGGATTCTTCTATAAAATGTTCAGTGATGGTTGCTGGGTACTGTCAAGTTCTTCTGGTCTCAGGGCAAAGGCAGCAGTTGTTCATGAAGGCAATTAGCCATACATTCCTTTTCCTCCTCCTAGTCCCAAATCTCCGTCTTCCTCTGCTGCTCCCTGGAAGAGTTTTAAGCAAAGGTCATGATATGATGTGATTGTGATAGAAGAAGGATCCCCTTTTCCTCCCTTGAATATGTTCTTTAATGTAGCAGTGTGCTCCATGATCTAATATGCTCCCTGAGATCCTGCCCCTTGGGGTGGCCCCCAGACCACTAGGGGACCCAGTACTGGATGCTCTTCCTTCAGGCATGGTGAATGTCTGAACACGTGTTTTCCCGTGCATCCGCACACCGTGCTCTGTAGACAAATTGACTAAGATCAGAAGTCTTTTCTACACTGTTGGCATAAATTCCGGCTGAGAAAACGTGTGGATGCTGCCAGTGTTTTCTTATTGATTTTAACTAGTCCTTTAAATATTTTGGCAACGAGTCCTCTATTGGTTACGTAATTTGCAAATAAAACAAAACAAAAAACCTATGCCCGGTTTGTGAATCGTGTTTTTTGAGTAACACTTTTTATTTTGGAATAATTTTAGGTTTACGGGAGAGTTACACAGTACAGACAGTTCTCATTTACCCCATCACCCAGTTTTTTGTTTTCTTTTGCTTTTTAAGATTCCATTTCCCTCTAGAAATGCTAGGAGTTTTTTTCTTCCTATCATAGATTTTGGGAACAAGCTTGCTCTACGCACTGCCTTTTTTTTTTTTTTAGACTATCTTGAATTCTTTTAAAATTCTGTGATATTTAATACATACAAAATAATGCATAGAATTGCATGTTCTTGTTGGGGGAGGTCAGGTCAATTCTGACTCAGGGCAACCCCATGTGACAGGGTAGAACTGCCCCATAGTGTTTTCTAGGCTGTAATCTTTATTGGGTCGCTATGAGTCAGAATCAGCTCGATGGCAACAAGTTTGGTTTTTGTTTTTGTTTTTTTTCCATCTTCATGGGAGCACACAGAATGACAGAACAGATAGCAGACAGAACAGGAGACTGAGTCAATAAATCATGCTGTGCTCATGTAATGGAACGTGATTGTTGTTGGATGCCATCAAGTCAATTCCAATTCATAGCGGCCTCATGTGACAGAGTAGACCTAACCCATAGAGTTTCCTAGGTTGTAATCGTTATGGGAGCAGATTGCCAGGTCTTTCTCCTGTGAAGCACAGGGTGGGTTCAAACCGCCAACTTTTCAGCTAGTGGCTGAGCACTTAACTGTTGCCCCAGCAGGGCTACTCTAGAATCACATAAAAGGCATAACAAATGCCATAAACCCACCACACAGTCTGAGAGCTAGAACTGCACCAAGGCCGATGAGGCCCCAGGAGGCCTCCTCCCTGATCCCAGCCCTTCCTCCGGGGTCACCATTATCCTGAATGTTCTGTTTATCACCCCTTTGCCTTTTGTTATTTGTAGTTTTACAATCTGACGTTTATTTTCCCTTTATTTTGACCTTTATAAGATGATATTTGGCTCTAATTTCATTCTTCCCAGCCATTCATTCAACATTGTTTCTCAGGCTCATCCTTACATTTACACCTTAGTGACGTTCATCAATTTTCACTGCTTTATGGTGCAAATGGTTAAAGGCTTGGCTGCTAACCAAAAGGTTAGGTGGTTCAAACCCACCCTGTGCTTCACAGGAGAAAGCTTATTTGCCTGTTTACCAGCTATTGTTAACAGCCCCTATGTTCCAGTCGTGAGAGATGTTGGGGATGTGGCCCAGGAAATGTGGTTGAGCGCAGTTGTGTAGGTTGTGTACTGCACAATCCCAGGGAACTCCATTTTCAGCACAATCTCTGTCCTAAAGCACCTGTGAGTGCACTAAGCCTGTGGGCAGATGAGCAGATCAGCCACTGCCTCAGGGGAATGTTTTATTTCATCAAATCTGCTCTTTGGGAAACTAATCTTATTTAGGTGACAAGGGAGTAGGATTCAAGTCCCTCCAGCATCATGGCTCCCAAATAACCCTGCACTGGCTTTTGGGCAACAGGGTGTCCTCTGGGGAGATTCAGTCTCCTCAGCTCCCTGCCTGGCACTAACTTTCCCAGATGGCTTTCTAACCACCATTGAAATGGAGGTTTCTAATGGAACTCCCGGCAGCCCTTTACTTAGAGCGGCTCTGGTGGGCACCACTCTAATTATTCAATTGCCTAATTCCATTTATCTTTCATGATCCATTATGCACACTGACAGTCTGCTTCTTCTGTAGCAGATACATAACCTAGTCTAATGGACTCTGGGTGAAGCCAACCAAATTGACTACGGGATTTAGCAGGTACCTAATTCCTGTCAACTATTACTCTATAAATGAGCAAGGCAGACAGACACATTTGCTGTTTTAGGATAAATATTTTATGATTTGCCCCCTCTGTTACATCCCATTATTAGTACATTATCCTTCCTCCTTCCCTGAGGTTGCAGGAGCCTGGTCATGCTCTCAGGAGTATGTTTCCTCGATTTGATGGAGCAAGCTTCTTTGACAATCAGTTGTTTTTTGCTGTGGAAAATAATTTTTTTTTCTCATGAGAAAAAGTTCTTTAAATTGTGATTTTCTACTTCTGTATGAAAATCATCTTTTGGGGGCTTTGAGTTTGACAGCTGTGCCTAGGGTCTCCTTAAAAAAATTTCAGGGCATGGTCTTTTCTTGGGATTCCTCAATAGGACCACACAACACTGGGACGAATTTTGCAGTTTCAAAGTTTTTCTTATCTTGAGCACAAAGTATAAGACAGTCAACTTTTTTTTTTAAATGCAATTTATAATTTAAAAGCCAATTTCTTGCCAAATACGCTTACGTTCTTGCAGCACCCCAGAAGGGCATTCTAACCTGGGGTGGAGATCAGGGTTAGCTGTGTTGTGGTGCTCAGACTAAGAAGCAATGTCCACAAGCACGGAGCTTTCAACATTATTCTGCCTCAATTGTAAAGAGAGAAGTTGGTCCGTGTTGCAATGTTTATTCCCCAGGAGGTAGAAATATTGCACACATTTTTTGTGTTAGCCAAAACATGTACATTATTAAAATAATAAAACACTCTAATTAGGCTGCTGATTGGAGTCCCTGAGTAGCGGAAATGGTTAAGTGCTTGACTACTAACCGAAAGTTTGGCGGTTCAAACCCCCTAGAGGTACCTCAGAAGAAAGGCCTGGCGATCTCCTTCCGAAAGGCCACAGCCTTGAAAATCCTATGAAGCAGTTCTGCTCTGCACACACGGGGTTGCCAGCAGTTGGAATCGACTCAACGGCAGCTAACAACAGGCTCTTGATTACTCGGAGGCCTTCATACCACAGTATGAAAAAAGCTAGGGAGATCTACCTAGAAAATGCTGGAAGACTGATTTAGCGGCCCCTCCGCATTCACGAGGCTATAGAGACAAAGATTCAGAACCGGGGGTGAGTAAACTAAATTCTAGGAATTTCTAAGTGATAAATTTCCCTCACACTTGTTTTACATATTATGCCGACATATCTGCTGGCAGAAATAAAAGTAGTTGCAACTGTTCTCTGGGATTAATTAGAATCGAATTTATAGGGAATGTTGACAATACTAACCTTTGGTAAGCTGCCCCCTGAAGTTGAAATGGGAGTGAGATGGAAAGGGAAGAACAAATGTTATAAATGCATTTATACCTTCTTAGATTCTCCCCTGAGTGTGTTTTACCTTTGCCATGAAATGAAAACATTTAAATTTCTTTAAAATTACATTTGACTTAATTATACCCAGGCCCTGATACCGGGAAGCCACCCATTTTGCCTGCTTTTCTGTCATAAATAGCCACCAGGCTCATCATTTCATAAAGAGTTGTTTTCCCGCAGGCTGTTCGCTATGTGCAGAATGTTAATAGCCGCCTGAATAGGGATAGGCTCTGTGGCTCCACTTGAAATATAGAAAAATGGCCCAGACATTAAAAAAGATAAAAGGGAAAAGGGCAGTAATGAATTTAGAGGAAAATGAACATTAATGGTGCTAGCATTACTCATCCGCCACATAACAAATTATTGGAAATCTGTCAAGCACACCAAATTATCTACTCGTCGGCTGCTGCGGGGCCCTCTGCAGCCATCCAAAACCAGCAAAAGCAAGACAATTTCAGCTAATTTTACTATTTATAACAATAGAACAGGCCATTAAGATAAATTAACGTCATTATCAAGTTTCTATGAAAATGACAAATACCACTATTTCCAGCAGCTTACAGGCTGTTGACTATAATGAAATCCGCCGTGCAGGTACTAAAGAGAAACACTCCAAGTAATTATTTTCTAGTAGCCTGTTTGTTTCCTGACTGTTCATTTGCTTTCACCACAATTAGTTCTGTACACAATATGGTGGTAACTAAACAGTCAACGCGACGCAGCATTAGGACTAATTGGGCCATTAGGACGCAGTTTCCAGCCTTTTGGTCCCTAAAGAGAGCTGGGAGTAAACAGACCAGGGAGGATGAAGACAGTGCCGTGCTGGCATGTATTGTTTTAATTTAAAGGTGCTCCAACCAGGACAATAAACGACACAGATGAAAAGCTCTGCATAAAGACCCTCCAACAAGATGGATGGTCCCGACTGGACAGTGTTGGGGCGCATCTCTGGCCCCTCTGGGGGGGATGCCACTCTGGGTTAAGACTTTTGTAGGAGCACTTTTTGGCTTGGAGTAGCACCACTGGAGGTGTTGAGGATATTCTGTTGGGATTATGGATAAACAAAATCTACATCTATACAACAGAATAAAGAGAAATGAAAGGAGCCCTGATGGCGAGCTCAGCTGCTTACCAAAAAGTTGACTATTCAAACACACCCAACGACTCCTTAGGAGAAACACCGGGTAATCTGCTCCCGTAAAGATCACAGCCTAGAAAATCCTATGATGCAGTTCTACGCTGTCATGTGGGGTCACTGTGGGTCAGAATTGACTCGATGAAACCTAACAACAAAGAGAAATGAAGTCCTGATACATGCTACAACATGGACGCACCTTGAAGACATCATGCTGAATGAAATAAGTCAACCACAAAGGGACAAATACTGTATGATTCCATTTTTATGAAATACCTAGGACAGGCAAACAGATAGAGGCCAACGTTTATTACTGCCTGCATGGAAAAATCTGAGAATGGCTAAGGTGATGGTTGAACCACGTGATGAACACAATGTCACAGAACTGTACATGTGAAGATTGCTGAAATGGCAAATGTTTTGCTACATATATATTTACTACAACAAATGAGTTCCTCTTGGAAAAACAAAACAAAACAAAAGAATATTCTGTTGGCCTGAACCTGGAAATTCTTCTTCCAGTGATTGTGCACGATTTCTGAGCTGTTCCAAGCCTCCCCAGAGAAGGCCAGTCTTCCTAACGGGGAGCTGCCACTGACTGCTTCTGGGTCCTTGTCTTACGACCAAATGACCCCAAGATGCCGACAACAGAGGCCTGCTTTCCTGAAATCAGACAACCCGTCAGTGATTTATTCAGAAGGAATTGCCACACAATCACACTCTCTGGAGCTTCTCCTTATGTGGGGCAATGCTGTAAACTTGGCACAAGGCTACAGCCCCACCAAGAGCTGTGTAAATTCAGTTACTAAGACTGTGGAAATTCCTCAGGCCTCTCAAGGAGGCAGGCTGTCCTCCCAGTACCACGTCACCGTCAGTTCCTGGGGCATGTGAGCGCAATCCCTCTGTGGATACCACTCAAGAAAGAGTCTGTTGTCCAGCCCCACGCATCCTTTGCATCTTTCCTGACTTCTTTCCCCTCTTCCAGCTGAGATGAGGGTGCTGGTGCTCGGTAATGCCTCAGAAAGCCCAATGGTTCTTGGTAGATAGGAGACACAAGCCACATACTTTAAATCTCCAAAGAACTCAGAGCACATAGGGAGTTCCAGTCACCACAGAATGACCTAGAAGTGGCAGAAAAAAAGGACCCAGGCTCAGCAGTGTACAGTGATGCTGGAGGCATCCTAGAAACCATAGCAGGCAAGATCTCAACTTTGCATGGGCTTCATAATGTGACATCTGCCAAGGCCCTTTAACATGGAATCAGTCAGAAGGGACCTTAGAGATGAACTCTTTCAGCCCTCTCTCTTGGTTGACAAAGAAGCCGAGGACCCATGTGGCAGAGGGGAGACCTCATCCTTGTGTGTTGACTCCTGACCTGTATGCTTTCCGCAGGACCACCTCGTGCCTCCACACCAGGGCAGGTGTCTCCCTCTCCCTTGAGAGTTTCCCGCCCCTCAGTGCACAGCAGCTGCAGACCTCAGGGGCTGGCAGGCGTATTCAGGGCAGACCTGGGACTGCACATTGGGGCTCCTCCCAGAAAGAGCATCAGTTCACACCCTAATAGTACCACAGAGACCTTGAAAGAAAGGCGACATGGTCCTCGACATCCCTCTCAAATCCACACCGTAGTCACTGCAATTCCCTGCCCCTCCCTCATCCCTCCTTGTTCCTCGTCTCCCACTTCAAATGCCCTGTGTCTTCCCCTCTGTGGTGACAGCCATATCCTATTGTATGGAAGTCAGAAGAGACCTGATTTCCTTTGTATCTTCCACGGAACCTAGAACAGAGTTAGCATTCAATCAATAAATGCCCTTTCAAAGCCCTGGTTATGGGTTTTCTGACTGCAGGTGTCTGGAAGAGGTAAAATCCAGGTGCACCATGGAACTGGAAGGAGGAGAGGGGTGGGCTTCCTGGGAATGTGGACTCCATTTGGCTCCCGATAGTCTGTTGTTGTTGTTTGCTGCCATCAAGTCGGCCCCAATTCATGGTGACCCCATGCACAACTGGATCGGATCATTGTGATCCGTTGGCCGATTTTTTGAAATAGATCACCAGAATTTTCTTCCTGGTCTGTCCTGGTCTGGAAGCCCTGTTGAAACCTGTTCAGCACCATAGCAACACGCAAGCCTCTACTGACAGAGGGTTGTGGCTGCCCAAGAGGTGCACTGGCTGGGAATCGAACCCGGGCCTCCTGCAGAAAAAGTGAGAATTCTACACTTAGGAGGAGCTATTTTGAGGTGGGGTCTTTCTCTCTAGTTCTAAAGTCTGTGTTTCTGTGGTATTTACTTTTTTGGAGCAATGAGTAAATACCTCCAGGAACCACATTTGTGTCTACCCACTGCGCCTTTGAAATGCTCAGATTCCAGAAACCTCTATCCTGGAAACCTCCCGGGCTTACTTCAAAAGTCTCCTAGCTGTGTGCTGACCTGGGTGGGCCCATCCAATTTGTAAAATTGCAAATAATGGTTTTTCAAGATGCAGGTTTCTGGGTAAAATATATGGCTAGTTAATTATATCCACCATCCAAGTGATGATCATAGTAATAATAAACCTTAACCCCCAAGAGCTCAAAGCACTCTAAATAATGATATTAATTACTCTCGACGTTTCCCCCAACGGGTGGGTCACTTCATTATTCCTGTTTCCAGTTGATGAAGCAGAGTAATCCAAAGCCAAAAGGTCAGGGAATAAGCTGGAAGTGTATTGTCCCCAAGTAGCTGAGTGAGCGGCCCATGGCCGGTGTGTTTTGGGGGAGGTATAGTGCTTCGAGGTCCCTGGGTTGCCCAAGTGCTTAAGCTGTTGTTGTTGTTGTTCACAAGTTGACTCCAACTCATGGTGACCCCGTGTGTGCAGAGGCGAACTGTGCTCCGTAGGGTATGCAAGGCTGTGACCTTTTAGAAGCAGATCACCAGGCCTGTCTTCTAAGGCGCGACTGGGTGGGTTTGACCCGCTGACCTTTCAGTTGGTAGTCCAGCACTTAACTCTTTACACCACCAGGAACTCCTGACCGGTTAAGCACTCAGCTACTAACTGAAAGATTGGCAGTTTGAACTCACCCAGAGGTGCCTGGGAAAAAAGATCTGGTGATCTGCTTCTGAACAGTCACAGCCTTGAAAACTCTATGGAGCTATTCCACTTAGCACACAGGGGTTCGCCATTAGTCAGAATCAACTCGGCAACTGGTTTGGTTTAGGCGGTGCTGGGAAGTAAAAGCAGTGAGGAGCTAAGAAGATGAGAGATAGCAAGGAGGGTAACCTCTCCTCCCCAGGACCTGCTCAGAGAAGGTGGCCTTCCCTGCCCTGCAGAGGCAATGCCATGCTATGGAAGACTCCGCATGTTTGGGGCGGTGAGGCAGCAGAAGGGGCCTCCTGCTGAGCAAATGTGTGTTGACACCTATTAACTGCGCAGAAAAGCTGATGGCTGAGCCAGCATGGAAGGCCGGCAGCTGGCAATGGGCAGCCTCCTGGAGTTACGGTGCAGCAAACACGCATCCTGGGAAGCTTTGCTGGGCTCTGAGTTGTCCCGAGCAGACATAAAGCTTTCCAACACTCTGCCAGCATCAGGGGCAGTGGGAGAAGGCTATGATGTCCCTGTTCATGTTTCCCTTGGTTAGACCAAATTGCAAGCACTGGGTTAGAGACCTTGGTGCATTTTCTGATTTAATTTTCACCTTTCCCTCTAAGGTAGGGTTACATGAGGAAAGTGAGGCTCGTACCTGTCAAGAACTGTGCCAAGAAATGTGTGGCTACTTGCCTCCATGGACAACTGCCTGCTTTGCCATGAGGCCAGAAGAACTGGATGATGCCCAGCTACCATTACTAAACATTTTAATCAAAGATTCTATAGAAGGATCATGACCAAGAGGGGGAAAATGCAGACCAGAATTTCAAACTCTCATGGACTCCCTACTTTCTGGAGCCATGGAGGCCAGATGAACCCCCAAAACTATTGCTCTGGGATAATCTTTAAAACTTAAACCAAAACTATCCCTTGAAGTCTTCTTAAAACCAAACAATAGCTAAACTAGTCAAAAATGTCTGCCTTGAGCCTTACGCTATTTTAAGAACTATTTGAAATCAAATTGACAACAACAACTCGAAAGGTCAGACAGGAACCTTAGAGGGCAGTGAGTTTATGTTAATGGAAAAGGAACAACTCAGAAACGAAGGGTGAGAATGGTTGCACAACTCAAAGAATATAATCAATGTCACTGAATTGTACATGTCGAAATGGTTGAATTGCTGTATGTTTCTGCCCTGTATATTCTCAAAAACAACAACAAATAAAATAAAACCGTGCCAAGAACATGTGGTCAGTAGGGCACAGTAGGATTTGAACCTGGGCCTGTCTCACTTGAGAGGCTCTGTACTCTGCAGGGGGAGGGGTTTCCTCTCAGAGGCCTCAGTCACTCGTTGATGGGGGCTGCAAGTATGAGTTGACAGAACTCTGTCTCTACCATTCCTTGCCATGTTGTAAACTCCCTGAGCCTCAGCTTACCTATCGATAAAATCTTTACCTCCTCTGAGCACTGTGCATGTTAAGATAAATGAATTTACACCCATCTCAGCCCATCCTTGTCCCTCTCTGACCCCATCGTGCTGATTCCAGGGCTTCTGGAGCTGCCGGAGTCATTTCTGAGCTGAGACAAGCTCATTCTACAAAAATCACACTGGCTTTTACCGCTCTTTACGGAGAGGAAATAGGCTAATGCACTGTTTTCCACGTATGTCAGTAGCCCAATCTGTCTATAATGGGCTAAAATTGCAGTTTTAAAATCTCAACTGTGAACTTAAACTCTCCTATAAGCATGCCCAGGACTAGCATCTTCACTTTTTATGCTAGCAGTGAAAATTCAGACACAGAAAAAATTGGGTTCTATCTTCCTCTGAATAGTTGGCTGAGAAACAGCAGGGATAGGCACAACGATTGGTCTCTTCACCTGGAGAAACAGAGGAAGAAGGAGAGTCAGGGATAGAAGGAGGAGATGGATGTGTGGCTTGGATGTGTGGCTAATTGCCTCCATAAACAACGGCCTCCTTTGCCATGAGACGAGAAGAACTGGATGGTGCCCAGCTACCATTACTGAACATTTTGACGAAAGTGTCTATAAGAGGATCCTGATCAAAAGGGGGAAAATGTAGAACAGAATTTCCATTTCCCACTGAATCCAGACTTTCTGGAGCCCTGGTGGCTAGATGAACCCCTGAAACTATTGTCCTGAGATAATCTTTAAAACTTAAACCAAAAATATCCCCTGAAGTCTTCTTAAAACCAAACAATAGCTTAACTAGTAAAAAATGTCTGCCTTGAGCATTATGTTCTTAAAAGAATTTTCCATATGGGATCAGATCAATAACAGCAACTCGAAAGATTAGATAGGAAACTTAGGGGGCAGTGAGTTTATGTTAATGGAGGAGGAACAACTCAGAAAAAGAAGGTGACAGTGGACGCACAACTCGAAGAATGTGATCAATGTCACTGAATTCTACATGTACAAACGGTTGAATTGGTATATGTTCCGCTATGTATATCCTCAATAACAATAAAAACAAAAATGAAATGATTTTTTTTTTTTTAAAGGAACAACAGTGACAGGGTGAATGTGACCTTGATTGAGCTTGTTCTGCCTGAACGTGAACGGTAGGAAAAATGGAGGAAAACCTTCTGACTTCAGAACTTGCAATAGCTTCTAACAGAGGAACTAGCCAGACTGTCTCCTCTTGACGCCCTGCGCTTCCCCAGTCCCCACTGCCATCTCCATCTTGCTGCCACAGGAAAAGCAAAGCAGAGCTTTAGGGTCAGCCTTGGGGTCAGCCCTCGGGTCAGGGCCAGAGCTCCTTTTGTTGCAGCCCATTGACCTGCGTGACCTTGGACCAGCCTTATCTGTTGAATTCTACCACCATATTCCTGTGATAGACTCCCAGGCCCTCTATGCTGCTTGTGTTGGTGTTATTGTTAATCAAGCACCTTGACCTAAACGAGCTGAATTTCTGGCCAAGAACTCTTGGTAAACTAATGAGATGGACTGGAACAACGGCCACAACAACGGGCTCAGACATATCAAAGATCACGAAGGTGGCTCAGGACCAGGCAACGTTTCATTCGGTTATACCTAAGGTTGCCAAGAATGAGAGCCAACTCAACAGTAACTAATGACAGCAATATCCCTATGTAGCAGGCCTGGGCACCGTACACGCATCATTTCATGGGATGCCCACAGCAACCCTATGAGGTAGGCACTGTTGCCAATTCTACAATTGAGGAAAGAGACTCAGATGCTCAGTGATTTGCCCCAGGGCACACAGCTGGCAAGTGGCGGGGACAAGATCATAACCCAGGCAGTCTGACTCCAAGAGCTGTGCTCTTCACCTCTGTGCTGCCTGGAGCCTCTGGTCTGCTAGATTCCAAGTCACCGAAGACCCGCCGTAGCAAAGAGCACTGGGTGTATCAGCTAGACAAGGAAGAGGGAACATTTGTTACCTAGTTGGTTAACGTGGAGATGATTGTTGAAATTGTCTTCTGCCACTTAGAGTGTACGCTCCACGAGACCAGGAACGGTGTCCACGTTCCTTATCATTCCATCCCCGGCACTGCCTGGCAGAACCAAGGTCGTCAGTTAAAAGTGTGTTGAATAAAGCATTAAACTACTTAAGAATTGAAAATCGCTGAATGGGCACCCAGTGGAGTCATACGCAGGGTTTAAGCATTTTTGAACATTAGTATTTTTGAACACTGCTCCAGGAATGGACTGGCAACGGCCTTCCCCTGAGTCCTGTGTGGGCCAGTGGACTTTTAGAATATAGTCCACGCAGTACCTGACACAGCCATGCCCCAGGGAGTTGCTGGAAACAGTTATTGTCGTTGGGTGCCGTTCAGTCGATTTCAACTCATTGCATGTCAGAGTAGAACTGCCCATAGGGTTTTCCAGGCTGCAGTCTTTATGAGAGCAGATCACTAGGTCTTTCTCTCGGGGAGCCACTGGGTGGGTTTGAGCCACCAACCTTTCAGTTAGCCGCCACGCGCCTAACGGTTTCGCTACCAGGGCTCTGTCCCAGAGACAGTATTTTCTTATTCAGTGAGAGGGACACACCTGGTTCCATCAGAGCCTCTGAAGAGGGTCCGGCTGCAACAAGATGGGCTACACGTGCCCCTGGGCCTCTTCTAACTCTTCGTGAGAATTTTCCAAGCACTGAGTTCTTTTTTTTCATTGTGCAGCTCCCAATAACCATTTCACGGGAGGAACCAAGAATGCATTTTTCCTTTCAGCTGGCTCATAAAATGAGATGCACTTTACTTTGCTGTTTGCCTGCCTTGCCAGGATCCATGAAGTTGGTGGTGGTCCCCAGGAGACACACACTGCATCTGGCAGAGCTGCGGTTTGTCCTGACTTGGCAATGCTGGCTTCTTCGCATTTGTAAATCGGCTCCACTTTTCTAAATTTTTTTTATTTACCCCCAAGACTAGCAACCAGTCAAGCTGAGAGCAGTGCCACTGCGTAAATGGCCAGGTCCCAGAAGATGCACACTGGGAGGCTGGCAAAAAACCCACAAGCGAGCAGGTCTCCGTCCCTTTCGGCCAGGGAGACCACATGCTCTCCTCTGCAGGTTGGGAGGTGGCTAGGGCTTTCTTCTGCTGCAGCTAGTGTCCTGCCAGCTTTGAGCAAGCACCCCAACCCCTCTAGGCCTCAGTTTTCTCATCTGGGCTATGGACACTTGATAATTCCAAATTCTATTCAGTCCTTTTTAAAAAAAAACCTGCCATTCCAGGAAGAAAGGGATTGTGTGATTATACTGCGTTGGGTGCTGAGTGGGATTCAGAATCTAGCAGAACATTAATGTCTGACAAATGGGGGCAGTGGCGGTTTACTGGCTGAATTCTCACTTTCCGTCCAAGAGACCCGTGTTCAATTCCCAGCCGACGTGCCTCATGCGCAGCCACCGCCTGTCTGTCAGTGGACGCTTGTGTGCTGCTATGGCGTTGAGCAGGTTTCAAAGGAGGTTCCACACTAAGATAGACTAGGAAGAAAGGCCTGGAGATCTACTTCCAAAAATCAGTCTACAAAAACCCTATGGATCACAACAGTCCAGTCTGCAGCTGATCGTGCGGATGGCACAGGATTGGGTAGCATCCCCTTCTGTTGTGAGTGGGACCGCCACGAGTGAGGGGCCAACTGGATGGCAGCTGACAGCAATAACAATGTCTAAGTTTACAAATCATTATTGGACTGAAAGAAAAAAATTTCCCCTCATGCACATAAAGGTATTCTTAACGTGTGATGGTTTCTCTCCCACCTCAGGAGATAGGAGGGGTGGGAGTTTGTTTCCTCAGTCCTATTCTGATATCAGCACAGATTTACGCCTGCACGGTGGTGACTGAGTCTCCAGTGAGAGCAGGAAACACCCAGTGTCATAGGAGCGGAACTAGGTATAAACCGGGGAGCTTGTCACTCAGCTCTTTTTTCCCAGGCAAGTAACAATTGTGGAGCGTTTTCCCATTTTGATTCTTAAAACACTGAGTCACAGGCGAAGACATTTCTATTTACCTGGATTTTCCAGTTAGTTTGAGCACAGCCAATGCAGGTTTTGTAAATTGAGAGTTTACTGACAAGATAACGTTGTTATTGTTGTTGTTGCCGTTGGGTGTTGTTGAGTCAATTCCAACTCTAGCAACCTCATGTGACAGAGTAGGACTGCTCCATAGGGTTTCCTAGACTGTAATCTGTACTGGAGCAGATAATCAGGTCCTTCTCCTGCAGAGCCCCTGGGTGGGTTCAAATAGCCAACTTTTCAGTTAGCTGACAAATGCTTAACCACTGCGTCACCAGCGTTCCTTGTCAAGAGAATGGTTGTAATAAATTTTGACTTATTATTTTTTAGTGTTATTGATCCAGACAGTTTAATTTTATTGTAAGGGTGACTTCATAATAAGTAGACAGAAGAAAAGACTTGGTAAATCCACCAGGAGATAACCATTTTTGATGACCTTGAATTTTTTTTTTTTAATTTCAAATAAGAGCCTGGGTTCTAACTTTGTTCCTCAGTTTGCCAGATTAGGAAGTAGGAAGAGACACCTGACCCAGAGGGTTAGTTAAAAGAAGCGAGGAAGTTACCTCTCCTCTTCACTCCAGGTCATCTCTGGTGTTTCTAAAGGTATGTGACCGACTACTAGAAAATTCCTTTTTTTTTTTAGACTTTTTTATTCGTGGTACATACATACCTAACAAACTATTTGCCAATTCAACAATTTTTTACATGTATAATTCAGTGGCATTGATTACATTTATCATGTTGAGCAATCATCAACACTAGCCCTTTTCAAATTATTGCACCACCATTAACAGAACCTACATGCCCCCTAAGCAATGGCTCCCCCTTCCCGCCCCCTCCCACCCCCGGTAACCACTGATAAGCTTTGGTTTCTATTTGTCTATCCCATATAAGCAGGATCATACAGTATTTGCTCTTTTGTGTCTGCCTTATTTCGCTCAGCATGATGTTTTTAGGGCCTGTCCACGTTGTGGCATACATCAGAACCTCATTTCTCTTTATGGCTGAGTAATAACCAAAAAACCAAACCAGTTGCCGTCAAGTTGAATCTGACTCTACAGGACAGGGTAGAACTGCCCCAGAGGATTTCCAAAGAGCGACTAGTGGATTCAAACTGTTGAAGTTTTGGTTAGCAGCCATAGCTCGCCATAGCTCTTAACCACTGTGCCACGAGGGCTCCAGGGCTGAGTAAGACTCCGAAGTTATTTCTTAGAGAAAACAATGACTTTGGAGATTTTGGACCCTTACATTTTCTAGAAGGCATTTTCTCTGAAACAGCGCTGTTGATCTTGCCTCGACCAAGTCCTGTTCCTTTATGGCTACGCATCTGGGTTTACCTTGGGATTAGAAACCAGGAGAGAAAAGCCAGGGCATGGGGAAGATCCACCGAGCCCTCGCAGAAAGAGGCGGCTTCTCACTCTGGAACAATAGGCAAGAGAGAAGGTCTGGGGACACCATGGAGGTGGGGGAAGGATGTTCAAGTTCTCAGACCGCGGGAGATGAATAATACATGGGAAAGCAAACATAAGCATTATTTCCCTTCTAATCAGGATCCTGAAGCATTTTACAAATTAACCACTTTCCTCAGACACTTACCATATTGAGTGGCTCTAGGTAGCGCCATCAGGATGGACTCTGCCACCTGCATTTAGAAAATTGCCTATACATTTATTAAAGTGACATTCACCCATTAATTAATGCTGTTCTCTCTGAAGACTCTCATTAGCACATTGAGCTAATTACTGAAACCACAGGCCCAAGGGTTTTTTTTTTTATCACAGTCAAATTTGCTCCAGGCTTACCTTTATGAAATTTAAAAAGAGAAAATGGCAGCATTAGAATAGCGCTCAGATGCAGGAATTGAATCAACTTCCCTGTGCTCTTTATGCTGGCAGTCTTTTCTTTCTCTGCGGGAGATGTCTGCAGCTGCTATTGCAGCCAGAAATATTTCCAGTCCAAACATCTAGCTAACACTGCAGTCTTCTAATAGCTCAGCTGCTGGGCTTGGATCCACTAGGAAATACGTTTGGAATGATATACAGGCTAAAATTAAAAAAACCAAACCCATTGTCGTCAAGTTGATGCC
Source organism: Elephas maximus indicus (assembly GCF_024166365.1). Lineage (NCBI taxonomy): Eukaryota > Metazoa > Chordata > Mammalia > Proboscidea > Elephantidae > Elephas > Elephas maximus. The sequence continues at coordinate 59,572,458 of NC_064841.1, read as the reverse complement.
AACTCATGGGGATGCCATGTGTTGTAGAGTAGAACTGCCCGGTAGGATTTTCTTGGCGGTAATCTTTATGGAAGCAGAGCACCAGGCCTTTCTTCCGTGCTGCTGGGTGGGTTTTGTTAAAACAAAGATCATATTAAGCCAATAATAGAAATTTATTGATGTTTATTTGATATACGATTTGCAAATTGGGGTAACACTTTGACCTGGGAGTCAAAAATGTTCAAAGGAGGAAAGAACTTCCAAAGATTCTTATACCCCTTCTTATGGACATTGCCCTGGAAGGAGGGCCGAAACAGAACTGATAAAGCAATTTGTGGCCCAGAAGGCATTTATACAGCACTGTCTTGGAGAACAATGAAAATCATTACCGATTTACCCTAAAACATAGCTTTAGTCTGACCTTTGGGGTCTCTGTTTTCCAAAACTGACTGCACATAGAGAATTCTTCAAAAGAGCCCAACGCCTAAGGCAAAATGGCCTTAGGAAGCTGCTGACTAGATTATTGTTTGATTTAAAGGCAACCAGTGTAGGAAACCAATGGCCTGAGGGGGGAGGTCACCCCAACCTCTACGGACCCCAGAAACCCAGATTCCAGGAGAATTAAACTCCGTTCCTCAGTTCGAACCACCAACTTTTATGTTCATAGTTGAGCCAAACTGTTTGCACCACCCAAGGGACCCGATACACAGGCTTCTTGCTGTTGTTGTTGTGTGCCGTCCAGTTGATTCTGACTTGTAGTGACCATACAGGAGAGAGTAGAACTCCCCCACAGGGTTTCCTAGACTTTAATCTTTACACGGACCCTGGTTGCGCAGTGGTTAAGAGCTCAGCTGCTAACCAAAAGGTCTGCAATTTGAATCCACCAGCCGCTCCTTGGAAATCCTATGGGGCAGTTCTACTCTGTCCTATAGGTCGCTATGAGCTGGAATCAACTGGGCAGAAATGGGTTTTAAGCCCAAAGTAGAAACAGAGTATGGGATTTGAGGATAAAAGGACTGCAAGGACCCAGAGGGACCAGAGAAAAGAGAAGCTGGGGTGGGTAGAGGGAAGGTTTTTGAGGTTCGGGATCCTTTTAAACATATTCCAAATGATCCTAAAATATGGAGTTCTGTGGTTTGAGCCAGTGCAGGAGTGTCTTGTCACCATGTCACTGCTACTCACAGACTGCAAAAATGAGTCCTTATTTCTGGAAAACTATGATTTAAAGTGTTAACTCCCGCTTCCTGGCAAGCTCTAGAATAAAAGTGTCATACCATGTCAAAAACAACATAAAAAACAAACAAAAAACCACTTTAAGATTGCCCTTTTCATAATGAATTTGCAATCAAAATTTAGCATCAGTATTTCTCTCCTTCTCGTTTGATTGAAACCAGGTTTTATATTGGTTATGGCTGGAGGTTTTCACTCCTCAAGGATGTTAAAGACACAACCCCTGAGTCTGTGCACACGTAGGGAAACGGTCCAGCAACCTGAGGGAAGACTGCAGCCTTCTCCTTCCTCACCTGTGTTTACTCTGGGGCAGAGCTTTTCAAAGAGTCACAGGCGTGCCTGAGACACTCATCCCTTCAGTCCATGAAGCAGCTGGGTGGGCCCTGAAGCAGCCATAGCCCCTGGGCCTGTTGCTCTGGCTGTAAGTAGCATTGACTATTTGCTCAATATTCTGTGCAAACGTTATCATTTTCTGTGGGTAGAGAACAGGTCCCTGGGTGGTGCAAACTATTTGCAGTAGGCTACTAACTGAAGGAAGCCTTGATGGTGTAGCGGTTAAGTCCTATGGCTGTGAACCGAAGGGTCGGCAGTTCAAATCTGCCAGGCACTCCTTGGAAATTCTATGGGGCAGTTCTACTCTGTTCTATAGGGTCGCCGTGAGTCGGAATCGACTCGATGGCACTGGGTTTTTTTTCGGGGGCTAACTGAAAGATTGGTGGTTTGAATCCACCCAGAGGCATCTCAGAAGAAAGGCTTGGCAATCTATCTACTTCTGTACGATTACATTCACTGAAAACCCTATGGAGCAGTGCAGTTCTACTCTGACACACATGGGGTCACCATGAGTCAGAATCAACTCAAGGGCAATTGTTTTTGTTTTTTAATGCATAAATGACATCTTGTTTGGTAAAGTAGTTGTTGTTAGGTGCTGTTGAGTCGATTCTGATTCAAAGTGACCACACGTGACAGAGTGGAGCTGCCCCATGGGGTTTTCTAAGCTGTAATCTTCATGGGAGCAGATGTTGGGTCTTTTTCCCACAGAGTCCCTTGGTGATTTCAAACTGCTGACTTTTTGGGTAGCAGCCAACTGTTTAACCATTTCACCACCAGGGCTCCTCTGGCAAAGGAAGAGTCCTCGAAAATTAGAGACATCTTCAATGAGATGAATTGACACAATAGCACAACAATGGGCTCAAACATACCAACGGTCAAGAAGATGGCACAGGACCTGGCAACCCTAAGTTCTGTGTTACATAAGGTTGCCATGAGTCAGCCTGGATTCAAGAGAAACTAACAACCACAACAAATGTGTGATATGACATGAAAACGTTTGGGAGGTACTGCTCTGAAGACTGTAAATGCTAAGAAATGCTCCATCTTCCAACCTCCTTTGCAGCCAGGGTAGTCATGTGACACAGCTCTGGCCAATAAGACATAAGCAGAAGTCAGCTAGCACTCACTCTTCCCTACCCTCCTTCTTCCTGACACATAGGCATAGAACAGAGGATTGGCAAACTGCAGCCCATGGGCTAACCCAACCTGCCTGTTTTTATAAACAAAGTTTTATCAGAACACAGCTGTGCGCATTTGTTTGTGTCTGACTGCTTTTGTACTACAATGGCAGAGGTGAGTAGTTGCAACAAAGACCTATGGACCACAAGCCACTCCCTGGCTCCTTCAGAAAAGTTTTGCTGAAGAAAATGCAGAAATCTATGAGGACAAAAGCCACACACTAAGGACAGCGGAGGAGGGTGATGAAAGGAGCTGGAGGCCTTCATAAAACCTTTGTATCCACCCTGGACCGCCCAACTCAAGGTGTCCCGGTGCATGAGACAAATAAAACTTTTTGGGGGTCTAAGTCACTATATAGTCAGGTTTTCTGAAATCTTATACAGAAAACTACTATATTGATTGCAGTTTCGAGCCGCAATTCACAGTGGAGTTTCAATGCTAAAGGAATTTATTAAAGGATGAGAGAGTCTCTGACAGAACCAGAAATCCAATATCTGAAGTTACACAACTAAGAACAATACCCAATGACACTATTTTAGCAAAAAATCCGGTGTTACTTGTCACTGATGATATTCAGAAACAGGTACCAGAAACTGCACCATTGTTATCTCCCAAGGGCATAAATACCCCTGCCAACACATGGGATGCCTCTTCATATTGCTCGCTATCAAGTTCAAGTCCCCTGGGACTGCATCTGATTGGCAGAAGCAAGGTCACATGCCTGGAACCTAGCTTCATGGAATTCTGGGAATGTGAATTTTCTGGTTTCCATTTTGGAAAGCAAGACTCAATAGAGGAAATTACCACAATATACGGACACGTAGGTAAAAAAATATTAAAGCCACAAATGACAAATATTCATTCCAGTGGACATGCAACTCAATATCAACCACAGTCCTGAACGAAGTTCTCAACCTTTTCACGCCGTGTTTCTAGGCTCCAGATTCTCATCTCTTGTGGAGCACTTGTGGCCCCTTTGTCCCATAGGAGTTGGACTCCGGGGAATGTCGTTTACATAGACAACAATGTGCCCCCATAGGTGTGCGACATGTCCTGTGACCACTGTTGCCTCTTTCTGCCCCGGTAGCCAGCAGACTTGTGGCTTTATATGAAAACAACTTCATGTTTCTGTTCAGTCTTGGTTCACAGAGATATGTATCTTGTTTTTGAGTTGCTTATGTCTTTCAAATGTTTTTAAAAGATACTTTGTTTATCATGGTTATGTACTTGGAGCACAAAAGGAGGCGGAAGAGGTGGCGTCCTTGTGAACCAATTGTTCCCCTTCACCAAATACTAAAACAGTTGTGTTATATGCAATTTTATTTAGTTATTCATTCAGCATTAAGTTGACATTTTCTCATAGAATATAAGATTGGCTATGTCAAAGTGGTGCTGATAAATGAATAAAAGAGAATTGAAAGCCCAGAGACAAACCCAAGTGTATACAATAATTCAGTGTATAATAACAACATGATTCTCTTTACTGAACATTTTCTATATGTAGGTGTTGGGAGACAAGTCTTTGTGGGTCTCTCACATTTCTACAAGTCTTGGGATGTTCATATAGCAAACAGCCTTAGAAGATACAGTGATTCCCTCCAGAGCATAAGGGCAGGCATGTTTACTAAACATCATAGAAGATTTGGGTTTTCTAAGCTCAAGATTCCTCTCCTGTAATGCAACCCCCTGTGTGGACAGGCAATCATCTGGCCCATCCATCCACCACCATGAGACCTGAGGGCAAGGGGAACTGATGCAAATATGGTAATGCTCTTGCTGCTTGCTGTGCCTCAGGTAATAAACCTTTTGTTTTTGATTCAGGAGTCTTGTGTCTTCTGCCAGCTTCCATGAAACTGGCAGGCTAACTCATTAGCTGGCAAGTGGAGCACAACCTCAGACCTTTCACAGTTCTTGACACCAGGCCACATATTAGGAATTTTGCATATATTACATCATTTAATCACTATAACCCTGCAACGTAGGTGTTACCTCCATTTTATCGATTATAAAACCAGCGTTTAGAGAGATTAAGTAACCTGTCCAAGGTCACAAAGGAATTCATGTCTGGGCCAGGATTTGAGCTCAGGACTATGTGTTTCCAATGTTGTACAAAGTGTAACTTATTTGGGAAAAAAAAAATTAAATTTCTATGTCATGACGTAGACTGAAATTTCACATGGAATTAACACGGAGTTAAATGCAAATAAACAAAAAAATAGAAACATAGGCAAATGTACATATCTGATCTCTAGATGGAGGACTATTTAAGCATAAAGGTGGAAATTTCAAGAAAAATTTAATTCTTTTGATAACGTCAAAAAGCACTATTGAAAGGCAAGTGGAAGACTGGGAGAATGCTTTAAGAGGATAAAGAGGTAATGGCTTAATATAGGAAGAGCTCATAAAAATCAATAAGAAAAACAGTGCCTCATTAGGAAAACGAGTAAAAGATTTACAGATTAAATCAATTTACAGAAGTAATATAAGTAGTCAAAAATAACTCTATATACGTTCTATAGTTTCAAATAGATGGAATCATGATAGCCAAAAATAAACAAACAGAAAAAAAAAGTTTAACTTCACAATTAATAAAATGCTACCCCAAAGTACCCTTTCTTTTTGCAAGTTGACTAAGTTTTTGTTTGTTTGTTTGTTTAATTAAAATATGCATCATTAGTGAAGACACAGTGAAATACTTTTTTCTTATACACTGTGGATAAAAGCATACGTTGATACAATCTTTCTGGAAGACAATTTGACATTATTTTCCAAGAGCCTTAAAAATGCCTTTTGAAGGACAAATATTATATGAAACCATTACTTTAAAAACTCATGAGAAGGTTTACACACAAAAAGAAACAATCTTTGATGGTTACAAGAGAGGGGAGAGGTGGGGATGAAAAAACACTAAATAGACAATAGATAAGTGGTAACTTCGGTGAAGTGTAAGACAGTACACAATACTGGGGAAGCCAGCACAGCTTGTACAAGGCAAGGCCATGGAAGCTTCATAGACACCTCCTCACTTCCTGAGGGACCAAATTGCTGGGCTGAGGGCTGTGGGCACCATGGTCTCGGGGAACATCTAGCTCAATTGGCATAATATAGTTTATAAAGAAAATGTTCGACATTCTACTTTGGTGAGTAGTGTCTGGGGTCTTAAAAGCCTATGAGTGGCTACCTAGGGTACTCCACTGGTCTCACCCCTTCAGGAGCAAGGAATAATGAAGAAAACTGAAGATACAAAGGAAAGATTAGTCTGAAGGACTAATGGACCACATCTACCACTGCCTTCACCAGACTGAGTCCAGTACAAGTAGATGGTACCTGGCTACCACCACTGACTGCTCTGACAAGAACAGCAATAGAGGGTCCCAGGCAGAGCTGGAGAAAAATGTAGTACAAAATTCTAACTCACAAAGACCAGACTTACTGGCCTGACAGAGACTGGAGAAACCCTGAGAGTAAAGCCTCCAGACAAATTTTTAGCTCAGTAATGAGGTCACTCCTGAGGTTCACCCTTCAACCAAAGATTGCACAGACCCATGGAACAAAACAAGACTAAATGGGTGCACCAGCCCTGGGGCAGAGACTGGAAGGCTGGATAGAACAGGAAAGCTCATAATAGGGAACCCAGGGTTGAGAAGGGAAAGTGCTGACATGTCATGGTGTTGTCAACGAATGTCATAGAACAATGTGTGTACTAACTGTTTGATGAGAAACTAGCTTGTTCTGTAAACCTTCATCTAAAGTACAATTTAAAAAAAAAAGTTAAAAAAAGAAAGAAAGACCAGGCTTGCTGAAACCCGGAGATTATGCCCTCTGGACACTCTTTCACCTCAGTAATGAAGTCGCTCCTGAGATTCAGCCAAAGATTGGACAGGCCCATAAAACAAGACTAAAGGGGCACACTAGCCCAGGGGCAGGGACTTGGAGGCAGGAGGAAACAGGACAGCTGGTAATAGGGAACCCAAGATTGAAAGCGAGAGGGTTGACATGTCGTGGGGTTGTCAGCCAATGTCACAGAACAATGTGTGTACTGACTGTTTAATAAAAAGCTAGTTTGTTCTGTAAACCTTCATCTAAAGTAAAATTAAAAAAATTTTTTTAAATGCGTTTTGATCTCATTGACAATATTTCTGGGAATTTCTTGTAATGAAATTAGCAGAGCTGCATTCAACAATTTATACATAAAACAAAAGAATATTTTTCACAATTTTTTTAAAAATGAAATCTTCACACTTTTTGCTGAGGTAAAAAATTCATATTTTAAATATTCCTTGAAATAATAATCAAAAGAGAGCTGGGGTGGCAATCTTAATATCACACAAAGTAGACTTTAAGACAAAATCTGTTAGAAGAGATAAAGGTGGGCATTATATAATGATGAAAGGGCCAATTCATCAAAATTTAACAATCATAAATATATGCGTAGTCAACATCAGAGCACCTAAATATATTAAACAAACACTGATAGAACTGAAGGGAGAAATAGATAGCATTACAATAATAGAGACTTCAGTACACCACTTTTAATATTGGACAGAACATCTAGAAAGATCAACAAGGAAACAGAAGAAATGAATGACACTACAAATGAACTAGACTTAACAGACACATATAGAACACTCCACCCAACAACAGCACAACATACACTCTACTCCAGTGCACATAGATTATTCTCCAAGATAGAGCACATGATCACTCACAAAGCAAGTCTCAACGAGTTTAAAAAGATTAAAATTGTACAAAGTATTTTCTCTGACCACAACGGAGTGAAGCTAAAAATCAGTAACAGAAAAAAAAAAAAAAAGAAAATACACAACAATATGGAAATTAAACAACACACTATTAAGCTACTAATGGGTCAAGGAAGAAACCAAAAGAGAAAACACGAATTTCTTAGCGTCAAATGAAAATGAAAGCACAACATAACAAAACTTATGGGACGCAGCGAAGGTAGCTCTCAGAGGGAAACTGACACCAATAAATGCCTACATAAAAATGAAGAATGATCTCAGATCAACAAACTAACTCTACAACTTGAAGAACTTGGAAGAGAAGAGCAAACTAAGCCTAAACCTATCAGAAGACAGGAAATAGCAAAAATCAGAGCAGAAATAAATCAAAAACAGAAAAACCATAAAGAAAATTGATAAAACCAGAAGTTGGTTCTTTGAAAAGATCAATAAAATTGACAAACCTTGAACTAGACTGACAAAGAAAAAAAAGAGAGAAGTTGCATTTAAAGAATTGGCGCCAATGCTGTTTAAATTCTTCCAAAAGATAGAGAAGAAAGGAATATTCCTTAGTTCATTCTATGAAGCAACATAACTCTGTTACCAAAACCAGACAAAGACAACACAAGAAAACTACAGGCCAATATCTCTTATGCATATAGATGCAAAAATCCTCAACAAAATACTAGCAAACAGAATCCAACAGCATATTGAAAGAGTCAAAAACCATGACCAAGTGGGATTTATACCAGGAATTCAGGGATGGTTCAACATTAGAAAATCAATCAATGTAGTACAGCACATCAATAGAACAAAGGAAAAGAACCTCATGACCATCTCTATGGATGCAAGAAAAAAACATTTGATAAAATCAACACTTTTTCTTGATGAAAACTCTCAAGAAGATTGGAATAGAAGAAAAGTTCTACAATATGATTGAGGGCACATATGAAAAGACAACAGCCAACATTATACTTAGTGGAAAAAGATCTTAGAGCTTTTCCCTTGAAATCAAGAACAAGACAAGTTTGTACACTCTCACCACTTCAGTTCAATATTGTATTAGAAGTCCTAGCCAGAGCAATAAGACAAGAAAAATAAAAGTATCCAGATCAGAAAAAAAGAAGTAAAATCATCTCTATTTGCTAATGACATGATCCTATATATAGAAAAATCCCAAAAAGTCCACAAAAAAACTTCTAGAGCTAGTAGAGGAATTTAGCAAAGCTGTAGGGCACAAGGTCAACAAACAAAAATCAATTGGACTTCTATACACCAGCAATGAGAAATCTGAAAGGAAAATTTATAACTTCATTTATAACAGCATCTAAAAGAATAAAGTACCTAGGAATAAATTTAACCAGGGATGTAAAAGACTTTTACAATGAAAATTATAAAACCTGCTGAAAGAGTCTAAAGAAGATTAAATAGATGGAAAGATGTTCCCTGCTCCTGGAACAGAAGACTTAATGTTGTTAAATGTGAATAGTACCCAAAGTGAGCCATATATTCAATGCAATTCTGATCCAAGTTTCAACAGCCCTCTTCACAGAAATGGACAAACCAATCTTCAAATTTATATGGAACAGCAAGAGGCCTGGAATAGCTAAACCAATGTTGAAAGAGAAGAACAAAAGAAGGATTCACATTTCCTGATTTTAAAACACATTATACAGCTACAGAAATCAAAATAGCCTGGTACTGGTATAACAATAGACACATAGACCAATGGATTAGAACTGAGAGTCCAGAAATAAATTCACACATCTATGGTCTACTGATTTTTGGCAAGGATGCTAAGTCCATCTGATGGGAAAAGAGGAGTCTCTTCAATAAACGATGTTGGGAAAATGGGCTTTTCACATGCAGAAAAATGAAACAAGACCATACCTCACACCATACACCAAAACAATTCAAAATGGACTGAAGACTTAAGTGTTAAAGCTGAAACCATAAAATTCTTAGAAGAAAATGCAAGGGCAAAACTTTTGGGCCCAGCTTTTAACAATGGATTACCTAATATAATGACAAAAGCACAAACAACAAAAGACAAAATAAATAAATGGGATGTGTCAAGCTGCCAGCACTTCCCCCCGTATCTGTAGCCCCCACCCCAGCACCCCCAACACGGCCCAAGGAGCTGTTGTGACATAGCAGCAGCAGTCCTACCATCTTCGGGAAGTTTGTCGAGTTCCTTTCCCTTCCCAAACCCTTGCCTCTTGCCTAGAACCAGCTACTTAATTTGCTGGGCCCAGGACAAAGTGAGAATGCACAACCTCTTGTTTAGAAATTGTTACATGTGGCAACATTGTATGTAATGCATATTACTAACAACACGGACTGTCATTAAGTGTGTAACTCAAATATGTCGTACATCGGGGACTATGTGTACAGTAAAACCTGGGAAAGCTGGAAACATGTCAGAGAAGGAAAACACAAATTTTTTCCACTAATAGAAAAGTGATAAGACTGCACTCTGTCAAAGGCAGAAAACGTGCAAGACCTGGAAAAACAAGGCAGTCCTGTCAAGTTCCGGCTCTCACAGGTTTCACTGTATAAAACTTTGACAACTTAACAACAAAAAGGCAAACAACCAATCACGAAATGGGCTAAGGACTTGAATAGACATTTCACCAAAGAGAGCATACAAATGGCTGCTAAATACACACAAAGATGCTCAACGTCATTAGCCATGCAAATCAAAGAGATGTAAATCAAAACCACAATAAGATACAATTTCACTCCCACTAGGATGGCTATGATAAAAATAAAACAGAGTAACAAATATTGACGAAGATGTGAGAAAACTGGAAGCTTTATCCGTTGTTGGTGGAGTGCAAAATGGTACAGCCATTGTGGAAAGCAGTGTGGTGGTTCCACAAAAAACTAAAATGAGCGCTACCAGCAGTTCCGCCCCTGGGTGTGTACCCAAAAGACTGGAAAGCAGAGACTCAAACAGAGAGTTATACACCAGCATTCATTGCAGCACTATTCACATAGTGGCTATTCACAGTAGCCAAAGGTGGCAACTCCCTAAATGCCCATCAGCAGATGAATAGATAAACAAAATGTGGTACCTACATACAATGGAATACCCTTCAGCTGCTAAGAGAAATCAAGTTTTGATACATGCTACAGCACGGATAGAGCTTGAAGACTTTATGCTGAGTGAAATAAGTCAATCACAAAAGGACAAATATAGTATGACTTCGCTTATATAAAAAGACAAGAACAGGTAAAAATGCATACAGACCAAAGTTTTATTAGTAGTTAGCTGGAGTGGGAAGGAGGGGAAAAGGAGAGGCTATTGTTTACGGAGCACTGAGTTTCAGTTTACAGGGATGGACAAATCGCATTGATTAAGGGTAGGGTTGCCCAGCCAATTAATGTAACTGCTGTCAGTAAGTACACCTGTGAAAAGTTGAATTGGCAAAAGTTGTGTGACAGATATATTTATAACAATGAGCAGTAATAATAAAGAGTAGCTGCTGAGGTTGCGTATACAAGCAAACACCTCACGGGATTTAGTTCCTTGATTTGGAGGTTCAGGGTCATGGTTCCATGGAACATCTCGGTTAACTGGCCTAACAACGTGTTCAGTGCTTCCGTTCTGCCTTCCTGGTTAACTGTCTAGCACCTGGGGTCTTAAAAGCCCCCAAGTGGCTATCCAAGGTACAGCAACCTATATTTACTCAGCTGAGCTACACAGGAAGGAGAGTCAAGGATAACCAAAAATCAAAAAAAAAAAAAGAAAAACAAGCCCATTGCTGCCAAGTTGATTCTGACTCATAGCAACCCTATAAGACAGAGTAGAACTGTCCCACAAGGTTTCCAAAGAGCAGCTGGTGGATTCAAATTGCCAACTTTTTGGTTGGCAGGCAAGCTCTTAACACTGCACCATCAGAGGGAAGAAATGGCATGTGTGGCTAATTGCCTCCATGAACAACTGCCTACTTTGCCATGAGACCAGAATTGGATGGTGCCCAGCTGTCATTACTCAACACTTTGATGAAATATTTTATAGAAGAATCCTCCTCAAAAGGGGGAAAAATGTAGAACAGAATGTTAAATTTTCAAAGAGTTCAGACTTTCTGCACCCAGGGAGGCTGGATGAACTTCTAAAACTATTGGCCTGAGATAATATTTAAGTCTTAAATTAAAAATATCCCCTAAAGTCTTCTTGAAGCCAAAACATACTTCAGCTTAACTAGTAAAGAATGTCTGCCCTGAGCATTGTGTTCTTTTAAAATCTATCTGTAAGGGATCGAATTAACAACAGCAACTGGAAAGGCTGAATAGGGACCTTAGGGGGCAGTGAGTCTGTTATTGGGGCAAGAACAACTCAGAAAAGGAGGGTGAGAGTTTTTGCACAACTCGAAGAACGTAATCGATATCCCTGACTTGTATATGTAGAAATTGTTGAATTGGTATATGTTCTGCTATGTATATTTTCAACAAAAACAACACAAAAAAATGAATTATTTTTAAAACTTCATATTTTTCCAATGGGTATGTGTTACTTTTATAATTAACCACTCACTAAAAGAACTTTGTGTGTGTGTGTGTGTGTTTTAAGTGAAAGTTTATAATTCAAGTCAGTTTCTCATACAAAAACTTATATGCACATTGTTATATGACCCTAGTGGCTCTCCCCACAATATGATAGCATACTCCCTCTCTCCGCCCTATATTTCTCACGTCCATTCAACCAGCTCCTGCCTTCTCATCTCACCTCCAGACAGGAGCTGCCCACTTAGTCTCGTGTGTCTGCTTGAGCTAAGAAGCACACTCCTCACCAGTATTGTTTTATGTCTTTCAGTCTAGTTTAATCTTTGTCTGAAGAGTTGGCTTCAGGAATGGTTTTAGTTTTGGGCTAACAGAGAGTCTGGGGGCCATGACCTCTGGGGTCCCTCCAACCTCAATCAGACCATTAAGTCTGGTCTTTTTACTAGGATTTGAGGTCTGCATCCCACTTTTCTCTTGCTCCATCAGGGATTCTCTATTGTGTTCCCTGTCAGGGCTGTCATTGGTGGTAGCCGGGCACTCACTAAAAGAATCTTAAGAGGAAAAAAAAAATCTATTTTTTCAGCAATAATGCATAATGCTGCGATATTTACAGAAGCAGATTGCTCATCTTTCTTCTGAAGAGCGGCTGGTGGCTTTGAACCACCGACCTTTCAGTTAACAGCTGAGAGCTTCACCACTGTGACACCAGGGCTCTTTTCTATAAAGATTACAGTCTAGGAACCTACTCTTTCACGTGGGGTAGCTATAAGCCAGAATTGACTCGACAGCACCCAGCAACGTGAACATGGCCCTCCCTTCTTCCTTTTCCCTCCTTCTCTGCTTTGGCTCAATCCCAGGTTTTAATGTCATGTTCTATTTCTCTATTTCTCCAAGGCCTTGCTCTCAGCTAACTGTTGATCAATTCCTCTGAAAATGTTGCCTGATGACTACTTGAGAGTTAACCAGTTTCAAGGGTATTTTTTTTTATAGAAGAATATGTTTTAAATGTTTATTGGGCTTTTTTTTTTTTAATTACACAAGTATTATAGGTGCCTATAGGCATTTCGAAAAGAAACTAAAAAAGTATAAAAAAGAAACTAAAAACAATTATAATTTCAACCACCCAGAGACAACTTCTTTTAACGTTATGGTGCATTGGTGTGCCATCTCTTTTTTTTTTTTTTTTAAATGCACATGTGCACAAGCTTGTGTGTTTGTGTATACAGGGGTATTCGTAGCTGAAGTTGTATCTTGTTCTGTGTACTGCCTTTCATCACTTAAGAAACAAAGGCCCTTCAAAGCCAGAAAGCTCCTACCTCCTAGTGCAAAACAAAACTAAAAAACCAAACCCATTGCCATCAAGTCAATTCGGACTCATAGTGACCCTATAGGACAGAGTAAAACTGCCCATAGGATTTCCAAAGAGTGCCTCGTGGATTTGAACTGCTGACCTTTTGGTTAGCAGCCATAGCTCTTAACTACTAGGCCACCAAGGTTTCCTCCCAGTGCAAAGCTGGCGGTTAATTCAATTTTGTGGGTTTGTGCTGGTGCAGATGAAACAATGGTGTGGGGACAATCTGACCAGCACCACATGCACAGTTCAGAGGAGTGGCCCAATGTGTGCACACAGATTGAGGTGACATACCAAAAAGGTGGCATTTGGGGGAAGTGGGCAGTGTCAGAGGACTGTGGGGCATCCCTGCCTGTCCACCTCCACCTTCCTTGTTGTTGTTGTTAGGTGCTGTCGAGTCAATTCTGACTCATAGTGACCCTATGCACAATAGAACGAAACACAGCCCAGTCCTGCACCATCCTCCCAATAACTGTTATGCTTAAGCCCATTGTTGCAGCCACCATGTCAATCCATCTTGTTGATGGTCTTCCTCTTTTTTGCAGACCCTCTACTTTACCAAGCACGATGTCCTTCTCCAGGGACTGATCCCTTCTGACAACATGTCCAAAGTATGTGAGATGTAGTCTTGCCATCTTTGCTTCTAGGGAGCATTCTGGCTATACTTGCTCTAAGGCAGGTTTGTTCGTTCTTTTGGCAGTTCATGATACATTCAATATTCTTCGCCTACACCACAATTCAGAGGCGTCGATTCTTCTTCCATCTTCCTTCCTTGGCAGAGAAATAAAACAAGCTCTCCCAGCAGAGAAGATGCTGGTGGAAACTTCCCCTCCAGCCCTCTCCGGAATAAAATAAATCCTTCATCTGTGAGAGAAGAAGGCATGAGTTAAGATGCATACATCCCCAGCACTGTTTATTTGTATGTTCTCACCTCAGGGCTGGCCCATCTCACAGCTAACAAGCATGCTATTGTGTAGAGTGTGCCTACAATCAGAATTCCGAACTCCCTTGAGATTCTGGGGCTTACCAATCCAGGAGTTAATCTCAGCTCTTTTTTGTTCTTTATTGAAAAAATAAAGCATTTGGAATGTGGATATTGCCAACAATAATATAGAACAGGCAGAGGAGGTGAAGAGATCCCTGGTGGTACAACAATTAAGCACTCGGCTGCTAAGCGATGTTTAGCAATTTGAACCCGCCCAGCGACTTCAAGGGAAAAAAACCTGGCAATCCGCTCCCATAAAGATACAGCCTAGGAAATCCCATGGGGTGATTGTACACTCTCACCTGGGGTTGCTAGGAATCAGAATCGACTCGAGTGCACCCAACAACAAGAGTAGCTGGGAGTGAAGACTACAGTCTTTAATAAAGATGCAGGTATGTCCTCTTGCCTTACTGAGCTTTCTTTGCCTGTGCAACATTTCAGAGGAGAGAGGCTAGAGTGATGGCCTGGGAGACATTATGTTAATGAAAAGCAAGATAAATGCTCAACCTGACCCCAGCCGATATTTGAAGAGAAAGTCCCCGTGGAGTTGCCCCAAATAATTGGCCTTCTTTGTCAGCCCCGAATCTGAAAGAAGTGTCTTAGTCTAGAAAAAATGAGTTTACAACTACCATATGATCCAGCAATCCCACTCCTTGGAATATATCCTAGAGAAATAAGAGCCTTTACACAAAGAGATATATGCACACTCATGTTCATTGCAGCACTGTTTACAATAGCAAAAAAATGGAAGCAACCAAGGTGCCCATCAACAGATGAATGGATAAATAAATTATGATATGTTCACACAATGGAATACTACACATCGATAAAGAACAGTGATGAATCTGTGAAACATTTCATAACATGGAAGAGCCTGGAAGGCATTATGCTGAGTGAAGTTAGTTGCAAAAGGACAAATATTGTATAAGACCACCATTACAAGAACTCAAGAAATAGTTTCAACAGAGAATTAAATATTCTTTGATGGTTACGAGAGGGGAGAGGGAGGGAGGGTGGGAGAGGAGTACTCACTAATTAGATAGTAGATAAGAACTACCTTAGGTGAGGGGAAAGATAACACACAATACAGGTGAGTTCTGCACAAAACCAAAAGCAAAGTTTCCTGAATAAGCTGAATGCTTCGAAGGCCAGAGTAGCAGGGGCGGGGGTTTGGGGAACATGGTTTCAGGGGACATCTAATTCAACTGGCATAATAAAATCTATTAAGAAAACATTCTGCATCCCACCTTGGAGAAAGGTGTATGGGGTCTTAAATGCTAGAAAGCGGCCATCTGAGATGCATCAATTGGTTTCAACCCACCTGGATCAAAGGAGAATGAAGAACACCAAGGACACAAGGTAATTACCAGGCCAAGAGACAGAAAGGGCCACATAAACCAGAGACTTCATCAGCCTGAGACCAGAAGAGCTAGATGGTGCCCGGCTACAACCAATGACCGCCCTGACAGGGAACACAAGAGAGAACCCCTGCGGGAGTGGGAAAGCAGTAAGATGCAGACCCCAAATTCTTGTAAAAAGACCAGGCTTAATGGTCTGACTGAGACTAGAAGGACCCCGGTGCCCATGGCCCCCAGACCTTCTATTGGCCCATGACAGGAACCATTCCGGAAGCCAACTCTTCAGACATGGATTGGACTGGACGATGGGATGGAGAGGGACGCTGGTAAGCAGTGAGCTTCTTGGATCAGGTGGACACTTGAAACTGTGTTGGCATCTCCTGCCTGGAGGGGAGATGAGAGGGTAGAGGGGGTTAGAAGCTGGTAAGGTAGACACGAAAATAGAGAGTGGAGGGAGGGACTGGGCTGTCTCATTAGGGGGAGTGCAATTGAGAATATGTAGCAAGGTGTACATGTTTTTGTGAGAGACTGACTTGATTCGTAAACTTTCACTTAAAGCACAATAAAAATTAAAAAAAAAAAAAGTGAGTTCACAGTTCCTCTTTCTCTTCCAGCGAATTCTTGCAGGGATCCACGTCGGTGTCTCCAACCAGAGCATCACTCTGCAGTTGGCTGTGTATTCAGACTGTCTGCAGTAGCAATGCTCAATAACTCTCCAGGGCGCTGCTCTGGAGGGAGATCAGGGAAGAGGGGCTGCCTAATTCTGCTCTGAAGGAAGCTGGCTCCCACAGGACAGAGAAGAGAATCCGTGGCCCCAGTCACTGGTTATTGTGTGATAATCGGTAATCATATTGGGCATTCCTCTTAGTGGGAGCAGTTCAACAGCCACGTTATTCTAGAAAGATTCCCACCACCACCCCACTAATGTCAGAATGTGTGGCTGAGAGAGGGCAGACAGTGGTATCACTGACAGAGATGAGGTAGGGAGCTCGGATGTTGGCAAAAAGAATCTCTGGATTTTATATAAGGTGTCCAGGGCCGCGGGACCTTCCCACCATTCTTCTTGGTGCAGGAGATTTCACCCTACACGTGAGCCAGTACAATTTGGGGTGCTTATGGGGTCCCTGAGCGGTGCAAACAGTTAACGCACTTGGCTGCTAACCAAAAGGTTGGTGGTTCAAGACCAGCCAGAGGCACCACGGAAGAAAGACCTGGTGATCTACTTCCAGAAGGTTACAGCCACTAAAAACCCTATGGAGTGCAGTTTGACTCGACTCTGTGAGGCAGAGTCCGCTCGATGACAACTGGTACTGGAATGGGAGGGAGCTAATTCCGATTCCGAGCCTCCATTAAACTAGATCTGTGGTCAGAGGAAAGAAGGGCACTCACAGTGCCGAGCACCTATCATGCATTAGGCGTTGTGCTGGTGCTTTATTTCCTTTAACTCTCCCAATATACCTGCTCTCCGATGAATACAGTCAGCCCTTGGTTCAGATGAGGCAACTAAAGCTCAGGAGAGCCATGAACCTCACTCAAGCTCTTCCCAAGCCCAGGTGCAGCTCTGAGTCTGCCCGGTTCCACCCCTGTGTTCTTCGTAATACTCATGCCTTCACTCCATCAATATTTGCTGAGCACTGACTCCCATCAAGTACTAGGACTACAGTGGGCTTGAGGCCAGCGACAGACACAGACCTTATGCACAGAATCAGATGTCTGATGGCCAGTGTGAGCAGGGCTATGAGGGAAGCAGAGAGTGCCCGAGAGAGGAGCCCCTGAGCTCCGAATATGGATTAGATCCTGAAGATAGTGACATCCCAGTAGTTAAGGTGAGTTAAAGCAGGTAAAGAGCAGCGGGAACAGCTTCTCAGGATGAGGACCTGGGCACCTGGAGGCAGTGGTCCTGGCGATTTATCCCCCCCTCAGGCATAGCATCAGAATAGCATTTTCAGAAAGAACATTCTATCCGCCCAGTGGAGAAGAAACCGATTAGAAGGATAATTAGATAGGGAAGAGTAACACCAGTTTCTTCATTTACTAGGACTGTCATAACTAAGTGCCACAAAGTGGATGGTTTATAAGAACACAAATTTATTGTCTCATGGTTCTGCAGGCTAGCCATGTTGATTCCTTCTGAGGGGTCTGAGAGAGAAACTCTTCCTTGCCTCTCTCCCAGCTTCTGGTGGCTCCCAGCGATCCTTGGTATTCTTTGGTTTGAAGATATGCCTGCCTTCATCTGTCTCCTGTCTCTGGGTCTCTTCTCTTTTATAAAGACATCAGTCATCGAGGATGAGGACTCACCCTACTCCAGTATGACTTCATGTTAACTGGTAACTTCTGCAAGGGATCTCTTTCCAAACAAGGTCATGTTCACAGGTACAGGGGTTAGGACATCAATATATCTTTTGGGGGACACAATTCAACCAATAGCAACCAGATATGATGCTTTTCAGACGCTACTTCATTAATATCCTTGGACTGAAATATCTCCGTCTAAAATTTACAGACTGCTCCTTAGAAGCGAGGATGGGGAGACTTCATCTCACACACTTTGGACGTGTTATCAGGTGGGATCAGTCCTTGGAGAAGGGCATCATGCTTGGTAAAATAGAGCATCAGTGAAAAACGGAAGAGCCTCTGCGAGATAGAGTGATGCAGTGGCTACAACAAGGAGCTCAAGCATAACAAGGATCGTGAGGATGGCGCAGGACCAGGCTGTGTTTTGTCCTGTTTTACATAGGGTCTCTAGGAGTTGGAACTGACTCAATGGCACCTAACAACAACGACAAAATTTACTAAGGGGACTTTTCTTTGTTTTCCAGAGGTTTGGTTTGTGTCTCTCTTTGGCAAAAGCTGCATCTTTAATGAAAACTCCATACAAGGGCTGCCTATGGCCACAAAGTCCTGCAGACAAGCGGATTTTACAACATGTCCAGGTTGGCTAGGTCTGGGCCTTTGAGGATGAGAGCAAAAGATTGTGGCTCCATCCCCAGTGAATCGCCTTGAAACAGCCTCCTCTACAGTTCTCAGGCTTCTGATTTCAGAATCGATTTTAATGGCAATGAGTTTGGTTTAGACATTTAAAAATATATATACCCAGTCCTGTTGCCAAGAAGTCAACGCCAACTCATGGTGACCTCACGCGTGTCAGAGTAGATCTGTGCTCCACAGCATTTTCAGTCGCTGATTTTTTGGAAGTAGATTGCCAAGCCTTTCTTCTGAGGCACGTCTGGGTAGACCTGAACCTCCAGTCTTTCAGTTAGCAGCTGAGCATGTTAGCCATCTGCACCACCCAGATAAAAGTTGTTGCCGTTGAGTCGATTTCGACTCATAGCGACCCCGTAGCATAGAGTAGAACTTCCCCATAGGGTTCCCAAGGCTGTAATCTTTACAGAAGTAGACTGCCACATCTTTCTCCCGTGGAGCTGCTGGTGGGTTCTAACCATCGGCCTTTCAGTTGGCAGCCTAGTGCCTTAACTGTTGGCACCTCCCAGAAAACATCTGTTGCCCTTGAGTTGATTCCAATTCACGACAACCCCATGTGACAAAGTAGAACTGCCCCACAGAGTTTCCTAGGCTGTAATCTTTATGGGAGCAGATCACCAGGTCTTTTCTCCCATGAGCAGCTGGTGAGTTCGAACCTCTGACCTTTCAGTTAGCAGCCTAGTGGTTAACAACCATGCCACCAGGGCTCATCACAAAACCCAGCAACTCCTTTAAATAAATACATAAAAATGATTACACCATGCTAAGAGTGGGCGGGCAGGTACCCAGCACGCAGTGGCTATGTGGAGATTTGAATCCTTGACCTTTGACCAGACCTTCTTGGGTCCACATTCCAAGAGGAAGAGGCCCCATGGGGGCAGCATCTCTTTTCCCTCCTCTGTGCTCTGAGTGGGGAGTGATCAAGGCTGGTGTCCTGGTAGTGAGGCCATTCAGTTAGTGGGAGTAAACACTGATTTTAAAATACATTTACAAGGCCTTGTTCTCACGGGAGTATAATGTTCCGATGTGTAAACCAGCAGGCTTCAGGGTCTTGGTAGCTCATGGTAAAGCTGTCACTCTTTCCCATTCAAACAAAACCTCCAGGCTTGCTTGTTTCAGGGATGGGTTCAACAGCAGAATCACAGAGCCCTAAGGAATCCATGCCTCCTTTCAGTTTCAGAAGCCAGAGTGTCTGTGTATCAGATGCCATGGTCGTGGAAAACCCAGGGCTGCAGCAGCTGACTTGGAAGAAAAGTGAGCACTGAGAGCCAGTTTTCCATACTCCAGAGGAGATAAAGATTGATTTTGCTGAGGAAAGAGGAGAGTCTGAGGGTTCGAATCCCTCACCAGCTGGTTCTGTGACTGTGGGCAAGTCCGGTCACCTCTCTGGGCCTAAGTTTCTCTGTCTGTATTCAGATCATGGGGGACCATGTCCTACCCCAAAAAGGCACCCATTTGTCCATGAACCCTGACACTGGAAAACCTGCAATTAAATAATTCCTTCCAGTGTTGATGTCTGGAGTCTGTTGCCAAAGTGGCTTCATTTATTCATATAATTCAGGCCAAATTCTTGCCTCCACAATCCTGCTGCCTTTTGCCAGAAGGGCAGCGTAGGGTGATGAGGAGGGCCCGGCCTTGGAGTCAGAGAGAGGTGGGTTTAGAAGTCTGGGCCAATAACTTGTTAGCTTTGTGACACTGAACAAGCTGTTTAACCTCTCTGAGCCTTGATTTATGATCTGTAAAATATGGACAAAATTCTTTCTGTTAGGGCCATCATGTGGATGAGAAATAATATGAAAGTACCTAGCAAAAATGCCAGACACACACAAATGGCGGTGGTATAGCATAATGGTCAAAAGCTCAGATTCTGGGTCAGACAGACTTGGATTTAAATCCAGTCCCATCACTTCTACCTTTGAGATCATTGGCCACCACTAAATAAGAGTTATGATCATTAGCTATTATTATTGTCCTAGGAAGAAAGGCCTGGCAATCTACTTCAAAAAACAACAGTCAATAAAAGCCCTATGGATCACTGCAGCCTGATTTCCAATGGATCGTGGGGATGGCACAGGACCAGGCAGCATTGCATTCTGTTGTGCACGGAGTCGCCATGAGTCAGGGAACAACTCCCTGGCAGCTAACAACAATAGCAGATATCAAATTATTATTAACATCCGAAGATGCTTTGGCAAGGGGAGGGCTTCTAGCTTATGTGTAGGGTTAGAAGGAGCTTCTTGTTTCCATGTAGGTTTTGAGGACAGCAATCAGTAGTCACAACAGACTCCAGAGCTCTGAGTTGCAAAAATAGGGCACAGGTAACCCAAGCTAAAGCAGCAGATATCGCCGACAGTGGCACTTTGATGCAGAGAAGCTTTCTTCAGATAAGATCAAAAGTTTTTTCCAGTCCAGTAGCACCAGTGTTTTCTCTAAGGTAGAATTGTTTCAGCTCTTGGGGACCCTCCCCACACAGCCAGGTTCCCAGGAGAAGTCTCAGATTCGCCCCTTCATCAGGAGGAAGACTGTTTCAAATAACAAGGTAGTGTTAGTACCGGGGGCCTCCTCCACTCAGAGGAAGGCTGTCCACAGGGGCTGGAGTTGTGGCAGGGACACCTGAGGGCTAATGCCATGTGGCCGATGGGCCCCAACAACAATGGGTGTTCTGGAGGTGCATGCAGGTGGCGCTATGGCACAGAGAGGGAGGAGGTGGCTCCAGCCCACACCCGAGTGCTCAGCCATGCAGTTCCCAGGCCCAGCCTCCCAGGCGTCCTCAGCAGTGTTTCTCACACTTCGGGGCAGCATCGGCGGGCCTGGGTAGGGCTGGGAGTCTGCATGTCTAACCAGCTCCCAGGTGGTGTTGAGCTGCTGGACCAGACACCTCATCGAGGAGGCCTGCTCCTCCTGAGACAATCCGAGATGCGTCCAGATGGTCCGGCAGAGTGGAGCCCTGCAGCTGCCGGCACAGGGACCACAGAGCCGCGGAATGTGCACGTTAGCACCAGGATATTAGCACCACCCTATGTGACATCCTTGATTGAGAAAAGAAAAAGGAATGCCAATGGATTTAAGGTACTGGGTGCATTTTTAAGGACAAAACAAAGCTATTTTGGTGGAAGTGCCACCTCCCAAGCATCTTTAGAGGAGACCTACTCAACTGAAGAAAACCAGAATTCCGTCCATGGCTGGTCTCCTCGTTGCCCTTTCTCAGAAGAAGAAGCTGGAAGACGAGAATCTCGACCTCCCTCAGAGTTTTCCTGTGGTCGCCACTGTGTGATTAACTCTTTGTTTCTGGACATATGCCAACTTCGCTGTCTCTGTTGGTGGAGGCGGTGGATAGCCAGCTGAATTCAGATCTAGGTTATTCCATCAACCTAGATGCTGGAAGCTCTGCCACTGGTAGTTTAAATACCAGCAGGGACATTTGTGGTGGACAGGCTTCAGCGGGGCTTCCAGACTAAGACAGGTCAGGGGGAAAGACCTGATGATCTACTTCCGAAAATTAGGCAATGAAAACCCTGTGGATCACAACAGAACGTTGTCTGATATAGAGCTGGAAGATAAGCCTCCTAGGATGCAAAGCACTCAAAACACAGTGGCTGCACCGATGGACTAGAGCACACCAACAATCGTGAAGATGGTGCAGGGCCGGGCAATATTCTGTTCTGTTGTACACGGGGACGTCATGAGTCTGATATATTCCAAAAAAAAAAAAAAAAAACCATTGCTGTCGAATCGATTCTGACTCATAGCAACCCTACAGGGCAAAGTAGAACAGTCCCATGGAGTTTCCAAGGAGCAGCTGGCTCCAGGGGAAGGCTTTCTCTTTCTGTCATCTCTGGAAGAAGGTCCCCATCATCAGTCTTCCCTTGGTCTGGGAGCATCTCAGCCCAGGAGCCTCAGGCCCAAAGGACATCCTCTGTTCCTGTTACTGCTTTCTTGATGGTATGAGGCTCCCATGTCTCTCTGCTCGTGTCTCTCTTTTATATCTCAAAAGACATTGGCTTAAGACACTATCTAATCTTATAGACCCCATCAGTATAACCATCCTATTACATCATAGTGATAGGATCTACACATAGGGAAATCACATCAGATGATAAAATGGTAGACAGTCATACAATACTGGGAATCATGACCTAGCCAAGTTGACAGATAGTTTGGGGGACACAATTTAATCCATTACAACTTGTATCTTTAGTTTTCTTTGTTCTCCCTTGCTCTTGAAGGGGTGAGACCTGTGGAGTATCTTAGATGGCTGCTTGCAGGGTTTTAAGACCCCAGACACTACTCATCAAAGTAGAATGTAGAACATTTTCTTTATAAAAGATGCTATTCCAGTTGAGTTAGGTGTTCCCTACAGCCCTCAGCCTAGCAATTTGGTCCCTCAATAAGTTTGGATGTGTCTATGGAGCTTCCATTACCTTGCCTTGTACAAGTTGTGCTGGCTTCCCCGATGTTATGTACTGTCTTACTCAGGGAATATTTTTGGTTTAAGTTTTAAAGATTACTCAGGGCAATAATTTCAGAGATTCATCCAGCCTCCCTGGAGCCCATGAGAGTTTGAAATTCTGTCCTGCGTTTTCCATCTTTTGATCAGAATTCTTCTATAGAATCTTTCACTAAAATGTTCAGTAATGTTAGCTGGGCACCATCCAGTCTCATAGCAAAGAAGGCAGTTGATCATGAGGCAATTAGCCACAAATTCCATTTCCTCCTCCTGTTCCTGATGCTCCATCTTCCTCTGTTGGTCCACGCAAATAAAGACAAATTATTGTGATTTGGATGGCCACTTTCAAGTTTTTAAGACCCCAGGAACTATGCAACAAACTAGGAGGGAGAACAAAAGCACCAAAGATGTTATTAGGCCAATTAACTGGGATATTCCACGAAACCATGAAACTAAACCTCCAAACCAAGGAATTGAATCCCATGAGGTGTGTGGTTGTACATAAGTAGCCTCAGTAGCTACTCTTTTTTTTTTTTGTAAATATATGCATGACAAAACTTTTGTCAACTCAACTTTTTACAGGTATACACGCTTGCAATAATTGACTGTGCAACCCTACCCTTAATCAATGTGATTTTTCTATCACTGTAAATTATTTGCCTACCTTTTGATGTAGAGCTTGAGCCTCCTCCCCTTTTTTTTCTGGTCTGTCTGCTGCCATGAGCTCCACATTGTCTCCTACATAACCACACCCATACTACGTTGTGGTGTGAGAAATTAAAGACATTTGGGAAGCAATATAAATCAATCACTTAGCGTCGCCCCCAAGGCTTTTATAGTTATCTCCCTGTGTCTATTTCAATAGCTTTTATTTTTAGTGACCCCTTCTTAGGGATTGAATTGTGTCCCCCAAAATATGTGTTGTAAATTCTAACCCCTGTACTTGTGGTTAAGGAACTCTGGTGGTGCAGTGGTTAAGATGCTTGGCTGCTAACCGAAAGGTTGGTGGTTCGAACCCACTAGCCACTCTGTGGGAGAAAGATGTGACAGTCTGTTTCAGTATAGATTACAGCCTTGAAAACCCTATGGGGCAGTTCTACTCTGTCCTATAGGGTCACTGTGAGTCGGAATCGACTCGACAGCAGTGGGTTTGGTTTGGGTTTATGCACGTTCCACGTTCCCTCCCTGTACCATCACAGTCCTGGGAATGAGCTTCAGGTGTTTTGCCATTGACCTTGTATTTAGAAGTCTTCACTCTGCTGTAGCCCATACCCTCAGTCCCTGCCCTAGAAGCATTATGTTTTAATATTAAGCAAAGAAATACAATATGACATGTATGTGATGGCAAAACTGAGTAAAAAATGCGATGGACAAAGACTGTGATGGTGTATCACAACACATCAATTCCAGAAAGTGACAAAATAAGAACCGTTGTGGATCCCAATGCAAATAAATGCTAAAACCTAAAATGTATTGGAGTCCTTGGGCAGTGCAAACAGTTAACGTGGTCAGCTGCTAACCCAAAAGCTGGAGATTTGAGTCCACCCAGAGGCACCTTGGAAGAAAGGCCTGGCAATCTACTTCTGAGAAATCAACCATGGAAAACCTTATGGAGCGCAGTTCTACTCTGACACACAAGGGATCCTCATGAGTCAGAGTCGACTCAAAAACAACTGGATTAAAGTGTATTACTCCTCTATGTTAAATTTAGTCCACGGTTAAGGACATCAAAGACTTCAGGGCGGAGTTAAAGAACTTTGTTCTCCAAGCCTGATAGAACAAATGTCGTGAAGGTCATGAAAATTATTTCCTTGTAGAATCTTTATTTTGTGAAGCATTAATGCTGCAGGATTTATTTATGTTACTGTCTGTATTCTAAGAGATGAGCTAAGTGGTTTTTGTTTGTTTCTCAATTGTCTGCATTTGTAAAATCGTATTGGTTCAGCATCCTTACACAAACCTTTACTGGACTGTGGGAGAATAAATTTCTCTTTGTTAAAGCCATCCACTTGTGGTATTTCTGTTACAGCAGTACTAGATGACTAAGACACAAAGGAAAGATTAGTCCAAAGAACTAATGGACCACAACTACCATGGCCTCCACCAGACTGAGTTCAGTACAACTAAATGGTACCTGTCTACCACCATTGGCGGCTCTGTCAGGGATCACAATAGACGGTCTCAGACAGAGCTGAAGATAAATGTAGACCAAAATTCTAACTCACAAAAAAAGACCAGACTTACTGGCCTGACAGAGACTGGAAAAACCCTGATAGTACGGCCCCAGACACCCTTTTAGCTCAGTAATGTAGTCGTTCCTGAGGCTCACGCTTCATTCAAAGATTATACAGACCCATAAAACAAAACAAGACTAAAGGGGCACACCAGCCCAGGGGCAAGGACTAGGGGACAGGAAAACTGGTAATAGGGAACACAAGGTCAAGAGCAGAGATTGTTAACATGTCGTGGGATTGTTAACTAATGACGTAACAGTATGTGTACTGTTTATAATGAGAAGTTAGTTTGTTCTGTAAAACTTCATCTAAAGTACAATAAAAAATAAAAATTCCCTGAAATCTTAAAACTAAAAAATAGTTCGCCTTAACTAGTAAAGAATGTCTGCCATGAGCACAATGCTCTTTTAAGGACTATGTATATGGGATCAAAGTGACAACAGCAACTTGAAAGATTATATAGGAACTTTAGGGGGCAGTGATTTCATGTTAATGGGGGGGAACAACTCAGAGAAGGAGAGCGAGAATGGTTGGTTGCACAACTCGAAGAATATAATCAATGTCACTGATTATACATGTAGAAACTGTTGAATTGGTGTACGTTTTTGCTGTGTATATTCTCAACAAGGAGCCCTGGTGGTGCAGTGGTTAAGCATTTGGCTGCTAACCAAAACGGCAGTTCGAATCCACCAGCTGCAACTTGGAAACCATATGAGGCAGTTCTATTCTGTCCTATGGGGTCACTATGAGTTTGAATCAACTTGACAGCAACGGGTTTGGTTTTATCTCAACAACAACAACAAAATAAATAAAATTTTTAAAAAGGTAAACAAATAAAAGTGAATGTATATGCTTTAAGTAAAAACATATATTTTAAATGTGTGCGTGTGAATATATGTATGTATATATATATATTTATATTTATCACCAGTCCCAATTGAGTTTCACAGGGGGATTATATTATATGGTCTTAAAAAACAAATTAACATTCCAATGTGTTGATGTCTCATAATTTAATAAATTTGTCATGAATTTTTGCTCTATTACATTATTTGTAGGTTTTTCTTAAAAAAGTAATGCTACACAGGATTAGTTTTCTTTGTTCGAAGGCTTAGGATCATGACTTTGTGGGTCTATCCTGTCAATTGGCCTAATGCTGTTTTTAGAGCTTTTGTTGCACCTCCTAGTTTGGTGAGTAGCACTGAGGATCTCAAAAACTTGTGAGTAGCCACCCAAGATGCAATAATTGGTCTCTATTTTTATTTGCCCAGAACAGCAGAAGCAGGAGACCCAGGAATTGGAGAAGGAACTGGACTGCAAGTCTAATTGCCTCTGTGAATTACTGCCTCTTTTTCCATGAGACCAAGAGAAATGGATGGTGCCCAGCTACCATTACTGAACCTTTGAACAATGACCCAGCAAATGGAGCCTGATCAAAAGGAGGAAAAGCAAGGAATGGAATTTAAAATTCATATGGAAACTAGACTTACTGGATCAATTGAGACTGGGGGAACTCTCAAATCTATTGCCTGGAAATAATCTTTGAACTGTGAACTGAAATTATCCTATGAAGCCATTGTTAAACAACAATTTCACCCAATTAAGAAAGAATGTTTGCCTTGAGCATTGCTGTCTTATAAAGAATTACCTATGTTAGTTTAAACTGACAACAGTTAATCTAAAGCACAAATGAGAACTTTAAGGGGCAGAGAAGTTAATGACGATGAAACAGTACGGGTAGAGATAGTGGGAATGGTAACACAATGTGAAGTACGTAACCAAGGTCATTGAACTTTTCAAGTAGAAATTGTGAATGGATGTATGTTTGATTATGTATATTGCCACCAAAAATAAATAAAATATTTTTAAAAACAATGCTTGCAATGAACACTTTCATACATATGGTTTTTGGCTTGTTAAAGCATTTTTTTTAGGAAAACATTCAAAGAGTAGGATTTCTTCTTCGAACAATGTAAATACCTTTGTAGATTTTGCTAAGTATTACCTTTTTGCTTTCCAAAAGAGTAATATTTCCATTTCCTTACCAGCCTAATGGCCTATGTTTTAGTTATCTATTGCTCCATAACAAATCACTCCACAACTTAAGTGGCTGAAAACAACCACCATTTCACTATTTCTTGTAGTTCTGAGGGCTGGGCTGGGCTCAGCTGGTAGGCTCTTCTGTTCCTTTCACTTGAAGTCTCTCAATCAGCTGCAGTCAGAGAGCAGCTGGGCACGTTCTGAGGATTTGGTATAAAATATCCAGACTTCTGGCACTGCACTGGGCAAATAGACTGCCGAGCCAGGAATGGGAAAAAGGCAGAGAGTTCAGGAGTGCGAGAAGGAAAGATTGCTTTTCCCATGCAGCATTTCAATCTACATCTTCTCCCTCCCTGACCACCCTAGTTATGAGTGAAGAATAATGGAGAAGAGCCTCACAATGTGAAAGTCAGACCATGGCCCTGGAAACTGAGGATGTGGATGGATTTCAAGGGCATGAAAACCCTTATTTTTTTCTAAAAAGATATTGTTTTAGCTAGAAATGAAGATGATTCCAAATTCCCTCTGAAGTAGTGGGAGTCGAGTGCTCATGAGCAAGCTTTTGTTCTGAATTAATCCTGACCCCCACTTCTGGGTGTGCTGTTAATAATTACTGCTTTCTTTTTTAAACACGACTTCAGCAAAGCTGGAGTGTCACCAGTATAGGACGCAACTCTGAAATGAAAACCAAAGTGTATAAATAGCCCCTCCGAAGGCACAGCCAAAGGCTGGGCTGTGGATTCTACAGGGAAATCAATATTTCAAATAAGCCTCAGTGCTTCAGGGAACATCATTCTGTCTAATTGCCCAGCCCCATCTCTGTCCTCCTCCTCACTCCTTCCTCCTTCCTGGCGTAGTTGTTAAGTGCTATGGCTGCTAACCTAAAGGTCGGCGGTTCAAATCTGCCAGGCGCTCCTTGGAAACTCTATGGGGCAGTTCTACTCTGTCCTATAGGGTCACTATGAGTCAGAATTGACCCGACAGCAATGGGTTTGGTTTTGGTTTGGGCTATGCAGTCTGCTTAAATACAATTTTATACAATAAACTACAATGATGGGAGTTTTTGGTATTCACTTTCATTTCTCTTCTCAGGGAGCTTTTGTTGAAACCCTTAGCTACGTGGACTCAGAGAACCACCCTTCTTTGGCTTGTTCTCCTTTTCCTTTGCCATCCAAGTGCTGCTGGCCCTCTTCTGGGCTTCCGCTCTCTTTGGCCCTGAAGGTCATTGCGCTCTGTTTCTTTGGGGTTTTACAACACCAGTTGTAGTAAGTTCATGTCTTTCTCTCTGCTAGATTAGGAATTGATTGAGGACAAGGAGGGAATCTTGTCACCATGGATTCTGACTCCACTGTAGAACTGTGCTCCATAGCGTTTTCAAGGGCTGATTTTTTTGGTATTAGATAGCCAGGACTTTCTTCCAAGGTGGACCTGAACCACCAACTTTTTGGTCAGCAGCCGAGTACGTTAGACATTTTCACCACCCAGGACTCCATATATATTTATATTTATATTTATATATATATATATATATAAACAGTGAAAAAAGACAAATAAACCAATTAAAAAATGGGCAAAAGATATGAATAGACACTTCACTAAAGAAGACTTTCAGGTAGCTAACAGATACATGAAGAAATGTTCATAATCATTAGCCATTAGAGAAATGCAGATCAAAACTACAATGAGATTTCATCTCACTCCAACAAAGCTGGCATTAATCCAAAAAAACACAAAATAATAAATGTTGAAGAAGCTGTGGAGAGATTGAAACACTTCTACACTGCCGGTGGGAATGTGAAATGTTACAACCACTTTGGAAATCGATTTGGTGCTTCCTTTAAAAGCTAGAAATAGAACTACCGTACGATCCAGCAATCCCACTGCTTGGAATATATCCTAGAGAAATAAGAGCCTTTACATGAACAGATATATGCACACCCATGTTTATTGCAGCAGTGTTTACAATAGCAAAAAGATGGAAGCAACCAAGGTGTCCATCAACGGATGAATGGATAAATAAATTATGGTATATTCACACAATGGAATACTACACATCAATAAAGAACAGTGAGGAATCTGTGAAACATTTCATAACATGGAGGAATCTGGAAGGCATTATGCTGAGGGAAATTAGACAGTTGCAAAAGGACAAATATTGTATAAGACCACTATTATAAGAACTTGAGAAATAGTTTAAACTGAGAAGAAAACATTCTTTTGTGGTTACAAAACGGGGGAGGGAGGGAGAGTGGGAGAGCAGTATTCACTAATTAGATAATAGTTAGGAACTACTTTAGGTGAAGGGAAAGACAGCACACAAGACGGGAGGTCAGCGCAACTGGACTAAACCAAAAGCAAAGAAGTTTCCTGAATAAACTGAATGCTTCAAAAGCCAGCGTAGCAGGTGCAGGGGTCTGGGGACCACGGTTTCAGGGGACATCTAAGTCAATTGGCATAATAAAATCCATTAAGAAAACATTCTGCATCCCACTTTGAAGAGTGGCGACTGGGGTCTTAAACACTAGCAAGCAGCCATCTAAGATACATCAATTAGTCACACCTGGATCAAAGGAGAATGAAGAATACCAAGGACACATGGTAATTACGAGCCCAAGAGACAGAAAGGGCCACATGAACCAGAGACTACATCATCCTGAGACCAGAAGAACTAGATGGTGCCTGGCTACAACTGATGACTGCCCTGACAGGGAACACAACAGAGAACCCCTGAGGGAGTGGGAGAGCAGTGGGATGCAGACCCCAAATTCTCATAAGACCAGACTTAATGGTCTGACTGAGACTAGAAGGACCCCTGTGGTCATGGCCCCTAGGCCTTCTGTTGGCCCAGGACAGGAACCATTCCTGAAGCCAACTCTTCAGACATAGATTGGACTGGACAATGGGTTGGAGAAGGATGCTGGTGAGGAGTGAGCTTCTTGGATCAGGTGGACACTTGAGACTATGTTGGCATCTCCTGCCTGGAGGGGAGATGAGAGGGTGGAGAGGGTTAGAAGCTGGCATAAAGGACACGAAAAGAGAGAGTGGAGGGAGAGAGTGGGGTGACTCATTAGGGGGAGAGTAATTGGGAGTGTGTAGCAAGGTGTATATGGGTTTTTGTGTGAGAAACTGACTTGATTTGTAAACTTTCAAAAACTGACTTGATTTGTAAACTTTCTTAAAGCACAAGAAAAATTATTAAAAAGTATCTCTCAATAGGTGAATATAGATGATGCCTCACAACGAAAAAAGGGCAAATGTTGGCATACCATAACTTTTTTTTTTTTTTACAAACACAAATTTTATTTCAGATGAATTAAGTTGTTCCATAGAAAGGCAAATTACTACAAAAGATTTTAGGAGAAATTAGAGAAAACATCTCAATGGTAAAGGCAAGAGAATGAATCTTTAGACCCAAGAAATCCAAACAGTACAGAAAAAGGTTGAGAAATTTAAATGCATTTGTGTTAAGAACTTGTCAAAGCCTTTGCAAAGAGAGTGAAACACCATAACATTTTATGAGACACATGCCTTCCACCAAAGGTATAGAAATACAAAACATAAGCCTCTAGTTTAGGAGGAAAATCAGACATCAAACATTTTACTGTACAACCAAGAGGTGCATAATAGAGGCACACACAGAGTGCTGAGGAAACCGGTAAGAAGTCACTTAGCAGATGGAGAGGAGGGGGAAGGCTCACAGGAAGAAAAACCAGTGGGCACAAAAGCATGAAGGCCAGAAAGAATGCAGAACGTTTGGGAAGAGCGATTTTGTGGGGCTGGATTATAAGTGCGAAGAACAGTTTGGGAGTACAGCTGGAAGTATCGGTTGGCACCAGGGTCGAGCTATTAGAAGCTTGGCCTGCATTCTGTAGGCAGTTGGGGGCGGGGAGGTAGAGGAGGCGTTTGAACAGCATCTTGAAGAATGAAAAGGAAGTTTTCATTCTTCCCTTTCTAAAGAATGAATGTTCATTGCAGCTATTTCCACAGTGGCCAAAAAAGGCAAACAACCTAATGCCCATTAGCAGATGAATGGATAAAACAAAATACAGTATATACATATGATGGAATATTACTCAGCCATGAAGAGAAATCCTGGGTGGCACAAAGAGCTAAGTGCTCAGGTACTAGCAGTTCCAATCTACCCAGAGGAGCCTCAGAAGACAGGCCTGGTGATCTGCTTCTGAAAGGCCCCAGCCTTGAAAACCCTATGGAGCAGATCTACTCCGCACATGTGGGGTCACCATGAGTCGGCATCGACTCGACAGCAGCTAACAACAACAATATATAGAGAAACGAAGTCCTGATACATGCGACAACGTGGACGAGCCTTGAAAACATTATGCTGAGTGAGCTAAGTCAGTCACAAACGGACAAATATTGTATGATCCCACTTATATGAAATAAGCAAACATATAGAAAACAAAGGTTATTCATGGTTACCTGGGGTGGGAGGAAGGGGGAAAGGAGAAGTTTTTGCTTGGAGAAATTGAGTTTATGTTAATGGTGGTGGAACTATTAGGAACAAAATAGTAGTAGGGGTGCCACCACATGAAGAGTGTAAGCAATGTCATTGAATTATACATGTAGAAACTGGTGAACTGGCGAATGTTTTGTTATGTACGCTTTCACCACAATTTAAAAAAAAAAAAGGAGTTCATATTAAGAAGCATATACTGTCCTTGAGGAGCCCTGGTGGCACAGTAGTTAAACGCTCAGCTGCTAACCAAAAGGTCCGGGGTTCAAACCACTGCAGGAGAAAAGACCTGGTGATCCTCTCCTATGAAGATGACTGCCTCAGAAACCCCATAAAAACCAAACCTGTTGCCGTTGAGCTGATTCCAACTCATAGCAACACTGTAGGACAGATTAGAACTGCCCCATAGAGTTCCCAAGGAGCGCCTGGTGGATTTGAACTGCCAACCTTTGGGTTAGCAGCCGGAACTCTTAACCATTGTTCCACCAGAGTTTCCAGGAAACCCTACAGGGCAGTTCTACTCTGTGCTACGGGGTCACTATGAGTCGGAATCGACTCAAGGGCGCACAGCAACATACTCACCTTGAGGATAGCAACTGTGTCTTGTCTTCCTGACACAGTGACAGGGCTTTTTTAGAGATATTCCCTAAATATGTATTAAATAAATAAATCAACAATCCACATCAGGGCACCTCACACTTTGTTGTTGTGTGCCACCAAGATGATTTCAACCCATAGCAGCCCCACATGACAGAATAGAGCTGCCTCATAGTGTTTCCTAGGCTGTCATCTTTATGGGAGCAGATTGCCATGTCTTTACTCCCATGGAGCAGTTGGTGGGTTCAAACCACCAAACTTTCAGTTAGCAGCTGAGCACTTAACTACTGCACCACCAGGGACCTGTAAAACCCATTGCTGTTGAGTCATTTCCAAGAGTGACCCTATAGGACAGAGTAACTCAGCCCAGGATGCCTGGGTGTTGAGGCTCCATTTTCTGACCCAGAATTCCCTTTCTAAAAAGCAGGATGGAATTCCACCATCAGAAACAGCAGAGCAGAAACGTCCTTGAAAAGGCATGTCAGGGAAGAATACCTGCAGCGTCCCTGGCCCAGCCCTTGTTTTGGAGACAGGAAAAGCCCCAGGCCACTTTGGGGAAACAGGTACAGGACAGACCAGACCCATGATGGGAAATGCCAGGCAGCTCTTGCTGGCCGAGTGCCACAGTTTGCTGCCACTTCTGGCCTCCCAACTTGTACCCATCACTAGGTCATCAGAGATTTGTGGCTGATTTACAGCATCGTTTCCAAGAGTGCACTGAAGCTGAAAACTAGCCAGCCTGCCAACTGGACAGAGTCCAATGCTACCACCTAGAGCCTGCAGGATTCAGGCTGAGCTGGACGGGGCACCAGCCAGAGGCAGCTCAGCCACAGTACATTCCGCCCCGAATTTATTTAACCCTGTTTAGAAAAAAAAATTTTTTTTTTTTTTTTTTTTTAGTCCCCAGGTGGTGCAAACTGTTAAGTGTCCACCTTGGAAACCCTGGTGGCGTAGTGGTTAAGAACTACGCCTGCTAACCAAAGGGTCAGCAGTTTGAATCTGCCAGGTGCTCTGTGGGAACTCTATGAGGCAGTTCTACTCTGTCTTATAGGGTGGCTACGAGTCGGAATCAATTCGACAGCACTGGGTTTGGTTTTTTGGTTTTCTGGTACCTCAAAGGTTAGAGCTTCAAGTCCACTGGAGGTATCTTGGAAGAAAGGCCTGGCAATCTAATTCCAAAAAAACAGCCATTGAAAATCCCATGGAGTGCTGTTCTGCTCGGACACACATCAGGTCATCAAGGGTTGGAATGAACTTCACAGCAATTGGTCTGGTTTTTTTGGTTTGGTACTCATTTTGTTCTGGAGACAAGACTTTTTTTTTTTCCTAGCTGTTTGGTCCCTGGCTGACAAGCAGGGATGGATTACCCCAATAAGCAAGGTACGCACAGGCTTAATTGTACTTACTTACTAATCTGTAGTGCATAATTTCAAAGGTGTGATGAAAACCATGCGAAATTGTGCACTACAGATTAGTAAACATAAGTAAGCCCGTGTGTACCTTGCTTACTGTAAGCCTGCGTATACTGTGCTGACTGGTTAATCCGCCCCTGCTGACAGAGCCTCAGCTGTCAACCCTGTCCTGGTACCAGCTTTCTTGTTTGTACCTTTTCTTATGGCTGTCTGTGCTGCCCCCCTCAGGAAACCCATGGGCCATTTGTCAGAACTGGGATCAAAATTCACCAAGCCATTTAGGTCTTTTCCTCAGAAGTCTCACTCCCGTTTAGTACAGTATTTTCAGGGCCTGTGAAAATGACTCAATAGTAACACTGCTGTGCAAACTCTCAAACTAATGAGACAAGGCTTTCACTAAGGAGCCTAATGAAGGAATAGAAATTACAGTGAAATCTGTAGGACTAATTTCGACATGAGTCAGAATCGACTCCACGGCAATGGGTTTGGGCTTTGTTTGTTTTTATTTTTTTTAATTTCCAGATCTAGCTTCTACAGAGCACTTTAAATTCACAAAGACTTTGTTCCGGAGGAACATGAACATCAAGTATCAGCTTTAGTCCCTGTCACGAGGATATTTTAGGCAATTGTGGTTAAACAAGAAATCTATGTTCTCTCAAAATAATATGCTGTAACTGTTTGTATGGGTTAATTTATAAAAGATATTCATGTACATACAGACTGAATTTCTAAACTATCTCTCACTGAGACTATTCATACAGAAGCCACTCCAGAATATAGCTGTTTTAATTTTGATCTTATATCATAGTCTATTAGCACTAACCAAAACGATACTTAAGCTTCTTATTTAGGACCACATAAATTGAAAGGAACACAAACTGCTTTTTTTTTTTTTGGAATGGCTGAGTTTTTTGGAAGTAAATTGCCAGGCTTTCTTCCAAGGTACCTCTGGTTGGACTCGAACCTCCACCCTTTTGGTTAGCAGCTGAGCACATTAACCATTTGTACTACCCAGGGAATCTCACAAATTGCATTTTGATAATAATAATAATTTTAGGAAAATAAAAGTGTTGCTCATATTTAACACCCTTGTGTGTACTTTTCTGTTCATTGAGATAAAATTGATACAATACTAAGAATAAAAAAATATCAAACTATAGGTCCTTATTACAGTAAAACATGAGAAAGCAGGAACCTGTGTAAGGCAGCAACCTGTCAGAGAAAACTCAAATATTTCCCACTAAAACGAGCAATAGGAAAGTGGTAAGACTGCACCCTGTCAAAGGCGGAAAACTTGTAAGACCCGAGAAAACAAGGCAGTCCCGTCAAGTTCCGGCTCTCACACATTTCACTGTGTATAACAAGATTTTTCTAGGTGTGCTTCTACTACTTTGCTATTAAAATAATGGTTCCTTTTTTTTTTTAAATACCTTTATATATAATTAAAAAAAAATTTACATACTATAAAATCAACCCACTTTAATTGTACAAGTCAATGATTTTTAGTAAATTTACCAAGTCGTGCAGCTGTGACTGTGAAGTCATTTTAGAACGTTTCATTCACCCTAAAAAGGAACCTCTTTTCTTTTTACAATCACTTCCTTTTCTGCCCCCAGACATAAGCAACCGCTAATCTACCTTCTGTCTCTGTAGACTGACCTTTTTTTGAACATTTCATACAAATGGAATCACAGTAAGTTTTCTTCTGTGTCTGACTTCTTTGACTGACCATAATGTTTTCGAGATTCATCTATGTTGCAGTGTGTGTTGGTACATCTTTTTTTTAATCGTTGAATAATATCCCATTGTTTCGGTATACTACACCTTGTTCATCCATTCGTTAGTTGATAGATATTTGGGTTATTTCCACTTTTGGTCATTATAAATAATACTGCTATAAACATCATGTGCAAATTTTTATGTGGACATGTGTTTTCATTTCTCTTGATTAGATACCTAGGGATGGAATTTCTTGGTCATATGGTAAGTCAATGTTAAACTTTTTAAGAAACTGTTAAAATATTTTCTGAAGTGGCTGCACTATTTTACATTCCCACCACCAGTATAGAAGGGTACCAATTTCTCCAAACAGCCTCGCCAACTCTTGCTATTATTTGTATTTTTGATTATAGCTATCCTAGCGGGTGTGATGGAATCCCTGAGTAATCCAAATGGTTTGTAGTTGGCTACTAACCTAAAGGCTGGTGGTTTCAATCCATCCAGAGGTGCCTCGGAAGAAAAGCCTGGTAATCAACTTCCATAAAGATTACAGCCATTGAAAACCCTATGGAGCATTGTTCTATTCTGACACGCCTGTGGTCACCATGAGTCAGAATCAACTCCATGGTTTTTAGTGGGTGTGACGTGGTATCTCACTGTGGTTTTGATTTGTATTTCCCTTTTAGTTTGTAAAACCCTTAAATTCATCCACTGTCAACATTTAAAATTTTTTATGAATGCTTTTTAAAATCAGCTTTTATGTGTTTAGTGCTTCTGTTCTACCTCCCAGTTCCTTGTGTAGTGCCTGGGGTCTTAAAAGCTTGTAAAGAACCATCCAAGACACAACAATTGGTCTCTATTTGCCTGAAATTGCTTGTATTTGCAATAGAGGAAGGAGAGTCAGAAATAGGAGGAGAAAAATGGAATGTGTGGCTAACTGCCTCCATGAACAACTGCCTCCTTTGCCATGAGACCAGAAAAACTGAATGGTGCCCAGCTACCATTAATGAACTTTTTGAGCGAAGATTCTATAGAAGAATCCTGATCAAAAGAAGGGAAATGCAGAGCAGAATTTCAAATTCTCATGGACTCCAGACTTTCTGGAGCCACAGAGGGCGAATGAACCCCTGAAACTATTATCCTGAGGTAATCTTTAAAATTCAAACCAAAAATATCCCCTTAAGTCTTCTTAAAACCAAATAATACTTTAACCTAACTAGTAAAAAATGTCTGCCTTGAGCATTATGCTTTCTTAAGAACTATTTATACAGGATCAAAGTGACAATAGCAACTCGAAAGATTAGGTAGGAACCTTAGGGGGCAGTGAGTTTATGTTAATGGGGGAAGAACAACTCAGAAAAGGAGAATGAGAATGGTTGCATGACTCAAAGAATGTAATCAATGTCACTGAATTGCACATGTAGAAACTGTTGAATTGGTATATATTTTGCTGTGTATATTCTCAATAGCAAAATAAAATTATTTTAAAAAATTTAAATCAGCTTTTAAATTTAGTTTTGGGATCACACATCCATTTTAAATATAACTACTCTGTTTTCTTGAAAAAATAGTAAGTAAATGTACACAAATTCATAAAAAAAAAAGCTGTGTATATTCTCAATAGCAAAATAAAATTATTTAAAAAAATTTAAATCAGCTTTTAAATTTAGTTTTGGGATCACACATCCATTTTAAATATAACTACTCTGTTTTCTTGAAAAAATAGTAAGTAAATGTACACAAATTCATAGGCTACTTGTAATTACAATGCTTACTTGACCAAAGAATCCTATAAAAATGAAGTCATGTTAAAAATATTAAGCAAAGTATTAAGAAAAAATAAATTAAAATGAAAGAATTAAATAAAAACGAAAATGAAAAAACATGAGAAAGATTATTTTTATAACCCAGTTTTAGATGGCTTCAGAAATAAAATAAAAAAAGAAAAGGTGATAGAAAAAGACTGGCCTGGGATCAGGGAAAACCTTGCCAAAAAAATAAAACCTATTTGTTGTTCCTAAGAGGTTTGTCCTAGTCTTTCTGTGAATGACACACTTTTACTTTTCATAGTCATGTTTTCCATCAATTTCTTTCTTTTGCTTGTTTACTTTATCTTTTTTTTTTTTTTTGTACTTTAGATGAAGGTTTACAGAGCAAATTAGTTTCTCATTAACAATTAATATACATATTATTTTGTGACATTGGTTGCCAATCCTTTGACATGTCAACACTCTCCCCTTCCCAACCTTGGGTTCCCTGTTACCAGCTTTCCTGTCCTCTCCTGTCTTCTTGTCCTTGACACAGGGTTGGTGTGCCCATTTAGTCTTTTTGTTTCATTGGGGCTGTCTAATCTTTGGCTGAAGAGTGAACCTCAGGAGTGACATCAGTACTGAGTTAAAAGGGATTCTGGAGGCCGTACTCTCAGGGTTTCTCCAGTCTCTGTCAGACCAGCAAGTCTGATCTTTTTTTGTTAGAACTTTGTTCTACATTTTTCCCCAGCTCTGTTGTTGATTTCTTTAATAGCTAACATTTGTTGAGCATTTCTGTATGCCAGGAACACTATGTGTGTTGGGTATGTGTGTATTTTTAAAAAATGTTCACAACACATCTATGTAAAAATACTTTTGCTATGGTGCTAACCAAAAAGGCTGGCAATTTGAACCTACCCAGTGGCTATCCAGGAGAATGACCTGGTGATCTGTTCCCGTAAAGATTACAGCCTAGAAAACCCTATATGGCAGTTCTGCTCTGTCATATGGGGTTGCTATGAGTTGGAATCGACTTGATGGCACCCAACAACAACAATCCTCGTGTAACAAATGAGAAAACAGAGGTTTACAGAGATTAAATAACTTCCCAAAGACGCACAGAGGGCAGACCAGCTGAAGCCTGAATCTAAGTCACTCGGGTTGTCTGTACTCCAGGTCATGGGCTGTATTGGCAATCAGCAGGCTACCATGTGACTCTTCACACCTCTGTACATGACATAGAATTCGTTGTCCTGTGTTTTCTTCTTTGAATTCGTTACATGAACAGTATTAGTGTGTTTCTCAGTCTTCATTTTGTCCTTTCATCTACACCATTCTCTTTGCCAGGAAAAGCAGTTCTTGCCTTTTAGGGACAGCACCACACACATGTGACAAAGCACACACGCAAGCTCTCCTTCCAAACGCTGGGTGTCCAGGAAGTAGGCTATGGCCTAGACTGAACGAGTTTAGGTAAGATGCAGCTCCTGTTACGCCAAATGTAACTGCTCAGCCTCCTCTTCCACTCAAGAAAGACTTGTGCCTGATCCAAACCATGGTCTTTTCAATCACTTCATATGCATGTAAAAACCAGACAATGAAAAAGGAAGACAGATGAAGAATTGATGCATTTGAACTGTGGTGTTGGTGAAGAATGTTGAATATACCATGAACTGCCAAAAGAATCAACAAACTAGTCTTAGAAGAAACACAACCAGAATGCTCCTTAGAAGCAAGGATGGCGAGACTTCGACCCACTTACTTTGGACACATCACCAGGTGTAAAAATGGCAGGGCGTCGGACCTCACCCAACTTCAGGAGTGGGGAGGAGAATCAAGATCAGCATCAGCCCAAAGCTGATTCCCATGAGGTGGAGGTCAAACATACCTCCATTCTTCAACCTTTTTCAATTGTGACATCAGCCATCCTCCCCACGGCACTCTCTACTTATCTGCCAGGTTCGATACATCATTGCAGTGGCTATACGGAACTCGCAGACAATACTCACAATTACGGGGTTTATTAGGGAAGTAACAGGTTACAACTCGGGATCAGGATTAACTTGGAAATAATGGGACCAACCCAGGATACAGTTCCTTAATCAGGGCAGCTTCTTCTTGGCTATGCCCGCAGGCAGGCCTCTTTCTCAGCTCAGCCTCTGCCCTGCTCAG
The DNA here is from genome assembly GCF_024166365.1 of Elephas maximus indicus. NCBI lineage: Eukaryota > Metazoa > Chordata > Mammalia > Proboscidea > Elephantidae > Elephas > Elephas maximus. Next base: position 59,532,976 of record NC_064841.1, on the reverse strand, counting down.
ATAAATGTTACAAAGCTCTTTAGCTCCACCAATAAGTGCCTGGAAGCACCCTACCCTGCCAGCAAGCCTCCTGTCCAAAGGCTCTCAGCTCTCTCACTCCGGTCAGCCCGCTGCAACGTCTTACACCAGTCTTCTGGTTCTGCTGCTGTCATTTCTCTGCTGCTGAACTCTGCCGTGCCTGCCTCCACTTCTCACTGTCTCCAGTGTTACAGTTCTTTCTCCTGGATCTTTGGAGGTTCTCAGTGCAGAGACCCTGGATAAAAGGACGTCCTGCACTCCTGGCTCTTCTTGATGATATAGTCCCATCCAATCATTTTTGTGAGAGTTAAAAGACCGTGCCGGAGGGGCCATATAATAACAATTCACTGCACTGCACCAGGAAAGACCAATTGCTAGAAAAGGACATTATGTGTCATGGATTGAATTATGCACCCCTCCCCACCCCTCAAATCTGTGTATCAACTTGGTTAGGCCATGTGTGGTTGTCCTCCATTTTGGGTGGAGGATTAGGGTGGAATTGTAACACCACCCTTACTCAGGCCACCTCCCTGAACCAATGTTAAGGAGAGTTTCCCTAGGGTGTGGTCTGCACCACCTTTTATCTCTCAAGAGATAAAAGGAAAGAGAAGCAAGCAGAGAGTTGGGGACCTCATACCACCAAGAAAGCAGCGCAAGGAGTACAGTGCATCCTTTGAACCCGGGTGCCTGTGCCTGAGAAGCTCCTCGAGCAGGGGAAGATTGAGGACAAGGACCTCCCTCTAGAGCCGACAGAGAGAGAAAGTCTTCCCCCTGCAGCTGAAGCCCTGTGAGAAAATTAATTTCTCTTTGTTAAAGCCACCCACTTGTGGTATTTCTGTTATGGCAGCACTAGATGACTAAGAGATTATGTTTGGTAAAGTAGAGGCTCAGCAAAAACAAAGGAAATGCTCAATGAGTTGAACTAACACCATAGCCAAAACATGGGCTCAAACGTACCAAATACCATGAAAATGTGGCACAGGACTGGGCAACGTTTCATTCTGTTACACATGAGGTCACCAGGAGTCAAAACCGACTCAACAACAACTACTTACAACCACATGAATAAGCAAGTGAGCTAGAGGACAGTTGAAAAAGGGGTAACTTCAAATCCATCCTAATTCATAAAAAAGAAAAAAAAAAAAAAACTAAATAACTAAAATCAGTTGCAACGTTTACAACTTAAACTATTACGAATTCAAATGACTTATGCACCCACCACCGTGGCAGACACTCTCGCTGGATGTGGAAAGGGGTACTATGAATTACAAACGGCTATCAGTTGTTGTCTATGTTGTTGTTAGGTGCAGTCGAGTCGATTCCAACTCATAGTGACCCTATGTACAACAGAACGAAACACGGCCAGGTCCTGCGCCATCCTCACAATCTTTGCTGTGTTTGAGCCCATTGTTGCAGTCACTGTGTCAGTCCATCTCATTAAAGGTCTTCCTCTTTTTCACTGACCCACTATTTTACCAAGCATGATGTCCTTCTTCAGGGACTGGTCCCTCCTGATAACATGTCCAAAGTATGGGAGACGAAGTCTTGCCATCCTTGCTTCTAATGAGCATTCTGGCTGCACTTTCCAAGACAGATTTGTTCGTTCTTCTGGCAGTCCATGGTGTATTCAATATTCTTCACCAACACCACAATTCAAAGGCATCAATTCTTCTTCAGTCTGCCTTATTCATTGTCCAGCTTTCATATATGCATACGAGGTGATTGAATATACCATGACTTGAGTGTATCTTAGTCCTCAAAGACACATCTTTGCTTTTCAACACTTCAAAAAGGTCTTTTGCAGCAGACTTGCCCAATATAATATGTCATTTGATTTCTTGACCGATGGTTCCATGGATGTTGATTGTGGATCCAAGCAAAATGAAATCCTTGACAACTTCAATCTTTTCTTCGGTTATCATGATGTTTCTTATTGGTCCAGTTGCGAGAATCAGTTGACAGCCAATGAATTGCCAATGGCTATCAATCATTGCTAGCCTATAAGTCACTCAAAATAAATGTGAGGGGAACATAATTTCTTTTTTATTAACCCACATTATTCTGGTGCATTCTCTCATAGTGACATCTTAAAGTTATTTTTAATGCCGTTATACTTACACATGACTGCAGTTTATGATGTCTAGTTTTGCCTGCCAGTGTTAACACCAAAACACTGGGCTAAGTCAGTCATAAAAATCCATCAACCATGTACAGAAAATTAAAGAAGTGGTTAGGATGGATTTTTCTACTGCATTGTGGACCAGTCCTTATCTTTTGGTCTTGAGTGTAGCAAGGACAAGCTAGTATCACACGTATGTGAGCATTTAAAAATCCTTTTGACAGCTATGATGATGATTGTTCTGAATGTGGGTTGCGGGTTATAGAGATGATAATGTAGTAATTAGTTCGGGGAAATCCAAGGTCCTAGTTTTTACTCCCCTATGAGCTACAGACCTTCTCTGTCTGTGCTTCTGAAGCAGTGATTGTAAATTCCTACACAAGTAAACATGATACTTAGTATAGAGATTCATTCTCACAGAAAATGCCTAGCTCATCAGAAGTTCCCAAGCTGATATAGAAAGTTTCCTCCTAAAACTGTAATAAAATATGTATTGTTGTTGTGGTGGTAGTGGTGGTTGTGTGCTGCCGAGTTGATTCTGACTCATAACGACCTGCTAGGACAGTGTAGAACTGCCCCATAGGGCTTTGTAGGCTGTTAATCTTTATGGGAGCAGATCACCAGGTCTTTCTCCCACGGAGCTGCCAGATGGGCTCAAACTGCTGACCTTTCGGTCAGTAGTGAAGAGCTTAACCATTGCAGCACGAGGGCTCCTGGTGGTCTCTTATTAAATACCCTATGCTATTTGGAACACAACTCAAAGTCAGAAGAAGAAGGGGATGACTGACGTTAGAAAACGCAAAGTACTGCACCAAACTAATATATTTTACTCAAAAGTGAATCCATTTGAAAAGGCTTAGTTGTGTATTTTACAACCCACAACTGTCTAAAAAATACTTGTTAGTTGCTGTGGAGTCAATTCCAACTCATGGCAACCCCATGTGCACGGATTAGAACTGCTCCGTAGGGTTTTCAAAGCTGTGACCTTTAGGAAGCGGATCACCAGGATTTTCTTCCAAGGCAACTCTGGGTAAGTCCAAACCGCCAACCTTTCGGTTAGTAGTTGAGTGCTTAACTGTTTGCACCACTCCAGGACTCCCTGATGAATATTTAACACACACTAATGAGATGCAGGTCAGTAGCAAGCTGCTCTAGGCAGCATGAAACCAGTGAGGGTGCAGTCTCTGCCTCTAAGGAGCTGACAGTGGAGAGGGGGGGATACACTAAGCATTCAAGTAACTATATTAAAAGTCAGGAAACACAAAACAAAGAAAACAAATGCCACAGAATAGGTATAAGTAAAATGGCAGAAGGTGTGGCATGAACACAGGCTCAGGGGTAGAGCAGTACAGGACATGGTTAGGGAACAGCACATCGTCCAGTTCAGCTGCTGGGCAGTGTTGGGTGAAAAAGAAGAGAGTTAAATATGTCTGGTTGCAATGAACAGAAAGCTACCCTAAAAAACATCCACCTAAGTGTCCCTGGGTGGTGCAAATGGTTAATATGCTCAGCTGCTAACTGAAAGGTTAGAGATTCAAGTCCAGTCAGAGGCACCTCAGAAGAAAGGCCTGGAGATCTACTTCCGAAAAACCAGCCATTGAAAACCCTATGGAGCACAGTTCTATTCTGGAACACATGGGGTTGCCATGAGTCGGAATCAACTCTGCAGCAACCGGTTTGGTATTTTGGTTCAAGAGTGATCTAAAGACAAGGAATGAAGACCAGCGGACCCCATGGAGACTGGAATTAGAAAGTCAGAAACGAGGCTACTTCCTCCATCTCTCAGAGGCTCTTGGGTGCTTGTCTTTCTTCATGGCTCCTTCTGCATGTCTACGTCAATCTCCTACTTCTCTCTGGAGATCCAATTTCATCGGCTCGAATAAATCCAGCATGCACGTGCCATTGGCTTGTATTGTGGAAGCAACAATTTTATAAGACTTTTTAGTTCAAGAACTGTGTTGGCTAGGCGTAGATTCTGCTCTAAGAGCTTATTTCTCTTGCACGTTCAAGACACCCAGGTGTGATGAGATTAGTGCTGGTATGGCACACCATGGCGTAAGGAACGAGTCTCCTCCATCTCATTCCATCACCCCTCATGTCCAGGACGCCATCGAGGCTTCAGCCGTCAGGGCAGCAGAAGGGGAGGGGGGGAGAGCACACCCTCCTTTAAAGAGAACTTTCCAGAATTTGCACGTACCTTACTTGCTTGTTTAGGGTGTCATCAAAACCGAAACACTTTTTTTTTTTTATTAACTTTTATTGAGCTTCAAGTAAACGTTTACAAATCAAGTCAGTCTGTCACATATAAGTTTACATACATCTTACTCCATACTCCCACTTGCTCTCCGCCTAATGAGTCAGCCCTTCCAGTCTCTCCTTTCGTGACAATTTTGCCAGCTTCCCACTCTCTCTATCCTCCCATCCCCCCTCCAGACAGGAGATGCCAACACAATCTCAAGTGTCCACCTGATATAATTAGCTCACTCTTCATCAGCATCTCTCTCCCACCCACTGTCCAGTCCCTTTCATGTCTGATGAGTTGTCTTCGGGGATGGTTCCTGTCCTGTGCCAACAGAAGGTCTGGGGACCATGGCCACCGGGATTCCTCTAGTCTCAGTCAGACCATTAAGTGTGGTCTTTTTATGAGAATTTGGGGTCTGTATCCCACTGATCTCCTGCTCCCTCAGGGGTTCTCTGCTGTGCTCCCTGTCAGGGGAGTCATCGATTGTGGCTGGGCACCAACTAGTTCTTCTGGTCTCAGGGTGATGTAGGTCTCTGGTTCATGTGGCCCTTTCTGTCTCTTGGGCTCTTAGTTGTCGTGTGACCTTGGTGTTCTTCATTGTCCTTTGCTCCAGGTGGGTTGAGACCAATTGATGCATCTTGGATGGCCGCTTGTTAGCATTTAAGATCCCAGACGCCACATTTCAAAGTGGGATGCAGAATGTTTTCATAATAGAATTATTTTGCCAATTGACTTAGAAGTCCCCTTAAACCATGGTCCCCAAACCCCCCCCCCCCTTGCTCCGCTGACCTTTGAAGCATTCATTTTATCCCGGAAACTTCTTTGCTTTTGGTCCAGTCCAGTTGAGCTGACCTTCTATGTATTGAGTGTTGTCCTTCCCTTCACCTAAAGCAGTTCTTATCTACTAATTAATCGATAAAAAACCCTCTCCCTCCCTCCCTCCCTCCCCCCCTCATAACCACAAAAGTATGTGTTCTTCTCAGTTTATACTACCGAAACACTTTTAAAAGAGGATGTTACTAATAATTATACCAGGCTACCAGGCATAAAGAGCCCTGGATGGCACAATGGTTAAGAGCTTGGCTGCTAACCCAAAGGTCGGCAGTTTGATTCTACCAGCCGCTTTTTGGAAACCCTACAGGGCAGTTGTACTCTGTCTTATAGGGTCGTAATGAGTCAGAATCCACAGCAATGGGTTTCATTCTGTTTGTTTTTTAACAGGCATATACTAGGACTCTCCAAACTTATGGTTATCTGGCTTCATGTATTCCACTGGCCAGAGCTTGGTCCTGTGTAAGGGAGGCTGAACTCACTGTCTTTATTCTGAGCCACCATGTGCCCAGCTACAACTCGGGAAAGAACAGAAAGGTGATCATTCAATCAGCATCTCTGCCACAAGTACCCACTGTCACCCAACTAGTCTCCCAGTTCAAATTCTGAAGTTGTCACAGACTATGGATCGGTTCCTTGTAGGCCAGGCTTCCACGCTGCTCCAGTCAGTTACAAACAAGAAAGGGGAGGGGACAGGACACTCAGACTGCTGTTGTTTGCCATTGTGTCAATTCTGACTCACAGCGACCCTATATGACAAAAGTAGAGCTGCCCCGTTAAGTGCTACGGCTGCTAACCAAGAGGTTGGCAGTTCAAACCCGCCAGGCGCTCCTTGGAAACTCTATGGGGCAGTTCTACTCTGTCCTATAGGGTCGCTATGAGTCGGAATCGAGTCGACAGCACGGGGTTTTTTGGGTTTAATCTCTATGGCAGCAGATCTCCAGAGCTTTTCTCCTGCGGAGCCACTAGTGGGTTCGAACTGCCAACCTTTCAGCTAGCACCCAAGCACTAAAGCATTGTGCCACCAGGGCTCCATGCTTGGACTGTAGGGCTGTCTTTTTAGGGGCTGTGTACAGGAGCGGCGACTATGAGAAAGCAGCCTGGGCACAGCAGGCAAACTAACTGTCTGCTTGACTACGGTAGGCACAGGTATGCTACAGAAGACCATAAACACTAGGGTGGAAACTCACAATCGCCAAAACTTTTCTGGCAAGGATATGGTGAGAATGAAACCTTCCTGCAACAAGGCTATCCTGGCAGTGAGGTTTGAGCTCATTTGGAGTAGGGGGAGACAGAGAGCTAGAAGACCCCTTAGGCAGCCCCTGCATTAGGCCTTCAGAAGCGGGAGGACCCTTACGGGCAGGCAGGCGTTCACAGAAGCAAGGAGTGGCTTACAGTGTACTGGCACAGGAGGACCCAGAAAACCTATGAAAGGAGAATTACAAATTCAAAAACCATGGCAGTGTAGTGGCATTTAATACAGGCGCCACTGTATTATACACCTCTATATAATAACGTATAGTCATGCACCCAGCGTTCCTAAAAAACAATCCGCTATGCCACGCTTCAGAAAGCAATGAAGTCTGTAATAAACTCCACTGCCTTGGAGTCAGTTCTGATTTCTAGTGAACCTGCAGGACAGAGCGGAATTACCCCATGAGGTTTCCTAGACTATAATCTGTATAGGAGCAGATTGCCACGTCTTTCTCTTAAGGAACTACTGGGTGAGTTTGAACAGCCAAACTCTCAGCCGCCAGGGCTCCTTATATTGTCTTTTTGTTGTTGCTGTTGTGTGCCCTTGAGTCAATTCTAACTCGTTATAATATAGATCCTAATTAACCTTATTTGTGCTGTTGGCTACTTGATCTTGATTGCAATGCTGTTGTTCGGTGCTGCTGAGTTGATTCTGACTCGTAGTGACTCCATGTGACAGGGGAGAACTGAAGAACTGCCTCACAGGATTTTCTTGGCTGTATGTAATCTTTATGGAAGCAGATCACCAGGTCTTTTCCCTCAGAGCCGTTGGGTGGGTTTGAACCACCAACCTTTCAGTTAGCAGCCGAGCGCTTTAACCACTGTGCAAGCAGGGCGCCTAAAGTCTGTGATACATTATAGAAAACATCTTCATTCAAAATGGTATGAATAAAGAAGTTTTATGTTTATTAGAGAGATAAGCCTATGGAGCACAGTGGTCGGATCTCATCGTACGTGGGGTTGCCATGCGTCGAGGCCGCTAGCAACAAGCTCAGGTATCTGGAAAATTCACTTACACAAAACATGGTATTTTCCAGATGATAATTAAATGAGTCATCACCATCCTAAGAGAAACCTCTTTTCTAATGCATAGAGAGCACAGCTCTTCGAAGTGTTGATGGAGTTTACCTCGCTGATCACAGAAAACATGGCATCCTATAACCTCAGCTAAAAGAACGGATTGTTGCTGTCGTAGTGTGCTGTGGAGTCGATTCTGATCCCTAGCGATCCCCTGTGACAAAGCAGAACTGCCAAAGTGGGTTTCCTAGGCTGTAAATTCTCCGGGAGCAGATCACCAGGTCTTCTCCTGTGGAGCCACTGAGTTTGAACTGCCAACCTTCCAGTGAGCAGGCAAGTGCTTAATGGGTAGTCACCAGGGCTCCTAAAAGAATGGATACAGCTCGTTTAAGAAAAAAAAAAAAAAAAGTCAAGCCTCTTCATAAGATATGACACCTTGGTAAGATGCTAGGCACTCCACATAGGTCCTCCACAGTCACACATTGCCAACCAAAGGGTTAGAGTCCACGTGAGTCTTCTGAAAGGTCAATTTCCATACAGCTCGGTCCTTGAACAGAAACCACGGAGCCACCGAACATTAAGAGCATAAAGGACATAAGCAGAAGTCTGTGGCCATCTTTTTTGCTTGCATAGAAATACAATAAGCACCCAGTTCTGCCTTGTATTATCCTTTAACTCAAAGAAACGTACCTATGGGTATTTAAGAGACAGCCTTCTGGGTCATTCTGAATGGCTGCTGGAAAAATTCTACTAGAATGGCTTAATGTAAAAACACACAAAGAGGCTTCTAGAAGTCAGAGCCTCTGCATCTTCCTGCTGACTGCTCCCCCTCCTTTCTAATGTGGATTTTTTTAAACATCCCTCGCTGATTATTTTTGACTTGGCCAAGCAGGGAGCCTATTTTAAGCTACCAATTTGAAAATCATGGACGCTTTATAAAGTCTTCCACCTGCATCTCTTTTTAGGACCACAGTTCTTTATTCTCTAAAGGATGAAAACCTCTAGCATATAAAAACTTTGTTAGGCTGTCACTATCAATAGAGAAAAAAAAAAAAAGAAAAAAATAATGGTCGACAAAGAAGAAACAAATCCCATCTTCAAATAAGTTTTCTTGAAGCTCTTGTTAAAAGCTACAACCTCTGATGTTAACTAAATTTAACCCATTCTGACCCTCGTGGTGGCCCTTAACCTCTTCTTTCTTCTGCTTCCTGTGGCTGCCAGAGAAAACTGGCCCGGGCATTGGCAAAGCCTCCTCTGTAACACACAAAGGCGCTGGCCCGTCAGGAGGCCCAGAAGAGACCGTGGGGTCAGCACCTGTGCCGAGAAGCAGGTGACAGTGGACGGCCCGCATCCTTCCAGAGCGCGCCTTCAGGGTGCCTACCCTTCAACTACCACGCTGCAGTTTCAGGCATTCAAGCCACTGACGTTCAGGTCTTCTTTGTGAATGCAGACTTTAGACAAATTCATCTATTGCTGCTCAACTGACTGTAAAATTAGTAGATTTACTGTTGCAAAAAAGAAAGAAAGAAAAACAGAGCTCTCACTTCCACTTGTGGAAGGTCGCGGATGCATCCCGGGCTTCCTATAAAGTAGCCTTAGAAATCTTTGCAGCGGAACCTGGCAACTTTCAGGGAGGAAAGCAGCAAAACAATGACTCATCTATACAGTGGGAAGCCCTCCCTGTACAGTAAACATGTGAAACTCCACATCTGTAGAACTTTCCAAAACAGAGTAAATAAAATTAAATCTAATTTCCAAAAGAGTACTTTGCCTTTAATTCCATTTCTCTCAAAAAATATAGTGAGGGCACAAATTTATCACTAACGTTATATTTGCTGTCACTCTTGCCTTCCTTAAAGAGCCTAAATTTTGTTACTAGTAGATCTCATGTGTTCAAACATATTACTGGGTCTTGTTTAAAATGTATAACTTAGTCCTGTTTTGCTTTGATTTACATAGGAATTTACATTTTGTAAGGTTTCATGTGCTCCCAGAAAAAATTCACGTGCTAGGTCTTTATTTTTCTGCATGACGCCCTGTGATGGTAAGGGAAATTATTTTTCACTAAAAGTGTTTCAAAATGGCCAGTATACTGATTCATCCCCAAATTCAATGCCTTTGAATTGGAAACATGTGGCTGTGTTGCTTTTCTAAAGGAGATTTTTGAACCTATTTTCTGCTTCATTCACAGAAGATAAATGGAACTTCCGTATACAAATACTCCTTTATTTGGCAGACACGAAGGCTTAAAAAAAAAAAAAAAAGCATTACAATATGTTGTTCATTTTAGACAAATTCATTTTTGCTCATTCCCAGGCACCACGAGGTGTAATAATTGGTGCCATCATTTTTTGACATGAGGGATGATTAAGCTGGAGTCGAATGTTATGGGAAGTCTTAGACGTGATAAAGAAATTTCTTCTGAATCTAGTAACAGTTTGAGACCACATAAAGGGTTCTAACACAGATGTGTTAAGGGTTCGTTCAAGTAGTCAAGGATTTCATTTTACTTGGATCCACAATCAACACCCATGGAAGCGGCAGTCAAGAAATCAAAAGAAGTACTGCATTGGGCAAATCTGCTGCAAAAGACCTCTTTAAAGTGTTTAAAAGCAAAGATGTTGCTTTGAGAACTAAGGTGTGCCCGACCCAAACCATATTTTCAATTGCCTCATATGCATGCGAAAGCAGGACAACGAATAAGGAAGCCCGAAGAGGAAATGACACATCTGAATTACATTGTTGGCGAAGAATTCTTAATATACCATGGACTGCCAGAAGAAGGTACAAATCCATCTTTGACGAAGTATAGCCAGAATGCTCCTTAGAAGCGAGGATGGCAAGACTTCTCACTTGCTTTCGACATGTTATCAGAAGGAATCAATCCCTGGAGAAGGACATCACGGTTGGTAAAGTAGAGGGTCATTGAAAAAGAGGAAGACCCTCAATGAGAGGGATTGACACAGTGGCTGCAACAATGGGCTCAAGCATAACAAAGATTGCGAGGATGGTGCAGGACCTGGCAGTGTTTCTTTCTGTTTTATACCGGGTCGCTATGTGTTGGAACAGACTTGATGCCATCTAACAACAACACAGATGTGCTAATCAGATGTTCTCCAGCTCTACTGGGGAAACTGGCTTAAGCAGCAACATGATGGATTTGGGTTTCTGTCACAAATTGAATTATGTCCCCCCAAAATATATGTATCAATTTTGCTGGGCCATGATTCCCGGTATTGTGTGATTCTTCTGTATGTTGTAAATCCTGCCTCTATGATGTTAATGAGGGAGGATGGGTGGCAGTTGTGTTAGTGAGGCAGGACTCAATCTACGAGACTGGATTGTGTCTTGAGGCAATCTCTTGAGATATAAAGAAGAGATGTGAGCAGAGAGACGGTAGGACTTCACATCATCAAGAAAGCAGTGTCGGGGGCAGAGCACATTCTTTGGACCTGGGGTTCCTCTGTGGAGAAGCTCCTTGACCAGGAGAAGATTGAGGACACGGACCTTCCGCCACAGCCTACAGAGAGAGAAAGCCTTCCCCTGGAGCTGACGCCCTGAACTTGGACTTTTAGCCTACTTTACTGTAAGGAAATCAATTTCTCTTTGTTAAAGCCGTCCACTTGTGGTATTTCTGTTAAGGCAGCACTCAATGACCAAGACAGTTACTTAAAGGAAAAGATTCCCCAAGTCCTTTAAGACTTTGATGGGGACCTAAATCTCCTTTCCTGGAGTTTTTTACTTCTTTAACTGTATCTTTGGGTTTTTCATGAGTTACCTAACACTCAGCCAAAGCCCCTTGCACACCCTGCTTTCCTCTAACACATCTGTGAACACTAAGGATTTAAAACAGAACTGTAATGAGAAAGGGGCTGCCACTAGAGACAGCTGCTCCCAGCCAGATTTAGTTGGTACTACACAGGGTCTCAAACGGTCCCTGGGTGGTGCACACGGTTTGTGTTCGGCTACTAACTGAATGATTGGAGGTCTGAACCCACCCAGTGGTGCCACAGAAGAAAGGCCTGGCAATGTGCTGCTAGAAAGATCACAGCCAAGAAAACCGTAAGGCGCACTTCTACTCTGTCACCCATGGGATCATCACGAGTTGGAACCGACTTGACAGCAACAGGCTTTTTAACATAGGGCCTCACACACCGTAGATTCATTTCTCCTATTTTAACAAAACTGCCCTTATAAGAGGAACCCTGGTGGCGCAAACATTAAGTGCTCAGCTGCTAACTGAAAGGTTGGCAATTTGAATCCACTCAGTGGCTCTGTGGAAGAAAGATCTGGCAATCTGCTTTCACAGATTACAGCCAGAAAACCCATATGGGACAGTTTGACTCTGTAACACATGGGGTCGCTATGAGTCAAAAATGACTCGATGGCACCCAGGGGCCTATCTACGGACACAGTGCCTAAGTTAGTTTTAAATTGAATGATCTCTCACAGCTGGCGATGGAAGCTCGGATGGCCAAGAGAAACTGCTCATTAGTGGCCCTCCTCAAGCGGTGTCCGGAGCATGCGCCCTACCAGCCACACCTTAGTTACACCTCTGACGGTACCCAACAACAGCAGCCTTTATGAGAGTTTATAATCCAATGGAGGAAACCAAGAAACCAAATTTGTTGCCGTCGAGTCAATTCCAACTCATGGCGATACTGGAGGACAGAGAACTGCCCCACGGGGTTTCCAAGGAGCAGCTGGTGGATTCAAACCGCCAACCTTTTTGTTATTAGCCTAAGCTCTTAACCACTGCTCCACCAGCATCTGTGTAACTTCAAAATAAACGCACCATTCAGGTTAGTATGTTTTAAAATTAATTGCTCCAGCCATTTGTGGCACCATGAAGACAAAATCAAATGTTGCTAACTTTTTTAAAAAATCACCCATAGAATATATTGTACCTCAATTACCAAACGTGTCTCACCTGTAAACCAAAACCTGTTGTTGATTCCAATTCATGGCAACCCCATGTAACAGAGTAAAATTGCCCCACAGGGTTTCCAGGGCTATAAATCTTTAAAGAAGCAGATCACCAAGCTGGTGGGTTGGAACTGTCAGCCTTTTTGTTACCAACTGAGCGTTTAACCATTGCGCCACGAGGGCTCCTATCCTGTCTCACACCATTTTCTATTTCTGAAGACTCCCTCTGCTCCAGTGGAAAAGGTCTGAGAAAGGAGAGCTTTCCAGCTAGCATGCAAGGATTATTTCCACTAATCCTTAAATACGGCAAAGCGCTGACCTGTGTATCGTGAGAAAATACATTGTTCATGGACCAACCACGGAACATGGAAATTACTCCACGGTGGCAAATGCAGAAGTTTTAGAGTTACTAGGATTTCAGTCTTACTGGGTTACATCTGTGTGTGTGTAAATCATGGGTAGAAAAAATAACAGTGGACAAAGTTCTGTACATTTCTGAGAGTCCTCTTCGGTGCACACACTGAACTGGTTTACACAGGATTTGTGTCATAATAACATTACTTCCCAAAACTAAAAAGTGTGCCTTAGAAGTAGAGGCCACAATCCCCAAGTGTAGGAAGGTGTCCTTGAAGAGCCAGTTGCCTATGTAGCACCTTTACTCAAGGGTCTTTGGAACCCACCATCACAAGCTGAGCTCCAGGCTCTCAGTGACTCTTCAAAAGCCGCATGCCCCATTTCGGCTGGAGGCCAAGACAGAGTTCAAGGGAAGAGATGAAGAACAGCAGCTCTCTGAGGGCATGTCTACAACGCTCACCCTCTTCCAGCAACACTACAGCGCCCTCTTATCACTGCTGAGGTGTCTGACAATGGCAGGCAAGCATGAGTGCCACATCAGCTACTCTGGAAATCCGTGCCTGCAGAAAGGGACTATGAAATGGATGCTGGCAGACAGCTTCACTGACCAGTGGTTATTGTTGTTAGCTGCTGTTGAGTTAGCCCCCAACTCACGGCGACCCCACACATAACAGAACGAAAACACTGCTCAGTCCTCTGCAGTCCCCATGATGGTTGTGGGTTGGACTGTTGTGATCCATGGGGTTTTTACTGGCTGATTTTCAGAAGTAGATAGCCAGGCCTTTCTTCCTAGTGCATCTTAGTCTGGACACTCTGCTGAAACCTGTTCAGCACCATAGCAACAGGCACACCTCCACTGACAGGCCATGGTGGTGGCTGTGCAGGAGGAGCACTGGCTAGAAATCAAACCTGGGGCTCCCACATGAAAGGCAAGAATTTTACCATCAAAACTCCTGAAAGAATACAGTTTCTGAGAAGCCACAGCTCCAAGTACGCGTTATGAAAGGCTGAGCTACACAGTTCCCTCATCTGTGAGGAGAGAGGCAATGCCTGAGTCAAGGAGTTATTTCTTGAGGATTAAGTGAAGCAGTGGGTTCCAGTGGACAAGTATTCAATAAACGGTAGTTTCCCTTCGTATGCTGAATGAAGCTATTCCCTAATTAGGTGGCTTCACCAAGTCAAGATAGCAGGTTTTCACCTTGGCAATGAAGAATTTCCGACTGAAGGAAAGATGAGGTGGGCAGGTGGTTGAGGAGCATAGCTCTCACTAGCCTGGCGGCCCCAGCGTGAACTCCACAGACAAGCAAAGCTTTCTCAAGTGCAGTTACAAACTAGGAGCACCGGCTGGATCCTAGGTTTAGACCTGGCTCTCTGACTCTAGGGAAGCTACTTAAGCAATACAGGTCCGCTTTTCCCTTGTAAAATTTTTGACCGTTAGAATCTCCCCCAATTACAAATGGCTTGAATCTAACATGCCCTGCCTCCGCCGCTGCTGTCTCCAGCACCCATCAAGAGCGCTGAAGTGGGGAGTCCAGCGGTATGCCTGCCACATATTACTTCTGTGAACCAAAGAAGGCTGTTACTTTCCAAGTCTCAGTCTGCTCACCTGTATAACGGGGTCAACGCTCCCTAACTCAGTAATTATTGCGGGGACACTAGATAAGCTGATGCAAGCTCTCTACAAGCCCTAGTGGAAGAGACGTAATGGACGCTCCGAATGCTGCAGAAACTCAACACATCACTCTTCATCTCATCTCTGGAGGGGCGGGAACCAGGTGAGCAGCAATTACGCCGCAGGAACCTCCCCTCGCCTTCTGCACTTTTTGTCGGAGGTATAGATTCCAGCAGCCGCCAAAGCGCAGCTCCCCACGTCACTTTTCCTTTAAGAAAACAGAGCCAAAGCCCCGCCCGCTACGGCAAGCGAAGGGGACTGGCGCCGGAGCCCGTCGGCGGCTGCCGTTAGTCTTTACCAGTCACTGGTCAGACACAGGTAACGCTCAAGACGAGGGGCGAGGGTAGGTGGGGGACCAGCGGCGGGAGGACGTGGTCTTAGGGAACGAGCGCGCGGAGGAAGCGGCACTGTCCTCGGCCACGTCTCTAGAAGGTGGGTGCTGCGCCCTCCCGCCGGGCGGAACGCGGACAGGCCACGCCGCGGGGGACTCGGCCGAGCGGTAAGCCTGTTTTCGGACCCAGGCCGCTGCCCGGGCTTTCCCAGAGCCGCCCGAGCTAGGCCCGGCGCCGGTCCCGTAGCAGCTTCCGGTTTCCGCCCCGCCATTCCTGCCCGCCGGCGGGCACGCACGCACGCACGCCGACGTCCCTCCCCGGCGGCAGAGCGCAGCGGCTCGTGCTGCCCCTCCCGGAGGTGGGCGTGGCCGCTGCCGACCACGTGATCGGGCCTGCTGCGGGAGACGGGCACCTGCCCGCACGTGAGCGAGAGGACGGGGCTCCCACCTGCGTCTGAGCGGGAGGCCCGGGCAGACGCCTGGTTCCTGCTGCGCCGGGAGAGGCCTGAGTGTGCTGAGTGTGGAGGTCGCCAAGTGATTGTGCGCTTTCCTTTTTCCCATTTATCATTTCGTAGGCCTCCTGAGAGAAGTAAGATATATTTTCTCGCTGAGAAGCCACAGGGACGAGTACGTGTTAGGAGAGAGCTCAGCCTGAGAAAATTACCTAGGTTGGAGAGGGATCAGGAAAGTCAGTGATTACTTATTGTGCTATTCACATTACAGATTTCTTCCTCCTAGCTTCTAGAGCTTACGGCCAAGTGAGGGAGAGAAATAGTAGTAAGATATTCACAAATTATGATTGTGATAAGGGCTGTAAGGTAAAGATAAACAATGGAAGTATTTCATATTGAGCATGAATGGGGGAAAATCACTTGCGTCCTCAACTTCAAATAACCAGGGTTTTTATAAATTTCATCTTTTTCCTATGCCTAGTTTTTGTTGTTTACTTATGTTTGAAAAATCCTGTATTTTGAAATAATATTTTCTATCGTAATGTATTCATACTTTTCTAAACAGGGTGTATTAGCTTTCATCACTAACTGCTGGGGGCAAAAGGTACATTATATTTAAATAATGACACGTATTTAGTCATAGAATTTTGCATAGGCCAACTGTATCATTGTTGACACAGTTTGGGAAAAAACGACACTGATTTTAGACATGGAGCTTACAAAGAGGAACTTCTAGTCCAGGTAGCATTTAGCACTTTGACACTCAGAGAATACCTAGTGAAACGTGGGGCTTGATGGTGCTGGTATTTTTCTGAGGATAAGTGGGAAAAATCTTTTCTGGTTTCTTAAAAATTTTCTGCTTTTTTGGTTTGGGGGTTTCCTCCACTGCCAAGTATCTATTTTTGTTAAACAGTATCTCAGCTATTTAAATTTCAGTTCTTTCCTACATTAGAGCCTTTACATCTATAACTGAGTCTCCAACCAGTTAAACCCTGCCCCGGCAAAGAAAAAAAAAAAAAAAACCATTGCTGTCATGTCGATTCCAACTCATGGTGACTCTCTAGGACAGAGTAGAGCTGCCCCATAGAGTTGCCAAAGCTGTAATCCTTAGGGGAGCAGACTGCCACATCTTTCTCCCACAGAGTGGCTGTTGGGTTCATACTGCCAACTTTTTGTTTAGCAGCTGAGCACTTAACCACTGCAGCAACAGGGCCCCAATCAGTTAATGACTATAAAATTCATTCATTCATTGTAGGTAGAAACATCTGGCCATAGATCCTTCACTGAAGCCAGTGGACATTTTAAATGCCGGCTAGAAACATGAGGAGTGTAGCTTGCCAGCATTTCTGGTATTGGTCCGGAATGCTGCAGCTGATCTAGAGGTTAGGTGCCAGCAGGAACGCCGTACCTCCTGTGCTGTTTCTTTTGGCTTCTGCGTTCATTCAGCCTGTATGTATTGCCAGGAGCTAGACTCCAGCCATGGGAACACAGCAGTGAACACAATGGGCAAATTCCACTTTCTCATGAAGCTTACATTCTAGTGAGGCGAGAATATGAACATAAATGCAAGTAAATATAGAACGTGTCAGGCAGTGATAAATGCAATGCTGTTTTTTAAAAAGGCAAGGTGAATAGGGCTGAAAGTGATGGGGTGTGCTGTTTTATAAGAAGTCAGGGAAGGCCTCTCTGAGTAGGTAACATTTGATTCAAGACCTGAAGTAAGTGAGTCAGTGCAGGTATCTGAGGGAAGAGTGGTGCAAGGAGAGGGATATCTGGGTGCAGAGACCCAAAGGGGTGCATCTTTAGCATTTGCAAGAACAGCAAGGAGGCCAGTGAGGTTGGAGCAGAGTGAGCCAGAGGAAGCGTGATGGGAGATGTGGGCAGATGGGTCAGTGGGGGCCACAGCATGTACGACATTATGGGCCATCCCATGGGCTTTGCTTTTACTCTCGTGAGGTAGGAGCCGGAGGAGGAACTCGTGTTGACTTAATTGCTGTGTAAGGCTTGCTCTGTGTGCTCTGTGGTTGATAATTTATAGGGAGGCAAGGGTGGAAGCGGGGGACCAGAGCCTGTGACCGTAATCCAAGTAAGAGTGATGGCGTTTTTGGAACAGGGTGATAGCAATGGAGAAGGTGAGAGAGGTTGGATCCTGGATATATTTTGGAGGTTGAACGATAGGATTTACTGATGGGTTGCTTTTTTTTTGCTGAGGGAAGAAGAGTCAAGGATAACTTTGATACGTTTGGTCTGAGCAACTGGAAGGATGTGTTGTCCTTAATGAGCCAGGGAAGACTGGGGGAGGAACAAGTTTGAGATGGAACATCAAGAATTCTGTTTTGGACATGCTAACTTTAGGATGGCAATTAGATAACTAAGTGGAACTGTTGGGTAGGCAATGAACTCTACAAGTTTGGAAATCACTGGAGATGTTGGAGCCGGAAAGAAATCTGGGTGTTATCAAGTGAGGTAAGGAGTGACGTGAGAATTTTGCACATCCCTTCACTTTATAATCAATTTATCATCCTCTTTCCCCAAATCAGCAAGCCTGGTCGTTCAGTGGTTAAGTGGCTGCTAACTGAGAAGTCAGCAGTTGGAACCCACCAGGTCTTCCAAGGGAGAAAGATGCGGTAGTCTGCTTCTGTAAAGACGTACATCCTTGGAAACCCTATGGAACAGTTCTCCTGTGTCCAGTAGGGTCAGTGTAAGTCAGAATCAGTTTGGTTTCCCTGTATCACTTATCAACATGGGGGGTTGAGGGGTTGTGAAAGTGGTAAGATCAGGGGGTTGTAGATGCCAGTGGGATCAAACTTAGGGACTAGAGGAAGTGAGCTGGAACGATAGGTGTGAGTGGGAGATGGGAATGCTCGAAGCTGTCATTACGTAGGGGCATAGTTTTTGATAGGTCCCTGGGTGGCACAAATGATTTGTGCTCGACTGCTAGCCTAAAAGTTGGTGGTTTGAACCCACCCAGCAGCACCATGGATTATGTGTCTGTAAAGATCACAGCCAAGGAAACCATATAGAGTAGTTCTACTCTGTAGCACATGGTGTCACTACGAGTTGTAGTCAACTCAACTGCAGTGGTAGTTACTGTTAATGACAAGGTCTTGGTAGGGTGTGACCAGCAGTGGGTGGCTGAGGAGGGGTGGAGGATAAGCTCATAGGAGGGAGGAGGTCAAGGAACTTCAAGACGAGGGTGATTTAGAAGGGATGTTAAAGTCACCAGGAGCCTGGGTGGTGCACATGGTTTGTAGTCATCTACTAAGCGAAAGGTTGGCAGTTGGGACCCACCTAGCAGCTCCGTGGAAGAAAAGCCTGGTGATCTGCTTCCAGAAAGATTATAGCCAAGAATACCCTGTGGAGCAGTTCTGCTCTGCACACATGGGGTCACCATGAGTTAGAGGCCAACTCAACGGCAGCTAACAACAACAGCGTTGAAGTCACCAGGAGTTTTGATGGAAGAAGCATTGGAGAGACGGTGAGTCAGGTGCTAAATTGCACAAGGCATGAGGAGAGTGGCCTGGAGGTCTCCAGATGTCTGTAACAAGGATTGACAGGATTGTTTAGCCAGACATCCTTGCTGGTCGTCCCTCTTTCCAGCCCATGGCTTCCCCATGATTGTGCAGCCTCTCACGTGAAACAGAAGAACTGCCTGACGTAAGGACCGTTTCTTGAGTGTCTGCTAAATATGAGGCACGTGTGAGGCATTTTTCATTCTTTAAGCCTCGTAACAACACTATTAGCGGAAGTATTATTATTGCCGAGGAAGCAGGATCGGAGAGTTTGAGTGACTTACCCAAAACCATGTCATTGTGTGCTGTTGAGTGGATTCCATAGAGCTGAGTTTTTACTCAGGGGTCTCTGACTCCAAATCTTTATACAGTGAAACCAGTGAGAGTCAGAACTCAACAGGACTGCCTTGTGTTTCCTGGTCTTGCAAGTTTTCTGCCTTTGACAGGGTGCAGTCTTACCACTTTGCTCTCGCTTGTTTTAGTGGAAATGTTTACATTTTCCTTCTCTGACAGGTTGCAACGTGACACAGGTTCCAGCTTTCGCAGGTTTTACCACATACATCCCTAACTTGAGAACCCTTCGATCAATCAATTCCAAGTTGCCTTTATAGTTTTTACCTGTTGACTGTGCATTGGTGCTCAAATTTGAAATTCTGACTCATTTTAAGTCTGGGACTAGTCCGGGAATCTCATTTTTAACTAACGCCCCAGGTGATACCCATGCAGGTAGCCCAGGGACCATTCTTGGAAAAGTACTACTTCAGGCACCTCCTCCTTTCCTCTTTGGTCTTTGACAAACCCCACCTCTCTCTGTACTTGATTCTCTCAGGTTTCTCAGCAAACCACTAGATGAGTGGGCCCTCTCGTCACTCCATCAGCCTGTGCTTCTGAGATGGACCGAGCACGTGGATGGAAGGAGAGAGACCCTCACTGTGGTGGAGAAGGAATTAAGAAATCAGAACACCACTTGTAACCCTGAAGTAAAACCAGTGTTGCCATAGGTGCCCAGTGCTTGGACCAGGTTCGGCGCCAGCGCCGTACCGCCCTCACGAGTGGTCTTCATGGCTGATGAGTCCGCACGTGGTTCTCTGCCAGGGTGTCTCCTTCCTGATGGTCTGCATTCGTTCTGCCAGTGGGCCCGCTGCCTTCACTGCGAGCTCCTTTTCCCATAATATGCTCTTTTTTGTATGCCATCAGATATATTGATAAATTGATAGCAGGTAAATACATTAAAAGTTTATAAATTGATGTTTATGAGTCACCAAGGATTTTATATATTGCACAATCATAAATAAACCCTTCAGATGATATTTGTTCTTGTAGCTGGCACCACAAGATCCACGGAAAATAGTCACGTGAGATAGTGTGTGGGGAAGAAGAACCGAAAAGCACCGTGCAGAATGGTTGACTGCCTGAATGATAACTTGTGTTGGGGCAGCCCCACCATGACTTAGTATGGCCAGGGCCAGGTGCACTTACCTTGTGATGGTGGAGTCCAGAGACCAACATTCCTGCACATTCACAGGTGACAGTCTCTGAGGCCACACACACCCTGCCGTGCACCACAGGTTCAGGCCACGGGAGTAAATGATTGAATTGTAATGGGCTTTTTCCTGCTTCCTTAGAATGGCTGCTTGGTTTCTGCAGAGGTTAACACTGCAAGCTATGAAAACTGAAAATAACTGCATTGCAAGGTGTTTGGGGAAGCACCTTGTGCAAAAGACGGCACCTGCCCAGTTGTCCGTTACCGTTTCAGTCCTGAGACTGCCCTCCCTCATTCATGCAAAAGCGTTCAGTGTGGCTGAAGAGGCCCAGAAGAAGAAGAAGAAGAAGAAAGAGACTGAAGCAGCTTTTATTAGCGTCGGGAGAAAAATTGGTGATGGAATTGTTCAGGTATTTGATGAGAAGGGCAATGACTTGGGACACATGCAGCGGGCAGATGTGATTAAGCTCATGAACACGCGAGAGCTGAGGCTTGTTAAAAGGATCACCCGCGCAGAGCCTCCCGTGTACCAGCTCATGACGGGACTCCAAATTCACGAAGAGCGCATGAGACTCCGTGAGAGGGAAAAGGCCGAGCCTAAGACAGGTAGATACTCCACTGATGACTCCCTAAACTCTTAAGGACTGCCCATCAGCAGTCTGAATTCTGGCAGTTGCCAAGGTTCCCTGTGACCTGGGGAAGTGAGAAACGGGAAAATTGGCAGGATCCATGGTTCCACCACCACTTCCAGGGCCTTTTTTAAATTTTCTCGTCTCACTTATTTCCATTTCTCCTTTTTTCCTTCATACTCTGTGCCTACCATCTCTTCCTTTAAATCTGTGTAAAATAAGGGGAAAACACAGCCAAGATGATATCAATACTTTCCCCCTTTTGTTTCCTAACCTCTTGGGGGACAGAGTAGCTGACCCCATCCATTGCCATTGAGTCTGTTCCGACTCTTAGCAACCCTATAGGTTTGAGTAGAACTGCCCCATAGGGTTTCCTAGGCTGTAATCTTTCCGGAGGAGCCCTGGTGGCAGAGTGGTTAAGTGCTCAGATGCTAACTGGAAGGTTGGCAGTTCAAACCCACCAGCCGCTCCATAAGAGAAAGATGTGGCAGTCTGCTTCTGTAAAAATTACAGCCTTGGAAACCCTTCAGGACAGTTGTACACTGACCTGTGGGGTCATTATGAGCTGGAATCTACTCGATGGCAGTGGGTTTGGGTTTTTGGCTTAATCTTCACAGAATAAGACTGCCACTTCTTTCTCCCACAGAGCAGCTCATGGGTTCCAATAGCCAACCTTCTGGTTAGCAGCCAAGTGCTTAACCACTACGCCACCAGGGCTCCTAAGAGTAGCTGACAGGTGTAGTCAAATGATGCCACAGCCTTGAGACTTGTCTTACCTCGGGCCACTCATTTAACGGCCCTCCTTTGGTTTCCCCCCATCTCTAAAGTGGGGATGTTTGGCTCATTATATGGAAGTATTTTCTAAACTTGAAGTGATTCTTAGAGCATCTCTAATGCCCCAGCATTTTTACAGCATTGGTAGTGACACATGTTTTGCCAGTCACCTGACAAAAAACTTGTCCTTTAACCTCTACTGAAGCCATGAGCTATCAGGTGAAGGTTTTTTTTTTTTTGTAGTTATTAGTAAGTGCTGACCATCATGAGAGATTGCTCAGGGGCAAGCATACCAGAGCACGAGTCAGTGCTGCTGTGGTGAGGTGCGCACCTTGAGAAAACCACCCATCGCTGTGGCGCAGCTTTGGAACGCCACATTTAATGAGGATGTTGGCTGAAAAAATTATTCAGAAGAGACCTACAAGGGTGTTAAGGACATCAAACTATGTCATATTAAAAAAATAAAAATAAAAACAGTTAGCTGGAGAAGCTTGGAAGAAACACCTGACATGACCTAACATGAAGGGCTGCTGTGGTGAAGGTATAAATTTGTTCTGATGTAAAACTAGGACCACCTGGCAGGAGCTCTAAGAAAATGTGAAAGTCATAATAAAAGAACTCTTATGTAAAAAAAAAAAAACTGCGTTTATTTCAAAAAAATTTTAAGGCATACAGAAAAATACAACACACACCCATTACCCACCACCCAAAATGAACGAATGTTAACATTGTACTTGGGATTTTTAAAACAAAATATTACGGAAGAATTGATTGACCACTTAGCTGTTAACCAAAAGGTCAGTAGCTCCGTGGGACAAAAGACCTGACGATCTGCTCCCATAAAGATTAAAAAAAAAATCCTCTGGGGCAGATCCACTCTGTCACATTGGGTCACTATGAGTCCGAATCCACTGGACGGCACACAAAAACAGGCTGTCTTCTCCGCTGCTATTCTCCCTCCTCAGAAGTGTTCTGCTCACCTCGTGAATGTAGTGTAAATATCCAGTCTATGTTTTAAACCCCAGTTACATACAGGTGTATTCAAACAGTATATGGTATTTTGTACATGTAAAAAATGCTATGCTAATTGTTTTCAACATACTTTTTAATATAATTTATAACAATGTTTATATAATACTCTGCCACTGAATCGATTCCAACTCACAGTGACCCTGTAGGACAGGGTAGAACTGCCCCATAGGGCTTCCTGGGCTGTAATTTGTGTGTGTTCCAGTTATCACATATTTAGTGCCCACTTCATTATTATAATTTTTTTAATTTTTATTGCGCTTTAAGTGAAAGTTTACAAATCAAGTCAGTCTCTCACACAAAAACCCATATAACCTTGCTACACACTCCCAATTACTCTCCCCGTAATGAGACAGCCTGCTCTCTCCCTCCACTTTCTCTTTTCGTGTCCTTTTCGCCAGCTTCTAATCCCCTCCGCCCTCTCATCTCCCCTCCAGGCAGGAGAGGCCAACATAGTCTCGTGTCCACCTGATCCAAGAAGCTCATTCCTCACCAACCCATTGTCCAGTCCAATCCATGCCTGAAGAGTTAGCTTCGGGAATGGTTCCTGTCCTGAGGCAACAGAAGGTCTGGGGGCCATGACCACGGGGGTCCTTCCACTCTCAGTCAGATCATTAAGTCTGGTCTTATGAGAATTTGGGGTCTGCATCCCACTGCTCTCCTGCTCCTTCAGGGGTTCTCTGTTGTGTTCCCTGTCAGGGCAGTCATTGGTTATAGCCGGGCACCATCTAGTTCTTCTGGTCTCAGGATGGTATAGTCGCTGGTTCATGTGGCCCTTTCTGTCTCTTGGGCTCGTAATCACCTTGTGTCCTTGGTGTTCCTCATTCTCCTTTGATCCAGGTGGGTTAGACCAACTGATGCATCTTAGATGGCTGCTTGCTAGCGTTTAAGACCCCAGATGTCCTGGGCTGTAATTTTGTGGAAGCCAATAGCCAGGTCTTTTTCCCTCTGAGCTGCTGGTGGGTTAGAACTACTGACCTTTCAGTTAGCAGCTGAGCACCTAACCGTTGTGCCACCAGAGATCCTTTCTGTTATAAACCAAAAACCAAACCCAGTGCTGTCGATTCCGACTCATAGCCACCCTATAGGACAGAGTAGAACTGCCCCATAGCGTTTCCAAGGAGCGCCTGGCGGATTCAAACTGCCGACCCTTTGGTTAGCAGCCGTAGCACTTAACCACTATGCCACCAGGGTCTCCCTTTCTATTATAGCTGTATTATAATTACCGCATGACATTTCATCATATGAGTATTTGTTAACCCATTTCCCTGGACACTGGGGTGGCCCCCAGCTTTTCATTATCATGAACAAGAGACTATCTGTGTCTCCTTGTGGGACTCTAGGATCTGAGAACATAGACTTGGAATTGCTGGGACACAGTGCTCTTCAGCTCCCTTCCCCGGTGTGTGAAGTGGCCCTCCCTACAGCCTCACCACCCTGGGTGCTGATTTCTGTCATGTTAATGAGTGAGAAACCCTGTCTTAGTGACTTAACATTCCTTTCATCATTTGAGCTGCGAGTCGTCAGTCCTTTGTTTTTCTATTTAGATGGTTTGTTTTTCTTCCTAATTTTTAGGATTCTCAGCTCTATGTGATGCAAAAACCTTCTCTGAGTTAGATTTTTCACTTTGTTCCCTTTTTTTAATTACCCAGTCCCATTGCCATCAATTCTGACTCATAGCGATCCTATAGGACGGAGTAGTACTACTCTATAGGGTTTTCTAGGCTGTCATCTTTACAGGAGTAAATCATCAGGTTTTTCTCCCAGGAGGCGGCTGGTGAGCTCGAACCACCAACCATTTGGTTAGCAGCCAAGCACTTAGCTGTGGTGCCAGCAGGACTCCTTGAGTACATAGTTATTGTGGTTGAGTCGATTCCAGCTGATAATGACCCTATAGGACAGAGCAGAACTGCCCCAGAGGGTTTCCAAGGCTGTAAATCTTTATGGAAGCAGACTGCCACATCTGTCTCCCGTGGAGTGGCCGGGGGGCTGGAACCACCAACCTTTCAGGTAGCCATCAAGCACCTAACCTTCGCACCACTTAAGCCCCTGTTACCCAGTGGTGTTTGGAGTTTGGTGGAGAATTATCAGTCTACTTCTTAATGAGATCCTTTCCCTCTCCTGAGGTCACAAACATACTGTTTCATCTATTTGTTTAAAATTCTGTTTTTTCACATTAAGCCTGTCTGAGGAGATGTGAGTATGGGTCAAGAGCCAACGCTGTTCCCCATCTGAAAACTCTCAGTTGTCCCAACACCTTTGAGTAATCTTTCTGGTGAAACGATTTTCTGACAGGATCTCCACAGACGGCGCACACACACACGGAGGGGAGGGGACCCCCCGCTTTGGACAGCTGGGATGAGCCCTTAGTTGCTGGAACACCAGAGAAGGCGTTGGGCTCGAACAGGCACTCCCAGCCGCCGACCTGTAGCAGAAACAAAGAAGGGGTAATCAGGTTTACCACAGAGGTAAACGTGTTCCTTTTAAAGTGCCATTCTTTTGGTTCTCTTTCATTAAATGGTAACAATAAAAGTATTTCAGATTTTTAAATCTTGGCAGGTAAAAAATAGTACCTTTATATCCCCTGTCTTAAAAAATGTCTGCTGGTCTGTAACACTAAAAGTCAGATGAGGGGACGGTCAGGCCCCTGTTGCAACCTAAGATTTCATGAAGTGTATGTAATAAGGTCAGGAGCTCTGGTGGCCCAGTGGTTAAGCTCTTGGCAGCTACCCAAAAGGTCAGTGGTTGGAACCCACCAGCCACTCTGCAGGAGGAAGACGTGGCAGTCTGCTTCCATAAAGATGACGGCCTTGGAAACCCTCTGGGTCAGTCCTACTCCGTCAGACGGGTTCGCTGTGAGTCAGAATCGATTCGACGGCAGTGGGTTTGGTTTGACGTAGCAAGGTTTAGGTTTTACACAGATGAGTAAATAGTCCTAGCACCAAGTCTCACTGTTTTCAAACTAGGACCGACTCTGACAAAGAAACTAACTTTTTCTTCAAATATTGAACAACATGACTTGGACACAAAGAGTAAACAGATTCAACAGTGGATTCAGAAAAAACACCAAGTTCAAATTATTATAAAGAAAGGGAAAAATGCAGAAGACCCAGAAGATAAAACGGTAAGTTAAGAGCAGACGTAAGTAACTGCTTGGTTGGTTAGTTTTTCTATCTACAGATACAATTGGAGAGAATCTGTGGAAAACTTAAAAGTGGTAATTCTGTTACCCAAAGATGTTAGCTTTCCGATTTGTTTTTCAGAATGCAAGCATGCTGCAGATACATTACTTTTTCCATTATAGCATATATATTTTTCCATGTGAAAACATTCTACTTCGTAATTTAAAGGCTATAGGGTCGCTATGAGTCGGAATCAACTCGACAACACTGGGTTTGGTTTTGGGTTTATTCTGTTTTACAAATTATGCATATCTAAAACTTAAATAGGGAAACCAGAAATTGTAATTTCTATTTTAAGTTTCCTTTTTATACATGCCTGTGAGAGTTACCTAGAAAGTGTCTGTCAGCTTACAATCCAGGATAAGTTTATGGAATATCCATTTTGCTTTTACAGTTAGCTAAATTTTATTGCCAAAAGGTAGCATTAGGATGGTGGTTTTCAACCCTGGCTGTGTTAGAATTACCTAGGCCAAACCAGGTATCTGTGTTTTTTTAAAGCACCCCAAGTGATTCTAACTCACAGGGTTGGGGACCACTGCACTGGGCTGACAGTTTCAGGGATAAGTGCTTTGCCATCAGACACACTGCTTTTTGTTTTTCCAAGAGTGTAGTCTAGCGTAAAACCTAGTCCCCCTCAGTGATAGGACACTGGATTTAAGACTATCAGGCCTTTAGTGCATTAGTTTAGTTACATGGAATTTGTGTAACTGCTTGGTTATTGTATAGGTTTCAATCAACCAGATATGTATAAATTGATTAGATAATCCTTTAAATAGCAATTCAGAGTGTTTGAGCATTAATGTTAGAAAGCATAGAAGACATTGATTTTATTAATCTTTCAGCTGTTTCCTTTTTTTTAGGAGGCAGTATTTAACCAGATACTCCAGACTATGCCTGCAATAGCTACCTTCTCATCCAAGCCCCACGCCATTAGAGGAGGAAGAGCTGTCGTGTGTGTTCTTCGCCATTTGAGCACAGAGGAAGAGAACGCGTACAGAGAATCCCAAAAGACCCAGAAAGGGGACATTTTGGACAAAGAAAACAGAAATGATAGACAACCAGATGTTCTGCACCAGTGATTTTAATAAAGATAAATGTGCTTCTGAGACAAAAAACAAAACTAAGCTCACTGGTCTGTCCCTTATGTAGGGCAACCTGACGGTTAGCTGAGGGTGAGGACCGCAACTGTTGAGAGCACTTTTCTTTCAATACAGTTCAACGACTCTCCATTTTTACGCAAAGATACACCTTGTTCTTGTTTCTTTTTAGGAGGGATATATCCACTGAGGTGAGAGGCCAAACTCCGTTTTTCACGAGATGGTTTTACCTTTGGGAAATAAGGAAAATAGTAGACAATTAGAATTCAAAATCTGAGTTATGTGAAGTAACTTTATAGTAGTGGTATGCCCTGACAGATAGAACTACTTTATAGAAAAGTGAAGTCCATCTGATCAATTTGTAGATTCACATCACGAGAAGGGGTTGAGAACATGCTAAACAGACCGCGTTTGGCTTAAGCAGTTTACGTTTCAGTGAAAATTACCAGCTTTGCCTGAACAGTTTCAACTTACTTTGATCTTCATTTTCTTCCTGTCAGGATCATGTACAATGGCATGCCTAGTGAGACTTTGCTACAATAAAGAAGAAAAAAATTGTATTTTTAAAACCTCTACATTTGGTGCCTATTATTATGAAGACTCCACGAGTTACTTAAACGGTCAATCTTCTGTCTATTATATGCTGTTGAGGAGGAATCCCACCTCATCCCAAATCCTGGACTGAAATCACTGTCCCTCAAGATTCCCAAGGACCCAGGTTAGGAATGCTTACAACCCAACCACCTATGGCTTCTTACATCTTTCATAAGTAATGAGGGGAAACATCAGCTCTGAACAAACCACTCCAAGCTTGAGAAGATTGTTTTAACTGAATCTGTCTAAAAAGTGTTCCTAAACACCAGTGAAAACCTGACCATCATCTTGCTGTCTTGATAACATGCTGGCCCACTGTCAGCTCCAACTTGCCTTCCAGTAGTTTGGACCCGTGCTGAGCCAGCCTTTCTCCCTTCAGTCTTTATAACTCACGGCAGGTATTTGCAAGCCCACCAGCCAATGAGTGAGTCTGTGAAACGGCACAGGCCCCTCCATTAGTTCTTACCTGACTATGAACCAAGCTAAGACCTGGACTAGATTCCCAGCGTTCTACAGTCCCTCACCTTGTTGCCC
This sequence comes from Elephas maximus indicus, assembly GCF_024166365.1. NCBI lineage: Eukaryota > Metazoa > Chordata > Mammalia > Proboscidea > Elephantidae > Elephas > Elephas maximus. The sequence goes on along the minus strand of NC_064841.1, from coordinate 59,504,926 downwards.
ACTTCCGTGCTCAATCCCTACGGGACACCATTCTAAAAAGAAACCCAAAGTAGCAGCACACTTATGAATAATATTGATACCATAACCAAACCAGTTGCCACTGGGTTGATTCCGACTTACAGCAACCCTATAGACAGGGTAGAAAGGCCACATAGGGTTTCTGAGGAATGGCGGTGGATTCGAACTACTGACCTTGTAGCAGCCGAGCTCTTTGCCACTATGCCACCAGCACTTGTCAAATTCAACAAGCATAAGAATCACCTTGAGGGCTTGTTAACCATTACTGGGCCCTATCCCAGGGTTTCTGATTCGCTACATCACCGGCCCAAGGCCACATTCTGAGAACCACTGCCATAGGCCAGTCTGGGGGTTTTCTAGCCTTTAGTTAAGACCCGCTTGGTTCTATCCCCACTGGCAGTCACTGGGACGCCATCTTGGAATCCAGGGTCCCAGGTGGAAACCACAGACGGCCAGGACAGCACAGGTGAAGATAATCACTTACTTTCATTGCAAATGCTTTGCCACAGCCAGCATGTTCACATAGAAATGGGCGCTTTTCCTCGTGAAAAGAGAGAATGTGGCTCTGGAGGTTAAACACGGTGGTGTACGTTCTTCCACAGCCTTCCCGTGGACACCGACACACGTGCCTTTCTGGGGCATGTGTTTTCCTATGTTGCTTAAGATAATCTTTGCGTTTGAATGTTTTCTGGCATACTTCACACCTGATTTCCTCTGGTGGTAAACAAACAAATTCAACCAGTTTCCCCAGATATTACCACGTAGAAAAAATTAATACGTAACAGTCACTTCAGCATTGACTGACTCAATTCCCCGAAGTTCTTATGTTTCATGAAGTCACTGCTCAGTTGCCAGCAAGCAGGGGCTTCCAGCTGCCGAATGGGCAAGTGGAGAGAAGGAAATAAACCAGGTACTTCCTGGTCTTCCAGCTGCCCCACAGAAACACTAGCACCTCCCAAGCTTCGTTATGAAGACTTGCCAGGGCCTTTAGAAATGCAGCCTGATACAGCTCTTCCCTAACTTGGGGCCACAGAGCCCTCCTGCTCATCTGTCAAAGACAGCAGATACCTCAGACTGGCACACCTGCCTTGGGGCCTGGGGTTTCAGCACCCAAAACCAAACCCACTGCCATCGAGTCAACTCTAACTCAGTGACCCTACAGGACAGAGTAGAACTGCCCCATATGGTTTCCAAGGAGCACCTGGTGGATTCAAACTGCCACCCTCTTTGTTAGCAGCCGTAGCTCTTAACCACTGTGCCACCAGGGTTTCCCTTCAACACCTAGTACCTTATAGAACATCACAAAAACAAAACATATTAGAAACCCTTTTCTTACAAAGTACCTATTATTTTGGTGAAAATATACACAGCAAAAGAACAATTTCTGCATGTACAATTCAGTGACACTGGTTACATTCGTAAGGTTGTTAAGGCACATATTTCACATTTTCCTTTTTACTACATCAGTTCTGCAGGGGCAAATGCTTCTGTCGTACCAGTCATTATCTGCCTTACCTGTATGGGTTTCTCTCACGTGTTTCAGAAGCTCCGTCCATGTTTTTGCCACAAAGGAACATCCCTTCTGACACATGTAGCCTATTTTTTAAAAAAACACAAGATACTTAAAAAAAAAATAAATTGGTGTGTTGCCTGTTATGAATACTCAGTGTAAACACTGACGTATGATTAGAAAGGAAACTTACATGGCTATATAATGTTTCTCCTATCTCCCAAAAGTATTCTATTTTGTCAATGTCAAGAAAACTTGTAACCTGTTGCCGCTGAGCCAATTCTGACTCATAGCGACCCTGTAGGACAGAGTGGAACTGGCCCATAGGGTTTCCAAGGCTGTAATCTTTAAGGAAGCAGACTGCTGCATCTTTCTCCTGCAGAGCAATTTAGTGGGTTCGAACCATCGGCCTTTCAGTTAGCAGTGGAGCACTTAACCACTGTGCCACTAGGGCTCCCTTCTCAGTCTCTAAAGGTGGAAATAAAAACAAAGGTTTGCATTATAGCAGAATAAGCAATGGCATGGCAAGGTGCCAGCAGGATTCCACCTCAGCCAGCCACCAGGAGAACATGTCCCCCCCTCAGTTCTCAGTAAGTTGGGTACACTATGAACGGACTCCCCAGCTGCCCCATGTCTCACGGTTCCTGTTCTCTGCCTGCTTTCTACGTGCCTCTATATGTCTTTTGTCCTTGGCCAACAAGACACAGTGCATGCCAGCTTGTTTCCTCTAGCCTTTTTCTCTTGTAAGTTACATACTACAAAACGGAATAGGGCATAGCTAAGGAGGAAAAACTAGAGGAATCCAGAAAAAACACTGAACCAAAATGGCTTTGAAAAGGCACCCTACGCTAGTTAAGCAAAGCACTAGAATTGGATTAATCAGTCACTGCACTAGCCAGGGGAAACCCTGGTGGCATAGTGGTTAAGTGCGATGGCTGCTAACCAAGAGGTCAGCAGTTCGAATCTGCCAGGCGCTCCTTGGAAACTCTACGGGGCAGTTCTACTCTGTTCTGTAGGGTCACTATGAGTCAGAATCAACTCGATGGCAGTGGGTTTGGGTTTGGTTTTGGTTTTGGTACTGGCCAGGCAGGAGCCCTGGTGGAGCAGGAGACTCAGCTGCTAACCGAAGGTTGGCGGTTTGAACCCACCAACCACTTCATGGGAGAAAGATGTAGCAGTCTGCTTCCATAAAGATGACAGCCTAGGAAACCCTATGGGGCAGTTCTACTCTGTCCTACAGAGTTGGTATGAGTCGAAATCGGCTCGATAGCAACAGGTTTGGTGTTCTGGGTTTATAACAACCAGGCTGTGTTTCACCCAACTAAATGCTAGGTAGAAACTAAAAAGAATGTTACCTCACTCTCAGCTACCAGTCTCTTGTAAAAATATCCCATAAATTCTAGGTCTCAGGAAACTGGAATACAACCAAGCCGCAGGTATTTTCGTCAGCAACATGTAAAAAATATTTGGCATAATGTCATGTATAAAGATACCTTAGGGGTGGGGGATGTGGTTGGCAAATGTAGAAGGCATGCGTTATTTGTGTAAAAATACAGTATAACCTCTGAATAAGCAGAACAGTATCCCCTCTGTGCCTAATTTTAACCTTCTTTCTCCTATATAATTTAGAGTTTCTCAGTATGACCAAATAGAACAGAAAGCACCATAATCAAAGAATTAAATATCCTCCACTGCAGGTGTTTTACTCAAAATGAGCATCACAAAAGACATACCCTCATGGACCTTCTCGTGTCGTTTCAACCTGCTGGGGGACGTGAAGTGTTTTCCGCATCCTTCGTGGTTACACCTGGGTGACAGACACACTAAGGATTAGCCAGGCCATTGTAACACAGAACTCCATTGAAGGTAAACGTTACTGTATCCTGTTGTTCCCACCAGGGCCACCTCCTCATCCTACAACCAAACCAGTGATGGAAAAATCAGATTTAAAATTGAGAGCTAGAGACTGCTGACATGTTGTGTGGTTGGTTACCAATGTCACAGAACAGTATGTGTACTAATTGTTTAATGAGAAGCTAGTTTGATCTGTAAACCTTCATCTAAAATGCGGTAAAAAAGATAAATAGAAATAAAACTGAGACCTAATCATAGGCGAAATTCAGGTCACGTGACCAGCTTTGGGTCAAACCTGTTTGAGAGAAAAAAATTCATGTGACTTCTATTTTTTCTTATGTGACCAAATTAAAATTTTCATCTTTCTAACTCTGAAAATATACTGGTTTCATGGCTACTGGGTCAAGAGGTTACCTAGCTTGGTTTAGGTACACTCCTAAGCCATCCTGAACAGTTGGTGCTGTGTAGGTACCGAGGGATAAGGACACCCAGGAGCAGAGGCATCAGCCTCCAATGCAGCAATAAACAGCCCGTGGACTCCTGTGCGAACGCCAGCGACAGCACCAGAGTCAGATGCAGCCTGGCAAGCAAGGGCAGGCACTCCAACAGCAGCAACTCTGAGCCCAGGGACAACCCTGGGGGAGCCAAGTCGAAGGCTAGATCGGCCACACCTGCGCACAGGTCACCACCAGCCGGGGCTCTTCAAGCACAACACGTCCCAAGCGCCCAGCCAAGATCTCTCAACGCCCTCTGCAAGTCTACTGCAGTGTGTACCGTCATCCTCTCCTGTTGCTAGCTAAACCCTCTCAACTGCAGTGTGAGCTCAATTACTTTTGTTCTACAGAAAAACAGTGTCTTCATAAAAGTGCTTCATACAATTGAACAGGGTTCTATTTAAATACTAAGTCATTTCTTAGCCTTCTCTTCAAGCTTAACCACAATTCCGCTGAAATCACAAGTTCTGAAGTGCATTAAAAATACTTGTTTTAGAGAAACAAAAGCCAAATTAAACTTATAAAAGCTGTCCCAATATATAACTGAGCATGCCCTATGCAAGTAAACAGAAAGGTGTTAAGAAATTGTTTCAGACCACTTTTACACCCAACCTTTGCATTTCAATCTTATTCACACGTGAGATAGGTTTTCAACCATTTAAAACACCTACTTGAATAGTGGTTCATTGGCATGCTGGCACTGATGGACTTTAAGCTGTCGATGTTTCTTAAAGGTCTTCTCACAGCCCTCAAAATCACACTGTGTAGGAAATGTCTGTTAGTCTTGAGGAAAATCAAACAATCGACAGTACCTAACAGAATCCTATCAAGATAAAACTGTGGAGATTATATATACTCACTACTTTCACTCATTTGAAAAAAAAAAAACCCACTGCCGTCGAGTCGATTCCGACTCACTGTGACTCTATAGGACAGACTAGAACTGCCCTATAGGGTTTCCAAGGAGCAGTTGGTGGATCTGAACTGCCAACATTTTGGTTAGCAGCCAAGCTCTTAACCACTATGCCACCAGGGCCCCTTCACCCACTTAGTAACTATAAAATTCTACAGTATGTGAAGAAGCTTTATGAAATCATAAAATTTGAAAAAGCAAAAATGTTTTGGTTAGAATAGCCCACCAATAAAGCAAGTCAGTTGCCAATGAGTCAATAGGACTCATGGTGACCCCATGAGTATCAGAGTAGAACTATGCTCTGTCGGGTTTTCAATGGCTGATTTTTGGGAAGTAAACTGCCAGGCCTTCCTTCCAAGAGACCTCTGGGTGGACTCAAACACCCAATCTTTTGGTTAGCAAGCCAAGCATGTTAACTGCGTGCATCACCCAGGGGCTCCAGTCCACAATAAGACACTTTGACTGGCACAAAGTTTGTTTTCAAAAGGAAACCACTGCTGTGATGGCTAATATCATTAGACTAAATTCAGATATTTGACAGACAAAATTTGGTTGATGGAAATTTTAGAAATACAGGCAAACGCATCAAACTCTTCAGAAAACTTAAGTATATAAAATCATTCATACTTACCACATATTGCCTTTGCTGATTTTCATGTCTGCGCTCAAAATGTTTCTTCAAGTTTGATTTTGTGTTGAATTTCTGATCACAGCCACTAGCTTCACAACTGTAAAAAAAGTTTAAAAACCAAAATCTGAACAAGGCAATTATCCTCCTACTTTATAAAAGCCAATTATTCCAAACTACAGGTGGTCCACGACTCACAATGAATTCGAGTTAGGACGAACCGCATTTACGACCATCCGTTTTTGGATTTTTTTTGTACGTCTTATTCTTAGTAATATGTACCACGTACTATGTTGCACAGTGTAATTTGCTGATGTCATCATTCTCAGATGTTCACTGGCACATGTTCAATGTTATGATTTACTGATCAAAACACTTCAGTATAACAGACTATGGTCTGTGTTGATGTCAGAAGTTGTAATGGATAGAAAGTTGGGCAATGTTCAACTCTAACCACATTCGACAACTGAACTGCACACGCACCCAACAGCTGTTAGGACCACGACTTCACTGACACCAACAAATTAAGATCAGATTTATAAATATAATAATAATAAAAGGCAATAATAATGAAAACTTTAAAAAAGAGGTATTCAACTTACGTCAGAACCAACTTACGACGGAGTCGTTGGAACAGAACTCCGTCATAAGTCAGGGACTACCTGTTAGCACAAAACAGTCTTTAACAAACTGTAATGCGTTAAACCATACAGCATAAGCCTCTTAACTTTGATGTGACTGTCCTGTAATGAGATGTATTTCCATGTTAATCCAACTCACAAGGAGCCCTGGTGGCACACTGGTTAAGTGCTCGGCTGCTAACAGAAAGGTCAGCAGTTTGAGCCCACCAGACGTTCCGTGGGAGAAAGATGTGGCAGTCTGTTCCCATAAAGATTATGGCCCTGGAAACCCTATGGGACAGTTCTATTCTGTCCTATAGAGTTGCTATGGATTGGAATTTTCATGCCAGAAACCAAAAAATCAATCCCATCACCGTCAAGTTGGTTTTGACTCATAGCGTCTCTATAGTACAGGACAGAGCTGCCCCATAAGGTTTCCAAGGCTGTAATCTTTACAGAAGCAGACTGCCACATATTTCTCCCTCGGAAGGTGTGGTAGGTTTGAACCGCTGACCTTTTGGTTAGCAGCAGAGCGCTTAACTGCTGCGCTACCAGGGCTCCTCCCCTTGCAATCTGGGGTGGCTATGTGGCAAAGTTCTGACCAATATGAAAAGCAGATTGATCCCGTTCAAACTCCCACAAAATCCTTAAAAAGAGGGGGCAGTTTGTGTTAGTTTGGGTAGGTAGCGTATTTCTAGAAAGGTATCCATTTTCTCTAGGCTTTCAAATTTCTCGGAGTATAGTTTTTCATACTCCTCTGTTATGATTCTTTGTATTTCAGTTGGGTCTGCTGTAATGTCCCCCATTTCATTTCTTATTTGGGTTATTTGCATCCTCTCCTGTTTTTCTTTTGTCAGTTTGGCCGATGGTTTGTCAATTTTGTTGATTCTTTCAAAGAACCTTCTGATTTTGTTGATTTCTATTGTTTTTCTATTCTCTATTCCATGTATTTCTGCTCTGATATTTGTATTTCCTTTCTTCTGGTGGCTGTGAGCTTCTTTTGCTGTTCACTTTCTATTTGAGTTGTATAGCTAATGTTTTGATTTTGTCCCTTCTTTTTTGATGTCTGCATTTATTGCTATAAATTGATCTCTGAGTAGTGCCTTTGCTGTGTCCCAAAGGTTTTGGTATGTATTTTCATTCTTGTTTGATTCTCGGAATTTTCTGGCTTCATCTCTGATTTCTTCTATTACCCAGTGGTTTTTAAGCAGAGTGTTACTAGATTTCCATGTATTTAATTTTTTTCCCTTGCTTTCTTATTAATTTCTACTTTGATGGTGTTCTGATCAGAGAAGATAGTTTGTATTAACTCAATGTTCTGAATTTTGTTGAGGGCTGCTTTGTGGCCTAAGATGTGGTCTATTCTGGAGAATGTTCCATGTGCATTGGAAAAGAATGTATACTTTGCTGCTGTTGGGTGGTATGTTCTATGTATGTCTATGAGGTCAAGTTGGTTGGTTGTGGCCTTTAGATCTTCTGTTATCTTTGCTGAGTTTCTTTCTAGATGTTCTGTCCTTTACCAAAAGTGGTGTGTTGAAGTCTCCTACTATTATTGTGGAACTGTCAATTTCTCTTTTCAGTGCTGTTAGAGTTTACGTATTTTGGAGCCCTGTCATTGAGTGCATAGATATTTATTATGGTTATATCTTCATGGCGATTGTCCCTTTAATCATTATATAGTGCCCTTCTTTGTCTTTTATGTTGGATTCTGTTTTAAAGCCTACTTTATCTGAGATTAGTACTGCCACTCCTGTTCTTTTTTGGTTGCTGTTTGCTTGCTACATTTTTTTTCTATCCTTTGATTTTTAATATATTTATGTTTTTGTTTCTAAGGTATGTCTCTGGTGGACAGCATATCGATAAGTCCTGTTTCTTAATCCATTTTGTCGCTCTGTCCCTTTATGGGTGCATTTAAGCCATTGCATTCAATACGGTTATTGATAGGTGTGAGTTTATTGCTGTCATTTTGTAGTGCTTTTTTTGTGGTGCTGACGTTTTCCTTGTTCCTCTTACTCTTCTGTGCTGAATTCCCTTTGCTTGTGGGGTTTTTTCTAATTCGCTTTTGCAGATTTTGTGTTTACTGAGACTTTATGTTTTTCTTCTTTATTTTGATGAGTAGGTTTAACTTTCTTTGTGGCTACCTTGAAATTTACCCCTATCTTCCTAAGTTTTAAAGCTGCCTATTATTACCTGATAACGCCTTGACTTCTCCATTTGAAAGGCTGGTGGCTTGGAACCACTGACCTTTCAGATAGCAGCAGAGCGCTTAACCACTGCACCACCAGGGCTCCTTCCTTTGCAATTACGGGTGGCCATATGACGAAGTTCTGCCTAATCTGAAAAGTAGATTCATCTTGTTCGATTCCCACAGCATCCTTAAAAGGAAGGGGCATGCCTCTTTTGCCCCTTCCTCCTTCCTGCTGGCTGGAATGCTTCTGCAACAGCTGGAGCACAAACAAGCATCTTAGCCTATGATGTTGAAGCTCCATGTGAGAACAACAGAGAAACGAGTCAGAGGCACCTTGGTCCCTGAGGAATGGAAAGGGGCCCTAGACCACCTGCCTCTGCATTTCTGCACTTCACCTATATAAAAGGCTGTCTTGTTTGAGCCTCTCTCATGCTGGGGTTTCCCTCACTCTTGACTCGGATCCTGACGCAGGCATCTAACCCAGCACAAGCACAGGGCAGGAGGACAGGCCAAGAAAAGTCCTAATGGGAGCCAAACAGCAGAAGCAGGCGCAGTCAAGACTCTGGCGAAATGGATAACGTGGCGGGGGCGGGGGGTGGGGGGATCTCCTATTTAGTTAAGCATAGACAGACCACCGTTTCATGTCTGAGGTCACATAAGACAAGCAGGAAAAGGCCAAATCACAAAGGTCATATGCACGACACACTAAGTCCCTGGACTTCACTGTGTAAGCAATGCTCAATGCCACTGCATGATTTTAAGAAAGGAAGCAACCTGGAGGATAAGGTGGAAGAGGGCCAGAGACAGACAACTTCTGTAACTCCAGTGAGGAACCAAGCTGAACTCACTGCATCAAGTCAATTCTGATTCATAGAGACCTTATAGGGTTTTCAAGGCTGTAGACCGTTACAGAAGCAGCCAGCCACATCTTTCTCCTGAGGAGTGGCTGGTGGGTTCAAACTGCTGACCTTCTGGTTAGCAGCCAACTGCTTTAACCACTGGTACCACCACGGTTCCTTCCAGTGCGGAAGGAGGGCCTGAAATAACAGAAGCAGCTGGAGTCCCTGGATGGTGCAAACAGTGAACGCCCTTGGCTGTTATTTGAAAGGTTCTACTCTGACACACGTTGGGTCGCCATGAGTCAGATTCAACCCTGTGACAACTGGTTTTAGCTGGAGTAGAGCAGGGATCTGAGGTTTAAGTGACAGAACTTGATCTGTTTGTTTTACGGGGGTGGGAAAGAAGACCAGTGAGTTCAGGAGAATGGCCTTATCTTTAGTGTAGGCCACTGGTGGACGGTGAGGCTGCTCACCCAGACAGGAACAGAGGAGGAATAAGACCAAACAGAAGGATGAGCTCGGTTTGGGCCATGAGGAACTGTGGCCACGTGGAACCTAAGCAGCCACAGGGACAGTGAGTAACACTGCCAAGCAAGCAGCTGCGTGTGGGATCCAGAGCTAAAGAAGGATGTCTACGCCAGAGAGAGCTGGAAGACGTCTCCACGTAGTTGTCTCACTGCAGCAGCAATGACCCTGACCTTTGTTTAGTCCTGTGCATCTGTGTTATTGTTGTTGGGTGCTGTCAAGCTGATTCCGACTCATAGTGACCCCATGTGACACAGTAAAACTGCCCCATCGGGTTTTCTAGGCTGTAATCTTTATTGGGGCAGATCGCGAAGTCTTTCTCCCACAGAACTGCTGGGCGGGTTCAAAGCACCAACCTTTTGGTTAGCAGTCGAGCACTTAACCATTCCACCACTAGGGCTCCTGACCCAGGCCCAATTGTTTCAACAGCATACAATCACATAGTTCAGAAACCAGGAAGTCACACATGATTAAGCCAGAGTTGCAGAGGTCCCTCCCATCCCTGCCCCCTACCAACCAGTACTCCCCCACCATTCCCCGTACAAGTAACAACTGTTTTTAGTTCCTTCTGTAACTTTTGGGGTTCCTTTATGCAGATTTAAGCAAACAAGGACTCTTCTTTTTCCACCCCTCCCCCCCTTATACCAAACAGGTAGCCCACTCTGCATGCTCTCCCGCACCTTGGCTACTCATTTAACATACCCTGGGGTTTGTTCATAGTTCAGAGACCACCCACATTCGGTTTTCTAGTGTACAGTTATCCACATGTTGTTACACTCTGAAGTTATATAGGGATGACCATTTGAGCCGTTTCTGGTATTTTGCTACTATTAATGCTCCAAATAACCTTGCACATGACCTTTAATACAGGCACAGGAATATCTATAAACTCCCCAAAGTGAAACTTCAGCTCAAAGACAATACCCCAGCCCTATTTCCCAGGGCACTTTAGTTACCCTTTGCTGGTAACTAAATAAATTCTGCTTAAGCACTTGGCTGCTAACAGAAAGGCTGGTGGTTCTAAGCTGCCCAGTGGCTCCACGGAAGACAGACCTGGCGATGCGCTCCCATGAAGATTACAGCCTAGGACACCCTATAGGATAGTCCTACTCTGTCACGTGGGGTCACAATGAGTTGGAATAGGCTTGACGGCACCCAACATTTAGATGACACACTTTAACAGGGACTGGAATGATGACATCTGCTGTCCTCAGGACTTTGCTGCCATTCCCGCTGGCTTCGTGCAGCTCAGACAGGACCTGGACGATGAAGGTGGTGGCTCGCCACAGGTAAAACGATGCTGAAGGTTATTCTCTGTCAAATATTCACCTACCTCTGACTGTCTGTGTGGACCTTAGCCAGACCTGTGATACTGCACACTCATTATAATCTTAGAAGGAAAAGAAATCAGCTCAGGTCATTAGAAAACCTTATTGCTCTGTGGATAATCATATGGAACAAAATTGTGATATTAAATCCTAGCATCTGAAAGAACTGCTATACAGCTATTTCCTGATGTCCAGAGCTATATGTAGGAGACAATCTATTAAGTTTATTTTGTTTTCTCTAATGAAAATTGTTTTTGGAAATGGAATGTGGCTAACTGCCTCCTTTGCCATGAGACCAGAAGAACTGGATGGTGCCTGGCTACCATTACTGAACATTGTGATCAAAGATTCTTTAGAGAAATCCTAACCAAAATGGGGGAAAATATAGAACAGATTTCAAATTCTCATGGAATCCAGTCTTGCTGGAGTCACTGAGGCTGGATTAACACCCAAAACTATTGCTCTGAGAAAATCTTTAAACCGTATACCAAAAACATCCCCCAAAGTCTTCTTTAAACCGAATAGTTCGGCTTAATTGATAAAGAGTGTCTGCCTTGAGCATTGTGTTCTTTTAAGATCTATTTATATAGGTCAAATTGACAACAACTAGTTGAAAGATTAGATAGGAAACTTAGGGGGCAGCGAGTTTATGTTAATGGTGGAAGAACAATAGGAAATGGAGGGTGAGAATGGTTATACAACTCAAAGAATGTAATCCATGTCACTGAATTGTACATGCAGAAACTGTTGAACTGGTGTTATGTTTTGCTGTATATATTCTTAACAACAACAACAAATAAGATAAATTAAAATCAAAACAAAAAAACCCTAAGTACTTCCACCGGAACATTCTGGGTAGTGGTTCTCAAGGTGTTGGAAGCCAGATCGACAGCATCGGTTATCACCTGGGTACTTGCTAGAAATGCCACTTCTCAGGCCTTACCCACACCAGTACTGAATGGGGAACTCTGGGTGTGAGGCCCAGCAACCTGTGGCTTAACAAGCCTCCTGGTGATTCTGGTGCACCCTAAATTTGAAATCCACTGCTTTAGCCACGTAGCTGAGTTAAAAGAAAAGCAGTATCTCCACCCTTTCAGAAATGCTCAGCAGCTTCTAGAAGAATAAAACGAAAGCTTGTATGTTATTGGGGGAAAGGCTTAATTCAAAAAATGCAAGCTGAACTCTTAAAAGCTCTCCTTCTTCATACTTGTATCTATTAGCCCAGCAGCTGATCAGTTCATAAACACCTGACAATGCCGAGCCAAGAATCTGCTGCCAGCCATTTTCCATCTTTTCTGAACTCTGCACTTCTGGAAGCTGTTTTGCCATTTAGGATATCTGGGGCTGGGGGAGGGTGGTTGGTGGTGAGAGGATGCTAACTCCAGAGACCTTCAGATGAACTCCTTCTTGATGTTATTACGTACAAATGACCCACAAGACTCCACACACATGCAGAAAAACTATTCTCATCTTACACTGGGAAAGAAAAATAAAGAAAGCTTTATGTTATTGATCTAGTAAGCTAACGTATCTTCTTCACCATACCTATATGCCAACACAACTCAATTCACCGGTCCCCAACACAGTTTCTCTACTTACACAAATGGCTTTTCTCCGGTGTGCGTCAGGGCGTGGCGGCTCAGATGGTAGTCCCTGATGAAGGCTTTGCTGCAGCCCTCATAGTCACAAACAAATGGTCTCTAGCAGGAAGAAGAGAAAATACACGTAAGCCCTGCCCTAGTGAGAGTGCAAACACTGGTCTTACTTAATAGCCTTAACTGTTTCATAGGCAAGTCATAAGGACCCCTGGTGGTGCAGTGGTTAAGCACTTGGCTGCTAACCAAAAGGTCAGTGGCTCAAACCCACCAGCTCCTCTGGTAGCTTTCAGCCTAGAAAAAAAACCCTATGAGGCAATTCTACTCTGTCATATAGGGTCGCTATGAGTCAGAAGGAAACCCTGGTGGTATAGTGGTTAAGAACTATGGCTGTTAACCAAAATGTCGGCAGTTCAAATCCACGAGGCACTCCCTGGAAACCCTACGGGGCAGTTCTACTCTGTCCCGTGGGGTTGCTATGAGTTGGAATTGACTCAATGGCAAGAGTTTTTTTGTTTTTTTTTTAATGAGTCAGAATCGGCTCCATGGCACACAACAAAAACAGGCAAAGCCGTGGACTACCATCGCCAGAGAGTGTTGTTGGTTACCTACTACACATGCCAAGGCAACATTTTTCTGCATAGAGTTTCACAATAACACAAATATCGTAACTTCTCACAGAGTCACTCTAGGCAAATCCTGCTCTAAATACGATTTGAAATAAGCAGGCAGCCTTCAGAGTAGTAGTGCAGCATGTTTACCTGTCCTAGCCTGGCACCGGGCTTCAACAGCCAACCCCCTCTTAGAGATCGCCTGTATGCACTTACGCTGCCCATCGCCACAATCTCCACCCACAGCACGATCTAACCTGTCCAAAGCCAAGGCCGGAAGAACCCACAGGTTGTCTCAGCCTGGACAAGCACTGGGCATGTGCTTAGAGAATGCCAGGCACAGCTACAGGAAAAGGACTCTCACCTGCAACTCAGTCAACTAACATAATATAGTTCATAAAGTTTATGTTCTATATCCTGGTGAGTAGTATCTGGGCTCTTAAAAGCTTGCAAGTAGCTATCTAAGATACAACTACTAGTCTCTACTCAACTGCAGCAAAAGAGAAAGAAGGAAACCAAGGACTCAAAGAAGAAACTAGTCTACAGGACAAAGAGTCTACACAAACCGCAGTCTCGGCTACCCTGAGACCAGAAGAACTAGATGGTGCCCACCTACCACTACCGACCATTCTGATCAGGGACACAAAAGATGGACGCTGACAGGATGGGAGAAAAATGTGAAAGAGAAGCTCAAATTCTTTAAAAAAGTCAAACTACTGGGCCAGTTGAGACTAGAGGAATCCCCAAGACTACTGCCCTGAGATGCTCTTTCAACCCTGAACCAAAACTAGCCCCTGGGATCACTTTTTAGCTAAATAATTGATTGGGCCACAAAATAAAGAATATCACCTCTGAGTACTGTGCTTCTTTAAAAAATCTACATGAAACCAAATGGTCAACAATTACTTTAAAACAAAGATGAGAATGTAAGGGGGCAGGGAAACTAGATTAATGGAAATGGAACAAGTAGATGGGAAATAAAGAGAATGTTCACACCTTGTGAGGAATGTAAGCAATGTCACTGAACAACTTGTGTAGAAATTACTGAATGGGAACCCAAACTGCTTTGTAAACCTTCACTGAAAATACAGTAAAATACTATTTAAAACAAAGGTGTCATGCCTGATAGACCTCACAGGTGCCTCTGGCCAAGCAAAGCAAACAGCTCACAGTCCTAACTGCAACCACCTGGGACCCAGAAATTGGGAAGGGTGCTCCAATCTGAACCTACAGGGAAAACCAAAACACTTCCCCAGATAACCAGTTTTGCTTCTCTCACCACAGAAAGCATACTGACTGCAGATAAGGTAGTGACACTGAGACCACAGCAGTCCAGGAGGGAGATAGCGACGCCTGGAATGGCTGTACTAGTAGCCAATGCTCTGGAAAGGTGTGGTGGTGGAGGGACTGAAACCATGCACATATTTACAGATTACGGGCATGCTGGCTGGCCCAGATTCAAGATAAAAGAAAGGGAAAGGGCTGTTTATTAAGGCCCAAGCCCATGTGAAGGGTGTGTGGTCCTAAAATATGGGCTCTTGTCCACTTCCTCAGTTCTGCTTCAATGGTCAGGAGTCAAAACTGAACACATACGGAAAATGAATCCTGATGGCGCAGCCCTTAAGGGCTCAGTTGCTAACCAAAAGGTAAGCAGTTCGAATCCACCAGCTGCTCCTTGGAAACCACAGTCTCAGCTACCCTGAGACCACAAAAACTAGACGGTGCCCGGCTACCACTGCTGACCATTCTGATCAGGGACCCTAAAGATGAACCCTGATAGAATGGGCCAAAAAAAACTTTGTTTTTTAGTTCTACTCTGTCCTATACGGTCGCTGTGAGTCGGAATGGACTCAACTGCAAGGGGTCGAGTCCAAAAGTTGGAGGTTCAGTCCACCCAGCGGCACCTCAGAAGAAAAGCCCGGCAATCTACTTCCAAAAAATTAGCCACCGAAAACCCTATGGAACAGTTCAAGAGTAGGAATCGACTGCACGTAACTGGTGGTTCGGGATCCACGCACAAAGCAGGGCTTGAAAGCCGCCTGCCACGCCACCAGCTCTCACTAGTCCCCGGAACTGGCCGCCACGCCCACGTGGCCTGCGCACTCCCAGGGTAGGGGTGGGCGCCCTGGCCGGCCGCCCGGCCTGCCGGGGCTCATTACCTCCCCCGTGTGCTTGCACAGGTGCGCGTCTAGCTTCCAGGCCTTGTTGTAATTGGCGCTGCAATCCGGGAAGGAGCAGATGAACCTCCTGGGGACCACGCGGGGCGGCGGGGCGAGCGCTGGGCTCTCGCCGGCCGCCGTGAACGCGTCTGCGATGGTCAGGGACGACACTACCTCGGCGACAGAGGCCGGCGGCTCCAGGGCGCCACGGCCTCCGCGCCCCGGCCAGGCGCGCAGCCACGTACAGTGCAGAGGTGCCCGCGGCGAGCCCTGAGGCCGACCCACGCGCGGCGCGGCGCACTTCCGGGTCCGCGGCGGGCGGCGGCGATGACGGAGCGCGCGGGGAGCAGGTCCCGCCCCGCCCCGCCCGGCGCCTCGCGCTGCGCATGCTCGGGGAGGCCCCGCCCCGGCGCCCGCCCCATCTGAGTGAGTTCGGGGCACAGGGGCGCCACGAGGTCGGTGCTCGGCGTGGCGAGGAGAAGGCAGCGGGCAGGTTGGGGTTCCTCCTAAAAGGAGCGCTTCCCTGGCACAGTGTAGATCCCGAGGCATTGCTTAATGTGACTGCTTCGCATTTCCTCTACCCTCTTCAAAGTAGTAACCTTGCGTTTAAACTGGTTGTTCCTAGCACGGAAACCCTGGTGGCGTAATGGTTAAGTGCAACGGCCGCTAACCAAAGGGTCCGCAGTTCGAATCCTCCAGGCGCTCCTTGGAAACTCTGTGGGGTAGTTCTACCCTGTCATATAGGGTCGCTGTGAGTCGGAGTTGACTGGACGGCACTGGGTTTGGTTTGGTTTGGGTTCTTAGCACGTTTCTCAGTCTCTCAACTCTGTTGTTGGGTGCTTTTGAGTCGATTGCGACTCACAGCGACCGTGTAGAACAGAGTAGAGCTGCGCCGTTGGGTGTCTAAGGCTGTTACCTTTACTGAAGCAGACTGCCACATCTTTCTGCTGCGCTCCTGGTGGGCTCGAACCCTTTGGTTAGCTGCTGAGGGCTTCGCCACGGAGCCACCGGGGCTCCTTCTTGTCTACTTTAGGAATTCATTTTCTTCTATGCTTTCTACTTCCTCTTAGAACCCAAGACAAAACCAAAACCAAACCCGCTGGCGTGGAGTAGTGTCGACTCACCGGCTCCACGGAAGAAAAGACCAGGTGTCAGCTCTCAGTAAAAATTATAGCCTTGGAAACCCTGTGAGGCAGTTCTACTCTGTCATATAGGGCCACTATGAGTTGCAGCCGACTTGATGGCAACAGTTTTGGAATCTTTAAGGAAGGTCCCTGTGTGGCGAAAGGCCTGGTGATTTCCCATAAAGATCGCACCCAAGAAAACCCTGTGGCGTAGTTCTATTCTGTAATACATAGGGTTGTCATGAACTGGAACTGACTCGATGGCAATTTTTTTTTTTTTTTTTAATATCTTTAAGGAAGCAGATCTCCAGGCCCTTCCTCCATGGCACTGACAGATGAGTCTGAACCGCCAGCCTTTATGTTAGTAGTCAAAGACAAATCCAGCCACAGGGCAGTGGTTCCTAAATTTAGCTGCACTTTAGAATTACCTGGAAGTATTTAAAAAATTCCAAAGCCCGGGGGCGTACTCCAGAGCACTGAAATCTGCAATTGCTAGAGGTGGGGCCCAAGTATTTTTAGAAACTGCTCAGGTGATTCCAACAGGCAGAAAAGATTGCAAGCACTGCCCTAAGGCTTGGCTACTCAAAGTAGCACCAGCAACACCTGGGAGCTTGCTAGGACTCAGAATCTCAGGCCCACCTCAGACCCCCATGAAGCAGGGAGCTGGCTCTCCACGTATTTGATGCATATTCAAATCTGAGAAGCACTGTTAGTTAGAAGTGTGACTGAGTATGGGCAGCCTACTTTATCCCACCCTGCTTTATAGGGACCACATATTTAAAGGGTGAGGGCACCAGTGACAGAATGGGTTCTCTGATGTTCTACCAGGGAAGTATTTTTCACATTCCAAGTCATTCCAAATCATTAAACAAGCCCCTGCCTGAATATGATTAACAAGTCCCTGGTGGTGCAGTGGTGAAACGCTGAGCTGGTAGCCGAAAGGTCAGTGGTTGGAACCCACCAGCCGTTCCGTGGGAGAAATACGTGGCAGTCTGCTTCCATAAAGATAACAGCCTTGGAAACCCTACAGAACAGTTCTACTCTTTCCTGTAGGAAAAATGTGTTGGAATCGACTGGACAGCAATGTGTTTTTTTGTTTTTTTTTGGCAGAGGAGTGCAGTTTTGAAAACAAGCCAGAGCTAACTTCATGCTCACTCCTGAGACTCATCTGTAAGGTGGGAGCAGTGATAACATCAACTGTCTCATAGGGTGTCAGGAGGATGGTGAGAGGCTGTGCTCACCTGTTGCTCTCCTTCTTTGCCTTCCAGCCCCTCCCCGGGGAAGAAGTCTGCACACGTCGCTTCTCCAACTCTGGAAGTCCCTCCCTTGTGTTAGTTTTAGCTTCTCCTGCCCATGTCCACTGGCCGCTAGGCCCCATACAGTGAGCCTGTGGCCCTCCTTCTGCCTCCGTGACATCTCCTGTCTCCCTGGCCAATTGTTTTCGCTTTCAGAGCATGGTACCCACATTTTCTTGTCCCGCTCTGTGCCCCTATGTTTCATAGTGGGGAAAGCAGGGTTCTGAGCCTCAGTCACCTGACTTTGTATTCTAACTCTAAGTTTATTAACTGTAGGGCCTTGGATAGGAGCCCGGGTGGTGCAGTGGTTAAGCGCTCAGCTGCTAACCGAGAGGTCGGCAGTTTGAACTCATCTAGTGGCTCCGCAGGAGAAAGACGTGGCGACCTGCTCCCATTAAGAGTCCCATTAAAAAAAACAAACCCGTTGACATCAAGTCGATTCCGACTCATAGTGACCCATAAAGATTACAACCTAGAAAATCCTACAGGACAATTCTACTGTATCACACAAGGCCGCTATGAGTCGGAATCGACTAGTCAACACACAACAACAACAACAAGGACCTTGGATAAGGTCCTTTGAGTCTCTTTTCACGCCTTTAAATGGGGGCTGATAGTACCCACCCTTTTGGGTTGATGTTAGAATTAAATGACATTAACAATGGTTCTTTTTATAATGTGCCACCCACAGTGCTAGACACGTGTCCACTAGCCTTCAGTTCTCTCAGCAACTCTCCTGTAAAGCAGCTAATCAGGATCCAGGCCATGCCACATGCTCAATGAATCAGGCTCCAGGCCGTGCCACATGCTCAATGAATCAGGCTCCAGGCTGTGCAGCAGATACACATGGATCCATGGCTCCAACTCTTTCCTCTCTGCAGTTTACTCCAGTCCCCATTGGGTTTCCCCAACATCCCACATTTCTAAATGCCAAATGGATGTTTTTTAACTTAAAGATCAAGCATTCACCTCAAACTCAACATTATTTGTACGTCAAACGCTGTCACTGTCCCAGTCCAACTACACCTCCTCCTTTCCTCTCTCCTTGTCAACGGTGACACAATCCTGTCTACCAGCCATGAAAACTTAAACAGTTGTTCTCAACTCACTACATATTAGAATCACCCAGGAGCTTTTGACAATAAGGATGCCTGGGTCCCACCCAAGGAGTCCTGGTGGCACCGTGCTTAAGTACTCGGTTGCTAACTGAAAGGTTGGCAGTTCAAACCTGCCAGTGGCTTTGTGGAAGAAAAGACCTGGTGATCTTCTCCTGTAAAGATTACAGCCTAAGAAACCCTATGTCACATACGGTTGCTAGTATTTGCAATTGACTTGACGGCAACGGGTGTGGTGTGGTTTTGGGTCTCACCCAAACCAGGTAAATCATTGTCTCTGAGTCCAGGTGGAGAACCACAGACAAAACCCCTTGCTCTTCCCTCTGCCCTGCCTAGGCCAGGCCAGCTTTGGCACCTGCCGTTCCCATTCCCCTCTCACCTTCTGCTCAGGGTTTCTGTGCCCTTCACCTAGACACTGAAACAGCCTCTCAACAGGCTTCCCTTTTGCCGTCTCCTGCCCATGGCTGCCAGTATCATCTCCTAAAACGGCTGAGACTTGGTAAGTTTAAGTTTGCAAGGCTAGTATTTGCAAAGCATTTTTATTCCTCTTAGCTAGGGCATTGTTAGCTGGCGTCAAGTTGGCCCCCAACTCATGGTGACCTCATGCACAACAGAACAAAACATTACCTGGTCCTGTGATGCTCGTGATCAGTTGTGGATCAGACTATTGTGATCCAAGTGATTTTCATTGGCTGATTTTTGGAAGTAGATCACCAGGACTTCCTAGTTGGTCTTAGCCTGGAAGCTCTGCTGAAACCTGCTCAGCATTGTAGGAATATGTAAACCTCCACTGACAGATGGGTGGTGGCTGCACTCGAAGTGCACTGGCCAGGAATCAAACCCAGGCCACCTGCATGAAAGGCAAGAATTCTACCATTGACTGCCACTGCCTCCACTCTGAGCTATAGTTCTTGCAATTCAGGTAACAGCACTCACATGGGAAATGGGGTCCCTGAGCTCAGGCCTCCTGCAGGACGCTCCTACCCTAGGCACAATTCCAGGCTCAGATCAAGTCCTGCTACCTCCAGATAAGCCTTACCTGACTACTGCAGACCCTGCCCATTTTTTCCCTTTGACCTTTTGTAACCCTTTCTTTAAGGAGCTCTGGTGGTGCAATGGTTGTTTGGCTGCTAGTCCAAAGGTTTGAATTACCCAGCTGCTCCTTGGGAGAAAAGACCTGGCAATCTACCCCCGCAAATAGTATAGCCTAACCAAAAGCTAAGAAGTTTCCTAAACACAACCAAACACTTTGAGGGACAAAGTAGCAGGGACTTCGGTCTGGGGATCATGGTTTCAGGCAACATCTAGGGCAATTGGCTTAACAAAGTCTATGAAGAAAATGTTCTGCATCCTGCTTTGGTGAGTGGCGTCTGGGATCTTAAAAGCTAGCAAGCAGCTATCTAAGATGCATCAATTGGTCCCAACCCACCTGGAGCAAAGGAGAATGAAGAACACCAAAGACACAAGGAAAATATTAGCACAAGACACAAAAGGGCCACATAAACCAGAGACTCCATCAGCCTGAGACCAGAAAAATGAGACGGTGCCCAGCTACCACCAATGACAGCCCGGACAGGGAACACAACAGAGGTTCCCTGACAGAGCGGGAGAAAAGTGTGGTGCAGAACTCAAATTCATGTAAAAAGACCAGACTTAATGGTCTGACTGAGACTGGAGGAACCCTTGAAGCCGTGGCCCCCCAGGTGCTCTTTTAACCCAGAACTAAAACCCTTCCCGAAGCCCACTCTTCAGACAAAGATTAGACTCAACTATAAAACATAAAATAATACTCGTGAAGGGTGTGTTTCTTAGTTCAGGCAGATACACGAGACCAAATGGACGGCTCCTGTCCTGAGGCAGGATGAGAAGGCAGAAAGGGACAGGAGCTGGTTGGATGGACACGGGAAACCTGGGATGGAAAGGGGGAGTGTGCTGTCACATTATAGGGATTGCAACTAGTGTCACATAACAATACGCATATAAATTTTTGTATGTGAAATTAACTTGAGCTGTAAGCTTTCATCTAAAGCACCATTAAAAAAAAAAATTACAGCGTAAAAACCCTATGGGGCAGTTCTACTCTGCACATGGGGTCACTGTGAATTGGAATCGACTTGACGGCGCACAACCACAACAAGCCCTGAGTAGCGCAAACAGTTAATCACTCAACTACTAGCCAAAAGGTTGGCCATTGAACTTACCCAGAGGCGCCTCAGAAGAGAGGCCTGGCAATATGCTTCCAGAAGGTCACAGTCTTGAAAATCCTATGGAGCAGTTCTACTCTGTTGCATGGGGTTGCCATGAGTTGGAATCCACTCAACAGCAACAAACAATAACAACTTTCCGTAGCTCTGAGTAGACAGTCCTGGAATGTGTTGGGTCATTTTTAGCTACTCAGGCATATAGTTTCCTATTTCCCCAATCTTGATTTAATGTCTGTAAGGGCAGGGACTGGATCACATTATCTTTGAATCATCAGTAACAAAGTGACTTGCATACAGTCGGGGCTAACCTTATTATTTGTTAGCCAAATGACAATAACCACAAACCCATTGTGCGAAATTTAAAGGTTTTATGTAAATATCTTCATCGAGGAATCTTTAGTGTTCGAGGAACATAATCTCACTCAAACTAACCCAAGTAAAACGGATTTATTGTAAGGTTTCAAGGGAATCTCACTGAATCACTTGTAGAAAGACCTTATAGGAACAGAGACTTGTCCACAGGAGGGTCCATTTCTCACTCCGCAGGTAGTCTCCAGGTTACCAACATCCGATTTACAACCTGTGGTTACGAACCAACCTCCCATAAAGCCTATTACATTAAAAATTCAAAGTTGGTTTGAACCAAAAATGGTTCATAACAAAGGGTTGCTACTTTGCAACAGGCATCAAAACATTATTATTATTATTGCACTATTATGTTAAAGATGTTTGTATAGGGAAGTATTTCTTTGATGTCTTTTATGCATAGAAATGTACTCTGTATACGAAGACAAACATTGGACTAACTGACTTTAGGTAGGGACTGTACCCAACTCTTCCGACTAAAGTACAAAATTGACTTAAGGACAGATTTAGGAACAGAACTAGTTCGTAATCTGGGAACTGCCTGTATTACTATTTGGATCGGCTATGCTCCTTAGCCTCACTCTTCCTTTGCTTTCCACGCATCTCTTGGTCTACTTCATTCATTTTTCTATGCATGCGTGCGTATGCCTGTGTGTGTCTTGCTATCTCTCTCTCGCTTCGGCTTCAGGTCCTCACAGTCTCAGGTCTCTGATCATCTCTGCCTGGCTCTCCACTCTTTTCTCTCGTTCTTCTAGAAGGCTCTGCATTTCTGCCCTTGTGATTGTGGCTTCCTGGCCTGGCTCCTTAACTCTCCATAGCTAATGACTCCTGAAAGAGAATCTTTGGTCCACCTGGGGTTCAAGCTTTTCCCTCAGGCCCAGCCAGCTTCAGTCTGGAGGGGATAAGACTGTGGCTCCCACAGATCAAGCCAAAACGTTGACATATACAGAACTACAGCATTACTGGCCTCAGTTGTTCAGCCACCTTTTGCCGTGTGACTTTGATCCTCCCGTAAAGGAGGGTGAAGTGATGGCCTCACCATAGACTCTGAGCTCACCACGTGACTTGCTTTGGCCACTAGGACTGTTGGAAGGGAGGGTGTGCCGGTTTCAAGCCTTAGGCCTCAAGCAGGAGAGCCTGCGTGTTGCTCTGTTGTGCCGCTCCTATTGCTTCGAGGAGGACATCTCTGAATCAGCCTGTCCCGGGAAGAGGAAGGAGACCGAGGGTGCCCAGCATAGGCTAGCCTTCCATCAGCTGACACTCAGCCAATCCACAGATCCCTGACAATAAATGGTCTTAAGCCAATGAGGGTTTTTTTGTTTATTTTTCTCCAATTACTTTAAAAAATACATACATAGCAAATTGTTTGCCTTTAAGCCATTTTTAACTTGGTATGGTATGCAGTGATTTTTGTGGCAATAGCTAACTGACATACCATCTTAACCCTCAGCCAATAAATGTGCTCAAGCATCTTTTTTTTTTAACTTTTATTGAGCTTCAAGTGAACGTTTACAAATCAAGTCAGACTGTCACATGTAAGTTTATATACATCTTACTCCTTACTCCCACTTGCTGTCCCCCTAATGAGTCAGCCCTTCCAGTCTCTCCTTTCGTGACAATTTTGCCAGCTTCCAACTCTCTCTATCCTCCCATCCCCCCTCCAGACAGGAGATGCCAACACAGTCTCAAGTGACCACCTGATATAATTAGCTCACTCTTCATCAGCATCTCTCACCTACCCACTGTCCAGTCCCTTTCATGTCTGATGAGTTGTCTTCGGGGATGGTTCCTGTCTTGTGCCAACAGAAGGTTTGGGGACCATGACCGCCGGGATTCCTCTAGTCTCAGTCAGACCATTAAGTATGGTCTTTTTATGAGAATTTGGGGTCTGTATCCCACTGATCTCCTGCTCCCTCAGGGGTCCTCTGCTGTGCTCCCTGTCAGGACAGTCATCGATTGTGGCTGGGCACCAGCTAGTTCTTCTGGTCTCAGGATGATGTAGGTCTCTGGTTCATGTGGCCCTTTCTGTCTCTTGGGCTCTTAGTTGTCGTGTGACCTTGGTGTTCTTCATTCTCCTTTGCTCCAGGTGGGTTGAGACCAATTGATGCATCTTAGATGGCCGCTTGTTAGCATTTAAGACCCCAGACGCCACATTTCAAAGTGGGATCAAGCATCTTTTTAAAAAAGCCAACACAAAACTGCCTTTCCCGTCCCTGTGATTCCCGTCTATCCATTACGTGCTCTCCCGCCTTCCCTTCACAGCCCCCATCACCTCCCATTCCCTTACTGAAAAGAATAGTCTGTGCTGTTTCTTCTTCTTCTCTGCCTAGTCATACTTTTATCATCAGCATCCAAAAAAAAAAAAGGGACAAAACCAAACCTGTTGCCCTCAAGTCCATTCTGATTTGTAGTGACCCTATTGGACAGAGTAGAACTGCCCTATAACTCAGCTGCTAAGCAAAATGTTGGCAGCTTGAATCCACCAGCCGCTCCTTGGAAAACTGATGGGGCAGTTCTACTCTGTCTTATAGGGTCGCTATCAGTCGGAATACTCGATGGCTACGGGTTTGGTTGGGGTTTTCGGTTTAATCTTTATGGGAGCAAACTGCCACATCTTTCTCCTGTGAAGCTGCTGGTGGATTCAAACCACCGACCTTTTGGTTAGCAGCTGAGCACTTAACCATTGTGCTACCAGGGCTCCTATGATCATCAACATTATTATTAAAGAAAAATTTAAGCAAACTCAAAAATAGAGCAAATAGTACAATAAACCCCTATGGACCCATCGCCCAGCTTCATTAACCATCTTTTTTTTTTTTTTTCATTCTTGTTTCATCTGACTGCCTCTATTCCCTACCTCCACTGCCTTTTGTTTTTTTTGCTGGAATATTTTAAATCAGTCCAATATCATCGCATTTTACTGTACATACTTTGGTAAGTATTTCTAACAAAAAATGTGTGCATGTATGTGTGTGTGTGTACATCTCCAATTATCATACCCCAAAATGAACAATAGTTCCTGAAAATTATCTAATGCCCACAAACCCTCCAACTCAGCATATTCAAAACTGCTCTCCTCTTTCCCCGCCCCTCCTCCAGGGTCTTCCTGTCTTGGTTAGTGACACCACCATTCACCCAGCTGCCACAAACCTGACTGAACCCATGGCTTCTCCCTTTCCCTCACTCCCCATGTTTATTGAATGGTCCATTGCCATTGCTTTTACCTCCCCATCTTTAATCACACCCAAGTGAGGCCCTGGTCCTTCTAGTTCCCATGGTGTGTTGTGAGTGGTCAGGGCTCAGATCAGTCTATTCTCCAGCCGTGTAGAGAGAATTCTGGTCAGGAGCTCTTCTCCCCCAAAACCTCAGCAGATCTCTCCAGCTCTCCCCAATTATCCCATTAAAAAACTTAGTCTTTCTAAGACCAACTGAGCCGCTCCGATTTTTCTTAGGAGTAGAGCATAAAAACCCAAACCCATTGCTGTGGAATCTATTCCAACTCGTGGGTACCCTATAGGACAGAGTAAAGCTGACCCATAGGGTTTCCAAGGCTGTAATCTTTACGGAAGCAGACTGTCGCATCTTTCTCCTGTGGAGCAGCTGATGGGTCTGAACCTCTGACATTTTGGTTAGCAGCCGAGAACTTTAACCACTACACCATCAGGGTTCCTTACGAGTAGAGCAAATACAAGACCAAATTAGCTTCCCCTCTCACCACATTCCACCCAACAAGTGCAGGAGAATTAACTTCAGAAAGAAGTTCCATAAAATGGAAAGCTAAAGTTCCCTCCAGGTCTAACATTCTGTGACTCTAGGACAGGAGAATCATAGAATGTTATCTTTATGTCATCTGCACAATGAGGAACTAGTGAGAGATGTTTTGAGCCAGAGCCTGGCAGGATAAATGTGATACTTCTGGTTCAAACATTCTATGATAAGAAAGAGGGAGATAGTGATACATTTTAGAGCTAAAGTCTGAGAGGACAACTATGGTGCTAAAGAAAAAGAGTGTGTATAGGAGAATTAGAAGGAAGAGCCCTGGAGTCAGGGAATCCAGCTAAGAGACCACTAGAATCAGCAGAGTGGAAGGTCTGGACTCAAGATGGTGACCATGGACCAGAAAAAAGGGGGCATATGGGCAAAAAGGCATTTCAGTGAGGGTGCTTAGAAGTATGGATGGGCTTTGGAGTTTGGCAGACCTAACCTTTTTTCTTTTTAATAATTTATTTTATTTTTGTTATTGTTGTTGAAAATATATACAACAGAACATACATCAATTCAACAGTCTCTACATGTACAATTCAGTGACATTGATTACATTCTTCAAGTTGTGCAATCATCCTCACCCTCCTTTCCCAAATTATTCCTTCCCCGTTAACATAAACTCATTGCCCCTCAGCTTCCTATCTAATCTTTTCAGTTGCTGTTGTCAATTAGATCCCATATAGATAGTTCTTGGCAATGCTCAAGGCAGACATTCTTTACTAGTTAAGCTAAAATGTTGTTTGGTTTTAAGAAAACTTCAGGGGATATTATTGGTTTAAGCTTTAAAGATTCTCTCAGGGCAACAGTTTCAGGGGTTCACCTCAGTGGCTCCAGAAAGTCCAGATTCCATGAGAATTTGAAGTTCTTTTCTCATTTTCCTCCTTTTGATCGAGATTGGAAGATCTGACTTTGAATTCTGGCTCTACCATTGACTATTTGACCTTACTCCAATTATTAATCTCTCTGAACTTCATGTTATCTGCACAATGGGGATAATTATATCTGAGCCACAGGTTGTTGTGAGAATGAAATGAAATTATTACTTCACGTGAGATGCTTAGCACAGGGCTTGGCCTGGAGTCAGTACTCAAAAAATAGTAGCCTTTATTTTTTCCCCACCTGCTACTGATTTATGCCTTCCATCCTTAAAGTAGACTTGTAGTTGACAGACTTCGAAGATGGCCTCTAGTGATCTCCACTTCCTGGTGTTCATGTGTTGCACAAGTACCCTGCCCTGTCAGTGTGGACTGGACCTAGGGACTTGCTTCTAACTGATAGAAGACAGCAAAGGTGATTGGATGTGATTAGGTTACAAAAGATTTTGACTTCCTCCTTGCTAGTAGAATCTCTTTTATTACCTTCCTGGCTCACACACTTTGATGAAGCAAGCTGCCATGTTGGAGAGGCCCATGTGGCAAGAGGCCCGTATGGCTGACAGCCAGCAAGGAACTGAGACTCTCAATGCAACAGTCCAGGAAGAAGTGCATTCTGCCAACAACCATGTGAGCATGGAAGCAGATCCTCCCAAATGAGACTCTTGAAGTGGGTGACACCTTGAGTGCACCTGAGAGAGACCATGAAAAGAGGACCCATCTGAGCCATGCCCAGACCGACCACCCACAGAAACTGTGAGATAATATATGTGTGTCAGTTTAAGCCACTAAGTTTTGGGGTAATTTGTTACACAGCATAACTAATACATAGAGTGAAATTCTTTTACTCCCCAAAGTCACTCTAGACCTAGCTGTTCTGAACTCACGCTAAGAAAAGAGCATTTGACCAATAGGAGTTCTGGTAGGAAAGGGTAGGCTGGGGTGGGCTCTGAATCCAGCGATTTCATAAAGTTTTCTCTAACCAGAAATCAGACACATAGACTGTGACAAGAATGGGTGTAAGTGGTAACTACAGAATACCTCAAATGTGGACTGTCTTGGAAAACACTCAGTGTGTGGTCCCTCTTATTCCAATTTTACTCTTATCTCCAACTTTAACTTCTTCCGGGTTTGTCCAGCTAAGACCATTACACTTGAGGGTCAGGCAAAGAACCAGGACCTCACCCCTGCAAAACACCTTTGAAGTAAAAAAGCAGAACCACACACTCAGCTTCTTCTTTCATGGGCAACGTGGCGTGGTATAAAGACCTTTGGACTGGACCCCAACTGGCATGAACTACTGGTGGCACAGTGGTTAACAGCATGGCTGCTAACCAAAGGTCATTGTTCGAAACCACCAGCTGCTCCTTGGAAACCCTATGGGGCAGTTCTACTCCATCCTTTAGAGTCGCTATGAGTTGGCATTGCCTTAACGACAATGGGTTCGTTTTGGTTTTGGGACCAGGACCTAGCACATGGTAAAGCTTGCTCCATGAAGTCCACACAGACTCATGGCGACCCCATGTGTGTCGGTGTAGAAATGTGCTCCACAGGGTTTTAATGGCTTGTATTTCGGAAATAGATCACCAGGCCTTCTGAAGTGCCTCTGGGTAGACTTGAACTGCCAACCTTTCTGTTAGCAGCTGAGCACATGGACTGTTTGCACCACCAAAAGACCAATAAATACTTTAATCACACATTTCCCACTGCTGCTATGAAGCAGCAGAAATAACAGTGGCAGTTAGATGGTATTTTCTTTGGTCAAACATCGATTGCTCTAGATAACGTTTTTCATGGACATTAATTTTTGTCTTGGACACAAGATATTTATGCCAATGATTTTTTTTTTTAAATTTGTTTCCCATCTTCACAAATTCTCTGTGTCCTATAACTTGGCTTAGAAATACCACTAGTCCCCCAACCCCTTTTCTTCGCAACCAATTTGTGTCGATTTCTGGCCAATTTCTACACTAAGTCCTTTAACTATATCATCTCATTTAACCCTTTTTAAAGTCTGTGAGGCAGACATTGTTATTCCTATTCACAGATGAGGATGCTGAGCCCCGGGCAGGGGTGGTGTATCTGCTGACTCTTTGAGGGACCCCACCACCTGCCCGCCCACCCCATGGCCCCAAACCTCTAGGGCCTTATGCCAGCCCCACATCCATGGGTTTCATATGGTCCTGTTGAGTTCTCCCCTTACTGATTTAAGTGAAGGATCTATTTATCAACAGCGTCATCTCATTTTAGAGCGAAACATTTACCCTTCTTTTTAAAAAAGCTTTTTTTTTTTTAATTGTGGCGAACTATATATGGATGTTAGAGAATACTTTGTACTACCTACCTCACAGAGCTCTGCAGGGGCATGTTAGCTTTTAGAATCACCTTTGTTATATCTATTTGCTCAAAAAATACTAACACCCCCCTTAGAGAGCAAGGGTCCAAAGACTACAGTGCCCCATTACAGAGCTGGAGTAACGTCTTATCCGACAGCCCAGACACCCAGGCAGCCCTGCAAGGGGCCTGTGCTCTCACCTCATGTTTCTGAACTCTAAATTTTTTTTAATAATGTATTTTATTTTTGTTCTTGTTGTTGAAGATATACACAGCAGAACATATACCAATTCAACAATTTCTACGTGTACAATTCTGTGACACTGATTATATTCTTCAAGTTGTGCAACCATTCTCACCCTCCTTTTCTAAATTGTTCCTCCCCCATTAACATAAACTCACTACCCCTGAGTTTCCTATCTAATCTTTCCAGTTGCTGTTTGATCCCATATAGGTAGATCTTAAAAGAGCACAATGTTCAAGGCAGACGTTCTTTACTAGTTAAGTGAAACTATTATTTGGTTTAGAGATGATTTCAGGGAATATTTTTGGTTTAAGGTTTAAAGACTATCTTGGGGCAATTGTTTTAGGGGTTCATCCAGCCTCAATGACTCCAGGAAGTCTGAATTTCATGAACATTTAAAATCCTGTTTTGATTTCCCCCTTTTGATGAGGATTCTTCTGTAGAATCTTAGATCAAAATATCTGAACTCAGAATTTTGTGTGTTTATTTCTTCCACTGTGTGGCCACACCTGTGACCTTCCTTGGACTCACTGGAGTACTTAAACAGTGACTCCTAGCCTGTGAGATCATTCACATATGCCATCACCTCATCATCCTGTCATGTGACTCACAGTTTCATGTGACTATCTTCTCTTTTACTCTGATGCCCACCAAGTCCTCCTTCCTGGTCAAAAATTCACAAAGGGAGATTCTGTAACCCAGTGGCTAAAAAATGCCAAGTGGGGCCTATAACATCTTATTGTTATTACTGGCTGTCATCAAGTTGATTCCTACTCATAGAAACCCCATGCGACAGAGTAGAACTGCCCCATAGGTTTCCTAGGCTGTAATCGTTATAGGATCAAATCGCCAGGTCTTTCTTCCACAGAAGAAAGGTGGGTTTGAACCACCGACCTTTTGGTTAGCAGCTGAGCACTTAACTGTTGATTGCTAACTGACTGGATTATTTAACGGCAAAGGAGATGGGTGACGGGTGGACAAATTAAGTCAGCTGACTTAGCCATGTGCTTGGCTTGGAAGTGCCCTCAGTCTGAGGCTCCAAATTCTGCAGACCCAAGACATCCTCAGGGTCATTCAGGAGCAGAGAGGTATATAGCAAGAATGTTTCTTCACGTCAGCCAGCCTGGGTTTCCAGCCAGGACTACAGGCTACTGGTGGCCTCCAGCCCCTGAGGGTGCAGGTTTTTAAACTTGAGGGAAGTTCTCTACCTCACAGAGTTTTCAAACTGTTGGGTTTGTCTCACTTCAGAACTTACATTGAAGAGAGTCCCAGCCTCTGTGTTGATCTGACAAAAGTAGGGTGTGCAAGACAAAAGTAGGCATGAAAATATGGAGTCTATCTCCTCTAATCTTTTCTCTAGAGCTAGCTTTAAAGGTAGGAACCATCAATAAACTTTCACCTAAACCACGCACACTCACACACATACACAAGATAGGAACCATATGGTGGAGGGTTGTGTAGAGAGGGGATGGGAAAGAAAAGGGTCGCTGTACTCCTTGGGGTGTCTGGGGAAGTGTTTGAGGCTGTATCCCAGAAAATCAGTATTCTTACTTGTGTAATAGGGGCAGTCGTGGTTCAGCGGTAGAATTCTCACCTTCCATGCAGGAGACCCAGGTTCGATTTCCAGCCAACGCACCTCAAGTGCAGCCACCACCTGTCTGTCAGTGGGAGCTTGCATGTTGCTATGATGCTGAAGAGTTTCGGCGGAGCTTCCAGACTAAGATGGATTAGGAAGAAAGTACTGAAAATCTACTTCTGATAATCGGCCAGTGAAAACCCTGTGGGTCACAGTAGCCTGATCCACAAATAATCATGGGGATGGCACATGAGTGGGCGACATTTTGATCTGTTGTGCATGGAGTTGCCATGAGTTGGGGGATGACTTGACAGCAGGTAACGACAACAATTCATGTGGAGATAAAAACTTGCCCTAGAGACTCAAAAGGATCTTTATTAATATTCACTTACATTTGGATCCACCAGGCGCTCCTTGGAAACTATGGGGCAGTTCTACTTTGTCCTATAGGGTCTCAGTGAGTCTGAATTAACTGGATGGCAACAGGTTTTTTTGTTTTTGTTTTTTAAATGAAGAAGAGAACATAGCTTGTCTCAAACGTTTGTATTCTAAAAATAAAGATTTGAGCCAGATGTGAAAACAGTTGCTGACTTTTTTTTTTTTAATCTATGCACCCTGCCTCGTACCGCCTTTTAGAGGGAGAAAGCAATCTAAAAAGAGAAAATGCCTTGACCTATTTGTAGCTAGAGTGAAACGAAATGATTCTATTTGGCTTTTCTCTTTTTAAAAAAAAAAATTTTTTTTTATTGTACTTTAGATGAAGGTGTACAGAGCAAACGAATTTCTCATAAACAATCAATACACATATTGGTTTTTGACAGTGGTTGTCAACCCCACGACACGTCAACACTCTCCCCTTCTCAACCTTGGGTTCCCAGTCACCAGCTTTCCTATCCCTCCCTGCCTTCTAGCCTTTGTCCCTGGGCTGCTGTGCCCATTTAGTCTCGTTTCATTTTATGGGCCTGTCTAATCTCTGGGTGAACCTCAGGAGTGACGTCATTACTTAGCTATAAGTGTGTCCAGGGCCATACTCTCGGGTTTCTCCAGTCTTTGTCAGACCAGTAAGTCTGGTCTTTTTTTTTTTTTTTGTAATTTTTATTGTGCTTTAAGTGAAAGTTTACAAATCAAGTCAGTCTCTCTTAAAAAACTTATACTCACCTTGCTACATACACCCAATTACTCTCCGCCTAATAAGACAGCCCGCTCTCTCCCTCCACTCTCTCTTTTTGTGTCCATTTTGCCAGCTTCTAACCCCCTCTACCCTCTCATCTCCCCTCCAGGCAGGAGATGCCAACATAGTCTCAAGTGTCCACCTGATCCAAGAAGCTCACTCCTCACTAGCATCCCTCTCCAACCCATTGTCCAGTCCAATCCATGTCTGAAGAATTGGCTTCGGGAATGGTTCCTGTCCTGGGCCAACAGAAGGTCTGGGGGCCATCGGCACCGGGGTCCTTCTAGTCTCAGTCAGACCATTAAGTCTGGTCTTTTTATGAGAATTTGGGGTCTGCATCCCACTGCTCTCCTGCTCCCTCAGGGGTTCTCTGTTGTATTCCCTGTCAGGACAGTCATCAGTTGTAGCTGGGCACCATCTAGTTCTTCTGGTCTCAGGATGATGTAGTCTCTGGTTCATGTGGCCCTTTCTGTCTCTTGGGCTTGTAATTACCTTATGTCCTTGGTGTCCTTCATTCTCCTTTGATCCAGGTGGGTTGAAGCCAATTGATATATCTTAGATGGCTGCTTGCTAGTGTTTAAGACCCCGGACGATAGGCTTTTCTCTTTTTTCAGGCCTTTTGCCATTCTTTTCCACAATGGAAATATGGTTAAAGAGAATGGTTTTATATGAGTGTTTCCCTTATCAAGTGTAGGAAAAAAAACAAAACAAAAACTCCACCTGCATACCAAAACTTTTGTCACACCTGTTACCCTTCACTACAATTGGGGGGTCACCACTAAGGTCTTCTTTCCAGAAAATACCCACACACACCTAAGCAAAAAATATTCCACATAGTTTCATGGAATCTAGGCCTCAGGTTGAAAATTCCTGCTCCATGAGGTGCGTAGAAAATGATTTTTCAGAAGTAATACTAGGGCACCACATTTGGAGCTCTGGTAGCAGAGTGGTTAAGAGCTTGACTGCTAACCAAAAGGTCAGCAGTTCAAATTCACCAGCCACTCCTTGGAAACCCAGTGGGGCAGTTCTACTCTGCCCTATAGGCTTGCTATGAATTGGAATCAACTCAACTGCAATGGGTTTTGTTTTGTTTTGTTTTTTTGGAATGCTAGGGCATGAGACAGTGGCGGTTCAGTGGTAGAATGACCGCCTACCATGTGGGAGACCTGGATTAGATTCCAGGCCTTTGTACCTCATGAGCAGCCACCGCCTGTCTGTCAGCGGAGGTTTGTATGTTGCTATGATGCCGCCAAGAAGCTTGTGTGTTGCTAGCAGCAGAGCTTCCAGACTAAGATAAACTAGGAGGAAAGGTCTGAAGATCTGTTCTGAAAATCAGTCAGTGAAAGTCCTATGGATCACAATAGTCTGATCGGCAAAGTACCGTGGGTATGGTGCAGGACCTGGCAGTGTTTCATTACAACTTGATGCCAGGTAACAACAAAAACACGAGGCAACTTGGGTGAGGATTTTCAATTTTTTGGTTATTCTTTATGGTCACAATTTCAAGCCCTGGCATTAGTTACTATTTCCAACAGGACTTGTCTTTGGCTCAATGGCCCCTCCAAGCCAGCATCCCAAGGGGTGGGCCAGCTGGAGGGGGGGTACTGTTTTTCCAACGAGGCTTTTCTCCAGCAGGGTGATTTATGATTATAAATCTTGTGTATGAAAAATTGGTTGCTTTGCCTCCCATGGAAACTCACCATTCATTATGCTTTCAGTGATCACCACGGAGAAGCACTTATTGATGGTATCAGCCATAGTGGCAGGAACCTGCATACAGTGGCTTATTGTTGTTCTTTCAAATATTTATTGAGAATCTCTGTGTGAGATGCTGTGCCAGACCCACATGACGCCCAGGATCTGTAACGCAGAACCCACCGAAAGCTGCTCACTGTCTAGTAGAGGTGCTGACACAACCATGGCGCCATTTTGGCACCAGAGCCATACTGGTGGTAAGCAGTGTTTAAAACATTGAAGTGAGATTGCTCCTTGTTTTTAGCAGGGTTGGTGAAGGAAGACTTTACATGAGCTTCAATCATGTCATCACCTAAAAAACTTTTCATGAAGCTTCTGTTTAGTGATAAATGAAAGTGTGTAAATCTGGGAGAAATTGAAGGCAGTGTCCTCTGGAGAAAATTAATTAAAGAGCTGGATTTTCTCTTTCAAAGTTATTTTGAGCAATAAAGAATCCTTTGTTGCTGGTTGTATTTACAAAAAGTACTCTGCGGATGTTACAATTATACTAAAATTTACTTGACCGAAACACTTTTGTTTTACTTAAAGAATTTGAAGGGAGTGGCGATAAGCATTTAGGATATATTTCTTGAGCAGTAGCCCTCTCATGAGGAGAGCTGGTGTCGCAATGATTAATTAAGCAACAAATTGGTGGTTCACAATACTGCAGACATCAGCACAACTTGTTTTTGTTTTTTTTTTTGTCCAAGGTAAGGTCATAGAAGCTCCATAGACACATCCAAACACTCTGAGGGACCAAATTACTGGGCTGAGGGCTGTGGGGACCGTGGTCTCGGGGAACATCTAGCTCAACTGGCATAACATAGTCCATAGAGAAAAGGTACTACATTCTTCTTTGGTAAGTAGTATCTGGGGTCTTAAAAGCTTGTGAGTGGCCATCTAAGATACTCCTTTGGTTTCATCCCATCTGGAACAAGGAAGAATGAAGAAAACCAAAGACACAAGGAAAAAGAATAGTCCAAATGGCTAATAGACCACAAGTACCACAGCATCTACCAGACTGATTTTAGCATAACTAGATGATGCCCGGCTACTACCACTGATTGCTCTGACAGGCAGCATAGTAGAGGATTCCAGATAGAGCTGGAGACACATGTAGAACAAAATTCTAACTCACAAAAAAAGACCAAACTTACTGGTCTGACAGAGATGAGAGAAACTCTAAGAGTATGGCCCCCTGGATACCCTTTTAGCTCAGTAATGGAGTCACTCCTGAGGTTTACCCTTCAGCCAAAGAAAGATTAGACAGGCCCATAAAACAAAGCAAGACTAAATGGGCACACCAGTTCTGGGGCAAGTACAAGAAGGCAGGAGGGGAACCCAAGGTCGAGAAGGGGAGAATGTTGACGTGTCGTGGGGTTGGCAACCAATGTCACAAAACAATATGTGTACTAATTGCTTAAAGAGAAGCTAGTTTGTTCTGTAAAGCTTCATCTAAAGTACAATTAAAAAAAAAAGTGGTTTATATCCACCCAACAACTGTGAGAGAAAGACCTGACAATCTGCTCCCTTAAAGATTACAGCCTAGAAAATCCTATGGGGTAGTTCTACTCTATCTAATAGGGCTGCTAGGAGTTGGAATTGATTTGAAGACACCTAACAACAACCTGGTGGCCTAGTGGTTCAGGGCTACAGCTGCTAACCAAAAGGTTCTCAGTTTGAATCCACCAGTTTGCATCCTACAGTTCCACTCTGTCCTGTAGGGTCACTCTGAGTCAGGAATTACTCGACGGTAATTTTTTTTTTTAAACAACCACCCTCTCCTAACATTAAGGCCCACCTGGAGGGAATGGCTGTCTGCAGGGATGATTGCAGGAGTTCAAGAAACAGCCCCAGCCCACAAGGACTCCTCCTTCCACTTCAGGCTTGAAGGTACACACAGGTATTTTGGTATCTGGGGGTACTAAAGGGCAAATAGTTCCAAAAAGGCTAGATCTGTGCTCTCCAGCCACAGATCTCTCAGGAGCCCATCTTGGGCTGACGGAGCTTGGCTTAATGTCCATTAATTGCACACACAAGTCTGGAAGTGTCTGGCTGGAGATGACAATTGAGAGTTTGGAACTAGAGATGGAATTTCAAGGTCACACCCAGATCTCCTCAGATCCTGGGACATTTCTGAGGCCTATTACCACCACACCCCTCTGGGCGCTCTCCTCTGGAGCCCACACACTGACTCTTCCCCAGGCCTGGGGCCCTGGAGCCAGCTCTGAGCAGATGCAGTGAGCCTGCAGTGCCTGGAGCACCTGGAGCCTGCTTCCCCACCCTTAGCCAGGGGCAGAGCTAGATTGGGAAAGCCCAGCTACCTTGCCCGGGTAAGGCTGATCCTGGGCTTTCCTCCTCCCCTCCTGCTCACCCTCCCCACTCTCTTACCTTATCCTTTGCTGATGCACAAATCCTCGCCTCAGGGCTGGCTTCTGGAGAATCAGAAGCCAAGTCGTTTACAAGGCTTATTACCGTCCCCTGTATCATCCACCCCCTCCAATTTCTAGCTTTACAGAAGAATCCATTTTAAAATCTTTTTAGATTGGAGGGAGGGGTATTTTCCTTTGAATATTGTCTGACACAGAGCTGGAAGATGAGCCCCCTTGGTTGGTCCCATTGCCAGTGAGTTGATTCTGACTCATAGCGACCCTATAGGACAGAGTAGAACTGCCCCATAGTGTTTCCAAAGCTATAATTTTGACGGAAGCAGACTGCCACATTTTCCTTCGGCTGGTGGGTTCTAACCACCAACCTTTACTGTTAGCAGCTAAGCACTTAACCACTGTGCCACCAGGGCTCCTCCCTAGATTGGTAAGAAGATGGGTAAGAGATGGGTAGGCACTCAAAATACACGGTAGCCACAACACAGGTTTCAAACATACCAGCAATTGTAAAAACTGCGCAGGACCAGGGAACATTTTGTTCTGTTGTATATAGGGTCACCTTGAGTTAGAGTCAAGTCAACAGCAGCTAACGACATTTTTCTTTACATTTTAAAATAACATTCTTATAGTGCTGTGTCTTGGTCATCTAGTGCTGCCATAACAGAAATACCACAAGTGGACAGCTTTAACAGAGAGAAATTTATTTTCTTAGTCCAAACTCAGGGCATCGGCTCCAGGGGAAAGCTTGTTTTCTCTGTCAGCTCTGGAGGGAGATCTTTCTCGTCAATCTTCCCCTGGACCAGGAGCTTTTCTGCACAGGAATCCCGGGTCTAAAAGACGAGTTCTGCAACGGTGCTTCTTTCTTGGTGGTATGAGGTCCCCAACTCTGCTTGCTTCCCTTTCCTTTTAACTCTTGAGAGGTAAAAGGTGGTGCAGGCCACATCTCAGGGAAACTCCCTTTACCTTGGATCCGGAGGTGACCTGAGTAAGGGTGATGTTACAATTCCACCCTAATCCTCTCAACATAAAATTACAATAACAAAATGGAGGACAACCACACAATACTGGGAATCCTGGTCTAAAGAAGTTGATTGCACTCATTTTTGGGGGGACATAATTCAACCCATGGCATGCTGCTTCTGATTTTGTCAGTTTTAAGCATTTTTTATTGATTTTCCATTATTGAATAGTGGGGTTAATCAATCTCTCTCTCTCTCTCACACACACACACACACACGAGACACACACACAAGACACACACACAACAAAATTCTCTCCTTCCATTCTCCTAAATGGTTATAAAATAGTAACACTAGGTTCCTCTTATATAGAACTTATTATAGGGTCACTATGAATCAAAATCGACTGGATGGTAATGAGTTTGTTTTTTTTCTAATTTTTATATGTCAGGCATTGTTCTAAGCATTTTACATGTATTAGTTTATTTAATACTCCCTCAAACCCTACGTAATAGCTTCTGTTATGATTTCTATTTTACAGTTAAAGAAATTGAGTCACGGAGTGGTTAAGCAAATTGCCCAGTCACCCAGCTAGTAGGTGATGGATAGAGATTGAATTTGGGCAGTCCCGCTTCAGAGTGTTGTCTTTATCATCCTGTTATATTCCTGCTGGAATTATTTCATAATTTTAGCTAAACCAGTATTTAGATTAATATGATTATATTAATATTATTCATAAACACATACATGTGGTAAACTGCGAGTTCTCTTTATTGCAAAACTTTTAATTTTACCTAGAATTAAAACTTGTCACATTTTTAGTTTACTTAGAGTCTCATGTACTTATCACTAATTCAATCCAAACTCCCCCCTATTATCTTTGTCTCCTTTCAATATGCTCGAATACATTAGGTACTTTCTCAGTTTTACAACAGTCCCCCCTTATCCTCAGTTTCGCTTTCTGCAGTTTCGGTTACCTGCTGCCAACCGCGGTCTGAAATTTTAAGCCAGTAGCGTGATGAGATTTCCCACTGTCCTGCTCTGTTCTGCCAGGGGACCACATTCACATAACATTTATTACAGTATATTGCTATAATTGTTCTATTTTATTATTGTTGTTGTTCATCTCTTACTGTGCCTAATTTATAAATTAAACTTTATCATAGGGTATGTATCTATAGGGCAAAACACAGTATATACGGAGTTCAGTACTATGCTCGATTTCAGGTATCCACAGAGGTCTTGGAATGTATTCCCCCAGGGACAAGGTGGGGGAGTGGGGAGTACTGTACCTTCTTAG
Source organism: Elephas maximus indicus (assembly GCF_024166365.1). NCBI lineage: Eukaryota > Metazoa > Chordata > Mammalia > Proboscidea > Elephantidae > Elephas > Elephas maximus. The sequence goes on along the minus strand of NC_064841.1, from coordinate 59,467,198 downwards.
AGGCAGTATTTCAATTTCTTGGGGAATTTCTCACGGAGCACCTCAGACTGTTTCAGAGCCCTCAGTCTGGAGTTCCCCTCTTTATCACCCACGCTTTGCTCCTGTGTTTTGGGTCCCATGTCCTCCTCTTTCTTGGTTTACTTTTTTATCTTGATGGAGCAGATCCTCTGTAGCTTCCTGAGAAGGAGTACATAGGATGTAAATTTTGGGGAACCTTGTACATCTAAGGAGTCCGTTGGTGATACAAGCAGTTAAGTGCTGGGGTGCTAACCAAAAGTTTGGTGGTTTGAGTCCACCCAAAGGCACCTTGGAAGAAAGGCCTTGCAATCTACTTCTGAAAAATCAACCACTGAAAATCCTATGGAGCAAAGTTCTACTGTGGCTCATGTGAGGTCACCATGAAAAAAAGTCGACTCCATGGCTACTGGTTTGGTGTAAGTCTAAAGGTGTCTTTTGTCTACACTCATAATTAATTATTTGGGTGGTATTGAATTCTAAGTTTGAAATATTTTTTCCTCAGGATTTTGAAGGCATTCCTTCATCGCCTTCTAGCCTCCAGCGTTGTTGCTGAGACGTCTGAAAACATTTTTATTTTTGATCCTTTATGCGTGACTATTGACTTAGCTTATCTTCACTCTGGAAACTTCTGGAATCTTCCCGTGTCCTTAATGTTCTGAATGTTATAGTGATATGCAATGGTGTGTCTTAGTGTGGGCCTATTTTCATCCATGGGGCTGGGGACTAAATGGGCTCTGTTAATTTAGAAACTATGTCCTGCAGTTCTAGGAAGTTCTCTTGAATTACATCATGAATGATTCCCTCTAATATTCCAGTTTCTCATCTTTTTATTCTTAATTCTCATTTTTACTTTATGTTTTGGGAGATTTCCCCAACTTTATTTTCCAGTCTTCTATTGAATTTTTAAAATATTCTATCATATTTTTGTTGTTGTTGTGTGCCATCAAGTTGATTCCGACTCATAGAGACCCTATAGGACAGAGTAGAACTGTCCCATAGGATTTCCAAGGCTGTAATCTTTACGGAAGGAGACTGCTACATCTTTCTCTCACAGAGCAACTAGTCGGTTGAGGTTGAAAGTACTGACCTTTACAGTTAGCAGCTGAGAGCTTAACCCCTGTGCCACTAGAGCTCCTTACTTTTATTTTTAAAAATTTCTGCTCTTACTTTTTAAATTTTTAGATTTTTAATTTGCTATAACAGAAATACCACAAGTGGATGGCTTTAACAAACCAAACTTTATTCTCTCACAGTCTAGGAGGCTAGAAGTCCGAATTCAGGGCACCACCTCCAGGAGAAGACTTTCTCTCTCTGTTGGTTCTGGGGGAAGGTCCTTGCCATCAATCCTCCTCTGGCTTAGGAGCTTCTCAGTGAGGGAACCCCGAGTCCAAAGGATGCGCTCTTCTCCTGGTTCATTCTTTGTGGCATGAGGTACCTCTGTCTCTCTCGGCTTGCTTCTCTCTTTCATGTCTCAGAAGAGATTGACTCAAGAGACAATCTAATCTTGTAAATAGTGTCCTGCCTCATTAACATTACTGCCTCTAATCCTGCCTCATTAACACCATAAAGGTAGGATTTGCAACACATAGAAAAATCACATCAGAAGACAAAATGATGGGTATTCACGCCCCTGGATGCTCTGTTAACCCAGAACTAAAACCACTCTTCAAACATAGATTAGACTGGACTATAAAACAAAAAATAATACTCGTGAAGAGTGTGCTTCTTAGTTCAATAAAATACGAGAGACAATGGGCGGCTCCTGTCCAGAGGCAGGATGAGAAGGCAAGAAGGGACAGGAACTGGTCAAATGGACACAAGAAACCTGGGGTGGAAAGGGGGAGTGTGCTGTCACATTACAGGAATTGCAACTAATATCACACAACAATATGTGTATACATTTTTGTATAAGAAATTAACTTGAGCTGTAAACTTTCACCAAAAGCACAATTAAAAAAAATTTAACCAAAAAGCCGAAAGAAAGAAAAAAAGGTGAACAGTCACACAATACTGGGAATCATGGCCTAATCAAGTTGATACAATTCAGTCTATAATAGACCCTATGTGACAGAATAGAACTGTCCCATAAGGTTTCTCAGGCTGTAATCTTTACAGGAGCAGATCACCAGGTTTTTCCCCCATGGAGCACAGGGTAGGTTAGAACCTCCAACCTTTTGGTTAGTAGTGAAGTGATTAACTGTTGTGCCACCAGGGCTCCTTTCTGGCTGTTAGTATCCCAGAAGGTTTGTGGAGGAAGAGACTGGGGGCTTCCCTATTCAGTATGTAGTTACTTCTGTCTCTCTACCCCCAACCGTCCCAGATTCCCATCAATCTAGAGGCCCTATGTTTTACCCTGTTCGTTGGGTATTACGGAAAATTGCCCACATGAGGAGTGTGTGTGTGTGTGTGTGTGTCTGTGTGTCTGTGTCTGTGTGTACGCGCGCGTGCGTGTGTAGCACACATGCTCACACAGTGTGCACAGCAGTGGCATCACTAAGGGGATGCGGGGGTGCAGTCAGCACCCTCTAACACTGTCAGAAGAGGTGACATCGGAACGACCCCAGGGTCCATGGCGGTGGTGGGGGTGGGCCAGTGGCAGGGAGAGGAGCCACCAAGGCTGTCGCGTCACCAGGGTTGGTGTCACCTGTCGTCTAGTGCAGTAACTCATCATCCCCCCGCCCACCCCGCCAGTGATGGGCCGGGCTGCTGGGCTGCAGCGCCCACCACTGGGTGGAGACGAGGGTCTCCGCCATGGCCAATGGGAGAGGGGACAAGCTTCAGAGAGCCGTGAGGAGGCGGGGCCAGGAGGGGCGGGGCTGCCCGGCTCAGCTTTTGGCTCCACGCTTGGGGGCGGGGGAGGAGGGTGGTAGGCAGGGCCTGGACACTCCGCCCACGGGGGGAGGGGGTTCGCAGGCTGGCCCTGCCCACCCCAGGGGAGGGTGACACCATGAGTTACCGCTCTGGGTGACGCTACCCCTGGTGCCCCCACTGGTGCCCAGGGGTCTAAGTGCTTCCTGAACAGACTTAAATGTTTCTCCTATTTCTAGCAACTGTTATCTTCTAGGGAAAAGACAGGATAAGGGCTGGAGACAGACTGCCTGGGATTGAATTCTGGCCCCACCCCATTACCTATGTGGCCTCGGGCAAGTTATTCAACTTTCTGTGCCTCAGTTTCCTCATCTGGACAATGGGGATAAGAGTAGCACAGGGTTACCATGATGAGTAAATGTGATACTACATGCAAAGGGCTCACTTTGGGCTTCTTATTAAAGATGGTGGATTGAACATGAGTATTCCTTCTGCTTCCCCTGAAACTTGCAATGACGATAAAGATGTTTCTCAAAAAGGCGTATCTCAGCAGGAGAAAAGGAGGAAAGATGAAACTGTAGCAACAACCTTTCAGACTCTGGAAAGCAGAAACTTGGACGGTGACTGATTCAGCAGAGTCAAGGAACTAAGGGAAAATCAAATAAGTTAATGGGGCAGCTCTACTCTGTCACACGGGGTCACTACGGGCCAAAAATAGACTTGAGGACACCTAACAACAACAAGAATACGTGTTAAACACTTGGAATAGCCAAAGGCAGTGAAACTATTTTGGAGGCTTTTAGGCTAGGAAAGAAAGAAAACACCTTGGTGAGAATGAGATAAACTCACAGATTTCCCATAAAAAGGCCGATACAGGGACGAATTACCCATTAAGCAAGGTACACATGGGCTTCATTGTGCTTACTCACTAATCTGTAGTGCACAATTTCACTCCTAGTTCACCAACGAAGGCCATGCCTGCCTTGTTCACTGTAAGCCAGTGCATACTATGCTTACTGGTTAATCTGCCCCTGGACTCATACCAGTTGGTCATGGCTAGGGGTGCTAGTGAAGGTATGTGAAAGAGGCTGACTTATTCCTGACTTGAAGCAAGTTTTGAATTACACAGTTTTGGGGAGTTGGGAGAGGGATATCTTAATATAAAGAGTCAAAGTGAAGAAATGGACTTATTTTGTTGTCATTGCTGTTAGTTGCTGTCAAGTCAGCCCAACTCGTGGTGACAATGGAAGGGAATGCTCCCCAGTCCTGTGCCCCCCATGATCAGTTGGGGATCAGACAATCGTGACCCATAGGTTTTCATTGGCTGCTTTTTGGAAGTCAATCACCAGCTCTTTCTTCCTAGTCTGTCTTAGTCTGGAAGCTCTCAAATTTGTATAAACCTGACCACCGCTCCATGTGGGAGTGAGACTTTCAGGCAGTGAGCCCTCAAGTTGAGGCTGAGGAGGCATGGAGTCAGTGCTGATTCACGCGTGGTTTTCCACTGACACCCACTTCTGCAGCCTCCTGCCTGAAGCACTCACTGCTGAGGTTCAGGGTCCAGATGGTGTTTTAGCCTGGATGGAGGGAGCCTGAGGGCACTGGGTGATTAGGGGAGAGGGTAGAAAGGAAGGAGATGGCTTTACTCAGCAAAGAAGGGGGGCTGAAGCCACTGCTTCAAATTGACTATCCAATTTCAACTGCACCATTGACTACACCTGCCCTGCAACCACCTTATAGTCATGTGAAAGCTGGACAATGAAAAGAAAGAAGAAGAATCGATGCATTCGAATTGTGTGTTTGCAAAGAATATTGAATATACCATGAACTGCCAGGAGAATGAACATCAGTCTTAGAACAAATACAACCAGAATGCTCCTTAGAAGCCAGGATGGTGAGAACTTCACCTTGCTTACTTTGGACATGTCATCAGTAAACACCAGACCCTAGAAAAGGACATAGTGTTTGACAGAGAGTCAGCAAAAACCAGGGAAACCCTCAACGAGATAGAGTGGCACAGTAGCCATGACAATGGACCCAGACATACCAACGATCATGAAGATGGCACAAGACTGGCCAACGTTTTGTTGTTATACATCAGGTTGCCATGAATTGAAGGCGACTTAGTGGCAAGGAACAACAACCCTGCTTCACCAACATGAACCTGCCCCGGAGCCTGAGTTACTTTTGAGAAGAAACTGTATAGAGCCATCTACTGGTGGAAAAAAAGATTAACCAGTTTCAATCTTAATATTTCATCGGAGTTGATATAACATTAAAAAAACTCGTTGCCGTCGAGTTGATTCGGACTCGTAGTGACCCTATAGGACAGAGTAGAACTGCCCCGTAGAGTTTCCAAGGAGTGCCTGGTGGATTCGAACTGCTAACCTTGGTGTAAATATATCTGCATACTGTTGTACCCTCGATGCCTCGCATATGGTCAGGCAGCATTTTAAAACGGTCAGCAAATGTTTACAGCGATCCATACTTGTTCCACTAACACCTTTACCACAGGTAATTAACTTAACTGCCTGATAAAAATATAATTGGCAGGTTGTAATGTTTTTTTTTTTTTTTTTTTTTTAATGCTAGCTATTGTCTGAAAATACTTTGACTGACAGTTACTTATGTTGGCTCCTTGGTTATCTTTATGGGCATGTAATCAAATCCAAGTTTGATCATTATTTTGTGATTTGATTAAAGTAAATGGCCAAATTAGGTGATCAAGATCCCTGAAAGGATTGATTATTTGCCTCGATTATTTGGTTTGGAGTTTCATAAGAAATTTGTCAAGTTGCTTTCTGATGTTGTCAAATGCTGGGCAAGTTACACCTTCATACTGAGGTGAAGCCTAGTTAGTCAGAGGTTGTAGGAGGCCTGGGAATATCAGCATGTTGTCAGGAGGGACCAGTCCCTGGAGAAGGACAGCATGCTTGGTAAAGTAGAGGGTCAGTGAAAAAGAGGAAGACCCCCAATGAGATGCGTTGACACAGTGGCTGCAATGACGGACTCAAGCATAGCGATGATTGTGAGGGTGGCACAGGACCAGGCAGTGTTTTGTTCTGTTGTACATGGGGTCACTATGAGTCTGAACCAACTCAGCAGCTCCTAACAACGTCACGTTGCTGCTGGTGGAAGAATCGGGGATTTCGTACTAGCCTTTCAGCATGTGGTAGACAGCAACAACACACGCTGAGTGTATGAGACCTTGTAGAACTACCTCCACCACTGAAGCACGGGGGAGAGACTTTCAGGGCCTGGATGGCAAACCCCGGCGGCCTCAGCGTGGACTGTCCACTATTCCTGGCACAGCCATTACCTGTGGGGCATAGGGCTATCAACAGCTTTAACAAAGATGAAGACCTCTGTCAAGCTGTGTCAGGTATAACTAGTGATGTACTTTTATGTGATGTACCTTTTTTCAGCGATACACCTTTTCTGCATACAAACTTCAGCCCTTAAATAAACAAATAACCTGTGTAAGCTCAGTCGTTAGCTGTGGTCGAGCCAGCCCCTGACTCACGGCGACCCTGTGCACAGCAGAATGGACGCTGCCAGGTCCTTTGCCACCCACACCATCTATGGTGCATCTGACTGTTGTGATCCAGAGGGTTTTGACTTATAGCAACCCCATGTGACAGAGTGGCACTGCCCCCATAGGGTTTTCTAGGCTGTAATCTTTACGGGAACAGATTGCCAGGCCTCTCTACTGCAGAGCCATTGGGTGGGTTTGAACTATCAACCTTTCCACTAGTAGCCCAGCGTTTAACCATTGTGTCGCCAGGGCATGTAAGCAGAAAGAGGCCTTCACTGGGCCACACTTATGAACGTCAAATCTCAGGGCTACAAGTAGTGCAACCATAAAGGCCTCAGCACGGTGTAGCTATTCCCAGGTGCTAACAGCCTCAAACCCAGTCCAGGGGAATATTCTGCTACAAATGACTTTGGCCATGTGCTTGAAGCCAGCTAAGACAGGATTTAGTACAATTTTTAAAACAAGTCGTTTCCTGATATCCTTAGGGCAACCAAGACCGTGCTTCCTGCTACTCAACACTTGTCCAGCCCCTGTACCCCACACCCCCCTCTCATCCCTCCAATCCCTCCCAGCCGCCTACTCCAGTGCCAACCTGACCTTTGCCCAGCAGATGCGGAGTGCCATCCCAATCCAGGCCTTTGGTTCTGTGCACACTGACTTCCAGCCAAGGCATGCGGGCCCTTCACAGGCGTTAGCACCTGGTTCTGCCTGTCTTATCCTGCCATCTAATGGCTGTGTGTGTGCCACCTAACATCATCCCTCCCCACGAGACTGTAAGAGCCACAAAGTGCCCAAATGCATTGCAACATAATAGGATTCATTCATTCAGCACAGCTTACTGAGTGCCTACTATGTGCCAGGCACTGTGCAAGGCACTGGAAAGACAGGGATGAACAAAATGGGCTGAGTCGCTGCTCTTGTGGGGAAAGGCAGACAAGAAATCAATAACTTTAACACATTGCAGATGCAGAATCTGAAACAGGGTCCAAGGTCATCCAGGAGTCTAGCAGCCAGGGGCAGAAATCAAATCAGAATTCTCAATGATGAAAATCAGTCCAGACTGTCCAGCTCCCGATGTTAGCATGCTTCACTGTGTTTACCTACATGCATTCAATAGCATGTTTGCATTGGATTCCGGAGACGCGTTAGGCACTCCAATCTCTAAAGCAGTAGTTCTCAAAAACTACGCAGCATTTGTCCCACTGAGTGACTTGATTAGAAGTGGTCTTGGGAAAAGCACTGAAAGCAGGAACACAAGCAGACACGTGTACACCAGTGTTCATTGCAGCACTATTCACAGTGGACAAAAGATGGAAACAACCCAAGTGTCCATCAAAAGATGAATGGATAGGCAACATGTGGTGTATCCATACCGTGTAATATTACTCAGCCATAGAGGTATGAAGTCCTGATACCATGCTACAGCATGAATGAACCTTGAAAACACGATGCTGAGTGAAATAAGCCAGACATAGGAAGACAAATATGGTAAGATCCCACTTACATGAAACATCTAGAATAGGCAAGTGTAGAGACCAAAGTCTAGTAGTGATTACAAGGGGTGGGAAGAGAGGAAAGTGTGAGTCGTTGCTTGAAGGGCACTGAGTTTCTGTTAATGGTGGTAGAAAAATGTGGGAATGGTGAAGGTCGCATAACATGATGAACATAATGTCACTGAATTGTACATGTAAGAATGTTGAAATGACGAATGTTTATATATATATATTCGCCGCAATTCCACTATTAAAAATAAGCTAATCCGAAGTGGGTCCTGGGAGAGACCAGGCTGTTTCCAGCTGCTGAGATGCCCAGCAATGTTCCCCTTGACACTGCCCCTGGGGCAGGAGGAAATTAAGGAGGCTGTTGGCATTGCCAACTTCAAATTACACTTAGCAAATACAGTTCACTTTATAGAGCAAACAGGATCACCCAGTTAACTTGTGGAACAAGAGGGAAAGAACTTTAGCCATCATTAATGTTTTACTACCATTCTCAAACAGTGTAACCTTTCACCCCCACATCAACGCCACACCGAGTCTAGAGGTGCAGCTCCTGAGTCAGTTCCGGGTGCCAGTTCTGTCCTGGTGCCAACACTGAGCCTCCCTTTCTATCTGGACAAGGAGACAATTAGGCAAAGGGGTGCTTTACAGCACACGATGAAGCTGACCTAGGATTTCCAAACCAGAAATAGCCTGTCATTTGGCCCCCACTTGAAATGATACATGGCTGTCAAAGTCACCCAAGAACCTGGGGCCAGAGACAGGAATAAAACCAGAATCAATGACAAACGATGAAAAGCAATCCAGACTCTCCAGCTCCCAGCGTTACTGTGCGTCACTCTGTGTTTACATACATGTATTAGATAGCATGTTTGCAGGTGAGTGTGCTCTGCTGCAAAAGATGTCTTTAAAGTGTTAAAAAGCAAAATCGCCCAAGTCATGTGTCTTAGTCACGTAGTGCTGCTTAACAGAAATACCAGAAACGGCTGGCTTTAACAAAGAGAAATTTATTCTCTCACAGTCAAGTAGGTTACAAGTCCAAATTCAGGGTGTCAGCTCCAGGGGAAGGCTTCTCTCTCTGTCAGCTCTGGAGGAAGATTCCTTGTCCTCAATCTTCCCCTGGTAGAGGAGCTTCTCAGGCGCAGGGACCCTAGGTCCAAAAGACACACTCTGCTCCCGGTGCTGCTTTCTCAGTGATATGAGGTCCCCAACTCTCTGCTTGCTCCCCTTTCCTTTCAGATTGGGGTGCCTCCTGGGACTTATTGGTGGAGCTAAGCTTGCCAACCCATGGAGCCAGAGAGTTGAGCACCTGTATGCAGGAGGCTTACTGGCGGAGTGGGGTGCTTCCAGGCACTTATCTGTGGAGCTACTGAGCTTTGGAACACTTGCCCCAGTAGCGCAGGTATGGGCATGAGGCCCGAGGAGCCAAGAGGCCAAGAAACCAGGAAGCAGAAGCCGAAGAGACCACAAAAGAAGCCAAGCTGCCTCAGTCTCAAAAGAGATAAAAAGGAAAGGGAAGCAAGCACAAAGTTGGGGACCTCGTACCACCAAGAAAGCAGCACCAGAAGCAGAGCACGTCCTTGGACACTGGGTCCTTGCACCTGAGAAGCTCCTAGACCAGGGGAAGATTAAGGACAAGGACCTTCCTCCAGAGCTGACAGAGAGAGAAAGCCTTGCCCTGAAGCTGACACCCTGAATTTGGACTTGTAACCTACTAGACTGTGAGAGAATAAATTTCTCTTTGTTAAAGCTATCCACTTGTGGCATTTCTATTATGGCAGCACTAGATGACTAACACATAACGGTATTTTCAGTTGCCTTATATGCATTTGAAAGCTGGACAATGAAAAAGGAAGACGGAAGAATTGATGCATTTGAATTGTGGTGTTGGTGAAGAATATTGAATACACCATGGACTGCCAGAAGAAAGAACAAAGTCATCTTGGAGGGAGTACAGCCAGAATGCTTCTTAGAAGCAAGGATGGAGGGACTTCATTTGTCTCGCTTTCTTTGAACTCATCATCTACAACAATTGCTAGAAAAGGATATTGTGTTTGATAAAGCAGAAGGTCAGCGAAAACGAGGAAAACCTTCCATGAGGTGGACTGACACAGTGGCAGCAACAATGGGCTTGAACATACCTAGGATTGTGAGGCTGGCACAGGACAAGGCAGCATTTATTTCTATTGTACATAAGGTCGCTATGAGTTGGAGCCAATTTGACGGCAACTACCAAAAACAGTGGAAACCCTGATGGTGTAGTGATTAAGTGCTACGGCTACTAACCAAAAGGTCAGCAGTTCTAATCCACCAGGTTCTTTTTGGGAACTCTATGGGGCTGTTCTACTCTGTCCTATAAGGTCATTATGAGTCAGAATCAGCTTGAGGTCAATGGGTACCAACAACAGCATGGGCTCTGGGAAAGCCTGTACTATGACTCCCCACCTGGGACAGAGTTGGGCCTTTGAAGTAGTGGGTTGAGGGAAGCCCTTCATCTGCCTGTTGAGGAGTGTGGTTGAAGGTAGTGCTTCCTAGAGCTCCCTGCAGAAATTCTGGGATTTACTGAGGTGCAGCAGTAACTGACTAATTGGTGACCTGAAGGATTTGACATTTCCACAAATATGCCAAACGTTTTTTGGGGGTAACTACTGGCAGTTGAATGCCTTTGCATAATCAATAAAACACAGGTAAACACCCTTCTGGTATTCTCTGCTTTCAGCCAGGATCCATCTGACATCAGCAGTGATAGCCCTGGTTCCACATCCTCTTCTGAAACCGGCCTGAATTTCTGGCAGTTCTCTGTCGATATACTGCTGCAGCTGCTTTTGAATGATCTTCAGCAAAATTTTGCTTGTGTGTGATATTAATGATATTGTTCAATAATTTGGTTGGATCACCATCCTTGGGAATAGGCATAGATATGGATCTTTTCCAGTCAGTTGGCCAGGAAGCTGTCTTCCGTATTTCTTAGCATAGACAAATGAGCATTTTCAGCTCTGCATCCGTTTGTTGAAACATCTCAATTGATATTCCGTCAATTCCTGGAGCCTTGTTTTTCGCCAATGCCTTCAGAGCAGCTTGGATGTCTTCCTTCGGTAACATCGGTTCCTGGTCATATGCTACCTCTTGAAATGGTTGAACATGGACTAATTCTTTTTGGTATAATGACTGTGTATTCTTTCAATCTTCTTTTGATGGTTCCTGCATTGTTTAATATTTACCCCATAGAATCCTTCACTATTGCAACTCGAGGCTTGAATTTGTTCTTCAGTTCTTTCAGCTTGATTGAACATTCGACTTAAAAGTCAGCCGACTGTGTGGATCAATAACAAATGACGGATAACATTGCGAAGAATGGGAATTCCAGAACACTTAATTGTGCTCTTGAGGGACCTGTGCATAGATCAAGAGGCAGTTTTTCAGACAGAACAGGGGACACTGAGTGGTTTAAAGTCAGGAAAGTTGTGTGTCAGGGTTGTATCCTTTCACCATACCTATTCAATCTGTATGCTGAGCAAATAATCCGAGAAGCTGGACTATATGAAGAAGAACGGGGCTTCAAGATTGGAGGAAGACTCATTAACAACTTGTGTTATGCAGATGACACGACCTTGCTTGCTGAAAGTGAAGAGAACTTGAAGCACTTACTAATGAAGATCAAAGACCACAGCCTTCAGTATGAATTACACCTCAACATAAAGAAAACAAAAATCTTCACAACCGAACCAATAAGCAACATCATGATAAATGGAGGAAAGAATGAAGTTGTCAAGAATTTCGTTTTATTTGGATCCATGATCAACACCCATGGAAGCAGCAGTCAAGAAATCAAAAGACACATTGCATTGGGCAAATCTGCTGCAAGAGACCTCTTTAAAGTGTTGAAAAGCAAAGATGTCACCTTGAAGACTAAGGTACACCTAGCCCAAGCCATATTTTCAATGATGTTATATGCTTGTGAAAGCTGGGCAATGGATAAGGAAGACCGAAGAAGAGTTGATGCCTTTGAATTGTGGTGGTGGCAAAGAATACTGAGTATTACCATGTACTGCCAAAAGAATGAACAAATCTGTCTTGGAAGAAGACCAGAATGCTCCTTGGAAGCAAGGATGGTGAGACTGCATCTTGCATACTTTGGACATGTTGTCAGGAGGGATCAGTCCCTGGAGAAGGACATCATGCCTGGTAAAGTACAGGTTCAACGGAAAATAGGAAGACCCTCAGCCAGGTGGATTGACACAGTGGCTGCAACAATGGGCTCAATCAAGCATGGCAATGATTGTAAGGATGGCAGTGCTTCGTTCTGTTGTGCATTGGGTCACTATGAGTCAGAACCAACTCGAGGGCACCTAACAACAGCAACAATAGCCAGCAAGGATCTGATTTAGGGCAGGCACTGTGTGGACTCCAAAGTAAAAGTTAAAATTGATGATGTTAGAAATGGGCTTAGTGTTTCTGGAGCCACTGAGGCCAGGTCACTTCCGAAACTTTTACCCTGAGGAAAATTAAACCTTGAACCGAAACTACCCCTGAAGTCATCTTTGAACCAAATAATAATCTAGCCTAATTAGAAAAGAAAGTCTGCATTAAGCATCATATGCTTTTAAAGAATTTATATGTGATCAAATTGATGACAGTAACTCTGAGAGGTTAGATGAGAAGCTTTGGGCACAACAAGTTTGTGTTAATGATGGTGAAATAGTTTGGAAAATGTTGCTGAGAAAGATGGCACAACTTGAAGAATGTAACCAATGTCACCAAATTTTAAGTGTAGAAATTGCTGAAGTGGTTTGTTTTGTCATGCATATTTTCACCAAAAGACAGAAAGGAAGGAGGGAAGGAAGGAAAGAAAGAAGAGAGGGAGGAAGGTAAGTAGGGAGAGAAAGAGGGAAAGAAAGACGGAAGGAAGGAGAGAGAAGAAGAAAGGAAGGAAAAAAGAAAGGAAGGAAGGGAAGGAGGGAGGGAAAAAGGGAGGAAAGAAAGGAAGGAAGGAGGAATTTGTGCTTAGGGAAGCTGAGCCCAGCTGAGAGCATTGGTGTGGGAGCTGTTGGTGATACCCTACAGCTAGCTCCCTGAGCACATGTTCACCTTGATACACAGCTGCCTCCTGCTGAGCAGGAAACTAATGCAAATGTTCAGGTCCTTTCTGCATCACTCAGAGGTGTAGTGAGGATAGAATGCCCAGGGACAATCTCTAAATTTGCCCCCACCCCCTCATTGGTTTGAGCCCATTGTTGCAGCCAGTGTCTCAATACATTTTGTTGAAGGTCCTCCTCTTCTTCGTTGACCCTCTGCTTTGCCAGGCATGACGTCTTTCTCCAGCGACTGATCCCTCCTGATAATATGTCCAAAGTAAGCGAGACAAAACCTTGTCATCCTCACCTCTAAGGGGCATTCTGCCTGTTCTTCCAAGACAGATTTGTTCATTCTTCTGGCAGTCCATGGTATATTCAATATTTTTTGCCAACATTATAATTCAAATGCATCAATTCTTTTTCAGTCTTCCATATTCATTGTCCAGCTACATATGACTAATGCCTACTTAAAAAGGAGCCTTAGTGGTGCAGTGGTTAAGCGCTTGGCTTCTAACCGAAAGGTCAGCAGTTCAAACTTACCGGCTGCTCCGGGGGAGAAAGATGTGGCAGTTTGCTTCTGTAAATATTACAACCTTGGAAACCCTCTGGGGCAGTTCTACTTTGTCCTGTAGGATAGCCGTGTGTCCAAATCAACTTGACGGCAATGGGGTTTCAATGCCTTCTTATTTGTAACCTAAGAAATGAGTCATTAAGAGTTAGTGCAGGGGGGCGGAGCCAAGATGGTGGACTAGGCAGACACTACCTCAGATCCCTCTTACAACAAAGACACGGAAAAACAAGTGAATCGATCACATACATAACAATCTACGAACCCTGAATAACAAACACAGATTTAGAGACGGAGAACGAACTAATACGGGGAAGCAGCGATTGTTTCCAGAGCCTGGAGCCAGCGTACCAGTCAGGTACGGCACAAACACAGAGAGCTGCTCCACCCCCCTGAACTAACCCCGGGAGGGAGACCAGCCGGTTCCGCGGGCGGCGTGGGACGCAGCCGGTAGGAGAAGTCCCCGGGAGGCAGTGACTGGTCTTGGAGCAGGAAGAGCAGCGTCCCAGCCAGGGAACCGTCTCGCCGGGATTTGGACTGGACGCAGGTACGGCATAAACACGGAGAGCTGCTCCACCCCCCTGAACTAACCCCGGGAAGGGGCCCAGCTGGGTCGCACGGGCAGCGTGGGATGCAGCCGATAGGAGAAGTCCCTGGGAGGCAGCGACTGGTATTGGAGCGGGGAGAACAGCGTCCCAGCTGGGACACTCGGTCACGGCACAAGCACGGGGAGCTGCTCCACCCATCTGAACTAACCCCAGGAGGGGGCCCACCTGGTTCGTAGGGGCGGCACGGCCACGCAGCTGGAGGGACGAGAAGTCCCCGGGAGGCAGCGACTGATTTTGGAGTCAAGAGTGCACCGTCCCAGTAGGGGAGCCTTGACGTTGGGCATGGGGCTGGAAGCGGAGGATCTGACCGTGACTCCAGAGGGCCAGACCCCCCGGGGGCAATCTCCACACAGCCAGCACACATAGGCGACGCGCCCGCGGGAATCTCAGATATAATAGTCATTCCAAGCAAGACAAGCAACTCTGGCTATATTCTGAGGTGCTACTCTCCTATCTCTCTGTCCCCTCCCCGACCCTCCCCAGGCGGCTTCATTAACATCCGAATAGCCTGAACCAGAGGGAGAACTCTGATAGGGGTCTGACTGCATTTTTTTTTAGCGGATTTTCTGGAAAAAATAGTTTCCCAGTGATGGCTCCGAGACAACAATCCATATCAAACCACTTAAAGAAGCAGACCATGACAGCTTCTCCAACCCCCCAAACAAAAGAATCAAAATCTTTCCCAAATGAAGATACAATCCTGGAATTATCAGGTACAGAATATAAAAAACTAATTTACAGAATGCTTAAAGATATCACAAATGAAATTAGGATAACTGCAGAAAAAGCCAAGGAACACACCGATAAAACTGTTGAAGAACTCAAAAAGATTATTCAAGAACATAGTGGAAAAATTAATAAGTTGCAAGAATCCATAGAGAGACAACATGTAGAAATCCAAAAGATCAACAATAAAATTACAGAATTAGACAACGCAATAGGAAGTCAGAGGAGCAGACTCGAGCAATTAGAATGCAGACTGGGACATCTGGAGGACCAGGGAATCAACACCAACATAGCTGAAAAAAAATCAGATAAAAGAATTAAAAAAAATGAAGAAACCCTAAGAATTATGTGGGACTCTATCAAGAAGGATAACCTGTGGATGATTGGAGTCCCAGAACAGGGAGGGGGGACAGAAAACACAGAGAAAATAGTTGAAGAACTCCTGACAGAAAACTTCCCTGACATCATGAAAGACGAAAGGATATCTATCCAAGATGCTCATCGAACCCCATTTAAGATTGATCCAAAAAGAAAAACACCAAGACATATTATCATCAAACTCACCAAAACCAAAGATAAACAGAAAATTTTAAAAGCAGCCAGGGAGAAAAGAAAGGTTTCCTTCAAGGGAGAATCAATAAGAATAAGTTCAGACTACTCAGCAGAAACCATGCAGGCAAGAAGGGAATGGGATGACATATACAGAACACTGAAGGAGAAAAACTGCCAGCCAAGGATCATATATCCAGCAAAACTCTCTCTGAAATATGAAGGCGAAATTGAGATATTTACAGACAAACACAAGTTTAGAGAATTTGCAAAAACCAAACCAAAGCTACAAGAAATACTAAAGGATATTGTTTGGTCAGAGAACCAATAATATCAGATATCAGCACAACACAAGGTCACAAAACAGAACGTCCTGATATCAACTCAAATAGGGAAATCACAAAAACAAATTAAGATTAATTGAAAAAAAAAATACACATAACAGGGAATCATGGAAGTCAATAGGTAAAAGATCACAATAATCAAAAAGAGGGACTAAATACAGGAGGCATTGAACTGCCATATGGAGGGTGATACAAGGCGATAGAGAACAATACAAGTTAGGTTTTTACTTAGAAAAATAGGGGTAGATAATAAGGTAACCACAAAAAGGTATAACAACTCTATAACTCAAGATAAAAGCCAAGAAAAACGTAACGACTCAACTAACATAAAGTCAAACACTATGAAAATGAGGATCTCACAATTTATGAAGAAAAACGCCTCAGCACAAAAAAGTATGTGGAAAAATGAAATTGTCAACAACACACATAAAAAGGCATCAAAATGACAGCACTAAAGACTTATTTATCTATAATTACCCTGAATGTAAATGGACTAAATGCACCAATAAAGAGACAGAGAGTCACAGACTGGATAAAGAAACACAATCCATCTATATGCTGCCTACAAGAGACACACCTTAGACTTAGAGACACAAACAAACTAAAACTCAAAGGATGGAAAAAAGTATATCAAGCAAACAATAAGCAAAAAAGAAGAGGAGTAGCAATATTAATTTCTGACAAAATAGACTTTAGACTTAAATCCACCACAAAGGATAAAGAAGGACACTATATAATGATAAAAGGGACAATTGATCAGGAAGACATAACCATATTAAATATTTATGCACCCAATGACAGGGCTGCAAGATACATAAATCAAATTTTAACAGAATTGAAAAGTGAGATAGATACCTCCACAATTATAGTAGGAGACTTCAACACACCACTTTCGGAGAAGGACAGGACATCCAGTAAGAAGCTCAATAGAGACACGGAAGATCTAATTACAACAATCAACCAACTTGACCTCATTGACTTATACAGAACTCTCCATCCAACTGCTGCAAAATATACTTTTTTTTTCTAGCACACATGGAACATTCTCTAGAATAGACCACATATTAGGTCATAAAACAAACCTTTGCAGAGTCCAAAACATCGAAATATTACAAAGCATCTTCTCAGACCACAAGGCAATAAAACTAGAGATCAATAACAGAAAAACAAGAGAAAAGAAATCAAATACTTGGAAAATAAACAATACCCTCCTGAAAAAAGACTGGGTTATAGAAGACATCAAGGAGGGAATAAGGAAATTCATAGAAAGCAACGAGAATGAAAATACTTCCTATCAAAACCTCTGGGACACAGCAAAAGCAGTGCTCAGAGGCCAATTTATATCGATAAATGCACACATACAAAAAGAAGAAAGAGCCAAAATCAGAGAACTGTCCCTACAACTTGAACAAATAGAAAGTGAGCAACAAAAGAATCCATCAGGCACCAGAAGAAAACAAATAATAAAAATTAGAGCTGAACTAAATGAATTAGAGAACAGAAAAACAATTGAAAGAATTAACAAAGCCAAAAGCTGGTTCTTTGAAAAAATTAACAAAATTGATAAACCATTGGCTAGACTGACTAAAGAAATACAGGAAAAGAAACAAATAACCCGAATAAGAAACGAGAAGGACCACATCACAACAGAACCAAATGAAATTAAAAGAATCATTTCAGATTATTATGAAAAATTGTACTCTAACAAATTTGAAAACCTAGAAGAAATGGATGAATTCCTGGAAAAACACTACCTACCTAAACTAACACATTCAGAAGTAGAGCAACTAAATAGACCCATAACAAAAAAAGAGATTGAAACGGTAATCAAAAAACTCCCAACAAAAAAAAGCCCTGGCCCGGACGGCTTCACTGCAGAGTTCTACCAAACTTTCAGAGAAGAGTTAACACCACTACTTCTGAAGGTATTCCAAAGCATAGAAAATGACGGAATACTACCCAACTCATTCTATGAAGCCACCATCTCCCTGATACCAAAACCAGGTAAAGACATTACAAAAAAAGAAAATTATAGACCTATATCCCTCATGAACATTGATGCAAAAATCCTCAACAAAATTCTAGCCAATAGAATCCAACAACACATCAAAAAAATAATTCACCCTAATCAAGTGGGATTTATACCAGGTATGCAAGGCTGGTTTAATATCAGAAAAACCATTAATGTAATCCACCACATAAATAAAACAAAAGACAAAAACCACATGATCTTATCAATTGATGCAGAAAAGGCATTTGACAAAGTCCAACACCCATTTATGATAAAAACTCTTACCAAAATAGGAATTGAAGGTAAATTCCTCAACATAATAAAGGGCATCTATGCAAAGCCAACAGCCAATATCACTCTAAATGGAGAGAATCTGAAAGCATTTCCCTTGAGAATGGGAACCAGACAAGGATGCCCTTTATCACCGCTCTTATTCAACATCGTGCTAGAAGTCCTAGCCAGGGCAATTAGGCTAGACAAAGAAATAAAAGGTATCCGGATTGGCAAGGAAGAAGTAAAGTTATCACTATTTGCAGATGACATGATTATATACACAGAAAACCCTAAGGAATCCTCCAGAAAACTACTGAAACTAATAGAAGAGTTTGGCAGAGTCTCAGGTTATAAAATAAACATACAAAAATCACTTGGATTCCTCTACATCAACAAAAAGAACACCGAAGAGGAAATAACCAAATCAATACCATTCACAGTAGCCCCCAAGAAGATAAGATACTTAGGAATAAATCTTACCAAGGATGTAAAAGACCTATACAAAGAAAACTACAAAGCTCTGCTACAAGAAATTCAAAAGGACATACTTAAGTGGAAAAACATACCTTGCTCATGGATAGGAAGACTTAACATAGTAAAAATGTCTATTCTACCAAAAGCCATCTAGACATTTAACGCACTTCCGATCCAAATTCCAATGTCATATTTTAAGGGGATAGAGAAACAAATCACCAATTTCATATGGAAGGGAAAGAAGCCCCGGATAAGCAAAGCACTACTGAAAAAGAAGAAGAAAGTGGGAGGCCTCACTTTACCTGACTTCAGAACCTATTACACAGCCACAGTAGTCAAAACAGCCTGGTAATGGTACAACAACAGGCACGTAGACCAATGGAACAGAATTGAGAACCCAGACATAGATCCATCCACGTATGAGCAGCTGATATTTGACAAAGGACCAGTGTCAATTAATTGGGGAAAAGATAGCCTTTTTAACAAATGGTGCTGGCATAACTGGATATCCATTTGCAAAAGAATGAAACAGGACCCATACCTCACACCATGCACAAAAACTAACTCCAAGTGGATCAAAGACCTAAACATAAAGACTAAAACGATAAAGATCATGGAAGAAAAAATTGGGACAACCCTAGGAGCCCTAATACAAGGTATAAACAGAATACAAAACATTACCAAAAATGATGAAGAGAAACCCGATAACTGGGAGCTCCTAAAAATCAAACACCTATGCTCATCTAAAGACTTCTCCAAAAGAGTAAAAAGACCACCTACAGATTGGGAAAGAATTTTCAGCTATGACATCTCCGACCAGCGCCTGATCTCTAAAATCTACATGATTCTGTCAAAACTCAACCACAAAAAGACAAACAACCCAGTCAAGAAGTGGGCAAAGGATATGAACACACATTTCACTAAAGAAGATATTCAGGCAGCTAACAGATACATGAGAACATGCTCTCGATCATTAGCCATTAGAGAAATGCAAATTAAAACTATGATGAGATTCCATCTCACACCAGCAAGGCTGGCATTAATCCAAAAAACACAAAATAATAAATGTTGGAGAGGCTGCGGAGAGATTGGAACTCTCATACACTGCTGGTGGGAATGTAAAATGGTACAACCACTTTGGAAATCTATCTGGCGTTATCTTAAACAGAAATAGAACTACCCTACAGCCCAGAAATCCCACTCCTGGGAATATACCCTAGAGATACAAGAGCCTTCATACAAACAGATATATGCACACCCATGTTTATTGCAGCTCTGTTTACAATAGCAAAAAGTTGGAAGCAACCAAGGTGTCCATCAACGGATGAATGGGTAAATAAATTGTGGTATATTCACACAATGGAATACTACGCATCGATAAAGAACAGTGACGAATCTCTGAAACATTTCATAACATGGAGGAACCTGGAAGGCATTATGCTGAGCGAAATTAGTCAGAGGCAAAAGGACAAATATTGTATAAGACCACTATTATAAGATCTTGAGAAACAGTAAACCTGAGAAGAACACATACTTTTGTGGTTACGAGGGGGGGAGGGAGGGAGGGTGGGAGAGGGTTTTTTTATTGATTAATCAGTAGATAAGAACTGCTTTAGGTGAAGGGAAAGACAACACTCAATACATGGAAGGTCAGCTCAATTGGACTGGACCAAAAGCAAAGAAGTTTCCGGGATAAAATGAATGCTTCAAAGGTCAGCGGAGCAAGCGCGGGGGTCTGGGGAACATGGTTTGCGGGGACTTCTAAGTCAATTGGCAAAATAATTCTATTATGAAATCATTCAGCATCCCACTTTGAAATGTGGCCTCTGGGGTCTTAAATGCTAATAAGTGGCCATCTAAGATGCATCAATTGGTCTCAACCCACCTGGAGCAAAGGAAAATGAAGAACACCAAGGTCACACGACAACTAAGAGCCCAAGAGACAGAAAGGGCCACATGAACCAGAGACCTACATCATCCTGAGACCAGAAGAACTAGTTGGTGCCCAGCCACAATCGATGACTGTCCTGACAGGGAGCACAGCAGAGGACCCCTGAGGGAGCAGGAGATCAGTGGGATACAGACCCCAAATTCTCATAAAAAGACCAAACTTAATGGTCTGACTGAGACTTGAGGAATCCTGGCGGCCATGCTCCCCAGACCTTCTGTTGGCACAGGACGGGAACCATCCCCGAAGACAACTCATCAGACACGAAAGGGACTGGACAGTGGGTGGGAGAGAGACGCTGATGAAGAGTGAGCTAATTATATCAGGTGGACACTTGAGATTGTGTTGGCAACTCTTGTCTGGAGAGGGGATGGGAGGATAGAGCTAGAGGGAAGCCGGCAAAATTGTCAAGAAAGGAGAGACTGAAAGGGCTGACTCAAGAGGGGGAGAGCAAGTGGGAGTAGGGAGTGAGATGTATGTAAACTTATATGTGACAGACTGATTGGATTTGTAAACGTTCACTTGAAGCTTAATAAAAGTTATTAAAAAAAAAAAAGAGTTAGTGCAATGTCAACAGAGAACCCCTGAGGGAGCAGGAGATCAGTGGGATGCAGACCCCAAATTCTCATAAAAAGACTAGACTTAATGGTCTGACTGAGACTAGAGAAATCCCAGCGGTCATGGTCCCCAAACCTTCTGTTGGCCCAGGACAGAAACCATTTCCGAAGACAACTCATCAGACATGGAAGGGACTGGACAATGGGTAGGAGAGAGTTGCTGACGAAGAGTGAGCTACTCGTATCAGGTGGACACTTGAGACTGTATTGGCATCTCCTGTCTGGAGGGGAGATAGGAGGGTAGAGAGGGTTAGAAACTGGCAAAATTGTCATGAAAGGGGAGACTGGAAGGGCTGACTCATTAGGGGGAGAGTAAGTGGGAGTATGGAGTAAGGTGCATATAAGCTTATATGTGACTGACTTGATTTGTAAACGTTCACTTAAAGCTCAATAAAAATTATTAAAAAAAAAGAGTTAGTGCAATGTATTATTCATGAACTAAAATTAGCAGAGGAATAGAATTCACTGAGGCTTCATCTTCAGTTTTTCCCCAAAGGTCTGGCTGCCTTGCAAGATGTGGCCAGGTGGTAGATGCAGAATGGTTGCAATTCCTACAATTTGGAGGAGGAACACTTAGTTATTAGTGTTGTCTTGGGTTGATCATGCTTTACAATTGCTGTTTTTCTTGCTTGTGAATTATAACTTCCTGTTAGGTTCGCTTCTTTACTATCCATTTAGTTTGTTGTGGGTAGTTAGATTAGCCCTGGAGTGTGTAGCGGTATATTTTACCCTTTGCTTATACTTTTCCAGTAACTAGACATTAACACATAAATGCTTTGAGGTTCAAATGTGAACTATCCATTGCTAAATCAAAAATGTCCATAATTCTGCCAAATGTATTTGTAGAGCTCTTTTTCTATACCATATGGAAATTGATTAAGGGAGCGAGGTAGGCCATGGGGGTTTGGGCCTGTCAAAGTGGGCTGCTGTCAAAAAAGTTTTGACAAGCCCCTGCCCTAGAAGTCCGGAATTACATCGCACTGGTGATTACAATGGTAGGCTAGCTGGTACTCAGCACCCAGCTCCCAGAGGAAAAAATGTGTGTGTGTGTCTGTGTGTAATATGTACAAACACAATACATATATATATACATTTATTATAAATTTTCCTGATTTAGAAGATGTGAGACACATTTTATAAATAATAATAAAATATACCATACTCTTCATCATAAATTTCATCAGCCAATTGATTCTCACAGAATACTTTCAGTTGATTTTTGTCGACTTTTGTATCTTCAACCAACCTAGAGCTGCAATTGATGAGCAAGTCTATTTCTAACATAAATATTAGTTGACATTTTTGTTAACTTTAAGAGTAAGTCGAAAGTGAAACAGCAAAGACTTAGGCCAGAATTTCAATCATTTATTGATGCTGTGAGTGGCTTCTTTGCTATAATCACACAATATTTTCAAGTACTGGAAGAACAGATTTTCAATTTTTAAGCTATTCACACTTTAGCAGCAATGCACATGATACACTTTTAAGTTTATGCACATTGTTGCCATTTTCTCCACCACTTTTTTAAGTGTAGACCATCAACAGAACAATATACCAAGCCCTGATATGTAGAGTTTGCTGATTCATATGGTGTAAATACTCCCACGTGGCCAATTTCAAGTTACTAACATGATGTCACTGGACGTGGAGTTGAAAAGAAGTACACAGTAACACACTGTCATATAGTATTTCCATCATAGGGTTACAGGAACTTAAACAACATCAAGAAAACAGACAACAGGAAAATGTAGTTAAAAAAAAATAAAGGAAGTGAAGAGCTGTATTTATTACTTACTTTTTTTTTTTTCATACAGTTTATTTGTTACTTTGTTAATTTAATTCTTAATAATGGCTGTGTTTAATAACTGGCTTGGAAGATTCCTGGAAATTTATCAATCAGCTCTTTTCGGGCCCGTACAAGCCAGCCCCAGCATCCCATTGAGTGTTATGGCGGTGAAGGTAGCTATGATTTTAGGAAAGCTAGTTGTTCTTTCAGACACAGGAACTGTGCCTCCCATTCTCACTCCCCTCCTTTTATAATCTGGCCAGCATCTGTGCCTGGGCTCAGCCTCTTCAGCTTCAGGCCCCTTTGGTCACAGTTGGCCTCCCTGTGCTCTCCAGGCCCCTGGGGTCTAGCTGATGGGGTAGGGCAGGTCTGCACTTCTGCCCTGCCGGAAACACAGCCCCTGCCATAAAAAGGAAGCCCTGGGAGCAGTTTGAAAATTAGGAGGAGAGTGCCAGCCATCAACTAAAAGCCTAGTGCAGCCATAAAAGCCTGCCGGGGGTTACATCTTGAGAAACAAGGTGTCAGCTTTAAAAGTGTTTCATTCTCTCTTAAAAACTGAACCAAAACTTTAATTATAGGCAGATCATAAAGTTCAAATTCGAATTTCAAAGGATGCTTCCAAGACAATTTCTGCTTTCTTAAATGACTAAAAAAAAAAATTTTCCTGTGTGAGTAACTGAGTGTAACTGTGTGTCCTTTTATTGGTCAAGTGTGAATGTTTTGTTTTTCATGGCATCTGGTTCTTAATGATGACAGGTTCATCACTCTGAAAGGGTCCATATTTAAAACTATAACAAGCCAAAAATATTTCCTTCGTCTCTCACTCCCACTTTTTCATGAGAACACTTACTGGGGCTGTCCCAGGTCTGCTTCCGGTCTCCATTTCCTGCCACATGCTATTCCAGTGAGGAAGTATCATAGACTGTGAAACTACTCTCTTCTCAGAGGAACCCTCACCTGTAATCTCCTTGGAGAAAAAGTTAAAAAAAAAAAAAAAAAAGGACTAACACGGAAGCCATCCTGTAGGTTTGATCACTACGATCTGCTATTTGAAAGATACTACAGGGAAAATGTATTTAAATAAACGTTCTGTACTTGTGGTAGAGTCTCTGAGTGGCAAAAACAGTCAAACGCTTAACTAACTGAAAGGTTGGTGGTTTGAACAAACCCAGCAATGCCACGGAAGAAAGACCTGGCGATCTGCTTCCATAAAGATTACAGCTGAGAAAACCCTATGGAGCTGTTCTACTCTGTAGCACATGGGGGTGTCATGAAATGGAATCACATCGATGGCAAGTTTTTGTTTTTTTTCTAATTTGTGGTAGATATGTGACAATAGGTTGAGCAAGATAAAGATGAGCAATTCTTATTGACTTAAGAAGCCTGAAAAAAGTAGGCACATTCATAATTTCATTTATTTTAGTGGGGGAATGGAGCCGTGAGATAAAACAATCTGGTTTCCAAGAGGGACCCAGAGAAGTAAGAGTGCAAACAGCATTGACTCACACAGAACTGTCATCTACGGTTTGAGTAACTTCAATAGTAATATGTCTAAGTGCATTAAGATGGACTCTTTTCTTTGTGCCCAGGAGGCCTACTGATACAAAAGACAAAAACAAAACAAGTCATTGCCATTGAATTAATTCTGACTCATAGCAACCCTACAGGACAGAGTAGAACTGTCCCCTAGGATTTTCAAGGCTGCAATCTTTATGGGAGGATCCCTTTGTGGTACAGTGGTTAAGCACTCATCTGCTAAGCAAAAGGTTGGTGGTTTGAACCTACCAGCTGCCCTGTGGGAGGAAGATGTGGCAGTCTGTTTCCATAAGGATTACAGCCTTGGAATCCTATGGGGCAGTTCTACTCTGTTCTATAGGGTCACTGAGTCGGAATTGACTCGACAGCAATGGATTTGGTTTTTGGTTTAACCGTTATGGAAGCAGACTGCCACATCTTTCTCCAGTGAATTGGCTGGTGGGTTCGAACCACCAACCCTTTGGTAAGCAGCCAAGTTGAGTACTTAATCACATGCCACTACGGTGACCCTATAGGACAGAGTAGAACTGCCCCATTGGGTTGGTCTATTGATGGAACTGCTTTAATGACAAGGTCTTCTGACAGCAAATGCATTTCTGTTTTTGAAGGAGGAAGCATTCCATAGGGGGCTTAAGTGATGAGTTTTAGATGTCTTCTTGTTTCTAGTAAATCTAGTGCTCAACTCGTATTCTTCAAGGTTAAGACCTTGGAGCAATGGACTGAGCATGCCTGGATTTACAGTCAGCCCATCTCTCTCAGCAGCTCACTGAATCATCTCAATGGATCATGTCCTCATGCCTTCTCTCTACCTCCACAACCACCTCTGTTGTGTAGGTGTCTTCATATAGCAGCCATTTCTCTCCCATTCCTGGGAGGTTGCAAGCCCAGCAAGACTAGGTACATGAACGTGCTTCATCTGGAACATACTACTGCTCCAGCCTTTATCCGATTCCCCAGTACTACACTGAGCCAAGAATATGAAACTGGTTGTTTGAACCAAAGACACTTTTATGATCTTATGCAGGTGTGTAGTGATAAGCCACAATCAGTAAGCTTGCCTTTAAACACTACCAACAAACCCATTGTCATTGAGTTGATTCTGACTCATAGAGACCTGCAGATGGAAATTCTCAAACATGAAAACCCATTGCCATAAAGCCAATTCTGACTCAAAAAAAAAAAAATTTTTTTAGAGGCAGTTAAATCAGGACAGGAATGGCAGGATCAACATGCATTCCCAGGAAGCAAAAGGTCATAATGTAAACAATTTTTTCCTAGGAAGAATGCATATAAATAACCAAACTGGCCGGTGCCACTCACCTAGGAGATAAAACTCACTCTCCTCAGCCAAATGGCTGATCTTTACATTTCAGAGAACTCCAAAGCTGAAGCTGAATCAATCATCAGCCCCCCTATGCATAAAAACCTCAAACTCAATAGAGACAGCAGAGTGCTTTGTATTTTTACTTAGTGCTGCCCAGCTTGAGCTGTATTATTCCTCAGTAAAACTCCTTTTCGTTAACTCCTAACAGAGTAAGAGATTTTCTTCTCTGATATTTCTGGCATCAGAAGCAGGACTTCAAAGATGATCCCTGGGGCTTCCAGACATGGGCATGGTATGTGCTGAGCTGCCTTGAACTCCCTGTTTCCACAAATTCTCGGGACTTGTTTAAGGTAAAACATTTCTTGAATCTGAGCTCTGCTCCCTTGCATTGATAGCTCTTTGACATTTATTGTGGATTTGTTTTGGTTCTCGCAATCAAATTTTTTTGCTGTAACTGTCATTATAAAATGGGGAACACTGTATCTAAAGGAGATTTGGAACCACATTCTGGGACTCCTGCTCACTATGTGAACAAGCATTATAGTCCCTTATTGTGCATGTTCTTGTCTGTCTGGCATAATCTCACTCCAGACACTTCGGAAAGTCAGTGACCACTTGGGGTTATTTTGATCTCTCTAAGTTAACGTTTCTGCAAAGTAAATTAAAGAACTGAGGATCTTGGATTAAACACTTCCAGTGGAATGCGTATTTTGATTGGTATATTGAGGTCTATAAAAGACGTCAAGACACACATTCAAACTCCCTGAGGGACCCAATTACTGGGCTGAAGGCTGGGGCCCATGGTCTCTGGGGACATCCAGCTTAATTGGCATACCAAAACCAAACCAAACCTATTGTCACTGAGTTGATTCTGACTCATAGAAAATGTTCTACATCCTACTTTGATGAGTAGCACCTGGGATCTTAAAAGCTTGTGAGTGGCCATGTAAGATACTCCATTGGTCCCACCCTGTCTGGAGCGAGGGAGAATGAAGAAAACCAAAGACACAAGGGAAAGATTAGTCCAAAGGACTAGTGGACCACAACTACCATAGCCTCCATCAGACTGAGTCCAGCACAAGTAGATGGTGCCCAACTACTACCACCGACTGCTCTGACAGTGATCACAATAGAGGGTCCTGGACAGAGCTGGAGAAAAATATAGAACAAAATTCTAACTCACAAATAAAGACCAGACTTACACGTCTGACAGAGACTGGAGAAATTCCAAGAATATGTCCCCTGGACACCCTCATAGCTCAGTAATGAAGTCACTCCTGAGGTTCATCCTTCAGCAAAAGATTAGACAGGCCCATAAAAGAAAACGAGACCAAATGGGCATACCAGCCCAGAGGCAAGGACGAGAAGACAAGAGGGGACAGGAAAACTGGTAATGGGCAGAGTGTTGACATGTCGTAGGGAAGGAAACCAATGTCACAAAACAGTATGTGTATTGATTGTTTAATGAGAAGCTAATTTGCTTTGTAAACCTTCATCTAAAGTACAATTAAAAATATATAAATAAGGACTAGACCACAGGGGACAGAAGAAAAAAAAAAGACATCAAGACAGAAAAATTGCTTCACTGCAGGACACTGTCTCTAAATTAACTGAGAAGAATAAAGAATTACAATGTTGTATTTAACCTTCCACCCCTTCTGCTCGCCTGTCAGCTGCTACCTCTTTATGCCCTTTTTTGCCTTACTACTCTTCTAATAACACTTTATTTGCACATCTCTTTTCCCCTAAAAAACCAGTAAGTAAACTGTTGCCTAAAAATCCCTTTAAAGTTCTCCCCAGAAGTGGTGCAGAATATTCCCCACAAATTACTTTTGCCCTGTGGACATGCTCAGAATTACGTAGCACTGTGAAAGTTTTTCCTAAACTCTGTGAGGACCCTGGTTTAGTTAACTAGTGCTGCTATAACAGAAATACCACACGTGGATGGCTTTAACAAACAGAAATTTATTCTCTCACAGTCTAAGAGGCTGGAAGTCTCAATTTAGGGCTCCAGCTCCAGCGGAAGGCTTTCTCTCTCTGTGGGCTCTGGGAGAAGGTCCTTGTCATCAGTCTTTCCCTGATCTAAGAGCTTCTCAGTTCAGGGACCCCCAAGTCCAAAGGATGTTGTCCACTCCTGGCTTTTCTTGCTTGGTGATAATGAAGTCCCTATCTCTCTCCATTTGCTTCTCTCTTTTATATCTAAAAAGAGATTGACTTAAGATACAATCTAATCCTGTAGATTGTGTCCTGCTTTATTGACACAACTACCTCTACTCCTGCCTTGTTAACATCATAGAGGTAAGGATTCATAACACATAGGGTAATTACATCAGTTAACAAAATGGA
Source organism: Elephas maximus indicus (assembly GCF_024166365.1). Classification (NCBI taxonomy): domain Eukaryota; kingdom Metazoa; phylum Chordata; class Mammalia; order Proboscidea; family Elephantidae; genus Elephas; species Elephas maximus. The sequence continues at coordinate 59,439,156 of NC_064841.1, read as the reverse complement.
GGACAATCACCCACTACTGGGAATCATGGCCTAGCAAAGTTGACTCACATTTTTGTGGGACACAATTCAATCCATAACAGACCCCCTACATATTTTCTGAAGAATTTAAAATCCTTTTTGAAGCCTACCAGCCTGGGCTCCCTAACTTATATCAGCCTCTTCACATGATTACTGGCCCAGGGGAAGCCCAGTTATGGGTAGAACAGGCAGAATGGAAAGACCCCAAGGACAGTTTAGTGTTAAATATTGATAAAGTGGCCACTGAGATATGGGAAGACTCTCAGGTCATGAGAAAAAAAAAAATGCTAGAGGCTATCCCAAAGGCCTTTCCTCCACTAATTGACTGGATTAAAATTCACTCTTCTAAATGAAATAAAGATGAAAGTGTTAATGTTATCAGATTCAGCCACTCCAAATTTTTCAGAACATACCAGACTTACTTTGAGCACACCTGGTGCTTCTGGAGCTTTCAATGCTGTTTTCATATTTAGCCTTAAACCTGAGATCTCAGCTTTAGAAAATTGACATCAATTAGACTGGGAGACAGCTCCTATTGTTGAGCTGACATACTTAGCTTACAAACTTTTCTAAACTCTTGAAGCTGAAAAGGTTTCTAAGGCTAATAAATTAATGGCCCTTCAGTTGCAGAAATCACAGTCTCCCACTCAAAAGGAAAATGCTAAATCTTCCAATGGCACAAAGGCTGGTATTTGTTACTATTGTAAAAAAAACCTGGCCATTGGAAAAACGAATTCTATAAGTAAAAAAATAAACAACTGACGTAGTCCCCCCTTAAAAAATCCTACAATCAGATTAAGAATGAAGGGGCTTCAGGTACAAAACAGGGACTTTTCCTGTGGTAGCTCTTAATCTGCAAGAGGAAGCTATTTATTAATAGAGGATCTTGTCAATTTTTAATAGACACTGGAGTCACCCTATCTGTTCTTACAAAAGTTCCTGTCCTGGAGTATTAAAACCTCAAAAGCAGTGGGAGTCACCAATCAGGAACAAAAGTTGATTCATTCTCAACCTGTTCCAGTATCTCCTGGCCTTATTGAAGATTTACACCCTTTTTTGCTCACTTCTGATACCCCTGCCAATCTATTGGGAATAAATCTTTTATCCAAATGGAATTGCCATTTACAATTTAGTGAAAAACTGAAATATTATTGAGTCTGCCTGATATTCCTAAGCCAACAGAGACAGGCTCTGAATTAGACAATATTCAGAAAGAAGAAGACATCTGCTGTTTGCAACTGCTTTTCATGCCTCTCCAAAATTCAGCTAAGCCTAGTCCTCTCCCTTTGATATCTTTTCCCTAGTTCCTGAAACTTTATGGGCCCCCACATCCACAGATGTAGGTCTAGCTTTGTCAGCAAAGTCATTTAAAATTCAAACAGATTTATCTAAACTTCTGTTTTTTCTGCCAAAAACCCTAGTACCCAGTCAAACAAGAAGCAGAAGAAGGACTAACTTCCATCATACAAGATTTCCTTTCTAAATGTTTAATTGCTCTTTTTACCAGCCTTTGTGATACTCCTGTTCTTCCAGTTAAAAAATCAATATTAAAGGCTGTAGATTTGTTCAAGATTTGTCTTTGAACAAATGTCTTTGAACACACAATCAAACGTATTGTTATTCCTAGATTCTCAGTAATCCCTAATTTTCATTTATTACTTTCCAATAGCCCTTCAGATGCATCTCATTTAATGGTTATGGATCTTTGTGGCACCTTTTCCAGTATTCTTGTGCATTCTGAAAGTCAATATTTATTTACTTTTACCTGGGAAGATAAAAAATTTTTCTGGACCATAATGACCAAAGGATTTACTGAATCTCCTTATTTTTCTCAGATTCTGCATGTGGATTTGCACCCTTTAGAGTTCACAAACAAATCCACATTGCTGCAATAAGTTGATGATTTGCTACTTTGTTCAACCTCCTAGCAAGCCTGCCTTGTTGACAATGTAGCTTTATTAAAACATTTGGCTGCTAGAGGATATAAGGCTTCCAAAGAAAAATTACAATTAGCTCAGCCTTCTGTTAAATATTTGAGCCACCTAATTTCTGCAGAAGGCATATCTATTGATCCTAAGTAGAAAGAAGCTATTCTTGTCTTTCCTGTACACAAAACAAAGACAAAGCTACAGGGGTTTCTAGGACTCTGAGGCTAGTGTTCAACCTGGATTCCCAATTTTTCTTTGTTGGCTCAATTGTTATACAAATATTTAAAAGCCTGTGAGCTGGATTCATTCCAAATTGCACCCGAAGACCCACAGGCTATAGCTCAATTAAAAGGGGCTTTTAAAAAAAGAAAAAAAAAAATTTTTTTTTTTTTGATGAACACACCCACTCTAGGTTTTCCTAATTACCACCTAGATTTTTCCTTATTTGTACATGAAGTATCTAGAAATGCTTTAGGCAAACTAGCTCAAAAACGTGGAGGACAACAAAGACTGATAGGTTAATTGTAGCCTACAGCTTGACCCTGTAGCCAGGAGATACCCTCCCATTCCTTAGGGCTGTGGCTATTACTGCCAAACTAGTTGAAACCAAGCAGATGTTATGCTGGGAAACTTCTTAAATGTCTATGTGCCCCATGCCATGTCTGCCCTGACACAACGTCTTTCTGCCAGTAGGCTCGTCTCTTTTGAAGTTATCCTCCTGGCTGCATCTAACGTTAGACTACATTCTGTGGCCTGTTTTAATCCAGCTACTCCTTTCCCCACAACTAATGAGAACAACTCTCCTACACATGATTGTCTAGATTTGACTGAACAACTTTTAGCCCCTCAGAAATACTTAAAAGTCAGAAGAACTAGATGGTGCCCGGCTACAACCGATGACTGCCCTGACAGGGAACACAACAGAGAACCCCTGAGGGAGCAGGAGACCAGTGGGATGCGGACCCCAAATTCTCCTAAAAAGACCAGACTTAATGGTCTGACTGAGATGAGAAGGATCCGGGAGGTCATGGTCTCAGACCTTCTGTTAGCCCAAGACAGGAACCATTCCCAAAGCCAACCCTTCAGACAGGGATTGGACTGGACTATGGGATAGAAAATGACACTGATAAAGAGTGAGCTTCTTGGATCAAGTAGACACATGAGACTATGTGGGCATCTCCTGTCTGGAGGGAAGATGAGAGGGCAGAGAGGGTCAGAAGCTGGCTGAATGGACACGAAAAGAGGGAGCGGAGGGAAGAAGTGTGCTGTCTCATTAGGAGGAGAGCAACTAGGAGTATATTCCAAGGTGTATATAAATTTTTGTATGAAAGACCGACTTGATTTGTAAACTTTCACTTAAAGCACAATAAAAATGAAAAAAAAAAAGACTTAAAAGAGACCCCTTTAATAATCCTGATTCAGTTTTGTTTGTGGACGGTTCCTGTTTAAAACTTAATCCTGCTAGTCCTCACTATCTAATTGGATATGCTGTTAGGACTGCTACTGAAGTCCTTGAAAGTCAGACTCTCCCAACAAGCAGAATTAATTGTCCTCACTAGGGCTTGTAGAATTGCTTTAGGAAAATCTGTTGATATTTTTACAGAGAGTAGATATTGTTTTTGCAATTGAATGTGGTTTGGGCATGCTGTGAAAACAGGGCACTTTTAACCTCTTCTGGAAATGCCATAAGAAATGGAGCTTTAATAGTGGACTTTCCAGACACTCTATTACTCCCCTCTGAAATTCCTGTGATAAAAGTACAGGTTCACCAACCAAAAGGAGTACCCTGAACTGAAGAAATTAAAGGAAATAATCTTGCTGAATGGCAGCCAAACAAGCTGCCTCTCAAATTATTTTAGCAGTTATATAAATAAAGGGGGATTCCCCAAATTTGTCTATTGAAAACGCCAACATGTATGAATTAATTTTAGAAAAACTTTTAAAACACCAGTAATTAGCCCAAATGGATGAAATTAAGGCATAGAGAAAGGCAGGCTGTTACCAAGATCCTGCCACTAAGTTGTGGACTGGGCCTAATAAAGCCGTCTTACCCAATTTCCTGCATGTTCCTGTGATGTGAGCCTTACACAAAGGTTCCCACATGGGATGAGAGAAAATGATTGAGACCTTAAAAAAATATTTGTGGGGAAAATTTTTTGAGGCTGCAGAACATTTTGCCACCCATTGACCTATTTTCCCTCACTACAATTCTGGAAAACACCTTAACGTGCTACCTGGACAATACTCTTTACCTGCCAGGCCTGTGCTTGAACAGCAGTTAGATTTTATTCAGCTTCCACCCTCACATGGTTATAAATATGTATTAGTAAAGATTTGCAGATTTTCTCATTGGGTAGAAGCCTTCCCCTGATGTTGTGCTACAACAGCCTTTGTACCAAAGAAGCTTCTTGAAAACATCATATCCACTTGAGGAGCACCAAAAACTCTTTGTAGTAATCAGGGAACCCGTTTCACCAGTCAAGTCATCCAAGGACTGTGTCAAGTTTTTCCCATTTACCAAAGGCTACTTTGTCCCTATCATCCTCAGTCTTCCGGTCTAGTACAGAGAACTAATGGAATAATAAAGACTCACGTGGCAAAGCTTTGTGAAACTTTAAATTTATCTTGAACTAAGGTCCTTCAAATCTGAGGTCCACGCCATTTGGATCTCACAAACTTACCTCCTATGAAATAATCACTGGGAAACCCATAGACCTTCCTCATGTTGTTTTGCACCTACCCTAACATTTTTCGACCTGAGTTACTGAAGTATTGCCAGCCTTTAATTCAATATTCTGAAGACTGTCTCTCACAGTTAGAGAAGGCTTTGACAAACAGAAACTAGACTCCTGAAGTCTGCCAGATGTCACCCCAGGAGAATAAGTAGATTGGAAAAGACATGAAATAAAAGACTCATTAGAATCTCATTGGAAGAGACGGTACTTAGTCCTCCTCACCAACCCAAAAGGAAAAAAATAAATAAAGTGCAGCTAAATGAGAGGGAATGAAACCTTGGATCCATCTGTCACAGTAAAAAAAAAAAAAAAAAAAAAAAGGCTAAGACTCCTCTTTGGACTAGCAAACCCACCGGAGAACTGAAAATTACATTCAAATGCACCTGTGGCTAAAAACAGATGGAAGACCCAAGAACCTGGACTAGGCCTGAAAATGCACCCTTTATTTTTCTTTTTACCTTTGTCACAGTCATGCCCCTAATGTTTTCATAGATTGGGCAGTTGCTTATGCTTACCATTCTAAAAGGTTTAATTGTTGGATATGTGGTGCCCTCCCAACCTCAAATCTATCTGGCCTTCCCTAGTTGGTCTCTCTACGACAGGGATCTGATTGAGTTGCTCTTGATCTACAGATACAAGACAATGGAAAAATAGTTCTTTACTACAGGAAATCACTATTACTAGATTTTCCATTGATAAATGGCCTCTTTGTGGGCCTGAACGAAACTCAGGCTATAACAACACAACCCTTACCTTACTAAATAAAGTCACCCAAGAAGAGCTAGCTAAATACTCTCCCAAACCCACAGTGCTGTTTGTATTGTAGGTCCATATCAACAACCATGGGATGGATTCATCTGGTTAACTCCTAAAAGGGGAGGCTAAGTCAGGTTGCTCCCCTTTGCTGGGAACAATCTAACCACACCCATATGAATAACCCAGCTGTCTCCAGACTTATGGCTTCCAGTGTCTGAATGTGCATCAGTTATAACCTTACAAGCTACAGATTGATTTGCCACCAACTGGCTATGACACTCAGGTATCTGTGGGGTAGCCCCTAAGGTCACCTTTTTGCTATGTGGAACCAACATTTGGTATGGCTCCCACCATGCTAGATTGGAAGACTCACTCTGGGTTTGAGGTAGACTCAAGGATGTATTTTAACTGAACTCGCTTTACCAGCCAATGTACCTATGTTGACTTCACTGGTCTCAATCAGTATTTCATTGGCTTGATCATTTAGCAGCAGTGTTCATACCTCAGATAGGGCTTGAAGATATTATGGTACATGTAGAAATATTAATCAAATATATACAAACTGCCTTAAATGACAGTGCCCGTGGGCTTCAAGAGATGAGTACTGAAATAGCAATGATGAGAAAAGTAGTAATCCAAAATAAATAGGATGGCCCTTGACATTCTCACTGCAGGCCAAGGAGGCACCTGTGCCATGATAAAATCTGACTGCTGTGCCTATATTCCTGACAATAGTGCCAAATTTACTCTTATATTAATCATATGCAACATGTAATATCTCACCTTAATGATCCTGTTCCTTCCTTAACTGATATTATAAGTAACTGGTTTTCCTCTTGGGGTGGATGGTGGAAAATATTGCTACTTTATTTTGGAATCTTTATATTTCTTATCATTTCTATTATAATTATAAAATTTTTTTTGCTTTAGTTCAATGCATTTTATCCATGAAATGCTGTATTTCAAAACCATTTGACCCTTCACATATTTCAAAACCATTTGACCCTTCACATAAAATCACAGGCTTTCACCAAGTATGACGTTGTTTAATCATTTCCCTTTTGTCTCCTGGGGCATGTTTCATCTTGATCTCTATCCTTCTGTCCTGACTGAGAAATGTTCCTCAAATGTGGCCTTGTCCATCAAGATGTTCGCCATAAAACCTACTTACCCTGAAGACTGGGACAGTTCTACTCTGTCCTATAGGGTCACTATGAGTCGGAATCGACTCTACGGCAGTGGGTTTGGTTTTTTTTGGTTACCCTGAAGATGAGGCCTATTAGTTTGGAAAAATGAAGTAAAAAAAAAAAAATTTTAACCAAAGCTCCTCAGGAAAACAAAGTCCTTGTAGAAGAAAGGCTTCTCCATTGTGGGTAATGGGCACTCAGTAGAGGAGGCTTGATCAAAAGAGGGAAATATGCAGATGCAAATTTTCAAACATGGAGACACTCATCTCAGGACAGGAATGGCAGGACCAACATGCATACCCAGGAAGCAAAAGGTTAGGCTGTAACAATTTCTTCCTAGAAAGAATGTATATAACTGAACTGGCTGGTGCCTCTTACCTAGGGGTAAAACTCACTCTTTTCCCCTCAGCCAAATGGTGATCTTTACATTTCAAAAGGCTCCAAAGCTGAAGCGGAATCAATCATTAGCCTCCTCCCTTTCCTTTGCACTCTATACATAAAAACCTCTAACTCGAGAGCAACAGCAGAGTGCTTTGTATTTTTACTTAGCACTGCCCAGCTCGAGCTGTATTATCCCTCAATAAAACTCCTTTTCTTTCACTACTAACTGAGTATAGTTGACAGGCCCTACAGGACAGAGTAGAACTGCCCCATAGGGTTTCCAAGGCTGTGATCTTTACAAAAGCAGACTGCCACATTTTTCTCTCGTGGAGTGGCTGGTGAGTTTGAACTGCCAACCTTTAGGTTAGTAGACAAGCTCTTAACTACTGTACCACCAGGGCTCCCTCTTTAAATACTGTAAGTCCAAGTTTGCTTCTGTAGTTGGTAGACAAGGAGAAGGAGGGGTGAAGTTGGATCCTCTTTCAGGAACATGGTACTGGATAAAATAACGCGACCTATTACCACTGTCTTGGGCAGACTAGCTATGAATACTAGAACATCATTCATTCAGTGAGAAATTTAAAAAATATTTCACCCAAAGTAAGAAGCAATCATCTTAAAGTATGTCCAAAGTATTTACAGACAGATGATTAAAGTAATTGCAATAAAATTCTAATTGAAATATTCCTATCTACTTTTCAGCAAGATTTCACCCCTGAGGATAAAATTCTATACTAAAGCAACAACAGTCTAAATTAGTAAAAACACAGGAAACTGGAAATTTCTGTAACCTTTGCCCAATCCAGGGATTCCAGGAAATACTAGATAAGTTGTCTGCCAACAGGGCCTGAAACTGAGAGCATTTTCTAGAACCTTAGTAATAGTTTTAGAAGTCTTGGTGGCACAATGCCTTAGAGCTGAGCTGCTAACTGAAAAGTTGGTGGTTCAAAAACACCCAGTGGCTCTACAGGAGAAAGACCTGGCTATGTGCTCCCGTAAAGACTAAAAAAAAAAACCGTAAAGACTACAGCCTAGAAAACCCTATGGGGCAGTTCTACTGTGTCACACGGGGTCACTGTGAGTTGGAATTGACTCAACAATACCCAACAACAACAACAGTAATAGTTTTGGCCCAATCTAATTATGATTCCTGGTCACGTGTGTCCTCGCCGTTCTCCAAGACAAATAATCCTGAAACTATAAAAAAAAAGTAAAGACCAAAAACGGAATTTAAGAAACATTTATGAAACACTGTTGATGCTAATGATGTCAAGTATTTTACAAATTTGGATCCGTGTGGTAAAACACCTATAGGTTTGCGTTGGCATGAGATAATTGGTCTAAGATCTAAAGAAAAATACTACTTCATATCAATGTGTTTGCAATATAAAATATAGGGCTGTCGCTCTGTCTTCTGTACGTGGGTATGGACCATTCTTTGTGCTTTTGAAACATAACATCATACATTTGAACTTAAAAAAAAAACAGAAAAACTGTAAGAAATGTGTGGTTAACCCCAGTTAATAGATAAATAAATTAGGACAGGGAAGTTTTTTAAATGTTAATTGAATATTGTTCGGCACCCAGGGAATCTGAGGTTACCAGGGTTCTGAGATTTTTATTTGAGACAGACATTTGTATTCCCTTTTGGGTGCGACAAATGTTAAACGTACTCTACTGATAATGCAAAGGTGGGAAGTTTGAGACCACTCAGAAGTGCCTCAGAAAAAAGGCCTGGGAATATACTTCCAAAATATCAGCCACTGAAAACCCTATGGAGCATACAGTTCTACTCTGATACACACGGGGTCACCATGAGTTGGAGCTGACTCGATGCCAATTGGTAACTCCCCAATAAAGATAGCACAGCAAACATTTGTTTCTGAAGGTGCATGACGTTGATAATTGCAGGTAGGATGGAGACAACATCACTCTAATGACTGACAATTATCGGCAAATGATTACATGTACACATATATACACTAAATAGTGGAAAGGGGGAACGGTGGGGGGAGAGGGGAGGGAAAAGGAGGAAGATATGCTCTTCTGAGTGTGGAGGAGCCAGGGAAGAAGAGATTTAGAAAATAAACAGGCTGTTCTTGTTAGGGGCCATCAAGTTGGTTCCAATTTATGGCGACCCTACTTACAACCGAATGAAACACTGCCTCAGCATATACCATCCTCACAATCGCTGCTATTGTTGAGCCCATTGTTGCAGCCACTGTGTCAATACATCCTGTTGATGATCTTCCTCTTTTTCAATCACCCTCTACTTTACCCAGCATAATATCCTTCTCCAGGGGCTAGTCCCTCCTGATAACATGTCCAAAGTATTTGAGATGAAGTCTCGCCATTCTCCTTCCAAGGAGCACTGTGGCTGTACTTCTTCCAAGGTAGACTTGTTGGTTCTTATGGCAGTCCAAGGTATATGCAATATTCTTCGCCAACACCACAATTAAAGGCACCAGTTTTCTTTTGTCTTCCTTATTCATTGTCAGGCTTTCACATGCATAGGAGGCGATTGAAAACACCATGGCTTGGGTCAGGCTCACCTTAGTCCCCAAAGTGACATCTGTGATTTTCAACACTTTAAAAACGTCTTGTGCAGAAGGTTTACCTAATGCAGCACATCTTTTGATTTCTTGACTGGTGCTTCCTTGGGCATTGATTGTGGGTCCAAGTAAAATTAAACCCTTGACAACTTCAATCTTTTCCCCGTTTATCATGATGCTGCTTATTGGTCCAGTTGTGAGGATTTTTATTTTCTTTAGGTTGAGGTGTAATCGATATTGAAGGTTGTAGTCTTTGATTTTCATCAGTAAATGCTTCAAGTCATCTTGACTTTCAGCAAGCAAGGTTGTGCCATCTGCATAACACAGGTTGTTAATGGGTCTTCCTTCAATCTTGATGCCCTGTTCTTGTTCATATGGTCCAGCTTCTGGGATTATTTGCTCAGCATACAGATTGAATAAGTGTAACGAAGGGATACAACCTTGACATACAGCTTTCCTGATTTTAAACCACATAGAATCCCCTTGCTGTGTTCAAATGATTTCCTTTTAGACTATGTACAGGTTCTGCATGAGCACAATTAAGTATTCTGGAATTCCCATTCTTCGAAATGTTATCCATAATTTGTTACAATCCACACAGTCGAATGCCTTTGCATAGTCAATAAAACATAATAAACATCTTTCTGGTAGTCTCTGCCTTCAGACAAGATCCATCGTCTGCCATCAACAACGATATCCCTTGATTCACATCCTGTTCTGAATTCTGCTTGAATTTCTGGCAGTTCCCTGTCTATGTACTGCTGCAACCTTTTTCGAATTACTTTTTAGCAAAATTTTACTTGTGTGTGATATTAATGATATTGTTGCATAATTTCTGCATTCTTTTGGATTACCTCTCCTTGGAATGGGCACAAATATGGATCTCTTCCAGTCAGTCGGCCAGGTAGCTGTCTGCCAAATTTCTTGGCATAGAGGAGTGTACATCGCCAGTGATACACCCATTTGTTGAAACATCTCAATTGGTATACTGTTAATTTCTGGAACCTTGTTTTTCACCAATGCCTTCAGTGTAGCTTGGACTTCCTCCTTCAATACCACTGGTTCTTGATCATATACTACCTCCTGTAATGGTTGAACGTTGACCAATTCTTTTTGGTACAATGACTGTGGATTCCTTCCATCTTCTTTTGATGCTTCCTGCATCACTCCATATTTTGCCCATAGAATCCTTCAGAATTGCAACTTGAAACTTGAATTTTTTCTTCAGTTCTTCCAGCTTGAGGAATGTCAAGTGTGTTCTTCCCTTTTGGTTTTCTAACTCCAGGTCTTTGCACATGTCGTTATAATACTTCACTTTGTCTTCTCGAGCTGCCCTTTGAAATCTTTTGTTCAGCTCTTTTACTTCATTTCTTACATTCTCTTTAGCTACTCTACGTTCAAAAGCAAGTTTTAGAGTCTTTTCTGACATCCATTTTGATCTTTTCTTTCTTTCCTGTCTTTTTAATGACCTTTTGTTTTCCTCATGTATGATATCTTTGAAGTCATCCCACAACTCGTCTGATCTTCAGTTATCAGTGTTCAAGGTGTCAAATCTATTCTTGAGATGGTCTCCAGATTCAGGTGGATATACTGAAGGTTGTATTTTGGCTGTTGTGGACTAGCTTTAATTTTCTTCAGCTTCAACTTGAGCTTACACATAAGCAATTGGTGGTCTCTTCTGAAGTTGACCCCTAGCCTTGTTCTAATGGATAACATGGAGCTTTCCTATCATCTCTTTCCACAGATTAGTCAGTTGGATTCCTGCGTTTTCCTCCTGTGAAGTCCATGTGTGTAGTCACTGTTTATGTTGTTTAAAAAAAAGTATTTAAAATGAAGAAGTCTTTGGTCTTGCAAAATTCTGTTATGTGATCTCAGGCAACATTTCCATCACCAAGGCCATATTTTCCAACTACCAATCCTTTTTTGTTTCCAACTTTTGCATTCCAATCACCAAACCCACTACCATTGAGTGGGTTCCTATGACTAGGAACCCTACATGACAGAGTCGAACTGCCTCATAGGGTTTCCAACGAGTGCCTGGTGGATTTGAATTGCCAACCTTTTGGTTAGCAGCTGAATGCTTTAACCAGTGCACCACTTGTAATTATAATTCTGATACCAACCTTTCCCCCCATCTTTCAACAAACATTTTTCTCTCTAATACATTCTTATGTTCACCATCACTAAGTGAGATGATACAAGTCAAGCTCTCATATGAGTCAGTTTTAACTCAATAAACACTAATTCTCAATACCAACAGCAGCAATGAAAACAGGAATAATGGCTCAATCTAGGGACCATTTAGAGAAGACTCTTTTGTGGTAAAGAGCAAAGATGTCACTTCAAGGACAAAGGTGTGTCTGACCCAAGCCATGGCATTTTCAATTGCTTCACGTGGATGTGAAAGCCGGACATTGTGTAAGGAAGACTAAAGAAGAATTGACACCTTTGAATTATGGTGTTGGTAAAGAATATTGAATATCCCATGGACTGCCAGAAGAATGAACAAATCTATCTTAGAAGAAGTACAGCCAGAATGTTCCTTAGAAGCGAGGATGGTGAGACTTTGTCTCACGTACTTTGGAAATGTTATCAGAAGGGAGCAGTCCCTGGAGAAGGACATCATGCTTGGTAAAGTGAAGAGTTAGTGAAAAAGAGGAAGACCCTCAACGAGATGGATTGACACAGTGGCCGCAACAAGGGGTCAAGCATGACAACAATCATGAGGACGGGGCAGGACTGGGCGCTGTTTTGTTCTGTTGTACATAGGGTCGCTTTGATTCAGAACCAATTCGATGGCACCTAGCAGTAATAACTCTATTGTGGGTACTTGACCGCTGTTGGTGCAGTGGTTAAGCAGCTTGACTGCTAACTGAAAGATCACTGGCTCAAGACCACCAGCCGCTCCTCAGGAGGAAGATCTGGTAATCTACTCCCGTGAAGATTAAAACCAAAAACCAAACCCACTGCCGTTGAGTCGATTCCAACTCACAGCGACCCTGTAGGACAGAGTAGAACTGCCCCATAGGGTTTCCAAGGAGCGCCTGGTGGATTCGAAAGGCCGACCTTTAACTGGCAGCCATAGCTCTTAACCACTATGCCACCTCCATAAAGATTACCGCCTAGAAAACCCTAGGGGGCTGTTCTACCCTGTCACGTGAGGTCACCATGACTCTACGGTTTAGAGAGGTTCCAGGGCCTATAGATGATGCACAGGCTGTGGGGTGCTGTCTTTGCCTTTATTATGTTTGCAGTCTCCTGGAGAGGCAAACATGGGGGCATCTGACCCAGGATGTAAGCAGATAGGAGCAGAAGCGCATCCCAAAGGGTCCTGGAACTGCTGCCTAGGTGGCAGGAGTTGGCTGTGTAGTCCCTCCCCAGCTCCAGGCTCTGCATCGTCTGGTGGAAGGCAGAAACTAGCCATGGTGGGAGTGTTTGCTCCACAGGAATCACAAACCCTACACATCAGGGCTTATCTGTTTTCCCCCAGAGAGCTGGTTGCTAAACACTCACCAGCACGCCACTGAACACGCATAATTAAGGTGAGATTCCGGAAGAGCAGTTAGTTTGGGAGGAGGTTGGGGGAGCCCCAGGACATGTCCCAGATGAGATGACACTTGGGCTGGGTCTTGCAGGTGGAGAATGAGCTTGGGAAGCATTTGCTGATGCACTCTGCTCTCTTACAACAATTTTCTATTTGAAGTGGGTTCATTTCTCAGCTTCCGGCTCTAGAGGAGAAATTGTAGTTGGAGCCTGTCTGTGGAGCGCTCAACACTCTTCTACACATCCCTGTGAAATCCAGTCTGTGTGCGTGTTGATAATGCTGGGCGCTGGGATCAAACCAATGAGTACCAAGAGCAAACCATCTTTAATGTGGGAGTCTCCCTTTTACCTAAATAACAGACTGGCTTGCAAAATAAAGAATATCATCTGTGAGTAATGAGCTTCTTTAAGAAATGTCATCTCCAGGAGCCCAAGTGGTGTAAAATTACTCCAGAGCAAAGATGAGCTGGTAAGGAGACAGGGAAACTAGAGTACTGGAAATTGTACAAGCAGGGCAGAATCAACGAGAATGATGACACACTGTGAAAAATGTAACCAATGTCACTGAATAATCTGTGTAGAAATTGTTTGATGGGAACCTAATTTGCTGTGTAAGCTTTCACCTTAAACACAATAAAATATCAACTAAAAAAATAGTAATAAAGCAGAAGTAGCACGTCATAGAATGCGGTAAAAATATCAGTAGAAGGTTGATAAAAATCTAAGTACTGTGGACAAGGCTACCCTGTCCGTTTTCCTCTTCAACTTCACCTAAATGATCCAAATCCCTAGAATCAAATTTGTTCTTCAGAGATGACTGGATTTATTGACTCGCATTAAGAAAAGAAGCCTGGGTCATCACTCATTTCATTTCTTGTTGCTGTGATTATATAACTGACCTTTAAAATAATTATTGAACCATTAAATGTATATGGAAAGACATCAGTTGTCAAAATAAGGCAACTGCTTTTTGTATAAAGGAGCCCTGGTGGCACAGTGGATAAGTGTTTCGAGCTTATCGCCCCCTCCATGAGAGAAAGACATGGTAGTCTGCTTCTGTAAAGATTCACAGCCTTGGAAACCGTCTGGGGCAGTTCGGCTCTACCCTGTAGTTTCATTATTAGTCGGAATCGACTCGATGGCAGTGGGTTTTGGCGTTTTTGTATATACTTACCTAGGCTTGCCTGTAAACATGAGGAAACCACAGCTACAAGCATGAAATGGAAAAGAGATGTATACCTATTATCTACCATCTCATAGAGGATTTCAAGCCAGCTGGAGCCCCCAGTGAGATTACAAAAATGTCCTCAGCAACTACCTATATTTGACTTTGGCGCCTTTTTAAAAGTCAAAAGGGGCATTTGCAAGGCGTTATACAAAACCATTCCATGTGCAGAACAATGGCAGCTTGTCAGCATCTGGGGAAGGAACACATCTGCCTCGTGTCTATTTCTTCCCTGAATGTCTCCCTGAATCTGCTTTTATGGGGGTGGAGTGGGAGGTGGGTGTCGTAAATATCCCCTTCTATTTGAATCTGGGAGTTAACAATAGATCTCCCTCCCCCCCAGGACTAAGAACACAAGATGCTGCGTTCGTTCGGGACAGAGGTACACTCAAGGAAGCAGGGATCTTTGTGCTGGGGGCTGCAGTGTGGGCCACAGGCCAGCTAATCACATTAGCACGAGAGCCAAGAGGTGGCCCGCAGACAGTGAAATAAAGAGGAGGGGAAAAGCAAGACTAATCACGTTAGCAGGAGAGCAGAGAGAGACGCTCCTTTTACAGAGCCAGTTAAAGCGTCCTGTTTTCCCAGGATTAGGTTCACCTGGACACCCTTGGTGGCTCCAGGCTGGTGGGGTGAGTATTGTTCGGCCCCTCCAAATGCTGGAGCCACAGAAGTTCAATCAGACCTGTCTTAACCAAAACTTTGTGCCCCCCAAACCACCCCCCCCCTTTGCCTCTCCTACCCCCTGGTAACCAGTAATAATCTTTGGTTTCTATATATTTACTTATTTCGTGTACGTGATGTCATACGGTATTTGTTCTTCTGCAACTTATTTTGCTCAGTGTAATGTTTTCAAGGCCCACCCTTGTGACAGTCATCAGAAATTCATTTCTCTATGTGGCTGAGTAATATTTCATTGTATGGATATACCACATTTTATTTATTCATTCATCTGTTGATGTACATTTAGCTTGTAGGTTCTTCATAATTTTTAAGATTATAAAGGGTTCCTGAGTCCGAAAAGTTTTAGTACTGTTGAGAAAGGCAGACGTGAAAACATTCTCATAAACCTTAATTTTGACTTGAACCTTTGGATTACAGTGAGAATTTTGTCAAACCTCTCATTGGACCCTCCAGGGCCCAAGTCTTAAATTAGCCTTTGAGTGAAAACATCTGATGTACAAAGAAGGAAGAACTGTGGAAACCCAGGGAGACCAGGAAAATGTCAGAGACACCAAAACCAAACCAAGCCCATTGCCATCGAGTCGATTAAACTCACAGCGACCCTAGAGGTTAAGTAGAATTGCCCTGTAGGGTTTCCAAGGCTGTAATCTTTACAGAAGTAGACTGCCATATCTTTATTCTGCGGAGCCACTGGTGGGTTCGAATGGCTGACCTTTCAGTTAGCAACCGAGTGCTCTAACCACTGCAGCACCAGGGCTCAGCTTTTATTTATAGTGACCTTATATATAACAGAACCACAAAATGTTGCTCAGTCCTGCTCCATACTCGTGATCGTTGGTATGTTTGAGTCCCTTGCTGTGGCTATGTTGTCAATCCCTCTCATTGAGGGTTCCCCTCATTTTCGCTGACCCTCGATTTTACCGATCATGATGTCATAAAGTTTCTATGTTTATAACAGTTTAATACTGGCCCAAGAAGAGACAGACAGACCAATAGGCCAGAATAAAATGTTCGAAAATAGACTCAATTGCATATGGGAATTTAGATGCTGCAGAAAAAAAACAAACCACACTCAATGCCATTAAGTCAATTCCAGCTCATAGCTACCCTATAGGACAGAGGAGAACTGTCCCATAGGGTTTCCAAGGCTGTCATGTTTACGAAAGCAGACTGCCACATCTTTCTCCCAAGGAGCGGCTGGTGGGTTCAAACTGCCTACCTTTGGACCTTTGGGTTAGCAGCCAAGTGCTTTAACCACTGTGCCACCAGGGCTCCTAGGACATAAACAAATTCAACAATTTCTCCACGTGCAATTCAGTAACATTGATTATATTCTTCAAGTTGTGCCACCATAGACTTTTTTTTTTTTAATGTATCAAGTGTCATAGATTTTATTTTGGAGTCAGTAAATATTTCATATAGTTATAAAACAATATTAAATCAAAGGAAAAAAAAAAACCAAACCCGCTGCCATAGAGTCAATTCTGACGGGGTATAGGACAGGGTGGAACTGCTCTGCTCCATGGGGTTTCCATGGAGCACCTGGTGGATTCGAACAGCCGACCTTTTGGTTAGCAGCTGTAGCTCTTAACCACTAGGCCATCAGGGTTTTCCTTAAATCAAAGAGCAACTCCTAAAAGCTAACCATAGAATGAAGCAAAAGCAGAGATGTGCCCATCCACAAGGAAAGGAACTATCCCAATATCCCAAGGCACTTTAAAACTCTAGAATTTGTGAATTCTTGGTGGGATAGGCCCTAAGGACACACCCACAAAAGATGAAGAACAACCTAAACTGCCTTCAGTAATCATGTTGTTGATGGCCGTGTTGGCATTGCCATTCTGGGACTGTTATCTGAGTACTGTGGGATAAACCAATACAGTAATCACGCTGGCACCTTTGAGAACTTCTCAGTGTAATTTAAGGGAGATACAGTGTAAACTGGATGCCAAAACTCCCAAAAACCAAACCCACTGCTGGCGAGTCGATTCCGACTCATAGCGACCCTATAGGACAGGGTAGAACTGCCCCCATAGAGTTTCCAAGGAGCGCCTGGCGGATTTGAACTGCCGACCTCTTGGTTAGCAGCCGTAGCACTTAATCACTACACCATCAGGGTTTCCAAAACGGATGCGGTGAGGTAAAATCTATGTAATCTAGGTTGAGTTGAAATATCAGTATCACCTTATGATGAATTTGGTCTTTAATAATGAATACATATTTTCAAGGAGTCCTGGTGGTGTAATGGTTAAGTGCTGGGTTGCTAACCGAAAGGTTGGTGGGCCAAACGTACCCAGCGGCTCCGAGGGAGAAAGGCCAGGCAAACTGTTCCCGGAAAGATTACAGGCAAGAAAACCCTATGGGGCAGTTCTACCCTGTAACACATGGGGTCGCTGTGAGGCGAAATCAACTCGAAGGCATCCAACAACAACTACTTTGTCTCACAACTGTATTATAGTCCTGGTTCTTGAAACTTGAGTTTACTGAAAACTCCTTGTTAGATATGAATGGATGGGTGGGGGGGAATACATATTTCCAGCTCTGAAAGGGCCCAGAAGCAATGACCCACCTCCTGGTAATTAACTCTTCTAGTACCAGATTGGGATCTCAACATAGCATTTCCCAGTAAAGGAGCCAGGAATCCTTGGAGAAGCGGCTGATTACAGGGCGGGGGTAACACGCATACCACAGTTTCTCACACCAGAAGGCAGGGAAGCTATCAAAATCCACTAGGGTGTGTCAGAGGACTACGGAGCCCAGCTTGCCGAGACCCTCATTGGCCACATATAGGACAATTTGCACATTAATAAAGATAAAAACTGCGGTGGGTGGAAGCACGCTGAATATGTTTAAGTCCCTGTGTTCCCAGGAATACCAAAAAACCCCATAATAAGAACAACTATCCATTGGCTGCCTTTGGATAATTAATGCTAGGGAACCAAATCTTTGCTGAATTTTGAAAACTGGTAAATCATGGGTAGGAAGCAAGCAGTTGTTCCTCATTTCCTAGATGATATGGACCTCAGGGTCATCAAAGAGTTGAGGAAGGAAGTTTTACTATATGTATTTCAGCTAAGAGATGAGATGAATAAGGCATGTTAGAGTTAGAATACTACCATGTTGTGATCCCAAGGAAATAAATGGCTTTAGGCAATGATTATCAATGGTTAGTAACAACAGACAGAAAAACAGACGTGTGTGCTTCCTAATGCAAAGACACAGCACCACCTATGAAACACTCTTGCCTGCGCACGCACGCAACCACACACGTGTGCACGCGCACACACAGGTCTGACCAGGCCTCTAGATCTGGAAATAGAAGTGACAGAAGAACACGCCAAAAGACACCACAGGAATTCCATTAACAAAATTAAGCCCGTCGTAAAGGAAAGCAGTTTAGCTTCTTCGAGAGGTTTGGATCCCAGTTCAAAGAAGCAAACTGAAGAAGCGTTATTAGGTAATCAGAAGAGTCGGAACACTGATTGACTGGATATTTGAAGGATACCAAGGAACTGTAAATATTATAAGTGAGATAATATCCTGGCTATACTCTTTGAGCCTTTATCATTTAGAAGTACTTATGGAAATACAGATGAAGAGATACCTAGGATTTGCTTCGAAATAATCTGGTGTGGGGTGGGCACAGGAAGTGGTTTGATTTGCCTGGTATTGAAAATTGCTGAAGGTGGCTGATAGGTAGATGGCAGTTCATTTTATTATTCTCTCTAAGAATATTCTAGAATGTACGAAGAGGACTTCAAGCAAGGCAGACTGTAGTCCCATGAAAGAGCAGCTTAGCTGGAAAGGTAGGATGGTCTAAGTACTTCCCTTTGGGGCAGGAAAGGGAGGCTCTGTGGCTGCCAGCACTGTCCCAGGGGACTAGCACAGTGCCTGGCCCAAGCATATATAACTATATGTCACATGAAGGCATGACCAAATACTCTCAGGTGCATGTGGTGGGGATGGGGGGGTGGGATGGGAAGACCATGTAGCATTTTCCAATCAGGAGATAACAGAACTTTAAATAATAGGATAGCAATCTTAGCTCGATTGCTGGGCGTGTTATTTAGATACCAGAGCAGATCATAGATAAGGCAAAGTCGGACAAAGTTGATATAGGAGTAAAAGAGATGCCAGAAAACACCAGAGCAACCATTCTGAGCTTTGTTCTTATCTGCTGGAAACTGCACCTTCTCCTCCTGCTCCAGGCTGTGCCTTCCTCCCCTCCTAAAACCTTTCTTTCTCTCTCTCTTTCCCCCACCCACACACTGCGCGCACACATATACACACACAAACACTCACAGGCACACACACACTTGGTGCCAGAGGTTTGGGTCTCTCTCTGCCTCGTTCCTTTAATCACCCCCCTTCAGATGAGCTGGCTGGAGGTCCTTCCACATCCCTTGGTAACATGTCCTTCCAGCCCCTCCTCCTGCACCCTGGACTTGCACAAGGAGGGTCACTGCAAGCACTGGGGCAGGGCCAAGTGTTCAGGCTACTATTTTATGAATGAGGAAGCTAAGACCCAGACAGATTGTATAACAATCCCAAAAGTACACACTAGCAAGTGGCAGAACCAAGTTGTGAACCCAGCAATTTGTCCCAGAGCTCAAGCTCCTAGCCCGGATGCTACTCCTGTGACCTAGCCACAGCTTCCACTGTCTCCCTCCTCCACACCCCACACCCAGCTTCCCAATCTTGCCATCAGCGGTTCGTCTCCTCCCCACACCGTGCTTTCCCCACTCCAGCCTGGACCTTCCCTGTCCCACCCACACACTCCACCACACAATGAGAATGCCACCTGCAGCCTTGCCTTTAGCTCTCCTCCTTCGAGACGCACACCCCTCCTCTCCACCCACACAAGCCCCACCTCTTCCATGAAGTCTTTGTGAGATTTTTCTGACCCTTCAGATCTCTTGGGGTCCCTGGGTGGTGCAAACGGTTAACACACTTGGCTGCTAATCGAAAGGTTGGGAGTTCGAGTCCACCCGGAAGTGCCTCAGAAGAAAGGACTAGCAATCTACTGAAAAATCAGCCACTGAAAACCGTATGGCGCAGAGTTCTACTGTGACACACACAGGGTCGCAATGAGTCGGAGTTGACTAGACTTGACTGGCTCCAGATCTCTGAATTCAGGTTGTATTTATAATGCTTCTCACATCACTTGTCATATCACTCAGCATTTGATGAAAGCACCTTCCATCACTGATGAGGTGTCTCAGTCCCATGATGCTTAAGGAATCCTGAATGGATTGGCTGGTCATGCTGATTCAAAGTTCCCAGAGGAGAGGTGAGGTGATGCCACCCAGTTTGGGTGCAAGAAATGGGCACAGCCTGAGATGGCCCTGTGCAAGTTCAAACTTTTTTTGAAGAATGTGTTTTTTTTTATGTTCACGTAAATGTTGCATTCTACTCTATAATATATTCACATTTGATTTAGTATAAAAGTGTTTATGTTATGTGCCATTATGAAAATAAAATCAAAACTTGATTTTAAAAATCTGTGTCTGGAATTTACCCTTCAGGAAGATATTCCCCATTTATCAACTGGTTTCTCAGGCTCCAAACACTATACCCGCCAAGTCCCTGGCCCAAGGAGTAGGAACTACTTTAGCGTAGGAAGCCCGGGTGTTGTGGAAACAGGGCAGAGTGTGCAGATGGAATCTGGGCTGGGCTCCTGAGGCTGCCCCTCGCTCACCCAGACCTGGAGACAACTACTCCAAACCTCAGCTTCTCTGACTGCAAGGGAAATCACAGCCATCTCCAGGAGGCCTTGTGAACACTGAATGGAAGAAACCTGGTCGGCAGTGGATGCTCAGTAGATATTGACTCTCTCAGCCATCTGAGGTATGACAACTGGTCTCTATTCACCTGGGGCAATAGCAGAGGATGGAGACCCAGGAATCAGAGAAGGAAATCAGCTGCAGGTCTAACCGCCTCCATAGACTACCACCGCCTTTGCCACGAGACCAAAAGAACTGGATGGTGCCCAACTACCATCACCGAACATTTTGATTAAGGACCCAATAGATAGCTCCTGATCAAAAGGAGGAAAAAATGTGGAACAGAACTTCAAATTCTGATTGGAAACCAGATTCACTGGATAGGCTGAGGCTGGGGGAACCCCCAAATCTATTACCTGGAAACAACTTTTAAGCCTTGACCAAAACTATCCCATGAAGTCATCTTTAAACTAATAGCAATTTGGTTCTTTTAATAAAGAACAGTTGCCTTGAGCATTGCACTCTTTTAAAGGATCATCTATGTGATGATAGGGGAAGAATCGACTTGACAGCAACGAATTTTATGGGTTTATATATGTGTATACACATCTAGAAAATATTGTTGATAACCATCCCCCAATTCCCCTACTTTTAGGGCAGAGACAGGGTTTCATTCGCCTTTGTACCCCTGCACTGGTTGTCTGGGTCGGTGGATGGATTTGCTGAATGCATGAATGACTATAAGATGCCTACGTATTCAACACTGTTTAACAGAGTGTAAAATTCCTGGGTGGTGCAAAATTCCTAAAGGGTGGCGATTTGATCCAGCCAGTGGTGCCGTGGAAGAAAGATCTAGTAACCTGCTTCCATAAAGATTACAGCCAAGAAAACCCTATGGGCCACAGTTCTACTCTGTAACACATGAGGTCATCATGAGTTGGAATCCACTTGGTGGCAACAGGTTTCTGTTTTTTTTTTGTTTTTGTTTTTTAACAGAGTGTAGGATGTTGCTGTCAAGTCGGCTCTGACTCATAGGGACCCCATGTACAACAGAATGAAATGTGGCCCAGTCTTGTGCCATGCCGACAGCCATGGGTATGCTCGAGTCCATTGTTGCAGCCACTGTGTATTTTGAGTGACTTCCAGCCTTGGGGATTCATCTTCCAGCTCTAGATCAGACAATATTTTGTTGTGATCCAAAGGGTTTTCGTTGGCTAATTTTCAGAAGTAGATCAGCAGACCTTTCTACCTAGTCTGTCTTAGTCTGGAAACTCGATGAAACCTGTCCACCAGGGGTGATCTTGCTGGTGTTTGAAATCCCAGTGGCATGGCTTCCACCATCACAGCAACATGCAAGTGACCACAGGACAAGAGACTGATAGATGGGAGGGGGGATTTATCAGGTTAGAACATAGGAAAGGTGAGCAGAGCAATGCTGCTTCTGACTTTCAGGTATAAATAACCCCCTCCTGTCTTACCCCAATGAGGAGCCCTGGTGGTGCAACCGTTAAGCTCTCCGCTGCTAACCAAAAGGTCAGCAGTTCGAATCCATCAGCAGCTACATGGGAGAAAAGACCTGACCATCTGCTTCCTAAGGATTACAGCATAGGAAGCCCTATGGGGCAGTTCTACTCTGTCACACGGGGTCACTGGGAGTCAGAATCTGCTTGGGGCTACACATCGGCAACAGGCCTTACCCACAAACAACTATCTACCTCCTAGCACCCCCAGCCTGTTGGAAGCTTCCTCAAGGAATGTTGCTCCCTCAGGCAAAATTTCCCTCCTTACACCTTTCCAGGCAGATAAGTTGGGCCTAAGAGGTATTTCTTTGTGAAACCACTGCCCTCACACCCCCTCATTAGTCTAGCTCGCTCCAGCCCATTGTGAAGGAATTTGTAGAGGAGTGGAGAAGATACCTAAAATCTCCTAGCCTCGGGCAAGTTGTCTCTAGAAGTTACAGGGACGGAACACCCTGCCTTGGTCTCCCCACAGGCTGGAATGTGGGATGGTCCCTGCCCAGCCTGCAGTGGCTGGGGAAGGGGGCACCCCCAAGCCCAGCCCCCCCTCCCCTCCACCTTCATCTGTGTCTGGGTCTGTGATGTTGGGAGCCCTGCCCTCAGAGGAAGCCCATCCTCTGGGCCAGGCGAAGACACACAGCCACGATTGATCCTGGCCAGATGAAGCCGGTACCCCTCACTCTGCCTTGTAAACACTTTTATTTTTGCTCTGGTTTATGGCCCCCCTTGCAAAGGACCACAACTTGTTTAAACCAGCTCTAAGCAAAGTGCTCTCGTGATTACAGGCCTGCTGCTGGTTTATGGCCGCTTCCTTTGTCTAATGTCTTCCCATTCTCTTCCTTCCTCCCCACCCCCACCCCAGGTACCCTGCCTCTTTTAAGAGGGGCCCAGTGGGAGGGAGGGGGACTCAACTCATAACCTCTGCTTCCCCTCAGCTGCTGGTTTTGACAGGAGGCTGGGGGAGTGCTCCCCAGGGCAGGCTTCGGCTTGTCCCTCCCTGGGAGTGCAGGGGGTGTTCTCCGATGTCCTTAGGGGGTCCACCTGCCCAGTATCACTGCCCCATTCCTGCCTTCAGCCCTCCTGGCAGGCCCCGGCTCCACTTATCTGCTTGCCTGGAGGCTAATCAGAGCGCTGAGGTCAGGACTCCTCTCCAAAGCCATTGTAGGGACATCCAGACCTGGGTGGACCAAGAAGACATGCTCCCAGACCCTGTTTCATGGAGGGTTGTTGACAACACACTCCTCTAGTGACCCTCCTTCTCCAGTCACTAAGTGGTTTGCTACTTTTCTCAAGTTGCTGCTAAGCTCCCTTCCTGAGCTTCTTTCCTCCCTGGGTGCTGCAAACAGTTAACACAAGGTTAACAGGCTCAGTTGCTAACCCAAATGTTGTCGGTCTGATCCACCCAGAGGCACTTGGAAGAAGGTTTGGCGATCTCCTTCTGAAAAGTCAGCCATTGAAAACCTCATGGAGCACAGCTCTGCTCTGACACACAGGCGGTCACCATGAGCTGGAATCAGCTCCGGCCACTGGTTTTCTTGGGCTTCTTCCCTGGTGTGCAGGACCGGGTAGAAGCATTGTAGGTACCGGAGGTGTCTGAGAAGATGGAAGCTCTCCACACTTCATTTGGGTTCCCTCAGCGTGAGCCAGGTGGACTGTGGCTGCTGTGGATGGTGTTACCAGCTCTCCTAGATGCCGCTCCCGGGCAGAGGTGGGTCTCCCTCCCAGGGCTCCATGGACAGCTCACTGAAGACCAGAGGCCTGTTAGGAAGGAGAATGGCTGGGAAAAGAAAAGGCTCCCGCATTCCGTTTATCTCCCTCTGTTTCAACCTGGGGATTTCTCTTGGGCAAAAAGTATTTGTTCAGGGATTTCAATGAAAACATCAGAAAGAAGGTGTCTGAGGTGGGGGTGGGGGAGTAAATTTCAAACAGGCAAGCTTTCTAAACAGGCTGATGGGAAGGGAAAGAAGATTGTCTTCAATTCATGCCCTTGTCACACACAGTCAAATAGCTTCTTTAGACTCAGAACCCAAACCCATCGCCAGAGAGTTGATTTCGACTCCCAGCAACCCTACAGGACAGAGTAGAACTGCCCTATAGGGTTTCCAAGGCTGTAATCTTTAGGGAAGCGGACTGCCACAGCTTTCTCCTTCTGGTGGTTTCGAACTGCCGACCTTTAGGTTAGCAGCTGAGCATTTAACCACTGTCCTGCCAGGGCTTCTTAACTCAGAACACCCTCCAGGAAACAGAAGAGGAACTGCAGAGAGTGTGAGGAGGTCACTTGGAACTTGTAATGCCTTTTCCCCCACTGGTGGTGCCTGGTCATTTCATGTCCGGTGGGCTTCATTCCATACAGAACAAGTGAAAGGACCTGTATCCTCAGAGCTGTACCTGACACATAGCACATCGTCTGAGAAACAAACACCAAACACCACTGATGCTCAGAGTTTCCGGTCTAAGAAGTAAATGACATGAGAAGGCAAACAATAAACAATCGTCCCAAGAAAATAGGATGACCGCCGAGAATTCCGATCCCTGAGTGGTGCAAATGGTTAACGTGCTCAGCTGCTAACTGAAAGGTTGGAGGTTTGAGTCTACCCACAGGTGCCTTGGAAGAAGGGCTTGGTGATCTACTGAAAAATCAGCCATTGAAAACCCTGTGGAGCACACGTGGGGTCACCATGAGTCAGGGTCAACTAGACAACAGCTGGTGGTAGTAGAGGAGGATGGGGTGGGAGCCTGATGAGGACAAATCTCAAGAGTCCCCTACCGAGGTAAAAGCCAGCTGAGGGAAGGGAGTGCAGGTGGAAGACCTGAGAGCAGCCAGACCCTGAAGTTGCTCTGACCTTTCCAAAGCCCATTTTAAGCATATTTTGCCCCAGCCCTTTCACGTGTTCCTTCTCATTTTATAATGAAACTCTAGCATTTCTACAGGTTTCTTTTACGTTATAAATACATTGCCTCACGTAAAGCTCATGATAGCTCAGTAAAATGAGTCTTTTTGGTTTATTTTTTCAGAAGAGGAAACTAGGACTTGGAAAGTTAAATAACTTGCTCTTCAAATTGACCTATACCGAACAAAACGCTAAATCTGCTGCCCTGGAGTTGATTCCGACTTGTGGTGACCTCACGTGTGACAGGGTAGAACTGTGCTCCGCAGGGTCTTCTTGGCTGTGCTCTTTACAGAAGCAGATCACCAGGGCTTTATTCTGTGGTACTCCCAGGTGTATTTCAACCGCCAATGTTAAGGTTCGTAATGTAATACAAATCAAAATGCCAGCAGTTTTTTGTTTTTGTTTTCTTAAGACATTGACAGTTTGCTTTTAAAATTTATGTGACTATAAGAAGGCCCAAGAGTAGCCCAGGCAGTTATAATGTAGAACAAAACTGGGGTCTCTACACTACCAGATGTCAAGGCTTATTGTAAAGATGCAGTCATTAAAACAATGCGGTATTCACGCAAGGACAGAAGAATAGCCAGTTGAACAGAATACAGAGTCCAGAAATAAATCCACATATTCCCATACAGGGGGTTTGATGAAAGTTCCAGTGCAGAGGGATGGAGAAAGGATTGTCTTCTCAGTCACTGGCGATAGGACAGCTGACTATCCATGTGAAGGGAAAAGAATGTCTCTTGGCCCCAATCTCACTCCTTATACAAAAATCAATTCCAGATGGGTTATTGATCTAAACGTGAAAGACAAAACAATAAAGTTTCTAGAAGAGAGCAGAGGAAGATAATCTTTATTTTATTTTATTGTACTTTAGGTGCAAATTTACACAGCAAATTCGTTTCTCATTAAACAATTAATGGAAAATAACTATGACATCAAGGCAGGGATTATTTTTCTTAAACATGACGTCAAAATCACTAAATGCAAAGGAAATAAGAACTTCTGTTCATCCCAAAGAAACCCTGGTGGTGTAGTGGTTAAGTGCTACAGCTGCTAACAAAAGGGTAGGTAGTTCGAATCCGCCAGGCGCTCCTTGGAAACTCTATGGGGCAGTTCTACTCTGTTCTATAGGGTCACTATGAGTTGAAATTGACTCGATGGCAATGGGATTGTTTTTTTTTTATTTGTTTGGTTCATCCCAAAACACCACTAAGAGAAGGACAAGGCAAGCCCCAGTGTACTAGACAGTATTTACGGTCCACATACCTGTAGGTGATAAAAAGCTGGAATCTGAGATACGTAAAGAGCTCCCAAATGAATAAGATGAAGGCACTCCACTGCCCCTGGCTGAATGGTCGCAGGTGTTGTGGGATCTTCAAAAGGGACGTTGGGCAGGCATACATTGACTTTGGAGTACAAAAAAAAAAAAACTATTGCCATTCAGTCGATTCCGACTCATAGCCACCCCATAGGACAGAGTAGAACTGCCCCATAGGGTTTCTAAGGAGTGGCTGTTGGATTCAAACTACTGACCTTTTGGTAGGCAGCCAAGCTCTTAACCACTGCTCCATCGGGCTCCAAATTTGGATTGGAGGGACGTATTTACGTAGCTTGCAGACACGTGTGGGGCTAAGTCACGCCAGCTCTCCTGGCTTAGGGATGGCTTCCGGGAATGTTTCCACCACCCCACCACACCGATTCTCCCCGCATCATGACAGGAAGGCGGAAAACTCTCCTACTCACTGTTGCTGTGTTGCACAACAGAACAAAATGCTGCCCCGTGCCATCCCCGTGATCAGCTCTGGGTCAGACAGTTGTGATCCACAGGGTTTTCATTGGCTGATTTTTGGAAGTAGATTACCAGGCCTTTCTTCAGTATTATAGCAACATGCAAGCCTCCACTGACAAATGGGTGGTGGCTACACATGAGCAGCCCTGGCTGAGAATCGAACCTGGGTCTTCTACATGAAAGGTGAGAATTCTACCACTGAACCACCAATGCCATCTGCTTCTAATCGTTAGGCGTGTACGATTTTAAGTAGAGAATTCAGTTCTTAATGAGGGCAAGTCAAAATTGAAGTTGTCTACTGGCAGGAATATATTCAACAATGATTCAATAATACAAGGGATATGAATACAGCATAACCATACATATATATATTTTATGGGAATCAAGTGTTTATCAGGATTTCTGTGTTTGCAGGACACATACCTGTGGTGGTATTATCCATAGTGAATATGTCTGTGTGAAGTCACTTATTTTATACCAAAGTGAAGACTGAGTTAACTTCCTCTAGAAGGCGATACTACAAAACCGCTGACATCTGAAGAGGAGATCGAAAAGTAGGAAGTCAAAAAACGCAGGAAAAAAGTCTAATAGAGACATATTCGGCATAAGTAGATTAATTAAGTAAAATATGATGGTATTTTCCCGGATTTTGAGGTGTTGATGTGTTTGTCAGCTTTTTAAAATTTATAGTTTTGTGATTTCTTATTCTAAATACTTACTTTCATACTTCGTGGTTCCCAGTGTCATTTATTATGTGAAACTCAGTTTCTTTATCTGAAAATGGGGTCAATCACATATAATTTATAGTGTCAGTAAGAGAACGGAATGAGGTAATATATATAAAATATAATATAACAATTGAATACATTTCTTGTATAACATAAGATCTCTGGGTGGCACAAACAGTTGGCACTCAAGTGCTAACCTAAGAGTTGGCAGTTCGAACCCACCCAGCAGTAAAAGAAAGGCCTGGTGATCTGCTTCCGTGAAGATTACAGCCAAGAAAACCCTATGGAGCAATTTTACTGTGTAACACATGGCCTCACATGAGTCGGCATCAACTCCGCAGCAATGAGATTTTTAATTTTTTTAGTGCATAGTATGTAAACCAAAAACCAAACCAAACCCATTGCCGTCGAGTCAATTTCAACTCATGGCGACCCTATAGGACAGGGTAGAACCGCCCCCATAGGGTTTCCAAGGAGCGGCTCGTGGATTCGAATGCAATTCTTTTGGTTAGCAGCCGAGCTCTTAACCACTGCGCCACCAGGGCTCCATATAATGTGTAAAATAGACTTAAATTATTTTTTAAGAGCTGCGTGACTTACTGCCAAGTACTCCTTTGTGTCACAATAAAGGGAAAGAGGGCTATAATATAAAAGGAAATGCAAAAAAAAAAGTATGATCAAACATGATAGCTAAGCCCTTCTTGTGGGGATTTTTAAAATTCTCCAAACCCATCAGCAATGGATTCCCAATGTGCTGCTTCACGCCACCTTGATCACGTCTCGTTGAGGTCTCCAATTTGCCTCACCGGGCTAGGCATTGGGAATTCACAAACTAAACCACACACCTTGCTGTAATGGAGCAGACAAAGAAACACTTTCAATGGTGGGCTGTTCTTTTTTCCCTCCTTTGCCCTGAGTAGCCTCAATGCCTGTATCATAGACTAGGTGGGGAGCAAGAAAGGGCAATCCTTCTGTGGGGAGGTTAATAGGGGAGGAGACAGGAGAGGAGAACCTACAGGTGAAAGGGAGGGAAGAGGGTCTAGGAAAAAGAACTGAAGCCGAACAGTCACAGTGAAGCCCTCTAGTGGGGAGAGGTGGTAGGGCTGTCAGGTGGAGCCAACACCCTTCGTGATTGAGACGTGAACACCCCGGAAACTTAGAATAGAACTGACTTCAGAAAGTGGGGCTCCAGCTACCACTCCCCTCCCCCAGCCCTACTATGGCACTTTATAGTTTACAAAGCCCTTTCCCATACACTATTTATTTTTATTTCTGCCAACTTTTTTCATAGATCACTGAGTGTCCAAATAACTCGTGATCTCTTGGCTGTACAGCTTTTTTTTTTAATACATAATTTTTGGTTTTCTCGTTGGTACCAAAATTTTACGGTAATTGGTATGAAAATTTTACTGTAATGGGTATGAAAATTTTACTGTAATTGGCACCAGAATTTCTCCTATTCCGTGTTAAAACCAGTTGCCATTGAGTTGACCCCGACTCATGGCAATTCATGTGTGTCAGAGTAGAACTGTGCTCCACAGGGTTTTCAACGGCTCATTTTGGGGAGTAGATTGCCAGACCTTTCTTCCAAGTTGCCTCTGGGTGGATTTGAACTCCCAACCTTTCAGACCAGTGCCATAACCTTCTGCACCACCCAGGGACTCCACGTTAGGCCGTTATAAAAACTGGAAACAAGACTGCTAAATATTACTCTCTGATTTTTTTTTTCTTCAGTAAATCTAGGTTTTTGTTCGTTTTTAACACAATCATTTCCTTTTTATTCTCATCACTACTTAAACACACAGGTATTTAAACCTTTTATTATTTGAGAAGAACAGACCAATTTCCAAACCAGTTAAGGAAATGCAGGCGTATAAAGAGTTGGTGGAGATATCATTTAGGGATTAGACCCAAATCAATACATTCAATTGTCACCTCAACACCAAAGCAACTATTGTTTTTAGGTGCCATTGAGTCAGTTCTGACTCATAGGGACCGTCTGTACAAACAGAACCAAATACTGCCCGGTCCTCTTGCTCACAAATTGTTGCTATGTTTGAGTCCATCGTTGCAGCCACTGTGTAGTTTGAGTGCTTTCCAACCTGAGGGGCTCATCTTTCGGGACTTTTAAAAACAAAAGGAATAATCGATAATTTCACTTAGAAAAGATATTGCTAAATGTATTGTCCTGACTTTGTAAAGCCGGTGTTGTTACAATGCTGTTTCATTCCAGTTGTTCTGGTCCAGGTAAAAAACCCTCCATCTGGCAACCAGTACGTTTGAGAAGGTGCTTTGTGGCTACACAGCGACCCCTACTGCTCACTACAGGAATAGAGAAAACCTGGAGGAAAACCAAAGGAAGTCCTTATTCCTGAGCCTAAGAGGCCAGAGAAGTGGGTGGGGCTGTACTATTTATTCTGCGCTTCTTGAGAGTAACAACACCTCAAGCGATTGGCCGTGTTTCTATATACCTACGAAATGGAAGCCATCCAGTACAAAGGGAGGCTCATGGTTGAGGCTGACTCCTCTGGAGTCGGTCGGGGCCAGGGTGCGTCAGGGGGAACACCGTCGCTGGAGGGATTGGGTATCTGTTTGCTCTGTAGGCCAAGCATCTGACTGAATCGGGAAGGGCAGGTAGGAGCTAACCCTTCTTCACCATTGTCAGGAAATGACACTTGCCGGCACCAGAATGTCTAGGCTGGGTTGAAAAACTGGGCGTGACAGGTTTATTGATCACTAGCCAATCCCATGGACTTCCACTCCTTTCCAGAGAGGAATCACTAGGGATTTTTCAAAGTCCCCTCCCAGGCCTGGCCCTGTTGCCAAGTCAGGAATTTTCAAAACACTCCTCACAGTAGGTGTGGCAGCTCATGGAAGACCTTTGCGACAAAGGGGAAAGGTGGCCTGCTTGGCTGGATGGTGTGGAGCCCACATACCACAGTATGCCAGCACTGCAGGCAATGCAAACCTGTAGCTGTTGTTGGGTGCCATCAAGTTGACTCCAACTCCTAGCGCTCCCTTGTGACAGAGTAGAACTGCCCCATAGGGTTTTCTTGGCTATCATCTTTACAGAAGGAGATTGCTAGGTCTGGGAAGGAGTTAGTAGTCCTTGCTAATAAAAAAAAAAAAAAAAAGCTAGCCTTAGTTAATTCCACTTTATTTGCTGCCAATTAAAGCTATGTAACTACAGAAGGTACTGCTGCTGGATGTTCACATGGCAGGCCCCCTGTAGACCAGTGAGAGCCAGCTCAGCTCTAAAGACTTGCCTGGCACTTTCACAGAGAAATAAAGCAGCGTATGAGAAAACCTGTGCAAGCCTAAAAGAGCTCCACAAATACAGGAAGAGTGTTGTATATAAATAAGCATTCATCTTATTGGACCAGGAAATACTAAGATTCCACAATGAGTCTGTCAAGAAGACACACCAGAGGAGTGCCCAGGATGTGGTGGGGATAGGTGGCTGTTATGGATTGAATTGTGTCCCCCCAAAAATGTGTGTGAAGTTGGCTAGGCCACGATTCCCAGTATTGTGTGGTTGTCCACCATTTTGTCATCTGATACGATTTTCCTAGGTGTTGTAAATCCTACCTCTATGATGTTAATGAGGCAGGATTAGAGGCAGTTATGTTAGTGAGGCTGGACTCAGTCTACAAGGTTAGGATGTATCTTGAGTCAATCTGTTTTGAAATATAAAAGAAAGAATCCAGCAAAGACACAGAAGGACCTCATATCACCAAGAAAGTAGGGTCAGGAGCAGAGCGTGCCCTTTGGACCCAGGGTCCCTTTGTTGAGAAGCCCCTAGACCAGGGGAAGATGGATGATAAGGACATTCCTCCAGAGCCCAGAGAGAGAGAAAGCCTTCCCCTGGAGCTGGGGCCCTGAATTTGGACTTCTCGCTGCCTAAACTGTGAGAGAATAAATTCCTCTTTGTTAAAGCCGTTCACTTGTGGTATTTCTGTTATAGCAGCACTAGCTAACCAAGACAGTGGGCACCTTTCTTTTTGTTTTATTGTTGTAAAAAATATACCTAACACCACATTTGCCAATTCAACATGTTTTTTACATGTACAATTCAGTGACACCGATTACATTAAGCGTGTTGTGCAACCATCACGTGTCCATTGCCAAGTTTACCATCACCATATACAGATAGTGCCTCCTAACCAATGCCTCAGGGTGAGGGGGTGGTACTCAACAGGGATAGATGCAACAGAAATGAGACCAGAACCAGAACTTGGGCATCCAGTTGTTGTCATTATTAAGCTCCCTTTTTGTTGTTAGTTGCTGTCAAGTTGATTCTGACTCATGGCGACCCCATGTGTGCGGAGTAGAACTGCTCCATAGGGTTTTCCAAGTTGTGACCTTTCAGAAGCAGGTCGCCAGGCCTGTCTTCTGAGGTGCCTCTGGTGGGTTCGAATCAACAATCCTTTGGCCATTCGGGGACTCCTGTGAAGCTCCCTACCAGGTCTGTTAGGTAGAAGACACTGAAAAGCATTTTATGCTTCCAATTTCATGTCTAGAAGGATTCTTACACAGGAAATAACAAGTCACCACCAACACCAACAACCTCATAACAATGTTTTTAACGAGCAGGAAGACTGTTTTCATAGCCTACTGTAGTCTGGAAGCTCCACTGATACCTGTACAGTATCACAGCAACACGCAAGCTTCCACTGACAGACGGGTGGTGGCTGCTCGCGAGGTGTATTGGCTGGAAACTGAACTCAGGTATCCCAAATGGGATACCTTTATCCATTGCCACCATTAACATCTAGTGAGAGTTTATTGTCTACCAAGCCCTGTTCTAAGTACCTTATATTTATTAACTTCTGTAATGCTCCCAGCAGGATTAAAAAACCTATTGCCATCAAGTCAATTCCAACTCATAGCGAACCCATGTGACAGAGAACTGCGCCGCAGGGTTTCTAAGGCTGCAATCTTTTCGGAAGCAGATTGCCACAACTTTCTCTCGTGGAGTGGCTGGTGGGTTTGAACCACTGACTTTTGGGTAGTAGCAAGCGCTTAACCACTGTGCCAGTAGGGCTCCTTACCCAACAGGATTATTATCCCCAATTTACAGGTGAGGAAACTGAGGCCCAGAGAGGCTAAGTCAATTTCAGGGGAAACCAGGATGCAAATCCAGGCAGTGTTGTTGCCCAGACTGCCTTATTAACCACTGTGCTAAACTTCGTTCTACCAAGAAAGGGAGGGAGGCCTGGTAGAGGAAGAATAGAGTAGCTGCCATGTGGTGGATATCTTACTGCTTGTCAAACTGCACATATAGGTTTTTATACACTTTTGTATAAATGCCTTGTTTCTCCGTTAAAAGTTGTTTTTTTCCTTTTTTGTTTTTTAATAATGAACCAAGGTCGCAGCCTGTTAAGGACAAGGCCAGCGAGCCTTCCATGTGCCTGCTGCTCCAGCCTGGGCCGGGAGGCGCTCCCGAGTGGCTTGTCCAAGGCGGTCTGTTTGCTGACAATACGCAGTGCAAACACGGCTCTGGTAGGGACGTCAGGCAGCAGCTGCTCAGTGTCTAGGGAAGCTCCAGTGCAGTTTGCACAGCAAACGGGCTCTAATTGTGACAAATACTGCTGTGGTCTGGGACCTGCGAAAGATAAGGCAGTGAGGAGGCGTTGACATGGATGTTTCCATGGCCAACTGGGGAAGATGGGAATGGGGGCAGCAGCAGGGTCCAGTCTAGGAATGTAAGGGCTGCTTCTTGCCTCCACCCCAGACTTGCCACCATCGATGATTCTGTCTGCCAGGAGAAGCCATTCCCGATGGGAGAGAGTGCTGCTAAAGGGAGATGAAAGCTACTTGGCAGGAGTTGGTGTTTGAGCAAGCCGTTTAAATGTTTTTTACCAGTAGGACAAACTTGCAGGTGAGCACAAGCCCAAGTCTCACAAATGTAAGCTGGTGAAAGAAAATCACACAAATAAAAATCGTTCTAAAGAGAGGGAGGGATCTCGATGCACTTTTTCTTGTCCAGCAGTACCTCTCAAACTTAAGGTGTGTGTGCACACCACCTGGGGGGAAAGGCAGGTAAAGCTTGGTGTGAGCCCTGGTGTTGCCACCTCCCTGCTATGTCTCCTGGGCGAGTCACTTAGCTTTGCTGGAATCACACCGATTTCTTCCCTTAGGAAATCAGACTGTGCAAGGCAAAGACGCTTAGCACACAGCCTGGCACACATCAAATGTTCACTTGGTGGCAGCTAATTTCCTTCTGATCATTATGACCAACATGCATTCGTTCAACACCACCACCTGTCTGTCAGTTTGTCGTACCGCGATGGTGTGTGTGTTGCTGTGATGCTGGAAGCTATGTCTCTGGTGTTCCAGTATCAACAGGGCCACCCATGGTGGACAGGTTTCAGTGGAGCTTCCAGGCTAAGACAGACTAGGAAGAAGGGCCTAGTGATGTACTTCTGAAAATCAGCCAATGACAATCTCATGGATTAGAACAGAATATTGTCCAATATAGTGCTGGTAGATTAGGGTGGAATGCGCTCAGATACACAGTGCCCATAACAATGGACTCGAAGATACTAAAGATCCTGAAGATGGTGCAGGACTGGGTGATGTTTCACGCTGCTGTACATGGGGTCGCCATGAGTCAGAACAGACTCGATGTCAGCTAGCAACAACATCCACTCAACAAATGCTTATCCAGTGCTATAGTAGATGGTTTACTCCCTACCTGGCTCCCCTTTCCCCATGGGTGCACCTACCCCCAGGTGCTGTGAGTGTTGGCTACTAATGCTACTGCTCCTTCTACAGAGACCTGCCCTGCTGAGAGCATTGCATTACCTGAAAATGCTTGGAAGGTTATACCCATTGCTGGGGGTGGCCTCAAACAATGGCTGGTTCATGTGGTACAAAAACCTGGCCCCCATACCCAGAGTGGGACAACTTTGTGGTGCCGGGTTTGTGTTCCAAGGTCAGGTTGAGGTCAGACTTCAACTGAAGCTCCATTTTTACTGAGCTTCTTCCCTGCATAGCTTCTCTCAGTTTCCTGCGGATTCCTAGGGAGAGCACTCCCTCGATAAGCCACTTACACAAGTACCCATGTCTCTGGTTCTGCATCTAAGAAACCTGACCTAAGACAAATGCTCAGGAGTTACAACGGATGAGTAGTTCTTGCCTCCAGGAGCCTATGTCCTCCTGGGGGAGACTGACAGGTATGTAGACAATTATAGTAAGTAATCCCATAGAGCTAACTCAGGTGGTGGGTAGCCTTGGTGGCGCAACGGTTAAGTGCTCGGCTGCTAACCAAAAGGCTGGTGATTCAGACCCACCCAGCAACTCCACAGGACAAAGACCTGGTGATCGCTGGAAGGATTACAGCCTAGGAAATCCTATGGGGCAGTTCTACTCTGTCACACGGGGTCGCGCTGGGTCTGAATCGACTTGACGGCACCCAGCAACAACAACTTGGGTGGTATGGAAGCAATAGGCCCCACTGCAGGGAGGCTCTCAGGAGGAAGGGGCACCTAAGCCAGGACTTCACCACAAAGCAATGGTGAAGGTTGTCCCAGACAGAGATGACTGCTTACAAAGGCTCAGGGAGAGAAGGTGCGTCTGAGAGGCCCGGTGTCTGAGGAAAGGGTTCGTTGGCTCCAAAGTTATTACTCATAATCCTTCCCTTCAGTGGAGTTGCAAAGTTGACCCCGTGCAAAATCACTATGGTAACTCAGCCTGCGCTCCCCGAGGTCTGCATTCTGTGTTTAAACTGTCTGGACAGTGTAAGACGTAGCAACTCCACACAGAATTGTTCCTTCCCCATGGGTGGCTTTGTCCTGTGTCACAGGCTTACCCTGCCTTCCTTCCCACCCACAGCAGAAAGAATTGACTCTTGTTGAAATTTAAGCTCTAGGCATTGAGCGATGTTGAGTGTTACATTGTAAGACCAACAAACTCTCCCAAACAAACTTATTAAAACATCCTTCAGTCACCAGAAAGCTGATGACAAGATAATCCTGACCATATGTCTGTGGGTGGTGCTACCTACCTCTCCTGGCAACAGCGACCTTCCGTGTTCCGAGGACCTGCACTTACCAAGTTCTCTGGGGTGATTCGCTGCCCCTCTGGGCGCCTGCCAGAGAGAAGCTTATTCCCTTTTTGCTGAGGTAAACCTCTCTCCTTCTCATCGGCCTTCCTAGAATAGCACTGAGAGTGATAAGAAAAATACTAAAAACAATCCTTAGTCTGAGTTCACGAAACATCTGTATCATTTGAGAACATCTATAACATCTGCCTCTACCAGAAGAGAAGGGACAGACCAGCACTATTTTCCACACTGGTCTTCCATGGCTCTGTGAACGCTGCAGGGGCCCAGTCCTTCCACATTGCTCTCTATCTTTTCCGTATCTAGTACAGCTCCTGACACATAGTCAGAGCTCAGGGAATGTTTTGGAAGTAGGGGAGGGAAGGAGGAGAAGAGGGAAGAGAGGGAAGCCTCCAAGACCACGTAGCACCTAACCCCTCCTTTTGCAGATAAAGGGAAGTTTGGTCCAAGCAGAGAGGTCAAGTCTAAGATTATATGTCTGGCTTTAGGAGGTAAGCGATGACTGGGGGGTTACAGCCAGCCCCCCTGGTTCCTAACCCAAGACTACTTCCACTGCATTGTAGTAAAACTTGACAATCGCGACGCCATTCGATGACTCTAGCTAAGCCTAATTAACTTCCACCTGGAATAACTGAACTTTTGTGTGTGTCTTATTTGTTTCTTTGATACCTAGTGTTTGCCCAGGCAAAGTAAACTTTTTAAAGATATGGAGTGAGGTCAGAAGGGCTCGCTTTTTACACAGTGATACGTGTGGGCGAGTGGCTATGGCTCCGCGGGTTTCATTTGACTAACAAATTTGGGTTTCGTGTGTCCACGTTATACTGGCAAACTGACCCCCTTGTGTTTGGCCCGAAGGAAGAAAGAAACAAAACGTTGGTGAACACTGCCAAGCACTGGCCCTGCACTGTCCCAGGTAATCCTCATGGAAACCTGGAGGTGTCATTATCTACACCCACACAGGTGAGGCAGCTGGGGCTCAGGGGGCTTAAGGAATGAGTCCAAACCCTCCCCAGAGTGAGTGGCACAGCTGGTATTTGGGCAGCACAATACCTGGCATTTAGCAGGCACTTGATGAATGTTTGTTGAATGAGAGAATGAATAAATGACCTCTTATCCGTCTGTCTACAATGTCCACATTTTCCCCCATCTACCCTATCTGTTGTCATTATTTCCAAGGTGCTATGTGGATCTCAAGGGCCTTGGGTGACAGTTTGTACTCGGCTGGTAACCGAAAGGTTGGCAGTTTGAACCCGCCCAGTGGCACCATGGAAGAAAAGGCCTGGCTATCTGCTCCTGTAAAGATTACTCCCTGGAAAACCCTATGGGGCAGTTCTACTCGGTAACACATGGGGTCGCTATTAGTCAGAATCAACTCAATGTCACCTAACAACAGCAACACATGAATCTGAGAAATGATCCTCAGTCCCAACCATTAGAGAGACAATATAGTCGGAAGATACACGAGACAAAGATACCTGACACAGGAAAAATAGGCAAATTGGGTTTTGCTCCTTGTTAAAGTAGATGAAGGTAAGAGGGTAGGGAGGGGGCTGTGCAGTTAGTTAATTTGTGTTGAACCATCAAGCTTTGACACAATTGCGAGACAGGAAAAATCCGTGTCAGTGTGTCACCACGCAGCCATTGCTTCCGTCACCATGATAAGGACTGAGAGAGTGTCTAAGTCCACGGAATAGCACACCAGGGTGTAGACTGATGAAATGGGATCTTCTGAAACTGATGCCGTTGTTAGCCTTGCCTTTTTGCACCAACAGGTTGTTGTTGTGTGCCACTGAGTTGATTCCAACTCATAGCGACCCCATGTGACTAAGTAGAACTTCCCCGTAGTTTTTCTAGGCTATACTCTTTCTGGGAGCAGATTGCCAGGTCTTTCTCCTGCAGAGCTGCTGCGTGGGTTCGAACCACCAACCTTTTGGTTAGCAGCTGAGTGCTTAACTGTTCACCACCAGGAATTCTCTACTAACAGGACGGAGCCTAAAAAAGAAAGAAGCTTCTTGAAGATTTGGAGCCACTCCAACTGGAGAGACCACCTCCCTGCTCTGCCTTTCCCCCAACAGGAATGGGCTCTGCTCCTTGGTGTTTATGGCAGCACCTTCTGGCAGACTGAAGAAGTGATCTACCAGGAAGAGCTACCTGGAGTACCTGGGGCCCAACCAAGATGCTCCTTTTTGGTACTGCCCTTTTCCAGGGTCCAGCTAGGTACGTCCCTGGCCTCTGGAAATCACAGAAAATTTATTTCAGCTGAAGGAGGCAACACACTCTTTCAGGAAAACAGAGTGGGAACCTGGTAACCTGGGAGCTTGGCAATGATCAACCACATGGTGTAATGCCCGAAATCTGTTTCAAAGGGGCGGGGGCTGGGAGAGGGAGGTGGTGAGATCAATACTTTCAAGTTTGCCCTCCTGATTGGATGGTGTGTGTGCTTTCTTTTTCCAGCCTAGTTGTTGTTGAAACTGTTTATTGAGAGGTTGTGCAAATAAGATTAGCCAGTTCCAGGGCCATTAATAACCCCCTGGGCTGAACCACCTCCATCCCGATTGATTTTTGAATTTTTGAAAATGTCAAATTTCTTGGAGCAGAGATGAAAGTCCCCAAGGGGTTGGCACCAAAGCCTGTGCTCTTTGTCTCCCCTGGGGCTGGTCCCGTGGATTCAGGAGCTCAAACGGTGTTCCGCCATCATCTCCTCACTGATCTGAATGAGTCAAGGGCCCTGCAGCAGCCCTGAAGGGGTGGGGGGGGGTGTGTCACAACACATGCCCCTGTGACAAGTGTCCTATGGCAGGGCTGAGGGGACGCTGCGAGTGTGTGCTGATGGAGGTGCAGAAGACGTGGCTCTGGGGACAGCCAGGATATGCTTAGAAAGCCAATCACATACACTCAAACCTCTTCCCATGTGCCGGCGTAGCCCTGTTGCCACGCCCTTCCAAACACTAGCAGATGAACATACTGAGAGGGGTCACACAGCATTGGTGTGGCCAGTGGTCAGAGCTCAACCCTTGGAGCCAAAAAACCTGGATTTATATCCCGCCTCCCTTGGGTATCACTTTGGGTAGAGCAATCTCTTGGCGGTTTTATTGTCATAATTGTGACTTGGAGATTTCATCATATTACATTTCTTTGTTCAGAAAAGGTGTTTTCTCTGGACCCTGTCCATTTAAGAACTCAAACGCTAAACACGGAGACCACTGGAGCGGAAGTCTCCATGACCCTTCAGTTCTCCAGCTCCCCAAGCAGGCCTGCCAGAAGAAATGTCCATTCAGTTCAGATTTTTTGGAGTCACTGAGGCTGGGTGAACCCTTGACGCTATTGCCCTGAAACCTTACACTGAAACTATTCCCTGGCATCTTCTTGAAACCAAGCAATAAAAAAAAAAAAAGCAATAGTTAAGCTTAATTAGTACAGGATTTCTGCCTCGAGCATTGTGCACTTTTAGAGAACTATATCCATGGGATCAAATCGACAATAGCAACTCGAAAGGTTAGATAGGAAGCTTGGAGGTGGTGAGTTTCTGTTAATGGAGGGATCAGTTCAGAAAAGGAGGGTGAGAATGGTTGAACAACTTAAAGAATGCAATCAATGTCACTGAATTGTACGTGTAGAAATCGTGCAATTGAGGTATGTTCTGCTGAGTATAAGTTAAACAAAAACTAAATTGTTAAAAAGAAAGAAATGCCCATTCCACCTGTCAAACACACACACACACACACACACTAACAAAGAGATGCTTCCACACCTTCGGAGGCACTTCTGGTGGACTCGAACCTCCAACCCTTCAGTTAGTAGCAGAGCACTTAACCATCAGCAGCAGCCAGGGACTCCAGATAGATAGATCTAAGTAACTAAGCTATCTAAGAGGTGAGTCCAGGACAGCGGTGTTCCCTGAGAGCCAGGAAGTGAGTAGACCAGACGCGTGTTAATTTTCATCAGTCAATTCCAGAATATGGAGGACTCCAAAGAGCTCATTTGTACTTGGACCAGTCTTCCTGTGGCTCCACCCCTTCCTCTGTCATGGATGTCACACCTTGTGGGATGCTGACATCTACCGGCAGTCCCTGTTACTACAAGCCTGTTTTTGCAGAAATTACAATGAAGTCTTTATCCATTATTTAAAAGTTCCATGTGAGAACGGTATAAACACCAACAGTGAGCCTTTTACCCATCTGCTCTCCTAAGCTCCTTGGCCACCTTTCGTTTCCAAAGCAGCAAAAAATTACTTGGCTGGACTAACAAATGTCCACATCAAAATACCCTTCTCCCCTCCCCGCCAAATAGAGGACATGGGGGAGAGGTGTCCACACACACACACACACACACACACACACACACACACACACACATCTTTATGTTAGAGATGAGAAAGGATCAGGAATGGCTAACAAATATGGACTAGATTATTGGAGAAGGATGTTTCCAACAGAGCGGGGACAGAGTCTGATTCGTTCAGGGTGACTTGCTTGATGAACTTAATAATGAAGTCAATTATCTCTTTGGAGACATGCCAATCTATAAATTCAATAATCGAATTCCTTCATGAAAAGTAACTGTTTAAAGAATGGCACACTCTAGCTAATTGCCTTGACAAACACTGCCTCCTTTACCATGAGACCAGAAGAACTGGATGGTGTCCAGCTAACATTACTGAGCATTTTGATCAAAGTTTCCATAGAAGAATCCTGATCTAAAGGGGGACAAATGTCGAACGAAATTTCAAATTCTCATGGACTCCAGACTTTCTGGAGCCATGGAGCCTGGGTGAACCCCTGAAACTATTGCCCTAACATCATCTTTAACCCATAAACCAGAAATATCCCCTGAAGTCTTCAAACCGAACAACAACAGGTTAGCTTAATGAGTAAAGAATGTCTGCCTTCAGCACTGTGCTCTTTTAAAGAACTATCCATAGGGGATCAAACTGCCAACAGCAACTCAAAAGGTCAGATAGGAAGCTTAGGGGACAATGAGTTTATGTTAATGGGGGAGGAACAATTCAGAAGAGTGAGAACTGTTGTACAACTTGAAGAATGTAATCAATGTCACTAAGCCATAGAAAGTGTTCAATTAGCATATGTTTTGCTGTGTATATTCCCAACAACAATAATTAAAAAAAAAAAAGGCACATGCACCCTTGTCATTGTTCGTGTTCCCTGGTCCCCGGGGCCAGCACAGGGCTGCTGAGCAACAGAAGAGCCTTGTGAACTGGGGGTCAGTGAGTGGGTGGGGGGCGTGGGCGGGGGATCGGCTCAGGGAGCTTATTAGCCTTCCTAGCAAGGTTCTTCTCAGGAACCAAGGCACAAAACAGATGGGCTTTTTCTAACAGGAAGTTCAGGAACCAGAACAGGAAGTTCAGGAACCAGAACAGGAAGTTCACAAGCTGGTCAGAGAAACTAGGCAGATGACTACATCTGAGTCCCACTGCTAACCTCCCTAAGTAACCAAGGTGTAAAAGATGGAATTTATTTATTCATTCAACAAATGTGTATTGAGTGCCCCTATGCCCCACAGTGATTAAGAGCTTTGGCTGCTAACCAAAAGGTCAGCAGTTCACATCCAAACCCTATGGGGCAGTTCTATTCTGTCCTACAGGGTTGCTATCAGTTCGATGGCAATGGCTTTTATGACCCAGGCACCATGTGCTTGGTATAAAGCAGAGAATGAGACCAACAAGGTAAATGTAAAATGTAAATACTATGTTTTCGTTGGGAGAGAGGCAGACAATGAATAAAGATAACTTCTGAGGGTTCTAGCTGTTATGGAGTCCCTGTGTGGTGCAAATGGTTAAGCGTTGGGCTGCTGAGAGTTTGGAGGTTCAAGTACAGCCAGAGGTGTCTTGGAAGAAAGGCCCTTCAATCCACTGTAAAAAATCCACCACTGAAAACTCTGTGGAGCACAGTTCTACTCGGACACGTACGGGGTCACCATGGTTGGGGAATAGACTAGCGGCGACTAGTTATGTCTGTTATAAAGGAGGAAAGGCTTTGTTAGTTTGGGTGTCTCTGAAGGGTGGTATTTGGGCGGAGGTCTGAACGCCTCTGAGGTGCCCACCATAAAAGGAAGTCCATTTCGGGGGCGGGACCAGGCGTGCCCACACCTGCAGGCCAGGTGTTTGCGAGCGCGCGGCCAGCGAGCCCGGAGTGGGGCGTGACGAGGCGGCGGCTTCGCAGCGCGCACCACCCTGGAATGTGACTTCTCTATAAAAGGGAAATGGCCCTTCAATACCGCACGGGAGTGCCGGGCGTGTCTTATCTATGCCGCTGAGATGGAATGTAAAACAAGTTCTTCCTCTTCGGAAGGGAATGCTTTGCCCGAGGTGAACATCTCAGGAGAGCAGGAATGAGCAGAATTTACCCAGAGGGAGTGGTTCACTATGGAAGAAGTAAACTGGATATTATATTTAATTTTGAAATTATCGAAAAAAGTAAATTGGATATTCAATTTTGAAATTATCGGCAAATTCGTGTTACTAAGAGGATTCTGACAGTCTGCTACGGCAAGACAGGCGGCAGTGTGGACATGAAGCCACCAGGTGGCACTGTAGTCTCAAAAAAGTAGGGTGTGAACCCAAAACCTACGAAAAAGGAGCTGGGACCCTCGTTTGCGCTTTCCTTTGAGGGGAGAGTACATTCTTAAATATTTCCTTCCTAAATATTAACAAAGTCTTGCCTTTGCCTTTTCTTCTTAAAGAACATGAATTCTTTCTTCTCCCCATTTTGCGCTGCCTTGGGTCTCATGTGTCCACCCCTCCAGCCCTATCCCCTTGCCAGCCAGGGTAAGAGGCAGTGGAGGGAACGGGAAGTTTAACGATATCAGCCCTTCTAGTTCCTAATAAGTCGTTCCTGGGTGGTGCAAATGGTTAAGCACTCGACTACTATTGAAAAGGTTGGGGGTTCAAGTCCACCTAGAGGCATCTTAGAAGAAAGGCCTGGAATCTACTTCCGGAAGTTCAGCCATGAAAACCTGACGGAGCACAGTTCTACTCTGACATGCGTGGAGTTGCCATGAGTTGGAATCGGCTTCACCGCAACTAGTTTGGTTTTGGGTTTTATCTTTCTAGACGGTGAGCAACTTGAGGACGAGGGTTGTGTTTTATTTGTGTTTTTATAACCCTCAGCATGCGCCTGACAGACGGTAAATGCTGAATGAGTGACGAATAATGAATAGATAGGGGCAGGATGAACAAAGGGATGAATGAACGAATGGGTGAGCATAAGAATGAATGAAAGAACAAGTGTGTGCTGTGGTGACCAGCCTAAGGACAGTGATAGAAGGGACATTAGGAAAGAGGAGCCCCATGTGCAGAGCAGAACTGCCCCATAGGGATTCCTAGGCTGTCACTTTTACAATCAGATCGCCAGGTACTTCTCCCACAGAGACACTGTGGGTTTGAACCATAGACCTTTTGGTTAGTAGTCAAGCACTTAACCATTGTGCCACCAGGGCTCTTCATAAAAACACTAACCAAACCAAACCTGTTGCTATCAAGTCGATTCCAACTCATAGTGACCCTATAGGACAGAGTAGAACTGCCCCATAGTGTTTCCCAGGCTGTAATCTTTATGGAAGCAAATTGCCACGTCTTTCTCCTGCGGAGCAGCTGGTGGGTTCGAACTGCCACCCTTTCGGTTAGCAGCTGAGTACTTAACTGCTCTGTGAATCCTCCTATATTAATCCTCGTATTAATCCTCATTGAGACATTGTTTCATTTATTAATTTGTGTTGCCGGACTTGTACACACATCTGGTGGTCCTTGCTCAGCGAGCCTGACCCACATTTATTGGTGTGTTTGACGTGCCCAATAGCCCTGATGAGCCCTGGACATTGTGGTCGATATCTGCATCATTTCCTCCCCTGGGAAGAAGAAGAATACAAAATAGAGGAAAACTCCAGAGCTAGATGTGGTTTTTACCAGCAAAAACCCATCATTGTTTCCCTGAACTGTTTCCCCAATCATCTAGCTCTGAAACCTCCATGTTTGGGAGAGGCCAGATGGCAGCAGAGTGGTTGGGCACTTATGTTCCAGCTCTGCTAACCATTGGCTGTGTTGCCTTGTGCAAGTTACTTAACCTCTCTGAGCCTTGGCATTCTCATTTGTGAGAATTTTCATATCTACTCTCAGGCAGGAGCCCTGGTGGTGTAGTGCTTAGGAGCTCAGCTGCTAACCAAAAGGTCGGCACAGAAAGCACTTAGCAGTGTGCTTCACAGCCTTCCTCAAAGGCTTGACTATTCTCATTTCTCTTCTTCCTGGCCTTCCCAGCTGATTCGAGGCTGTTCAGACCATTGACTGAAAAGAACTCAGAATTCCAAAGTCTCTGCCAACCCAGAATATAACTCCTTCAGGGGAACGCGAGGTGGTTTTCAGCAGAACTGAATAGTTTCTCTCGCCTGTTGTCACACGGGAGTCACTGTGACTCCAGCTCTCCTCTGCCGGCCCAGGGCTCAGTGGGGACACTAATGGCCTCTGTGTGGCATTGTCCTTAAAAGGCCAGGTTGTGCCTCCCAAATCCACATCTTCCCCTGAGAGGTCTATCACTCACCCATCTTTCTCAGCCCCATTGACCTTATTTGTGTTTCAAGGCTGAACAATATGAAGACGAAGCTGAATGTCAGCCTACCAAGTGGTGCCTGGCTGAAAGCGCCCACACAGCAGGCCTCTGGCTGGGGAGCCTGAGAACCCCCGACCCAAGGACCCTCATTACGTTATTGCACTGAAGACAGGCCTCGACTAGCATGCTCCCTGGAAAAATCATTATTCTCTCTCCAGCCAGCAGTCAGCTTGTGTTTATCCTCCGTCTAATTTGATTTTTTAACGAAGATATGTTATGGTTTCCCTTTGTGGTAGTTAATGTGCTGCAACCCAATTGCTTTGGATTCATTCCATTTGGCATCATCTCTTAAATTGAATTTTTGCCTCCTGATAACTCCCCCAAGTATCTATCTTATTGCTTCTGCTTGTAATACTTGAAGCCTTTGCTTATTACTCAGACCACTCATCCTTGGCCTGTTCCGTGCACAGGGGGAGCCTGACGCAAACCTTC
The DNA here is from genome assembly GCF_024166365.1 of Elephas maximus indicus. NCBI lineage: Eukaryota > Metazoa > Chordata > Mammalia > Proboscidea > Elephantidae > Elephas > Elephas maximus. The sequence goes on along the minus strand of NC_064841.1, from coordinate 59,394,387 downwards.
CTTGGCAGACGAGCTGGATGCCCTCTCTGGCCTTCCTGGCTGTCAGGTGCTCCCCTCTGACCAAAGCTTTGCCTGGAGGACACAAGCCAGCTGCTGTGCTCCCGCTGGGAGAACAGATTCATCCACTAGGCCAGCTGGGGTGTCTTTTCAGTTTTCACCACAGGACGTGTGCCCCCTGGCTGGTGTGGTTTGGCTCTTGGGCAGGCAATTCCACTCTCTGTGTGTCTTCCCCATGCGACGTCTTCTCTTGGGGCTGCGTAGCGCAGCCAAGCCCAGGCAGTGCAGGAGCCTCGTGGGTCTCAGCTCATTGCTGTCCTGCAACCCAGCCTTTCTCAGCCACCTTTTCCTCAGCACCAAAGTGAGGGGGGTAAAGAGCACCTGCCATGCAAAACGGCTTTACGAATTAGAGATAAGTGTATTTGAGCCATGTTCCCCCAGCCACAGCAACTGACAGAGATAGATAGACAACAGAGAGATAGATAGAGACATGGATAGATAGATGATAGACAGACAGACAGATAAACCAAACCTATTGCTGTTGGGTTCATTCTGACCCATAATGACCTTAAAGGACAGAGTAGAACTGCCGCATAGGTTTTCCAAGGAGTGGCTGGTGTATTTGAACTGCTGAAGAGAGAAATCGATGATAGATACATAGACAGATAGACAGACAGATACATAGATGATGGGTAGATACACAGACAGATGAATACATAGATAGAGGTTAGATAGATAGATAGAGATATAGATGATAGATGATAGATAGATGATAGATGATAGATAGATGATAGATAGATAGATAGATAGATAGATAGATAGATAGATAGATAGATAGATAGATAGATAGATAATTAGATAGAGAGCTTCCACTGAGTTGGCCCCAATTCATGGCCACCTCATGCACAGCAAAAGGAAGTGTTGCCTGGTCCTGCATCATCCTCGTGGTCATCAGTATGTTCAAGTCCATCTTTGTGGCTATGTTGCCAATCCTTCTCGCCAAGGATCTCCTTCACCCTCCCTGGCCCTCTGTTTTGCCAAACATGGTGTCCTCCTCCAGAGATTGATCCCTCCTGATGATGTATCCAAAGCAAGCAAGTTGTGATCAATAAGGTTTTCACTGACTAATTATTAGAAGTAGAGAAGGTAGCTTAAAATAAATAAGGTCTGCAAAACAGTAATCCTTGGCGTTGCCATAGTTCCTTCCTACTGTCCGGTGCTTCCTTCTTCACCAGTTCTTGTCCAGTTTGCTCTGGTCACACTGTGACAGGGCCCACCTGTCCTCAATAATGAATAGTGCCCTAGCCATTGCCTGGTATTTGCAATTTCCTCCCCTTATGCCTTGGTCTACTTTGGGGGTATGGGCTGAGAAGATGAGGCCATTGGTTCTTGCCCCCAAGCCCGCAGGACCTACCAAACTGAGGCCATGGAAGAAGAGCAAGGACCCAGTGCTGCTGGAGGGCCCTGATGCGACCTCCCACGGCTGCTGAAGCAGCTGCTCCCTGTCGGAGCTGGTTGAGCCATCCTTTGAGCTCCATCTTAATTGGCTCTTCCATTGTGCCCTTCTCTGCTTTGGCTGAGGTCAGGGGGATAAAGAGAGTGATAGATTCCAGTAGTTCTTAGAATTCTTCTCTCCTTCTCCAACCCAAGCCCATTCCTTCATTTATCTAACCAATACCTATTCAGTACCTACTATTTCCACTGGGAGTCCCTGGGTGGGTGCAAATGTTTAAGCACTCGACTACTAGCCAAAAGGCTGGCAGTTCAAACCCACCCAGAGGTGCATCGGAAGACAGGCCTTGTGATCAGCTTCTGAAAGGTCACAGCCTTGAAAAATCTGTGGGGTAACTCTACTCTGCACATATGGGATCACCATGAGTCAGAACTGACTCAACAGCAAATAATAACAATTATTTCCACCATCCATCTGTCAGTTTGTAGTGCTGTGGTGGCATGTGTGTTGCTGGAAGCCATGCCACTGGCATTTCCAGCAGGGTCACCATGGTGACAGTTTTTAGCAGAGCTTCCAGACTAAGACAGTCTAGGAGGAAAGGCCTAGCAATCTACTTCCGAAAATTAGCCAATGAAAACCCTATGGATCACAACAGAACGTTGCCCAATATAGTGCTGGAAGATGAGCCCTCCAGGTTGGCTGGCATTCAGAGCACACAGTGGCCACAACAATGGACTCGATCCTACCAACGATTCCCGTCCCCCCCCCACCCCGCAACCCCCGTAGAACAGCAGTAACTTGCCTTTTCTGTAGAAAGACTTTTTTTCTTTCTTTTCCTCTTATCGCTCTTGTTCCCTTTATTTTTTTCCGGCCCCAACACGCCCTCCTTACGTATTCACTCAAAAGCAAATCAAGTTCAATGGGATAAGAATCCTATTGACGACCAGGCATCCTGATCCAGCAGCTTTCAGCAAAGGGAAATTTGCATGTCTTCAACTCCTCCTAATTATTCATTTCCTTTTTCTCTCCCCCAAAGATAATTACTGCATAAGCAGGTTTTCCTAGATGAGAACTCGAGGCAGTGACGCCACGTAATGAGCCAGCTTTATTTTTCAGAATGTTCAGCTTCAAGGAATCCTGACCCAGCGTTCCTAAGACTATGACCATGCCACATATGGAGAGCGGCTTCAGAACAAAGGATAACAGAGGATATATTGATTTTTTTTTTTAAATAATAGTATTTTATTGTGTTTTTGGTGAAGGCTTACACAGCAGTTTAGGTTCCTGTTCAGCAATTTCTATACAAGTTGTTCAGTGACATTGGTTACATACTTCACAGTGATGAACATTCTCAACATTGCCGTTCTGGTTGTTCTGTTTCCGTTAACCCAGTCTCCCTGCCCTTCTGCATTCTCTTCTTTGTTTTAAAGTAATTGTTGACCATTGGGTCTCATATAGGTGATTTTTAAAAAGGAGTGCAATACTTACGATTGATATTCTTTATTTTGTGAGACAATTTGTTATTTAGCTCAAAGGTGACCTCGGGGGCAGGTTTCAGTTCAAGGTTTGAAGAGTATCTCAGGACAACAGTCTCAGGGAGTCCTCCAATCTCAACCAGTCCAGTAATCTGGGGATGCATCTATTAACGTGCTTTCGTAAGTATGTTTTCATGTCATTGTCACTTACACACAAGATCACTTACATTTGGTCCTAAGTGAAACATAAAAAGGCAAGTTACTACTATTCTATCAGTGATAATAACAACAATAATCCTCTGTATTTTCAGTCTTTTTAAAGTTTACAATTTGCTTTCACATCCATTTTACAGATGAAGGAGCAGACAGCGAGGTTAAGTGACTTGGTCAAGTGGCGAAGCCAAGATTAGAACTCCGCTCCCCAGAAGGGAGACCTCAACTCACCTTCAAATGGAAGACAAAGTCTTGCCCTGCCCCACACCCCAACTCCAAAACTGGAGCCCTTCTTGATGTTGCCATGGTAACATTATGACCCACTTGGTTCTTTTATTTTAAACTAGAACCTTTATGCTGATGGTTCTCAGTCACTATCTCTAATTCAGACCTGCTCCAAACTCCAAACTGTAAACACAGTTGCTTTCTGAGCACTTCTCTGTGATAGCTCTTAAAACCAAAATTGAAACCCAGTGCTGTCGAGTCAATTCCAACTCATAGCGACCCTATATGACAGAGTAGAACTGCCTCATAGAGTTTCCAAGGAGCACCTGGCGGATTTGAACTGCTGACCTTCACCACTACATACCACCACGCCACCACTACGGACCACTATGCCACCAGGGTTTCCTCAAACTCAGTCTGTCCAAAGCTAACCTAGGATCTTCCCCGACTAACACCTGCTCCTCCTACTACAGTATCATGTCAGATGGTGGCGGCATCATACGCCCATCTCCCAAGCTACAAACCTAGAAGTTATCCCTAACTGCCACCTCTCCCTCATTACTCAATGAGTGATGGTGCTGGGAGCAACAGCCCTTTATGAGGGCATAAACCACTCCCCACTGGGCCAGCCCAATCACTGTAGTATATGGTCAAAGAACTTTAAAAGACTGAACCCTAGTGATTCTTGTTTCACTTACCTTCATTTGTTCATGTCCCAAGAGGATTAAAATTAGACTAGGGGAAAATAGATTCTATTCTGTTGTGTGTGGTACTCTAAGTACAATGAAATTAGAAGAGAGAGTAGTTGTTCACACTCTGGAAAGGACGACAAGGAGATAAATTAGTGAAGCAGGAAAAGGGCCATTCATTATAAGGCAATGTACACAAGGAGCTAGCAAGGGCTAGGTGTATTGGGTGTGCTTCAAACATTCTCATTGACCATCTGCAGGAAAGCCAAAGGGACTCAGAGAAAAAATAATTCCATAATTCATCATGGGAAAGGATTAGTTAGAACCATAATGAGTCTTGAGAAGGGTGTTGAGCGAGGTGCCACGATGCTACTGGCAAGCAGTTTGGGCTGGTGTGAACTCCTTTCTCACCAACACACAGATGTGGGCAGAGGGACTTGCGGGCATGATGAAAATGGAAGAGTGATGATGGTGAAGGGAGAGAAGTTGGTTTGGAGAATGCGGAAACTGGAGTGGCTAGCCCTGAATTATCAATCAGTAATTGCCTTTAGCCTTTGAACTATGGTGTTGGTAAAGGACATTGAATATACCAGGGACTGCCAGAAAAGCCAACCATTTTGGAGAGTGTGAGGCGGATCCCACACTTCTGCAGCTCCTGCCATGCTGTGGGTCACTGTCGTAGTTTCCTAGTGCTTCAGTAACAGAAATACCGTGAGTGCATGGCTCGAAACAACAGAATTTTATTTTCTCATGGTTCTGGAGAGTAAATGTCCAAATCAGGGTCTCAGCTGTGTTGATTCCTCTCTTGTCGGTAGTCCCGGGCGTCCCCTGGTTCCTTGACTTATAGATGCTCCTCACGTGGCATCTGTTTCCCTCTCCCCCATTACCGTGTGTGTGTTGAATCTGCTCTTTTTATAGCTCAGAAGCGATTAGATTTAGAACCCACCCTACTCAGGTTTGACCTAACTAACATAACAAAGAAAACCCAAACAGGATCACATCCACAGGTATCCCAGTCCCAGTGCCGTTGAGTCGATAGGGGTGAGGATTCCAACACATATTTTTTGGGAGACACGATTGAATCCATAACAGTCATGGAAGTACATTTGGCTTTTCTGAAGCAGCATGCGCAAAGCTTCGCCACATCCACGCCTGCTCACTGGGCTCATGGGTGTCCAGAGGAGGGGCATGGGGCCCCATCTTTTGTTTTGTTTGGCTAAATTTCTGATTCCACCATATGTATAACATTCACTTCTTGATGTCTTTTAATACCAAATATGAATCTCCAATGCTATTTTAATGTGTAAAAAGTAATATTCTTTAATGTTGAACATTTCAGATATTTCTCATTTTCTGATATTTTAAATAATAATGCAGCAAACTTTATAGAAGTTAATTTTGGAATCTTGTGCTTGTTATTTCTACAGGATAAATTTCTAACTGTATAGTTTCTGCTTCAAAGCATAAAACTGTTCCAGTTTATAATCCAACTGCAGTGAATGAAAATGTCCATTACCCTGGCCCCTAACCTAACATAGATATATTAACTAGGGCCACCATAACAAAATGCCACAAAAGGGGGAGCTTAAAACAACAGAACTTTATTGTCTCACAGTTCTGGAGGCTAAAAGTACAAATTCAGGGTGTGGCAGGGCCAGACTCTCAAGACTCAGCTTCTGGCAGCTCTTGGCTTGTGGCAGCATCTCCCATCTCCACCTCTGGCTTCACATGGCCATCTTCCCTCTCTATCTGCCCATCTATGTCTCTTTTCCTCTTTTGATACAGATTCCAGTCAGATGGGATCAGGTCCCTCCTTACTCCAGTATGGCCTCATGTTAACTGAGCTGATTACATCTGCAAAGACTCTATTTCTAAATAAGGTCACAAGTTTAGACTTAACAGGGGCACCATTTGGATGGTGTGGATGGCAAGGGTGCAGTGACGCTGGAACTAGCAGTGGTTCTTGATTGTGACTTTGGACATGGGATTTTGGGGGCCTCTTGCTCATAGAATTAGCAGCAGTTCCTTGGACAACCAGTTTGTGAGTGGGACCCAATTACACTCAATATCTTCAGATGTCACAGTGATTGGTAAACTATTTAATATCCTTTACTAAGTCCCTTTCTGATTACACTCATTAGAGAGGATGCTGTCCTCTGCAATTCCACCCTGTCCATTCAGGATGTAAAGACCTCAAAGCTCACAGGTACATGGTATCACAAAGAAGAACTTCTAAGGGAAATGAAATCATGTACGTGGGTTTTGGCTTTCTGTGTGTACGTGTGTGTCCGTGTGTAGTTTGGGAAAATACTTGTTTCACCCCAAATATATGAGTACTCCAAAATATATTTTACACGCACACCAATGTTCATTACAGCACTATTCACAATAGCCAAAAGGTGGAAACAACCCAAGTATCCATCAACAGATGAATGGATAAACAAAATGTGGCATATACATGCAATGGAATATTACTCAGCCATAAAGAGAAATGAAGTCCTGATGCACCTTGAAAACACCATATTGAGTGGAGTAAGTCAGTCGCAAAAGGACAAATATTATATGATTTCACTTATATGAAATATCTAGAAAAGGGAAGTGTATAGAGACCTAAGTGTATTAGTGGTTAGTAGGGGCAGGAGGGAAACCCTGGTGGTGTAGCGGTTAAGTGCTACGGCTGCTAACCAAAGGGTCAGCAGTTCGAATCTGCCAGGCTCTCCTTGGAAATTCTATGGGGCAGTTCTACTCTGTCCTGTAAGGGTCGCTGTGAGTCGGAATCCACTCGATGGCACTGGGTTTGGTGTTTTGGGTCTTAGGAGCAGGAAGGAGGGGGAGCCATTGTTTAAGAAGCAGCGAGTCTCTGGTTTTGGTGATGGGAAACTCAGCAATGGATGTTGGTGATGGTTGGACAACATGATTAACGTAACTGATGTCACTAAATTGCACATGTGAAAAAATGTTGAATTGGCAAATATTGTGCTGTGTATATTTTTACAACAGTTTTTAAAAAATTTTCCTTATTTAAAAAAGAACAAAACAGTACATATATGGTGGGTAAATCTGACAACCCTTGTCCAGGCGATCAAAATAACATCACTAATGGAGGGCAGATGGCCATTGTGTGCCTCCAGGTGTGACACCCTGAGGACAGGATATCACCTGTGCTGTACCCTGATGGAGGATGCGTAGCCTCAAGGTCATCACGAGGAAACCTGAAACAAACACAAAGTGAGGAACATTCTATTAGAAAGGGAAGGTTCTTGCCTTCGTCAAAAATGTCGACGCCATGAAAGACAAAAGCCTGTGGAAATATTCTAGATTAAAGAGGCTAAGAGACATGATAACCAAATGCAATATCTGCCCTGTGACCAGATCCTCTCCCGGAGCTGGAGAAATGCCATAGAGGACATCATTGGGTCCACCAGCAAAACTGGAACATAAACAGTAGATGAAGATAAAAGTATTGATGTAAATTTATGGAGTTGATTACTGTACTTTGGTTATGTAATAGAATATCTCTGTTCTTAGAAAATACGCACTCAAGTGTTTAGGAATGAAGGGCCACAGTTCAGAAAAAATTGTGTGTCTGTGTATGTGAGAGAGAGAAAAGAGAGAGAGTGCAAATAATGAAGCAGTAAAGCAAATGAATGAAAATATCAACAACAGATGAATCTGGGTAAAGGGCTTATAAATATTCCTTGTACTATTTTATTTTCATTTTTTTTTTTTGGTAAATTTGAAATTACACCCAAATAAAAAGTAAATCAAAACAAAACAAAAACATGTGTCTTTACCTCTATGTTTTGAGTGCTGCCAAAATTAGGTGTCTGCCTTTTCTGGACTAAGTCAGTGCTAATACCTTTTTTTTTTTTTTTTTAATAATTGTGGTAAATACGTACGTCACAAAACATTTGCCGTGTCAGCACTCTTCACGTGTACAGTTTAGTGACATCAGTTGTGATCAGCACGTTGTGCCATCATCATCATGATGCATTTCCAAATTTTCCCATCACCCTTAACAGAAGCTCCTCCTTTCCCCCTTCCTCCCACCATCCCTGGTGACCACTAAACCTTAGCTCTGTATACACTTTCCTGTTCTAGATATTTCACATAGGTGGGATCACTCAGCGTCACGTTTTCAAGGTTCATCCCTGTTGTGGCATACATACATCAGAACCTCATTTCTCTTTATGCAGAGTAATACTCCGTCATGTGGATATACTACTGTTTGTTTATCCATTCATCTGTTGACGGACACTTCGGTTGTTTCCACCTTTTGGCTATTGTGACCAGTGCTGCAGTGAACACCGGTGTGGCTCTAAACCTTTTGGTTGCAAGGGGACAGAGACGTGAACACCACGAGACAGAGCCCAGTCGTACTGTCTTCACGTCCTATCAGTGCACTGCTGAGTGATGCCCAGGTATTATGTGCGCTGCTCCTACCTGGATGTGAAGGTGGGCTTCTTCACATGGCCCTGAGGTCCTGGCCCCCTAGGCAGGTGGCGCCCTCTTTTTGGTAGAAGAAGACACTGCAGAGCTGCCTTCAGCTTGCAGCACAGTGTTCCCACCCATGACTTTGAACTGTAGGCCTCTGATGACAATCATAATCTTCTATGCCCCTTTACAGGAGGCTGAGGGACAAGTTTCTTCCTGGTTTTTTTTTTTAAAAAAAACACAAACTAGCCAATTTTCTTTCTTAGAACTTGGCAAGGCTTTGCACCCAGGATTTACTTCATCATCAGGACAGCAGGGAGAGACCCCAGAAAGGAATGTTTGGGGAGCTGATCCAAATATAGATGCCGAAAGGACACTCAAGAGTATAAATTGTGAGGTTTATGGGATGCAGCAAAAGATGTTGTTGCTAGCTGCCGTCGAACTGGCTCCATCCAACTCATGGTGACCTATATACAACAAAGCTAAATGTCGCCCAGTCTTTTGTCATCCTCAAGATCACTGGCATGTTTGAGTCCATTGTTGCAGCTGTTGTGCCAATCCATCTCACTGAGAAGCTCCCTCATCCTCGCTGGGCCTCTGCTTCACCCAATGCAATGTCTTCCTCTAGCCCTTGATCCCTCCTGATGGCATGTCCAAAGGGGCAAGTCGGATAATGTTCCCTTGTGATCTGTAAGGTTTACATTGGCTTATTTTTGGAAGTAGAGCTCCAGGCCTTTCTTTCTAGTCTGTCTTAGTCTGGAAGCTCCACTGAAACCTGCCCACCATGGGTGACCCTGCTGGTGTTTGAAGTGCCAATGTCATAGCTTCCAGCATCAAGCCACCACAGTACAACACACTGACAGATGGGTGATGGATAGGTAATGTATGTCCTGTCCCAACAGGTGGGCTAGACATAGAGATGAGCACAGAGTGTGGAGGCTAAGAGCTCGCCAGTGGTCAGCACTGGGTCATCGTCAAGGAAGTCAGTCAGAGATAGCAAGACCTAGCCGCAAGTCCGAGTTTCGCATTATGGAGGGAAAAGTTGAGAGCAAGGCAAAGCCACAGCTTCGAGCCTCCAGAATCCTAGGGCCTTCCCCAGAACAGCGTCCAAATCCCTGCTACAGGACTGGGACACAATGAGGCAAAGGGGCCACCACCAGGGCAACTTCATCCTGAGACCCTCAATTCACCAAGACCTTTCCAGACACAAGGAGTAGAACCCCTTCTCCTAAAGAAGGATGCTGTGGTAGCTCATGGGTGCTGGGCCACCCGATGGGATCCAAAAGCAGGGTTGACACGGAGCCTAGGAACAGGAACCGGAAATAGAATCACAGGGAAAAGGGACTGTTGTTTCTCTGGCTCTCATCTCTGCTTCTCTCTGAGATTTGCTTCATTTCTCTCCTTTGCTGGAAAACCACTTGCTCTGTTTCTCAGACTCCATAGGAGAATGCGGAAGAGGCCAACAACTTCCACATCCCAGCCTAGTCACCCAGAGAGAGACTGATTTTTTTATTAGGCCCAATTCTAAATCCTCCGGGGGGCAGGGGGTGGGGAGGTTGGCTGGGATTTTGCTCTCTGCCCACTCTGGACTCATCAACTCCAATAGGGAAGTAGGCTTGCATTGTTAAAAACATGGCAGCCTTGAATGCAACCTTATGTGTGGAGTTGTTGTGTGTCATTGAGTCTATTCTGATTTACAGCAACCCTATAGGACAGAATAGAACTGCCTCATAGGGTTTTCTCGGCTGAAATCCTTACAGGAGCAGATGACTAGGTCTTTTTTCCTGTGGAGTGGCTGGTGGACTTGAACTGCTGACCTTTTGGTTAGCAATTAGGTGCTTAACCATTGTGGCACCAGGACTTCTATGTAGGGAGTAGTTTCAGGTTCATTTTGGAAAGGGGGTACAGGGAGGGTGTCGTCTGGGGTCTGCGCAGGCAGGCATGCTCCTGGACAAGTTAACCGGGAAACTGCAGAGTTAGAGGACTCAGCTACATGTTTCAGCTTTAAGAACTGGTTCTTTGGGGGCTGTTTGGACAAAGCCTGAGACTGGTCGTCACTGGGCATATGATGAATGAAAAGGCAGATTAAAGACCAAAGCCTCTAAACTGGATAGAGACAAGCCTTCAAGTAAAAGGGCTAAGATAAGCTGCTGACCTCACCTGGAAGCATGGGTTCTCCTTCACATCCTTGTTCCTTCTGGTCCTATGAAGGCCTTCATGAATAAGGCTCTTTGTTAGTGTTTTGGCCTGGTACATGCAGAGCTCAGAGGGGCCAGGGACCCTCCTAGAAGGGAGGGCCAGGGGTACACCGGCTCTCACTAGGGGAAACAGCTTGAGAGGAAGGTGGGTGGACAAGGTCTGGTGCGGGAGTAGGGACAGAAAGGAGCACAGTGAGCTGGGGTATGGGAGGGAGCAGAGAGGCCAAGACCACTGCAGCCAATGGCCCAGGCGAGACTCAGGAAGGCCCCCTTCCCCTCCTAGGGCCCAGTCCTGGTCAGGCTCCAGCTCTAGAGAGTGCTGGGAGGGAACCATGCTGATAGGAGGAAAGCGGAAACCCGTAGGTGATTTGACCCCCTGCTGAATTTGTACCCCCCTCCCCCGCCCCAAAAACTATGTTGGAATCCTAACCCCTATGCTTGTGGATACGACCCTGTTTGGGAATAGAGTTTTCTTTGTTGTGGTAATGAGGCAATATCAGTATATGGTGTAGCCTAAACCCAATCACTTCTGAGTCCGAAGCAGCAGCATAGACACAGGGGCATGCAAGCACAAACGGGGAAGACAGACGCCACCTGGAAATGGTCCAAGGAACTGAGGAATGTTGGGGCTACAGAAGCTGAAAGGGACAAGGGTCTTCCCCCAGGTCCAACAGACAGAGAGCCTTCCCCTGGAGCTTATGGCCTGAATTCAGACTTCTAGCCTCTAGAACTGTGAGAAAAAAAATTGTCTGTTCTTTAAAGCCACCCCCTTGTGGTATTTCTGTTACAGCACCACTAGGAAACTCACACCCCAACCCTCCATAACCAGCTTTGTCCACGTCCACTGCTCCAAGTGGAGTCTCTACAGTCCCAGGACAAGCCACTTGGCCCTGATTCATTCATTCACCCATTAACTAATACTTAGTAAAGGCTTGACATGTGTCAAGTTCTGTGCTTGATATAACGAGCCCTGGTGGGGCAGTAGTTATGCAGTCAGCTGCTAACTGAAAGGTCAGTGGTTCAAACCCACCAGCCGCTCTGAAGGAGAAAGACGTGGCACTCTGTTTCCATAAAGATTTATAGCCTTGGAAACCCTATGAGGCACTTCTACCCTGTCCTGTAGGGTCAATATGAGTTGGAATGAACTCGATGGCAATGGGTTTGATTTCGGTGCTTGATGTCAGGAATATAAAGAGTATTCTGGGGGGGGGGAATTGGGAGAAGAAATAGATGTATAAACCTTAACCATGATATGTGATAATTACTTTTAGTTAGGAGTCCCTGGGTGGTGTAAATGGTTAACACACTCACTGCTCACTGAAAGGTTAGAGGTTTGAGTTCACCCAGAAGTGCCTCAGAAGAAAGGCCTGGCAGTCTACTTCCAAAAAATGAGTCACGGGAAACCCTGTGGAGCACACAGGGTCGCTATGAGTCAGAGTCCACTGGATGGCAACTGAGTTTTTTGTTTTATTTAATGTAAGTATGAACAAAGTGCCAGGGGGCAAAGAGGAGGCAGAGGCCCAGGGATGCCCGGGTGAAATGGGGACAGCTTCATGGAGGAGGAATTTTGAGCCGAGTTGTGAAACCTGGGCTTTTGCCTTGAGGCTGTGACAGGGGCCAGGGCAAGTGTCAGGCCAGAGAAGGGGTGCACAATTTCAGAAGACACTCACTTTCTGGGTCAAGCAAGGACAGGGCGAGTGGTCCCAGGCCAGCCCTGCCTGTGACCGGCTGGCTAGCTGTGGCCTTAGCTCATTCCTCCTCTGTCTGCTCTCCGCCCCTTCTGTCTGTAGGTACTACAGTACGCGATGGGAGGACAGCCTTCCCCGAGAGGCCCAGACGTGGGTGAGCCCAGACGGCTGAGGAACCCTCCTGAAGTAGCAGTCTCCCAGGGTGTAGGGGGAGTACTCTGCCCTCATTCCTGCCCCCGCCTCTCCCGCTTACTTGTCTCTCTCCACGCATTTTATACTGATGGAATTAGATTTCTAATAAAGTGAAATGACAGAGAGCTTAAGTACTGGGCTGAGCAGTTGCAGATTGTAATCGAGGGAAAACAAGCCCGAAGAATCCTTATTAAATTCTGAGCTTCAGTAGAGAAAGATGAACCATGCCAGAAAGCCATCCGGGGACTCAGTCCCCCAAAGCACAGTGCCAGGGAGCCCCTGGCCCCTCCTGCCAAGCAGAAGGAGGAAGTAACTGCTTGGAGCAACCCTTACCAGTCACACATTCCTTTAAAGGCAGCTACTGCTGGCTCTGCTGCTTGTATCAGAGGCCCCATATCTGAGTGACTACCGAACACTCCACCTGGGTGTCCCCACAAACCAAAGCCAGTTGCCATCAAGTCAGCTCTGACTTGCAGTTGTACCATGTGTCTCAGTGTAGAATTGTGGTCCTTAGAGTTTTCAATGGCTGATTTTTGCAAGTCAATTGCCAGGACTTTCTTCTGAGACACCTCTAGGTGGACTCGAACTTCCAACCTTTTGGTGAGCAGTGAGCATGTCAACCATTTGCACCACTCAGTTCCTTGGGTGTTCCCACAAGTGCCTCAAATTCAACTTGCTAAGCAAAATGCATCAGTCTTCTCTACCCATTCTCCTGCCACCTTACCCCTACGGGTGGTGGGCCTGCAGTCTCCCACCCAGGAACCCAGGAGTCACTACGCGGTCTGGACCAATGGTTTTCACCCACTCACTGCAACAACAGTTGCCAAAGCCTGTTGGTTCTACCACCTCAGAGTCTCATGATTCCGTCTTCTCCTCTCCCTTTTCTGGCCACTGCCTGAGCTCAGGAGTCCTTGGGTGGCGCAAACGGTTAAGCCTTCAACTATTAAGCAAAAGGTTAGTGGTTTGAACCCACCCAGAGATGCCTTGGGAGAAAAGCCTGGTGATACGCTTCCAAAGGTCACAGCCTTGAAAACCCTGCAGGGAAGCTCTACTCTGCACACATGGGGTTGCCATGAGCCGAAGTTGACTCACCAACAACAAAAGCCTGAGCTGAAGACCTCCTAACTTCCTGCCTGGACCACGCCATAACGAGTTGCCATGGAGTCAGCTCTAACTCATGGCGATGCCATGTGTGTCGAGTAGAACAGAGCTCCACGGGGTTTTCTGCTTCTTCTTTTTTTTTTTTTTAAATAATTTTTACTGTGCTTTAAGTGTAAGTTTACAAATCAAGTCAGTCTCTCACATAAAAACTTATATACACCTTGCTACATACTCCCGATTACTCTCCCCCCAGTGAGACAGCCCGCTCCCTCCTTCCACTCTCTCTTTTTGTGTCCATTTTGCCAGCTTCTAAGCCTCTTTTACCCTCCCATTTCCCCTCCAGGCAGGAGGTGCCAACCTAGTCTCGAGTGTCCGCCTGATCCAAGTGGCTCACTCCTCACCAGCACCCCTCTCCTATCCATTGTCCAGTCCAATCCATGTCTGACGAGCTGGCTTCTGGTATGGTTCCTGTCCTGGGCCAACAGAAGGTCTGGGGGCCATGACCACCGGGGTCCTTCTAGTCTCAGTCAGACCGTTAAGTCTGATCTTTTTATGAGAATTTGGGGTCTGCATCCCACTGTTCCCCTGCTCCCTCAGGGGTCCTACACTGTGTTCCCTGTCAGGGCAGTCATCAGTTGTGGCTGGGCACCATTTAGATCTTCTGGTCTCAGGATGACATAGTCTCTGGTTCATGTAGCTCTTTCTGTCTCTTGGGCTCTTTATTACCTTGTATCCTTGGTGTTCTTCATTCTCCTTTGATCCAGGTAGGTTGAGGCTCATTGATGCATCTTAGATGGCTGCTTGCTAGCATTTAAGACCCCAGATGCCACTCTTCAAAGTGGGATGCAGAATGTTTTCTTAATAGATTTTATTATGCCAATTGACTTAGATATCCCCTGAAACCATGGTCCCCAAATCCCTGCCCCTGCACCACTGGCCTTCAAAGCATTCAGTTTATTCAGGAAACTTCTTTGCTATTGGTTTAGTCCAGTTGTGCTGACCTCCACTGTATTCATGTTGTCCTTCCCTTCACCTAAAGTAGTTCTTATCTACTATCTAATTAGTAAATACCCCCCTCCCACCTTCCCTCCCTCCCTCCCCCCCTTGTAACCACAAAAGAACGTGTTCTTCTCAATTTAAACTATTTCTCAAGATCTTATAATAGTGGTCTTATACAATATTTGTCCTTTTGGAACTGACTAATTTCACTCAGCATAATGTCCTCCAGTTTCCTCCATGTTATGAAATGTTTCACAGATTCCTCACTGTTCTTTATTGATGTGTAGTATTCCATTGTGTGAATATACCATAATTTATTTATCCATTCACCCGTTGATGGGCGCCTTGGTTGCTTCCAGCTTTTTGCTATTGTAAAGAGTGCTGCAATAAACATGGGTGTGCATATATCTGTTCATGTAAAGGCTCTTATTTCTCTAGGATATATTCTGAGGAGTGGGATTGCTGGGTCTTATGGTAGTTCTATTTCTAGCTTTTTAAGGAAGTGCCAAATCAATTTCCAAAGTGGTTGTGCCATTTTACATCCCACCAGCAGTGTATAAGTGTTCCAATCTCTCCACAGCCTCTCCAACATTTATTATTTTGTGTTTTTTGGATTAATACCAGCATTGTTGGAGTGAGATGAAATCTCATTATAGTTTTGATTTGCATTTCTCTAATGACTAATGATTGAGCACATTTCCTCATATATCTGTTAGCCATCTGAATGTCTTCTTTAGTGAAGTGTCTGTTCATATCCTTTGCCCATTTTTTAATTGAGTTGTTTGTCTTTTTGTGGTTGAGTTTTACCAGAATCGTGTAGATTTTAGAGATCAGATGCTTGTCGAAGATGTCGTAGCTGAAAAAATTTTTTTCTCAGTCTGTAGGTGGTCTTTTTACTGTTTTGGTGAAGTCTTTAGATGAGCATAGGAGTTTGATTTTTAATAGTTCCCAGTTATCTCGTTTCTCTTTGGCATTGTTAGTAATGTTCTGTATTCTGTTTATGCCATGTGTTAGGGCTCCTAACGTTATCCCTATTTTTTATTCCATAATTTTTATCGTTTTAGACTTTTTGTTTAGGTCTTTGATCCACTTGGAGTTAGTTTTTGTGCATGGTGTGAGGTATGGGTTCTGTTTCATTTTTTTGCAGATGGATATCCAGTTATGCCAGCACCATTTGTTAAAAAGACTACCTTTTCCCCAATTAACTGACACTGGGCCTTTGTCAAATACCAGCTGCTCATATGTGGATGGATTTATATCTGGATTCTCAATTCTGTTCCTCCACAGGGTTTTCAATGGCTAAATTTTCAGAAGTAGATCGCCAGCCCTCTCTTCTGTGGCACCTCTGAGTGGACTCAAACCTCCAATCTTTTGGTTAACATCTGAGTGCGTTAAGCATTTGTACCACCCAGGGACTGTTGCCCCTCCCTGCCTTCAGCCTAGCTCTTTTCCAGGCAGCTCTGTATATTGCTACTTCTACGATTATTTATTTTTTTAACTGTGAACTATATCATCTATGTTTTATAAAGAAAACACCAGAATCACCACCATCGTGGTTAAGAAATAAAACATTTTCTGTCCTTCCCTTCTCTGGCCCTTCCGCCTTCCACACCCCTCAAGGGAACCAGGGTCCTGACTAATCTTGTACATTGATATTCTGTCTATATTTTAGAATTTAATTGTAGAGTTCCACCAAAAAAAAAAAACTTTTGAGGTTTTTTATGGGAATTTTATTGAATCTCTAGATTAATTTGTACAGGATTGACATTTAAAAAATACTGAGTCTTTAACCCATGTATGTGATATACCCACCACCTGTCTGTCAGTTTGTCATACTGTGGTAGCTTTTATGTTGCTATGATGCTGGAAGTTATGGCACTGGTATTTCAAATGCCAGCAGGGTCACCCATGGTGGACAGGTTTCAGTGGCACTTCCAGACTAAGACAGACTAGGAAGAAAGGCCTAGTGATCTACTTCTGAAAATTAGTCTATGAAAACCTCAAGTGTCATAGATTGAATTGTGTCCCCCGAAATATGTGTCAACTTGGTTAGGCCATGATTCCCAGAATTGTGTGGTTGGCCTCCATTTTGTGATTTACCTATATGTTATAAATCATAATCTCTGCCTGTGGTTAAAGAGGATTAGGGTGGGATGTAAAACCCTTGCTCAGGTCACATCCCTGATCCAATGTACAGGGAGTTTGCCTGGGGAGTGGCCTGCACTGCCTTTTATCTTTCAAGAGATAAAAGGAAAGGGAAGCAAGCAGAGAGTTGGGAACCTCATACCACCAAGAAACAGTGCAAGGAGCAGAGTGAGTCCTTTGGACCTGGGGTTCCTACTCCTAGTCCAGGGGAAGATTGATGACAAGAACCTTCCTCCAGAGCCAACAGAGAAAGCCTTCCCCTGGAGCCAGTGCCCTGAATTTGGACTTGTAACCCATTGCACTGTGAAAGAATAATTTCTCCTTGTTGAAGCCATCCACTTGTGGTATTTCTGTTACAGCAGCACTAGATGACTAAGACATTATGTATCACAACAGAACTCTGCTCAACTTATTTAATTTTGGACTTGTCATCAGGAGGGATCAAGCCCTGGAGGAGGACATCATGTTTGGTGAAGTAGAAGGCCAGGGAGTGTGAGGGATACCCTCGGTGAGATGGATTGGGACAATAGTCACCGCGATGGATTTGAACATGCTGACAACCATGAGGATGATGCAGAACTGCGCAACTTTTTGCTCTGTTTTACATAAGGTCATCACGAGTCAGAGTCGACTCAAAGGCAGCCCTGTGTCTATTTGTCTATTTAGCCAGATTATCTCTCATGTGTCTCAATATTCTTCCCAATAAAGACTATGGAATTGTTGCCAACATTTACTTAATCTTTTCCTACTTTTTTTGTATTTTTGTGCCATCTTCTGTTTGTTCCTGTTACATAAATTCGATTGCTTTTCTGTTGATTTCAGACCCCAAAACCCTTCATTTATTTGCAGAATCGACATACCTTTCTGAGCAGCACTGCTAAAAGTGTGTTCCATTACTGACAGGCATTAGACGATTTTAAAAGGTTTTGTGGTCAAATAAGGTGAGGGGAAACCCTCCTGTGGTGAGAGGCCCCACATCTGACCTGCAGATGGAGGGCCACGGGCGGGAAGAATGACCACCCAGAGGCAACAGGTGTCTTCTGAGCACTTCTGAGTCTGGCACTGACCTGGGACACTGTCCTGCACTCATGTGGATCCTTACTGCCTGCAAGAAGCGAGAAGGATCGCTGTTCCTCTGCCCAAACCACAGCGATTTCTCCTCTGAGCACAAAAAGTCCCACCCTGCTATACCTCCTCTCACCACCCCGCCACGTGATTTCAATGCTGTCCCTCTTATTCCCACGACACCCTCAGACCAGGGAAGCCCCTTCAGCACAGCCTCAGATAGCCACAAGTGCCTGAGACTTCACCCTGCCCTCCCCACTTCCGGTTCCCAAGGACTGTTGGGCGTGGAGTACCAAAGCCCCACTCCCCTGCCTTGGTCCAGACACCTGTGGTGTCACCTACATTCCACAGCCTTCTGGGGTTCAGGCTGAAGCAGACATCAGCTGGGCTGTTCCTTGCTCAGTGTCCTCCCCCTCCCTGTCTTTCTCTTCCCACTCCCTCACCAGCCTCCCCTGGGAGCCTTTCCGTAAGAAAACACTTGTCTTCCAGTCTAATTCTTCTGTTTGCCTTGTTAGCCTGAAATTTTGGTCTGGAGACCGAAATAGATAGAAACGTTAAGGTGCGTAATTCATCATTCCACCGGGAAAACAGAACCCACACTCTAATTACTTAGAAGAAGGAATTCATTCCAGGCGGTGGGAGAGCTAAGAGACCCAGTGAAGGACAGGGGGGCAACCGGGGAATATCAACAGCAGGAACCACTACCATAGCTTGGCCAGAGAGGCCGTGGGAGGAGGTGCTGGGGGTCCCAGGGCCAGCGTCCACGGGAGCTGTAGGAGGTGAGGTCACAGAGAAGACACAGCTGCGGCTGCTATAGAAACAGAAAAGAGAACCCAGAGTGAGGAAGTGGGGGTGCGAGGCACAGACAGGAGAAACACCAATACAGGTGCCTTTGGGAAAGGAATTAGCTTTCAAGAAGGGGAACATTTTTCTAGCTCAAGAGTCACTCTGTTGAGAAAACACTCATGGAAGGTGAAGTAAAGCTCTCCACTCTATCCCTCCATCAGCTGATATCTCAGGATTTGTAGGCGTGATGGGCAAGCCCAGTTGGGCCGAGTGACCAATTTTACAGTTGCCACCTAAGTCTCTAACACTCCCACTGCAAGCATCAGTTGTGCAGTAGGGAGCTGCTGGCCTGGTCCTGAAGCCCCACAGGAAGACTGAGGCCAAAAGGCCTCCCTCCTGCTTGGCCTGGGACTCCAACTGCCCTGGCTGGGCTCCTTGCTGGCATCCCGCAGCCTTGTCTGTGCTCAGGGAATGTGTTGGCAATTAATATCTGTCTCCCTCTCTAGACTTTGGCCTCCATGAAGGCAGGTAGATAGATGATAGCTGCCATCAAGTTGGCTCCAACTTATGGCGACCTTATCTACAACAGAAGGAAATGTTGCCCAGTCCTCACGATCGCTGGCATGTTTGATTCCATCGCTGAGGCTATTGGGCCAATCCATCTCACCAAGGGTTTCTCTCACCCTCCCTGACCCTCTGTTTCTCCAAACATGATGTCCTCCTCGAGCGATTGATCCCTCCTGATGATGTGTCCAAAGCAAGCGAGTCAATGTTCTGTTGTGATCTATAGGGTTTTCACTGGCTAATTTTCAGAAGCAGATCACCAGGCCTTTCTTCCTAGTCTGTCTTAGACTGCAAGTTCTGCTGAAGCCTGTCACAGAATCATGCAAACCACCACAGTAAGACAAACTGACGGATGGTGTGGCACTTTGCAAAAGGGGTTCCTAGGGCTGAACCCCTAGGACCAAAGTGAGCAGTGAATGGCTTTGGCTGCTATTGCACCTGAGGTATCTGCAGATCCAAATGTCACCCCAGAAAACCCAGGGCCAGTCAGAAATCCTTAAATGCTTTGGAATGAGGGAGGGTACCCAAGACATAAAGAAGCCCTGGTAGTGCAGTGGTTAAGTGCTCGGCTGCTAGCTGAAAGCTCAGGCATTCGAGCCCACCAGGCACTCTGCAGGAGAAAAAACCCGGTGATCTGCTCCCTTAAAGATTATGGCCTAGGAAACCCTATGGGATAGTTCTACTCTGTCACATGGGGTCTGTATGAGTCGGAATCAACTTGACAGCAACCGATATCCAAGATACAGGACAAACCAGAAGCCCCTAAGTTGACACCTCTACCCACAGGTTCTCTAAACATTTGAGGCCAGTAACTATCCCACAGAGTATATTCTGAGCTCCATCAGAGTTCAAGGATGCAGAGCTCATGGGCTTCAGCCAAATGGAGCATCTCTCCCACCTTCAGTCCTGCCCCGCGTGCTCTGACAGTGAACCTGGGCTGAGGAAACTGTATTCTTTAGAAAAGGAGCGAGGGGCAGGAGCTACAGATATCCGTTAACAGCAATCAGCTATTACAGTGGCCCCAGAGAGCCAGTATTATGAGAAAACAAAAAATTAAAAAAAAAAAACAAACAAAACTGGGTCACGGATTGTTGGTATAGGCCTTTGAGTCAGGGTCCTGGGGAAGAAAAGTTTGGCCTCGATGTAGCAGGCTCATCTGTCATCATATTCTGGAGGCTAATTATAAGTCCGAAACGAGAGCATCGCCACTTTTGGAATCTCCTCAGAGCGGAGCAAAAAGCTGACAAAGCCTAGCTTTCTGTTTAGCTTTGGGCCAATGGTCCAACATGCTGTGGCCTAGATTCCTTGGCTATAAAACAAGAATATCAAATTACTTCCCTAAAACTGGGTCACAATAATATGAAAGGTGCCACAAAGGGAAGGGGCTTGTAGAATCACGGAGGCTCAAAAACCTTCAGAGACCATTTGGTTCATGTCTTAGTTATCTTGTGTACTGTAACAGAAGTACCACAAGTAGATGGTGTTAACAAACAAGTTTATTTTCTCACAGTTTAGGAGGCTAGAAGTTTGAATTCAGGGCGCCAGCTCCAGGGCAAGGCTGTCTCTCTCTGCAGGCCCTGGGGAAAGGTCCTTGTCTCCTCAGGTTCTGCTCCAAGGCTCCTTGGCAATCTTCTTGTGGCGTGGCGTTTCTCTTCCCATCTGTGCTCAGGCTTCCTCTCTTGCTTGCTTAATCTGCTCTATCATATCGCAGAAGAGGTTGACCTTCACTAAATATTTTGTGCAGAAATTGTTGATCGGGACCCTAAACTTCTGTGTATACCCAGTACCCAGTGCCGTCGAAGTCGAAGTGTATACTTTCACCAAAAACACAATAAAATATTACTGTGAAACCTGTGAGAGCAGGAACTCAACAGGACTGCCTTGTTTTTCTGGGTCTCTCAAGTTTTCCGCCTTTGACAAGGTGATGTCTTACCACTTTTCTACAGCTCTCTATTAGTGGGAAATATTTTAATTTCCTGCTCTGACGGGTTTCTGCCTTACCCTGGTTCCAGCTTTTGCAGGTTTTACAGTATCAAAAAAAAGGAAGAGGGGTTGACCTAAGACACACCCTACACTAATAATGTCTCATTAACAAAACAAAGAAAACCCATTCCCAAATAGGAACATAACCACAGGTATATAAAAAAAAAAAAACCAAACCTGTTGCAGCTCAGTGGATTGCAACTCATAGCAACCCTGTAGAACAGAGTAGAGCTGCCCCATAGGGTTTCCAAGGAGCACCTGGTAAATTCAAACTGCCGACCTTTTGGTTAGCAGCAGTAGCTCTTAACCACTACACCACCAGGGTTTCCTAACCACAGGTATAGGGGTTAGGATTTACAACACATATTTTTGGGGGACACAATTCGATCCATTACAGTACATCCCACACCTTCAGACAAGCACACGCTTAATAGAGTCCACACAGAGAAGGGCCTATTTTCATTTTGTAGCGCTCCAGAGCATGTCACACTTTTCGCTAGTCTATTTTAATTGTCAACAACTTGTTAAGAAATCCTTGCCCACATCGTTTTAATTTCTATGCAGGACACCCAGGTTTGTTTCCAAGCCAATGCATCTCATGCACAGCCGCTGCCAGTCTGTCAGCCAAGGCTTGTGTGTTGCTATGATGCTGACTAGGTTTCGGCAGAGCTTCTAGACCATGATGCACTATGAAGAAATGCCCGGTGATCTACTTCTGAAAATCAGCCAGTGAAAATCCTGTAGGTGACAATGGCCCGATTCGCAACCAGTCATGGGGGTGGTGCAGGACTGGGCAATGTTTTGTTCCACTGTGCATTGGGTCGCCATGGGTCAGGGGCTGACTCAATGGCAGTGAACAACATTGTCCTTGAGCATCCCTGGTGCCCTCATTGGCTTCCTTGTGCTGAGCTATGATGCTCCATCCCACGGCTGCTTCATGTGATCAGAAATCAGTATCTCCTCTGGAGGTAAGAGATAATCCCAAGATACTCGACAGGAAAGAAGAACATAGAGAGCCACTGCGGTCACACAGCAAAGAGAATTCCCAGCTCTCAGGGCTATGATCCCTGGTGTCCAGGCCCTGAAAGATCTAAATGTGCTTGAAGGACTCCCAGAGAAGGGAGCTATAAAAGGCCTCTGGCTCATGGAGCCAGTCCAGCAGCGAGGCCAAGAGGCGTCCACCGGAAAGACCACAAGAGAAAAGAAGACGGCTCTATTTCATAAGCAGGAAATATCCTTTGCACATTATTAAATGTGCCTTGTTGTCCCTAAGGCCCCATCCCCATGTTCCCCTAGGGCAAACATTTCCTCTCTCCCTCTCTTGTTGTGAGTTGCTGTTGAGTTGACTCCAACTCATGATGACTGTTACCCAATTGGGATCCATGCCCTGGAGCAGTCAAGCCAATGAAATGTACCCCCAGTCAGAAAAAGACAGTTTATTAGGAGGTAACACCAATGGAGGGACCCGACAGCAGCGCAAGCTGTCTTTTGTGGAATCCCCCCAAAGTAGTTTTTACATCAGAACTTATATATCATTTTGGCAAGGATTAACTAATGTTTTTAAGCATGTGGCCCACAGATGGTCTTATCTATCACAAAACAACTACAGGAAACTCTTCATTAAACTAAAGACATGCACGCTGGACATCTGGACTCTAATCTATGTGTTTGTAACAGGCTGAAAAAACTTGCATGAGGGTCTCTTGGCTAGTGGAACTAGCCTGCCAAGTCCACTCTGAGATAAGGAGCAAGAAAGAAATTTATAGACCAAAAGCGCCAAGCAGCCTTCCTAGCTGCCGTCTTACAGGCTGAAGGCCATTTCTCAATATAACAAAGAAGAGGAGAAACCAAGTTTGCAGGAGCCGAGAGGGCTCGGTACCCTTCTGGAAAGAGACCAGTGCACTGGTGCAATAAAAAAAATGCTAACAGATTATTTAGAGCATCGTTATGGTGTTAGTTATGTCAAGCTCTCAATCACTCATTTTGAAAAGGGGAAAACATGTTGTGAGGTATTAGGGTCACAGTGACCTTATGTATAACAGAACAAAACACTGCCCGATCCTGTGCCATCTTCATGATCGTTACTGTGTTTGAATCCGTTGTTACGGCCATTGTGTCAAACATCTCAAAGTTTCCCTCTCTTTGGCTGACCCTCTACTTTAGCCAAAAACAAAACTAGACCCATTGCCATCGAGTTGATTCTGACTCATAGCGACCCTATAGGACAGGGTAGAACTGCCCCATAGGGTTTCCAAAGCTGTAAATCTTTACAGAAGCAGACTGCCACATCTTTCCCCCAAAGAGCAGCCCTTGGGCTCGAACTGCCAACCTTTCGGTTAGCAGAGGAACGCTTAACCACTGTACCACCAGGACTCCTTCCCTCTACTTTAAAAAAGAGGGATATTTTGATGGAAATGTTGAGCAACCTCCTTCATAAAAAAAAAAAAAAAAACAATGCCGTCGAGTCGATTTCGACTCATAGCGGCCTCCTTCATAGCACTTCTTTTTTTGAGAATATTTTCCATTCTCCCTATTCATCTTGTTGGCCAGATGTTTTCTTGAGCTTCCCAGCCTGAGGGGCTGCTTTGGCCCTCTCTGGTCTGCTCATTCATTCAGTAAGTATTTACTGAGCACCTGGAACATGCTAAGTGCCAAGGATCTAGCTATGAAGGTGATGCCCATGGCCCTTCCTCCAGGGTTCTGCAATCTCTGCAGAAGGCCGACTCCCACATCCTGAGGCTGGGCCTCTGCCACCTGCATCGAGCTGCTCTCCCCTTGTGCTCTGCCCCCTGGCTGGGACACTAGCCTGCTGGCCAGAGTGAGATGTCCCCTGCCTGAGCTTCACCCTGCTGCCCACCACTGGGACTCTCTAAAGGTCTGTGCGCTCTCTCACTGTGGGTCAGAATTCTCTCTGGGTCCCATGGATTCCCAACGAGACAATCCTGTCTCTCTGCCTGCCAAGTGATGTTAGCAAAGGTACAAGGTCCAGTGGCTACCTAAGGAGTCAGTGACTTTGTGTAGATGCCGGGCTCTTGGTGGACTGGGGTGATCCAGCTCAAGACTGGCCTCCTCAGAGCAGTCATAGCTGACAGGTAAAGTCCAAGAAGCAGCTATTAAACCAGACTTACACCGCCTCACAGGCCCTATTGCAACTAAACCCTCAAGACTGAGTCACAGTTAATTTCTAGATTTAAATGAAATAATAACTTTTGATGAAACCTTTGATACCATGAGCAGTTCGTAGTAAGACAAAGGGCCCTGATGATAGTTAAGGACTTTCTGGCATGCCACTAGTCCTCTCCAGTCGGCTTCAAGCTCCCCACACTGGTGGGTCACTGCCACTATGCTGTTGTTCAGTCCCTTCCCTTAGCGTCATCCAGCATAGGTAGGATGAGAGTTAAACAGACCACACAAGGAAAACAAGGCAGTGCTTGCTGTTGTTGTTGTTGCGTGTCATCACGTCAATTCCAACACAAAGCAGCCCTATAGGACAGAGCGGAACCACCCCATAGGGTTTCCAAGGCTGTCATCTTTATGGAAGCAGACTGCCACCGTCTGGTTAGCAGCTGAGTGCTTAACCACTGCACCATCAGGGCTCCTTAGTGATGGTTAGGTGTTGATAATTTGTAGCCTACCCATATAGGCTTTTTGCTTCTCTTTTTTCTCTCCCTCTCTCTGCCTTCCAGCCTCTCCACTGCCCAATTTGTTTTCTAGAAGGGAGGAGGAACCAGGAAAAGGAAATAAAGTTCAAAACAGCAAATTTATTTTCAGTGGGTACTCCTCTGTGAGGCGTTCAGAAAAAGAAGAAACTTGAAGCTTACCTACGATGAAAGTTGGGAATGATCTCTGTCTTAGTTTCCTGGTGCTGCTGCTACAGAAAAAACACAAAGGAGTGGCTTTAAAGAACAGAAATTAATTTTCTTACAGTTCTTGAGGGTAGAAGTCCAAATTCGGGCACCAGCTCTAGGGGAAGTTTCTCTCTCTGCCGGCTCTGGGGCAAGAGCCTTGTTCCTTTCAGCTTCTACAGGCCTGGCGTTCCTCAGTTGGTGGCACTTTTCACAGAGCATCTATTTTCCCCCATTTGTGCATGTTTGTCTCTGTGTCTATGCTGCTCCTTATAGCTCAAAAGTGATTGTCGTTGGTGTCGTTAGGTGCCATTAAGTCGGTTCTGACTCATAGTGCAGCCACTGGGTCAATCCATCTTGTTGAGGGTCTTCCTCTTTTTCACTGACCCCCTACTTTACCAAACATGATGTCCTTCTTCGGGATGGATCCCTCCTGATAACATGCACAAAGTATGTGAGAGATAGTCTCGCCATGCTTCTAAGAAGCATTCTGTCTGTATTCCTTCCAAGACAGATTTGTTGGTTCTTTAGGCAGTCCATGGTATATTCAATATTCTTCGCCAAGATCATAATTCAAAGGTGTCAATTCTTCAGGCTTCCTCATTCATTGTCCAGCTTTTGCATGCATGTGATGTGATTGAAAACATCATGACTTGGGTCAAGCCGACTTGAGTCCTCAGAGTGACATCTTTGCTTTTTAACACTTTAAAGAGGTCTTTTGCAGCAGATTTGCCCAATGCAATGTGTCGTTTATTTCTTGACTGCAGCTTTCATGGGTGTTGATTGTGGATCCAAGTAAAATGAAATCCTTGACAACTTCAAACTTTTCTCTCTTTATCATGATGTTGCTCATTGATCCGGTTGTGAGGATTTTTATTTTCTTTATGTTGAGGTGCAATCCATGCTGGAGGCTGTGGTCTTTGATCTTCATCAGGAAGTGCTTCTTCAAGTCCTCTTCACTTTCAGAAGGCAAGGTTGTGTCATCTGCATATCTCAAGTTGTTAATAAGCCTTCCTCAATTCTTCTGATGCCCCATTCTTCCTCATATAGTCCAGTTTCTTGGATTATTTGCTCAGCATACAAATTGAATGGGTATGGGAAAAGGACACAACCCTGACACACACCTTTCCTGTCTTTAAATCATGCAGTATCCTCTTGTTCTGTCCAAATGACTGCCTCTTGACCCATGTACATGTTCCTCATGAGCAAAACTAAGTGTTCTGGAATTCCCATTCTTCTTAAAGTTATTCATAATTTGTTATGATCCACACAATCTAATACTTTTACATAGTCAATAAAACACAGGTAAACATCTTTCTGATATTTTTTGCTTTCAGCCAGGATCATTCTCACATCAGCAATGATATCCTTTGTTCCATGTCCTCTTCTGAATCTGGCTTGAATTTCTGGCAGTTCCCTGTAAATGTACTGCTACAACCACTTTTGAATGATTTTCAGCAAAATTTTATTTGCATGTGGTATTAATGATATTATTAGATAATTTCCACATTTGGTTGGATCACCTTTCTTTGGAATAGGCATAACTATGAATCTCTTCCGGTCGGTTGGCCCGGTGGTGGCCTTCCAAATTTCTTGCTTAGACAAGTGAGCACTGCTAGCGCTGCATTCATTTGTTGAAACATCTCAGTTGGTATTCTGTCGATTCCTGGAGCCTTGTTTTTCTCCAGTGCCTTCAGTCCAGCTGATTATATGCTACCTCCTGAAATGGTTGAACATTGACAAATTCTTTTTGGAATAGTGACTCTGTGTATTCCTTCCATCTTCTTTTGATGCTCCCTGCATCATTAGGTCCCTTGAAGCTTTCTTTCAACCAAGCTACAGTCTAGCTTAACTAGCAAAGAATGTCCATCGTGAACTTTGTGCTTTTTAAAAAAACTTACTATATGGGATCGACTGTTAACAGCAACTTTAAAGATTAGATAGGAAGCCTAGGGGGCAATGAGCTTGTTAATGGGGAGGAACAATTCAGAAAAGGAGGGCGAGGATGGTTGCACAACTTGAAGAATGTAATCAATGCCACTCAATTGTACATGTAGAAATTGCTGAATTGTATGTTTTGCTGTGTGTATTTTCAACAATAAAAAAAGATGACACTAAATCAACTACAGAAGCACAAATGCTATTTCCACCCAACCAATAATTCTGAAAACTCATTAAAAAAATTTCCAAGAACAAAGAAGAAGTGATTAGGATTAGGACACATTCTACACCAGTGTGGCCTCTTTAACACAACAGAGAAAACCTTATTCCCAGACGAATTGCATCCACAGGTATAGGGGGTAGGTTTCCAATGCATGTTTTGGGTGGCCACAATTCAATACATAACAATATATTATCTTTTTTTTTTTTTTTTTTTCTTTTCTACAGCCATTTAAGGGTAAGTTGCACATGCCATGGCTTTTTATTCCCAAGCACTTTAACATGTATTTCTCCGAAAAAAGTTTGTTCTCCTGCATACCACAGCACAGTACCAACTTCAGTAAATTTAACACATATTTTGGGGGGACACAATTCAATCCATAACACTGTCTTAATGCTCATTTTCCATGTTTTCTCAGCTGAATTCACCTGCGACCTTTGGCCACAGCCCACGTACAAGTGGACAGACAGGTACATTGCCCAAGCAGAAGCCTCAAGAACTTCCTGACTCCACTAGAAACCTCATATTATAGAGGTTGGATTTGTGTCCCCAAACACATCTCTAAAACTCTGTGTCTAACCAACATCCTCATACAGTGATTTGCCGTAAGAGAAAAAACACTGGGAAATCAAACTGCCTGAATAGGCAGGCTGGTTGTTTCTCTTTCCTCTCACCAATTTCTTAAGGAAAAAAGTCTTAAATACAGAAGAAAGAAAAAAAAAATTCATTAGTGAATCCCAAGCAACTTATGTCTCAAAACAAGCATACCCTGTGTAACCAGACTGATAAGCTATAGTATGGAGCTGTGAGTAGCTGGTGGGAAGGAGAAACACCAGGCTCAAGCATCAGAGAATTTCTCTCCTGAGCTCTTAAAATCACAACATCTGTTGCATTTTGTTTTCTGTGAACTCTTGGGGAATTCAGGTTTTCATCAAGTTCTAAAACAATCCCATCTACGCCACACTGGAGACAGTAGAGTGTGTGACCAGGTACAGTATTTTTGTTTGTTTGTTTGTGTTGAATAATATTATGTTTTCAGTAAAGGTTTACACAGCAGTTTAGGTTCTCATTCAACAATTTCTGCACAAACGGTTCAGTGACATAGGTTACATTCTTTACAACGTGTGAGCGTTCTCAGTATTTCTGTTCTGGTAGCTCCGTTTCTGTCATTCTAGTTTCCCTCCGCCCTTACATTCTCATCTTTGTTTTAAAGTAATTGTTGACTGTTTGGTCTCATATAGGTGGTTTGTTAAAGAAGCACAGTACTCATAGATGATATTCTCTATTTTGTGAGCCAATCTGTTATTTAGCTGAAAGGTGACCTCAGAACCTAGTTTTGGTTTAAGGTTTAAAGAGTATATCAGGGCTATAGTCTCCGGGAGTCCTCCAGTCTCAACTGGTCCAGTAAGCCTGGGTTTTTTAAGAATCTGAGGTTCTGTTCCACATTTTTCTCCCACTCTGTCAGGTTCCATCTATCGTGGTCCTGATCAGAGTGGTTGGTGGTGGTAGCCAGGCACAGTCTAGCTCTTCTGGTCTTGGGGTACATAAGACTATGGTTCATGTAGACTATTTGTCCTATAGACTAATTTCTTTTTTGAGTCTTTGGTTTCCTTCTTTCTCTTCTGCTCCGGGTGAATAGAGACCAATACGGTCTTTATTTCAGATGAAATCAACATCTCATCTAACGCTCACACAATTGCACCGCAACCTGAAATGCTGTTGCTGGTTTCATCATGCGCCAGACTTGGTGCCCTCAGAAACAGCTGACCTGGCCACAACAGCAGTGGTAATTGCATATAATTGTACCTCTTGATTTTGATTCCCACTTAAACATCTTTGCTTACTAACCCCGGTGATGGTCAAAACAATTATTGCCTTCACACTGCCCTCAGCTTAGTCACCCCAAGTGATTTGTAGATGTGTAACTAAACTTTTTATTATTTAACTAAACTCATCTACATAGATACAGTCATCTACATAGACAGAGTCAGGTGGGAAATATGAAATGTATTGTGGCAGCATCTGCTAGGTACTGCGTCCTTTCTGGTTCCTTCCTTTTCTGCTTAGTGAATTGTTCTTAATTGTTTTCCTCCCACACAAAAATGTCCACACTCATGTTCCTTTCATAGTTTTCAGGAGAAACCACTTATTTTCCAGAACAGCAGTTCTTTTTTTTTTTTCTTGCCCAAAGACCAAGAGTTTAAGGAAAAAGTGGTTCTAGTTTTAATAAAAATGGTTTGTAGCATCTTAAAAGGTTTCTAGCAGCCATCCAAAATGCAATTAGTCTCAAAGCCCCATGAGTGGTCATCTAGGATACTCCACTGGTCTCACCCCTCGAGAGCAAGAAAAAATGAAGATAACTAAAGATACAAGGGAAAGATTAGTCCAAAGGCTAATGGACCACAGTTACCACGGCCTCTGCTGAGTCCAGTACAACTAGATGGTGCCTGGCTACCACCACTGCAGGATTAGGGTGGGACAGTAACAACCTTACTAAGGTCACATCCCTGAGCCGGGATAAAGGAAGTTTCCCAGGGGTGTGGCCTGCACCACCTTTTATCTTACAAGAGACAAAAGGAAAAGGAAGCAAGCAGAGAGTTGTATACACACACACACATATGTGCCAATGTTGTTAGGTGCCATGGAGTCAATGCTGACTCAGCAAACCCATCTAACAGACTGGAATTGCTCCATAGGATTTTCCAGGCTGTACTCTTTGCAGAAACAGAGCACCAGGTCTTTCTCCCGCAGAGCCACTGGGTGGGTTTCAACCACTAACCGTAGTGTGAGCAGCTGAGCATTTAACCGTTTTGTCACCAGGACTCCTTAGTATACAGACAGACAAAGCAAATACAGCAAAAGTTGACAACCGCTGTTGAATTTAGGTAGAGGAAATACAGATAGTCATTGTACTGGTCTTTCAAACATTCTATGTTTTTGAAAGTTTTAATAATAAAAAGGTAGAAGCAAATCTTGAATGCCATTTGAGTAGTGATAGTTCCTACGGTTTGGAGTCAGTCTCCAGACATTCTGGCCTCTTGGCAGGGTGTCTTTTATATCACTTCCTTCCATGACCTCTTCTGAAGGAGAAGTGACTTCAGAGGGTTGCCAGGGAGCCTTTTACGTCACACTCTGTGACCTGCAGGGAATTTGGGCTCCTCCTACAACCTCTCACTCCTGTGGGTCACAATATTGTTGGGAAAATACGGGTCAATGGTTATCTTACTACTTGAGTAAATATTTCAACAAGACTAAAAGAAATGACGAATCATTCCTGAAATTTCTTCATTGGAGAGGAGAAGATAGGAAAACATCAGTTAAGAAGTTTTTAGGACTTACTTCAAATTGAATGGAAACATGCGCAATACTATGCACTTGAAGGTATGAGTTGCTCTTAAACTTCAAACTAAACTGACGTTGTTTCTAGGGCTCTAAATGTGGGAGGCCAGGGCTCGGTTCAACACGGTGGCATCTGTGATGTTACTTTGACTAAGGAAGGGGATCCTGACTCACAGAATCCAAGAGCATAAATGGTTGTTTTATGCTACTATGTTCTAGGGTAATTGGTTACACAGCCACACTAACTAGAACATTCTTCACTACTTAGTCTTTTCTACTTGTCTAACCATAGGGTTGCCAAATAAATTAAAGGGAGACCAACTAAATCTGAATTTCAGAGACACATCAAATGATTTTTTTCAGATAAGTGTGTCACAAATATTGCATGAGACATGCTTATCCTAAAAAATTATTGTTTATTTGAAATTCAAATTACAGTGGGCATCTTGTATTTTTATATACTACATCTGGCAAAGGAGCCATGGTGGCACAGCGGTTACATGCTTGTCTGCTCACTGAAAGGTTGGCTGTTTGAACCCACCAGCTGCTCTCCAGGAACAAGATGTGGTAGTCTGCTCCCGTTAAGATTTACAGCCTTGGAAACCCTATGGGGCAGCTCTGCTCTGCCCTATAGGGCTGCTATAAGTCAGAACTGACTCGATCACAGTGGATAAATCTGGCAGGGCTAACCTCAAGCTCCCTCCTCAACCTCTTCTCTATACTTCCTCCTTAGGTGAGTATATCCAGTCCAATCTGTATTCTGACCACTCTCCTGATTATATCTCCAGTCCAGAACTTCACTGACCACCAAACTGAAACATCTGCTTACTTGATGCCTCCGCTTTAATAGTTAATAGACATCTCAAACCTAAACAGGATTCTTGATTCGTAATCCTTCCACCCAAACTGTTTCTCTTCAGTCTTCCTCATCTCAGTGAATGTCACCAGTATCTACCCAGTTCCTTGAGCCTAACCTGGACATCAGTCTTGATTCCTTCCTCGACTGAACTCTGTGTCCAATCAGTCAACAAGTTCTATTGACTTAACTGCCAAAACAAACCCCCAACCTGTCCATGTCTCTCTATGTCTACTGCAACCACTCTGGGTCAAGACATGATCCTCTCTCACTTGAATAACTGTAATGGTCACCAAGTGGCTTTCTTATTTCAACTCTTGCCTCCCTATAATGCATCCCGTACGCAGCAATTAGAATGATCTTTTAAAAGACAGATCATGTAACTCACCTGCTTGAAACTCTCCAAGTGTTTTACATTGCACTAAAAATTAAAAGCAAATATTGTTCTAGGGCCTTCAAGGCCCATCATGATCTATTGCTTGTACCACTCTTCCAAGACTTCGTGAATCTTCTTTCTGTTCCTTAAACATGCCAAGCTCATTCCTCTCTTAGAGAAATAAGCTCTGTCCTCAAAACTGCACATGGTTGGCTACCTGGCCATTTGGTCTCAAATCTTTTCATCAATTAGACCTTCCTTGACCTCCTACCCCACTCAACACCAAGGCCATTAGTCTAGGGTACTTTTGCCTCTGCATAAATACTGTAATACTGTCTTTGTTTTAAGGAGTCCTGGTGGTACAGTGGTTAAGAGTTTGGCTGCTAACCGAAAGGCTAGCAGTTGGAATCCACCAGCTGCGCCTTGGAAACCATAGAGGGCAGTTCTATTCTGTCCTATAGGATAGTTATGAGTTGGAGTGGACTCAATGAGAACGGGTTTTGGTGGCACAGTGGTTAAGCGCTTGGCTGCTAACCAAAAGGTTGATAGTTTGAACCCATGCACCGCTCCTTGGGAGAAAGATGTGGCGGTCTGTTTCTGTAAAGATTACAGCCTTGGAAAACCTATGGGACAGTTCTCTGTTCTATAAGGTCACTATGAGTCAGAATTGACTTGATGGTAATGGGTTATGGGTTGGGTTTTCTATTAGAAGTTTTTGTGTGTACATCCTTTTCTCTTCCGTTTCTACCTTTCTCTGTTTTTTTTTTTTTTTTTAAATAGCATAGAGCTGGATTTCATTGTTAATTTTGTAATCCAATCTAAGAGTTCTGCTTATTAATAATTTCTTTTAATAATATTTTATTGTGTTTGTGGTGAAAGTTTACACAGCTAAGTAAGTTTGTATTTGACAATTTCTGTACAAATTGTTCAGTGACACTAATTACATTTTTCACAATGTGTCAACTTTCTCTTTAGTTGCATTCTGGTTGTTCTGTTTCCAGTGCTGTAGTTTCCCTGCCCCCTTATCTTCTTATCTTTGCTTTAGGGTAATTGTTGACTTTTTGGTCTCGTACACATGTTTTTTTTTTAATGGAGCACCATACTCAGGGGTAATATCCTTTATTTTGTGTGTCAGCCTGTTATTTCACTAAAACGTGACCTCAGGGGACAGCTTCAACTCAAGGTTTAAAGGTATCTCAGGGTGATAGTCTCAGGGAGTCCTCTAGTTTCAACTGGTCTAGTAGGTCTGGACTTTTTAAGAGTTGGAGTTCTGTTCCACATTTTTCTCCCATTCTACTAGGGTCCATCTATTATGGTCCTAATCAAAATGGATGGTAGTGGTAGCCAGGCATCATCTAGTTCTTCTGGTCTCAGGGTAGATGAAGCTGCGGCTTGTGTAGGCTATTAGCTCTGTAGACTAGTTTCTTCTCTGAGACTTTGGTTTCCTTCTTTCTCTTTTGTTCCTGAGACCAATAGTTGTATCTTAGGTGGCTGCTCAGAAGCTTTTAGGACCCCAGACACTACTCACCACACTAGGATGCAGAACATGAACTTTGTGAAGTATACTACGCCCTTTGAGTTATCCCATGAGATATTAATAGATAATTTAAGCACTTGGCTGCTAAACCAAAGTTTGCCGGTTTGACCCTACCAGCCACCCTGTGAGAGAAGAGACCAGGCCATCTGTCCTCATAAAGATTGCAATCTAGGAAATCCTATAAGGCAGTTCTACTCTGTCCTGTAGGGTTGCTATGAGTTGAAATAACCTTGACAGTACACAACAACAGTCTTATTCTGCTGTGTCTGGGGTGGATGTATTCGTATCTACCCTGTGTGAGACTTGGTGTGATCCTTCAGTAGAAATGCCGGTCTTTTTCTTGTCCTTTTTTTTTTTTCCTTTTATTACTGTGGATATATCCTACATACAAGACTGCATGAACTGTTTATGTGCCGATTTAAGAGTAATAAAACGAACACCTATGTATCCACCAACCAGCCTAAGAAATAGGCCGTTACCAAATCTCAGAAGCCCTGTGTGCTCTTCCTTGATCACATCCTTTTCTCTCCCCCAAGAGATACGCACACTCCTGAATTGTATATTAATCATTCCTTGTTTATCTTTTATGCATTTCTATACAATATGTTGTTTAATTTTGCCTATTTTTCCACTTTATATTACTGGAATCATATATTCTCCATACTTCTATGACTTACCTTTTTAATTCAATACCATGCTTTTGAGATTCATCCATGTTAACACATACAGCTGTAGTTCACTTATTTTTACCAACTGTATAGTATTTCATTGTATGAGTATACCACAAAGGAAGAGTTTATGGGCTGAAAAGTCATAAGTCATTAAGTCAGAGTGAATAAATAAATTCAACCTCATACAGAGCCACATTTCTGAAGATTGCATTTTTCTTGAGCATCAGTGTTTGCTCTCAAACGAAGACCCTTTTCAACCATGGACTCTAACACAATTCCTCCCCCATCACGCACTGCACTAGTCCTCTCCTGGAGTCTGACCCAGTTCCTCTCCACTATACTGCATTCCTGGAGCTTGTTTTAGTCTAAACCTAAATCACCCTCCTTTGAGTTATCTAAATCAGTTAATCAATAACTTTTACTAGAAAAGATTTTAAAGGGCATCAACCAGATGCTTGTCCAATGTGATCCCCAACAGATGGACATCCATCTGCTTGAGCATAGTAAGTACTAAGGAGCCACTTGCTTCATGAGAACACCCAGTCCATTGTTAGTCTTCACTCTGCAAGTCTTCCTTCTATTGAGCTGAAATTCACTCCCTCTTGTTTCCACTCATTGATCCTCATTCTGCGTTCTAGACAGATACACAAGAAATTTACTCCCCTGCCAGGGCAGCTCTCCAAATACCTACAAATACTTACACAGGTCCCTTGTCACCTCACTTCTGCCCTCATCCCAGTCTACTCTTTCCATGTTCATAATTCTCCATTCCTTTTGTCATTTCTTCTTTAATATGACTTCTAGATTCTTTTAATAGGCCGATCACTCTCCTTTGATCTCCCTCCAGTTTATCAACATGATATATGAAATGATCTTAGGAACGAGACACCTATATAGAACATAAATGCTACAAGTCACCTCTGGGGGCAGGGGGAATAATTTCCTAAGATTATTTTATACATTGTTTATAGATCATTTAAAAGATCATTTATAGAATGTTTTAGATGTAAACATATATAACAAATAGTGGAACATCAAGTAACCACTCTATAATGTACCTTCAATTTCCTATGCTGAGTATGTGTATATCCATTGCCACGGAGTCGATTCCAACTCATAGTGACCCTAAAGGACAAAGTAGGACTGCTCCATAGGGTTTCCAAGGAGCAGCTGGTAGATTTGAACTGCCAACCTTTTTGTTTAGCAGCCAAGTTCTTAACCACTGTGCCACCAGGGCTCCGGGTATATGTATATAAGAAAGGAACAAGCATTAAGAAAATCCCAAGGGTTCTATAGTGGGTAGCTATGATGCTCTGGCTTCTTGTTCCAGGGGAATTTGCATGAAATAATTGATTGGTTGGTATTTATCTAGGCATCCATTTCATTTACCCATCAGAATTTCAGACTCATAACAGGATATATATACATAGTTGATCAAACACGAAATGTTCTCTCTGCTGTATACCTATAAACCTGCCTATACCCTATGAGTGAGAACTGTGTGTGTGTTAACAGTGATAAAAATCATTCTAGTGTTTTGAATGTGAGGTCAATCTAACCATGGATCTGTCATCTCCATTCATCACTAATCGCTCATAATAACAATTAACATTACTTAAATTTACACTTTATTAGTTTGACAATATTAAAATATAGAAGCTCAAAATTCATCTCATTCCAGAGTTAGCCATGCTGTGTCATTTTACCAGTAAATATTCTTAAAGTGGAGAGAAATGTTATGGATGAGCACCAGTGTTATATCAAACTAGGTATTCTGAAAATTAAACATTTGAGATGCTTGACAGGGTCAAATGATCAATTGAAGACCTACCTAACATGAAAGAGTGGCTCAATTAATTTACATTCTGATAAAAACATATTCAGACCATCTTGGAAAAAAATAAAATGAAGTATGTCAAAACAAAAGGTCTTTTTTACCAAATGATGCTAGGTCAGGTGGAAAAAGGTATCTTGTCTCCCACTTCACACTATACACAAAACTAAATTCTGAGTGGATTCAGATCTAAGTGTGAAAGGTAAAAAAAAAACTTCAAGAGGAAAAGATAGGAGAACATCTTCATGATCTTGAAGTAAGCAAAGATCTCTTAAACAGGGCTGAAAACACTAATCATAAAAAAAAAAAAATTGACCAACTGTCTACATTAAAACGAAGAACTCTGTCCATCAAAAGACATTATTAAGAGATGAAGAGAGAACTTTTATATAGGAAGAAGATATTTGTAATACATGCCCAACAAAAACTCACATCCTGAGTATGAAAAGAACTCTTACTACTGAATAAGAAAAAGACAAAACACCCCACAAGAAGAAAAAGGACTTGGACAGAAATCTCACAAAACAGGATACTCCACTGGCCAATAAACATATGCAAGGTGTTCAACTTCATTAGTCACCAGGGAAATGCAAACAAAATGATAACGTGATCCCATTATATACCTACCAAAACAGCTAAAAGGAAAAAGATGGAAAATATCAAATATTGGCAAAGATACGGAACAACTAGAATTCTTGCATGCTTCTGGTGGAAACGTAAATTTGCAAAACTATTTTAGAAAACTGAACATAAACTGAACCAAAAGGAACATATGCATGGTCTGCAATCCAGCCATTCTACTTCTAGGTATACATTCAACAAAAATGCATACTTACGTTCACCAAAAGTTATATCCTGCGATGTTCATATCAGCACTATTCATAATAGCCCTAAACTACTTAAATCTTATTAGCAGTAAAATAGATAAACAAATTGTAGTACATTCAAACATGGAATACTGCCCAGCAATGATAATGAAAGATCTACAACTACATCCAACAGTATGGACGAATGTCATGAGCATAATGTTGAGTGAAAATGCCAGCCATGAAAAAATACACATGTATGGTTTCATTTATGTAAAGTACAAAAACAGACAAAGCTAATCTTGGATGTTGGTAATCAAAATAGCGATTATCCTTAGCCAACGGTGACTAATAGAAACAAGAGAAGCTTCTGGAATGCCGGCACTATTCTCATTTTTGATGTGGGTGCTGGTTACACAAGTGTATTTAGCACATGAAAATTCATAGGACTGTATACTTATCATACTTGCACTTTTTCAAATGTAAATTATACTTCCATAAAAATTTAAAAAATTTTTTCAGTGTGATACTATTCTTATGAATGACATTTGGCAATAGTAAATATAAACTGAGCGTTAGAAAACTCTTCTCTTACTACTTGGGCTTTTCAGAGCCTGCTTTGCATTTTTTGAACTCACCAAAACATTCACATTTGACATAACTTTTGATGCTAACGTGGGTGGTATTATAATTATTTTTTCATTGGAGAAATCAGACAAAAATTTAAGCCTTAAGGGTTTTTCAAGAGCCACCTAATTCAAGAACACGATGAAGAGATTTTTTCAAGATTTGTTGTTGGTGGTGGTGTTGTTAGCTGCCATAGATTAGCTCCAACTCATTGTGATCCCATGTGCAACAGAAAGATAAGTTGCCTAGTCCTATACCATCTTCGCGATGGTTGGTATGCTCGAGTCCATTGTTGTGCCCACTGTGTATTTGGACTGCCTTCTAACCTAGGTGACTCATCTTCCAGCACTGAATTGGACAATCTTCTGTTGTGATCTATAGGGTTTGCATTGACTGTTTTTCAGAAGTAGCTCACCAGGCCTTTGTGCCCAGTCTGTCTTAGTCTAGAAGCTCCACTGAAACCTGTCCACCATGGGTGGCCCTGTTGGTATTTGAAATATCGGTGACATAGCTTCCATGATCATAGCAACAGGCAAGCCAGCACAGTATGACAGACTGACAGATGCGTGGTGGTTTTCAAGATTAGACCAATATTTATGGAGAGCGTAAATGCCAGGTTCTCTACTAGCTTTTTCACTTGTCATGACTCTTTATGAAGCATTACCTCAAAGCATGCCACACAGCCAACCAACTCAGCAGCTCACCCTGGTAGTAAGACACTATGTCTAATCCAAAGCAGGCTCTTAAACGAATGAGTGAATGAATGAATGGCTCTGGTGTGAAATGGTGTGCTGGACCTCTGCCTATCCAGCATCCATTCACCCCTCCTCCTTTCTGACAGTACCCATTTTCTTGCTCTGGCTCTCCTTTGTTTCCGCTCTGCTCCCCTCCCCCCACCCAGCTCAGTCCCAGAGCATCAAGGGAAGCTGACTCCACCCCTCAGCTCAAGGAGGGCCCTGACTGGCTTAAGACACATTCTGTTCTTTTGTCCACAGTAATTGATTCCATGGGGGACATGTTACCTAAGTTGAGGGTAGTTCTCAGCTCTCCTTCAGGATGCTAAGGATCTACTCTCTTTCCTTGAGGAGTCCCTGAGTGGTGCAAACAGTTAAGAGCAGAGCTACTAACCAAAGGTTGGCAGTTCAAATCCCCCCAGAAGTTCCTCAGAAGAAAGGCCTGGCAATTTACTTCCAAAATATCAGCCATTTTAAACCCTATGGAGCATAGTTCTACTCTGACATACTTGGGGCCACCATGAGTTGGGTGACAGCAACTGGTCTTTTTTTTTAGTTTTCTATCCTCGATGGTGGGTGTGCAGATGCAATTCTGAAAAGGCTATAGCCACTTTGCTACCGGGGCAAATTCACTGTAAGGATAAAACAGAACAGAAATAGAAAGAAACAAGAGCCTCATAATACGGCTGTTTTGCTGAAGCAAAGCCACCCTGAAGCTTGACCTAAACCAAACCTTCCAGTTATATCAGCCAATAAATCCCCTTCGACACCTGAGCCCATTTGAATTGGGGGTTTGTCACGTCCTAACAAGCTGTGTGGAGCCCCGATGGTATAGTGGTTAACAGTCCAGCTGCTAACCACATTTTTGGCAGTTTGGTTAGTTGTTCAAATCCACCAGCCACTCCTTGGAACCGTATGGGGCAGTTCAACTCTGTTCTGTAGGGTTACTATGAGTCAGAACTGACTCGGTGGCAGTGGGTTTGGTTTTTCTCATTTAACCAGCTGCCCAATTAGGACACTATAACACAAACCAAGTGGGTGGTACTGAGGCTCTCCACTGCTTAGTGGCTGTAGGAATTAAAAAATATGAGTCCAGGAGACGTTTAAGGAAAAAGGTCCAAACTTGGGGTTAGTTCGTAGCTGACAGAAAAGAAAGAGTCAAGGATGGGAGACGACTGGAAGAATCAGGTGATTCATTTTGAGCAAGCGTAGTCGAAGGTGGGATACGCGTGTCCTCTGATCACTTGGAGTTCTGTATGTTTCTAAAATGATCTCAAATCTCATAAGATATGTCACAATTATGCTTTCAAAATATGTATATATAAACACTCATAATATGAATTTAGAAATGAGAATATGTCTACATTTGTGGGGCTCTCCAACATTAACCATAAGTCATTAGAAAGTTATTTAGAAAATTTCTGAACTTAGACATAGAAACAGAAGTATGTGAAGAATGTGGTAAACAACTTTTAAGTTAAGTTGACTTTGACCTGGTGTGCTGTGATAAAAGAAGATGATATAGTTCATCTTTGTAAAGTAGCCTTGAGACATAAATCTAAAGAAACTCCCTAATCTCTAACTTTGAAGAAAACATGCATCACTCAGCTAATCTCTAACCCTGGAGAAAAGACAGAACACAATAGCCTTTGACATCACACTGGCCATTATCACGTGAAGCCAAGGTGAGAATTTCACATCTTAAGCCTGAATTTCTGCTCACTCATGGAGAGAAGGCAAAAATGGAACTGAGATTCTGCCTGCTGCCGTCAACTTCAGACCCGAGTTCAAGCCGGGGTTAAACCTTCCTCCAGAGACATCTCATTAAAGTTAATGCCCAAAGTCAAAAGATTGGGAGCCTAGCCATTGAGCAAACATTGTAATTGTTAATTCTGATTCTCTGGTTCTAAATGAATGTGGTGAGGTCTTGCTTGTGAGCCTTGCCATGTCTACCATACAATAAACTAAATGAGTTTATGCATGTCGAACCTGAGTATCTATTAATTTTCTAAGATAAATCCTACATGACACTTGGAAATTCTGCCCTAGTGCTGAGAACTACAGATAAAGTGTCAGATGAATGAGACCTTCTCAGCAATGAGTATAGAGCGAGAAGAGGACAAGGCTGAGAATTCAGCCTTGGAGAAGAACAAAGGGGTAGAAGCTGTCTGCTTTCAAATAGCTACCAGGAGCCCTGGTAGTGCAATGGTTAAGTGCTCAGCTGCTAACTGAATGATTGGTGGTTCAAACCCACGAGCCACTTCACAGGAGAAAGACCTGGTGATCTGCTCTCAAACAGATTAAAAAAAATATTACAGCCTAGAAAACCCTATGAGATAAAAAGACAAGAAAAGACAAATATATAGAGAAAAAGTTTATTAGTGGTTACCAGGGCTGGGAGGGAATGGGAAAGGGAGGTTAACAGTGATGAAAAAATCACATTGACTAAGGGTAGGGTCGCACAGCCAAATATTGTAATTGCTGTCAATAAGTTGTACATCTGTAAAAAACTGAATTGGCAAAAGTTGTGTAACAGATATACCCACAACAAGGAAAAAAAAATGGGAGCTGCTGATGCTGCTAGTGTACAACCAAACACCTCATGGGATTTAGTTCCTCAGCGTGGAGGTTTA
Organism: Elephas maximus indicus; assembly: GCF_024166365.1. NCBI lineage: Eukaryota > Metazoa > Chordata > Mammalia > Proboscidea > Elephantidae > Elephas > Elephas maximus. The sequence continues at coordinate 59,353,761 of NC_064841.1, read as the reverse complement.
GGGTCATGGTTTCATGGTACGTCCCAGTTAATTGGCCAAATAACATGTTTAGTGCTTCTCTTCTACCACGTTATTTGCTGTGTAGCACTTGGGGCCTTAAGCGGTCATCCAAGGCACAATTGGTCTCTATTCACCTGGAACAACAGAGAAGAAGCAGAGTCAAGAATAGAGGAGAATACAAAATGTATGACTAATTGCCTCCATGAGCAACTGACTCATTTGCCATGAGACCAGAAGAACTGGATGGTGCCCGGCTACCATTATTGAACATTTTGATCAAAGATTCCACAGAAGAATCTGATCAAAAGGGGAAAAATGCAGAACAGAGTTTCAAATCCCCATGGACTCTAGACTTTCTGAAGCCATAGAAGGCGAATGTACCACTGTCACTATTGCCCTGAGATAATCTTTAAACCTTGAAGCAAAAATAACCCCTAAAGTCTTCTTAAAACCAACCAATAATATAGTTTAACTAGTAAAAAAAGGTCCACCTTGAGCATTGTGCTCTTTTAAGAACTATCTACATGGGATCAAATAGACAACAGCAACTCTAAAGATTAGACAGGAACCTTAAGGGGCAGTGAGTTTATGTTAATGAAAAAAAAAAAAATCCGTTGCCATCAAGTCGATTCCAACACACAGCGACCCTATAGGACAGAGAAGAATTGCCCCATAGGCTTCCCAGGGATCTGCTGATGGATTTGAACTGCCGACCTTTTGGTTAGCAGCCAAGCTCTTAACCACTGGGACACCAGGGCTCCTTGTGTTAATGAGGGAGGAACAACTCAGAAAAGGAGGGTAGGAATGGTTACACGACTTGAAGAATATGATCAATGTCACTGAATTGTACGTGTAGAAACTGTCGAATTGGTATATGTTTTGCTGTGTATATTAACAATAACAAAAGAAAACAAATTTAAAGAAAAAAAGAGATAGGACTTTTCACCACTACAAGTAGAATGTCTGCTGAAAGCATTTAACCTGATGCTGATGCAATAATTCATAATAGAATGTAAGAAAGAGATCTTTATTGTTGCTTAACTTTCACCACAGAAAACCATTTTATAAATGGTGGTGAGGTGCCGTGGTTAAATATTTGATGTCTTGTATAGCTAGCTTAGTGCCAACATTGCTTCTGAGGAAGCTACAGCTTTGAGTATGAAATGACTGACTTGAAGTGAACTTCCTGAAGGGTCACTGGTTCATCGGAAACTGTTTATTTCCCAAGATTTCACTAGCGTTCTTATGGGTAATAACCCACAGCATGTGAACAGCCTTCCGCAAGTGTTTGAGAGGGTCACTGAAACTGTAGAAGAGATAAATGTATTAAATTCAGAAAATGCTTTGTTTAGTCCTTGAGAAATCTGCAACTTTTAAAAGTGTGCATTTCACTTGGAAGAGCCTAGAGCCGTGCATACTTTCCCGTGGTAGATTCTAACAGAATGTCTTAGTGTGTGTGGTGGTCTTAGTGTGTGTGGTGGTCTTAGTGTGTGTGGCACTTGCTTCATTTTTTAGTAATAAGCAAGTTAGGATGTGCTTTCAAGGATGTTGTGTCATAAAGCCATGTCCTGTTCAGTTTGGCTCATGAGGTCAGATCAAAATTAGTACTTACCCCTGGATGGAAAGAAAGACTGTATATTTGTAATAAATACAAAGACGCTCGGTTTGCCAATCGTGAATTGATTATGGATTATGTTCTGAAATGTATCTTGTATTTTGAAATCTTGTATTCAGGTGTGGAACAGTTTTATCAGGGTGGTCTATATCAGATATAGATCAGTGCAGTAATCTGTGTTCTTGGGAATGCTTGTAACATGTGAAATGCTAAAGAGCCTTATGCAGAAATAACATTCCCAGGTAAACCTGAGAAAAACAGATTAATACAGTCAAATGGATGTCTTTAAAAAAAAAAAAAACCCTATGGGACAGTTCTACTCTATCACATGGCGTTACTATGAGTTGAATCAACTCAACAGCACCTACGACAACAACCACGGGGTAGGTGCCTTGCACATGCTATACTTCATCTCATTCAAGTCTGTCAGTAACGCTGACTTGTCCCCATTTTGCAGATGAGAAAAGTGAGCCTCTGTAGCCACCCCAAGATAGAGAAGCAAAAGCAGGTGATGGACTCATCAGGGGAGCCTCAGTAAAACAATTCCATGGATTCTGAAATGTACCTAATATACATTTAATAAATCCCAAGAGAGGCAGGAAAGCCACGTAGTATTAAGAGGTCAAAGACTAGACGAGGCCGTAAAAGTTCATTTGTTGAAGAAGACCAAATGGGCAGCTGCTGTCCAAAAGCAGGATGACAAGGCAGGAAGAGACAAGAACTGGTCAAATGAACACAGGTAACCCAGGGTGGAAAGGGGGAGTGTGCTGTCACATTGTGGGGATTGCAACTAATGTCACAAAATAATATATGTTTAAATTTTTGAATGAGAAATTATCTCGAGCTGTAAACTTTCATCTAAAGCACAATTGAAAAAAAAAAAGTAAAAGTTTGTTGAAATCATCACCTCAGTGTTCCCAAGATCGGCTTGGAGGATCTCCCTAAATTGGTCTTATCATCATGTAAACATCTAAAAAATCACTCTAAAATACAGCTCTGTGTGGGTGACAAAGGAGGAAAGACAGAACCTGTTATCCAGCCTTTGTTGAACATGAATGCTGAATGATGAAAAGGCTACTTGGAGTGACAAGGAGGAAGATAATTTTGCTATACCCACTGCAGTGGGATCTTGCAGTTCAGCTCCCATCCATTTAAAAAATTGCTTCCATTCTGTCTTTTTTTCTTTCTCAGCAGGATGTTTAAAAACGTTCCAAGAGTATGGAATGAAGCCAAGGCCATGAAACACTTTATGTACAAACTACTGAACGGAAATCTGATTTGCTCTATAAAGTTTCACCTAATGCACAATTGTAAAAAAAAAAGGTAATAAATAAATGTCTTGTCCACCATGCTTGAGTCCACAGTTGCTGCCACTGCATCATTCCATCTCGTTGAGAGTCTTCCTCATCTTAGTCCTCAAAGTGACATCTCTGCTTTTTAACATTTGAAAGAGATCTTTGGCTGCAAATCTGCCCACTGCAATACATCCTTTGATTTCTTGACTGATGCTTCCATGGCGTTGATTTTGGATCCAAGTAAAATCAAATCCTTGACAACCTCAATCTTTTCTCCCTTTATCATGATGTTGCTTATTGGTCCAATTGTGAGGATTTTGTTTTTATGTTGAAGTGTAATCCATACCGAAGGCTATTGTCTTTAATCTTCATCAGGAAGTGGTTGAGTCTTCCTCCAATCCTGATGCCCCATTCTTCTTCATATACTCTGGCTTCTCAGGCTATTTCTTAGCATATAGATTTAAAAAACCAAACCCAGTACCATCAAGTCAATTCTGACTCATAGCGAACCTATAGGACAGAGTACAAATGCCCCATGAAGTTTCCAAGGAGCGCCTGGCGAATTCGAACTGCCAACCCTTTGGTTAGCAGCCGTAGCACTTAACCACTATGCCACCAGGGTTTCCTGCATTAAGTATGGTGAAATGATACAACCTTGATGCACACCTTTTCTGATTTAAAACCACTCTGTATCCCTTTGCTCTGTTTGAATGACTGCTTCGTGGTCTATGTACAGGTTCCACATGAACACAATAAAGTGTTCCGGAATTCCCATTCTCTGCAACGTTATCTGTAATTTATTATGATCCACACAGTTGAATGCCTTTGCACAGTCAATAAAATACAGGTAAACATCTTTCTGGTACTCTCTGCTTTCAACCAATATCCATCTGACATCAGCAATGATATCCCTCATTCCATGTCCTCTTCTGAATCCGGCTTGAGTTTCTGGCAGTTCCCTATTGATGTACTGCTGCAACCGTTTTTGAATTATCTTTGGCAAAGTCTTACTTATGTTAATAATGATACTGTTCAATAATTTCCACATTCTGTTGGATCATCTTTCTTTGAAATGGGCACAGATATGGATCTTTTCCAGTCGGTTGGCCAGGTAGCTGTCTTCCAAATTTCTTGGCGTAGAAAAGTGAGCTCTTCCAGCATTGCATCCATTTGTTGAAACATCTCGATTGGTATCCCATCAACTCCCAGAGCCTTGTTTCCACCAGTGTCTTCAGTGCAGCTTGGACTTCTTCCTTCAATGCCATCTGTTCTTGATCACATGCTACCTCCTATAATGGCTGAATGTTAACAAACTATTTTTGATACAGTAACTCTGTATATTCATCTTCTTTTGATGTTTCTGGTATTGTTCAATCTTTTACCCATAGAATCATTGAATACTGTAACTTGAAGCTTTAATATTTTCTTCAGTTCTTCCAGCTTGAGAAATGCCAAGAGTATTCTTCCCTTTTGGTTTCCTAACTCCAGGTCTTTACACATGTCAATATAATACCTAAATTACTTTGTCTTCTTGGGCCACCCTTTGAAATCTGTTCAGCTCTTTTACTTTATCATTTCTTCCATTTGCTTTAGCTACTCTGTGTTCAAGAGCAAGTATCAGAGTCTCTTCTGACATTCATTTTGGTCTTCTTTTTTCCCTGTCTTTTAATGACCTATTGCTTTCTTCATGTATAATGTCCTTGATATCATCCTACAACTTGTTTGGTCTTCAGTCATTAGTGTTCAATGGCTCAAATCTATTCTTAAAATGGTCTCTAAATTCAGGTGGGATAGGCTCAAGATTGCACTTTGGCTCTTGTATAATATAGATTTGTTTTAATTTTCTTCAGCTTTAATTTGAACTTGCATACGAACAATTGACAGTCTCTTCCGTAGTCGGCCCCTAGCCTTGTTCTGACTGACGAGATTGAGTTTTTCCATCATCACTTTCCACAGATGTAGTCTGTAAATGAAGAGAAAGAAGCATTCTGTATTAGGCTTGTTGTAATGGGTACTTTTCTACCACATTACCTTAAGCTTCCTTCTCTCGTCTGATACATGAACATGAAACATTTACTAATAAATACAAACCGTTCCCCTTACCAATTTCCTCTGGTCTGCTGTGGTTTTCAAAGCCTAGCACTTGCCAGAAACAATTTTCTAAGAGGGCTCTGACCCTTTTCCTGTTACCTAACTTTATATTAAAACCAAAAGCCGGTTGCTGTGCAGTCAATTCCAACTCATAGTAACCCTATAGGACAGAGCAGAAATGCCCCTATAGGGTTTCCAAGGTTGTAAATCTTTACGGAAGCAGACTGCCACATCTTTCTCCCAAGGAGCAGCTGGTGGGTTCGAACCACTCACCTTAGCAACCAAGTGCTTGACCACTGCACTACCAGGGCTCCTTAACTTTATGTGAAAGCATATGTATAATGATTTAAAAACAAAAAGATCTGTTCACACACAAGGAAAAAAAAAGGATATTCAATCTCAGTTATCTGGGCTATAGTTATATTGTCAAATCTGATAAACAAGAGGGGTTGGGGGGTAGTGAGGGAGAACATCTATTTACAGGAAAATTCCATTTGAGTTACATGAAAACCACCCAGCAAACACGCTCCCTGGGCCTTGTGGCTTATATATCAGGGGTGCTGCCAGCTCCCACACTGAAATGCACGAGTGGGTCATTACAGAAGGTTACAGCTCCATGGACAGGCTAAAGGGAGAAGCACTGGGTTTGCTCTCCCCTGGATGTCTCGATAACTTCCATACCTTCGTCCTGCCTTGTCATCAGCCCTTCCTGTCGAGTAATATAAAGCAATTAGCAGGGCAACTGAGGAGCCCAGACAGAACACCCACTGCTCTGCCAGCATGCTCCTACTCAGAGCCAGTAAGAGCTTGTGACTCATGCGGTTACACAGGGTTCCCAGCTTGGTCTAAGGAACTGCAAATCCTGACAGCTGTTTATCCTGGGGGCAGCTTTAGGGTGTGTGCTCCTTCCAGGCTTCCTTCTGCTTCCCACCAGGCAGGAAACAAGTGGGTGTAGCCTTCTGTCCCAGCTCCCAAACACTTCCTCCCTCATATAGGCATGCTTGTCCCCAGGGAGAACAGGGAACCCTGTGCTTTGCTTCTGTTAATATCACCACACGAATTCTTCTATTGTCAGTCCTGTGTCCCCCCACCCTGAGGGTAGAACATGATGTTAGCAGGCAACCTAGTGAGCCTTCCTGGGAAGGGGTAGAGTGTGGGGGAGTCTTTCCTCTCCGACCCTTGTCCAGGTGAGCAGTCACCACACACCTGGTCAGGAATTCCTTCTGGAAGGTCTCCAGCCTGGAGAAGACCTAGCAGTTGCTGAGAAGCTGCACAGCTTCTTCAAAATGCGAAATTCTAAGCTCTCCAGAATGACAGCACCACCCAATACCCATTCTTCTATTTATTCTTAGCAATAGAACTCCAGCATCACTGGGGTTGGCAATTAGCTTGTTGTAAGCTGCTGTAGAGTTGGTCCCAGGCTCATGTGGACCTTGTGAACAACAGAACGACACACTACCCGGTCCTGCACCATCCCCAGGATCATTTTGCAATGGGACCGTTGTGCTCCGTTGGCTTTTCATCGGCTGATTTTCAGAAGTCGATCACTAGGCCTTTCTTCCTAGTATGTCCTAGTCTGGAAGCTCTACTGAAACCTGTTCAGCATCACAGCAACACACAAGCCTCCAACGACAGACAAGTGGTGGCTATGCACGAGGTGCATTGACCGGGAATCGAACCCTGGTCTCCCACATGGAAGGCAAGAATTCTACCACTGAAACACCACTGCCTCTAGGGGTGGCAATACACCCACTGAAAAGACTGCATGTTCTACTTCTCTTGCAGCTAGCTATAGTGGCCACTGGACTAATGAGATATAAATGGGAGTGTTGGGTAGGATTTCTGGAAAGACCGATTAAAGAAAGCTGGGCCATCTGGGATGCCTTTTCCTGCTGCTCAGAATTTACATGACTCCAGAGCCTGCAGACATCATGAGCATTGGGGATGCCGTCTCCCCTCCAGCATTTGCACCTGGTTTATACGGTGCTCTCTGTCCACTAACCCTGCTTCTCAACTGTTGTACCTGCCGATGCCCCATCCCAGACCTTGCACCTGCTCTATCTCTGTACTCCACCTCGAGTGTTGGCCTCCTGAGCCCAGTACTGCATGTATTCTACCTTCCTGCTTCTCTCCCACCTTCCTTCACTCCTGGCTCCCACTCTGAAGAGCCTCGGTCCACTGCTCCATCCTGTCCTGGTGCCAGCAGCGTGTAGGAACAAGGGGCCTCCAGCAAGATAAGGCAAAGACAAACAAGTCAAATATTTTGAAAAATAACATTTTGGCAGAGCCTTGACCAAGCTTTTCTCAGACCAGAGTAGTGCGGGTGCCAAATAAGAACAGATTCTCTTGGAAGGAATTCACTAACATTTGTCAATGTCCTGTCCTATATCATTAAGTCCTGTGATGAAAATGAGGGTCTGTTTACAAAAAAAAAAAAAAAACCTCTTGTCTAAATGCAATATCAGAGCTATAAGTAATAGTTATGAACACAAGAGGAGTCATTCAAGTGATAACCTCAACAACAGCAACAATAATGCAAACTTATTGGGCATGTACTGTGTGCACTTCATGTGCCCTCTTATTTAAGCCTCATGCAAACCATATGAATTGAGGCACAGAGAAGTTGAGTTACTTGATTAAGGTCACACAGTAAGTGGGGGAGCTGGGATTCCAAACCAGATTTGTCTAACCAAAGTTCATGTTCCCAATCCCAACATGAATCAGTCCCTGTCTTAGGCTGGGTTCTCTAGAGGAGCAAAACCAGTGAAGTGCATATATAAATATATAGAGACAGATTTATTTCACGGAAATGGCTCATGCAGTTGTGGAGCTGGCGAGTCCCAAATTCATGGATCAGGTGGCAGGTTGGGGGCTTCTCATGTCCCAGCAACTGGAGGTCAGACAACACGAGATAAATGCAGGATCAAGATGGAGAGCGAGCTTTGCCAGAACATCCGTTTATATCACGATGTAGGCCACACCCACAAGGAAACTCCTCTTCTAACTGATTGGCTGCTCACATCCGATCACAAAATGGGAGGGGATTACATAGTGTCTGCTGAACCACTGAGAATCATAGTCTAGCCACATTACATTAGCCATCATAGTCCCCCAGCAATTGAAACCAGCATAGAGGCCTGAGGAAATGCAGAAGTATCACTGGCCATCACGGGTTCTGTTCCCTCCGGTTGATTGTGTGCTCCTGCAGTGTTACTGTGCAAAGTATGGTCTGGATGCCATCAGCATCAAAACCACTTGGGATGGTTGTTAGAAAGCAAGCCTAATGGATCAGAATGTCTGGAGTGGGGGCCCATGAATACTAACGAGAATTTCTAGAGACTGCCAGTGGTAAAAACTTCAAAAAGCTTCTTCTGCAGACCTCAGTGAAAACATAGAGACAACTAGATTTCGTGATGCAGAGCTGCCGGCCATCCAGATAACGTTAGAGTGTTGACGGCGCCCAAGCCCCCAGCTTCTGGTCCCTCGGTCAACTGAAGCCTGTCCGGACACATCTGACTCATATGACTGAAAAAGAAGAAATGTGTCCTGTCCCTAACCATTTTCCTTCCTCGCCTTTCTATCTGGGGCAATTTCCTTCTCACTGGCTGTCTTAGTTACTTAGTGCTGCTATAACAGAAATGCCACGAGTGGATGGCTTTAACAAACAGAAGTTTATTTCTCACAGTTTAGGAAGCTAGAAGTCTGAATTCAGGGCCCCAGCCCCAGGGGAAGGCTTTCTCTCTCTGTTGGCTCTGGGGGAAAGTCCTTGTCCTCAATCTTCCCCTGGTCTAGGAGCTTCTCTGCAGGGATCCCAGGTCCAAAGGACATGCTCTACTCCTGGCACTACTTTCTTGGTGTTATGAGGTCCCCCTGTCTCTCTGCTCCTTTCTATCTTTTATGTCTCAGTAATTGTTTTTATTTTGGGGAGCTTTTTTTAGGGGGAGGGAGGCTACACGGAGTCCCTGAATGGTGCAAATGGCTAATGTGCTCAGGTGAAAACCAAAAGGTTGAAAGTTTGAGTCCTCTCAGAGGTACCTCAGAAGAAAGGCCTGGTGATCCATTTCCCAAAAATCAGCCATCGAAAACCCTATGGAGCACAGTTCTGCTCTGACACACGAGATTGCCATGATTCCCTTGGGAAGGGCACTCAAATTCCTGCTAATGCTGGCACTTCAAGCAAACCAAGAGGAGGGCATTTCAAAAGACTGGTTGGTACATAATTATAGACTGAGAAATGATAAACAGACCCACTTAAAATCCTTACTATTCCTGGGATTTAGGAAAAAAAAAAGACTTTCTTATAAACCAAAATGACCCAAGACAAAACATTCTCTCCCCTGATGCTTTCACAGGCCAGCCAGAATAGGGTTTAGCTGCACAGCCTATGCAGTGAGGAAAGGTGGGAAAGGGGATCTGATGCTGTCATTGCAGCCCAAGAGAGAGCATCATAGCGCTCTCCTAGTGTGGGTGGGAGGTGTTGGGAGAAGAGGAGGGAGGTAGGAGAGCACGCGCGCACAGGCACGCAGGTGCACACACGCATACACGCACTGGGCACCTTCTGGGTTCCTGACACCATGGCATGCCAATGGCCTTAGTAGCCGTCAACTGTGTTTCACCCTTCAGCATGATTTTCACCTCTGCAGAGCAGAACATTTTCTCTTCCAAAACGCATAGCCTTCACTGCACCTGGGCATTACTCAGCAGGGACATGTCCTTAACACTAATTACAATCCATTTTTCCTTTCAGCTATGTTTGTGGTACATTTTGTGTAATACTTTTTCTTTACCTATTTCTGCTACTGTTTTTCCAGTCATTACTAGCACCATTGAAATTCTTCCTTTGTAAAACTAAATAGTCAAATCAAAGAGGAAATTATACTTCGGAAATAGAAGGAAGTCATTCAATGTTCCTCTCTGTAAGAAAGGCAACCATATAATAAATTCCCACCTACTTTAGGAAAATAAAACTGCTGCTATTTTTTTCCCCAAGGAAATGAAGAGTTGTAAAAACTTTATAGGAGCCCTGGTGGCTCAGTGGAAACTCTGGTGGCGTAGTGGTTAAGAGCTATGGCTGCTAACCAAAAGGTCGGCAGTTCAAATCCATCAGGCGCTCCTTGGAAACCCTATGGGGCAGTTCTACTCTGTCGTATAAGGTCGCTATGAGTCTAAATCAACTCGATGGCAAAGGGTTTGGTTTTTGGTTTGGTGGCTCAATGGCTAAGCACTTAGCTGCAAACTGAAAGTGAAGCTGGCAGTCATAAAAGGGTTGTTAAGGGTTATTAACCATCCCATAATAGTTGTTTTTCAGAAAATTCTATTCTTGCTCCATTTTTGTTACAACTTTCACAACACTTCACCATGATTGTTCGAATCCCCAGGTTTCTTCTCTTCTGGCAGAAGGCCAGGGTGCAGGTGCACTGACTCTGAATCTACTAGCTATTTGACCTTCCCAGGGTGGCAATGGCGACCCAGCGCCATTTTTTCTAGGGCTGCATGCAATATTTTTAAAGCCATGCCCAAAAACTCATTCACTAAAATTATACAGACAGCACACGCATCACAAGACTAAAGATCCTCACCTCACTATTCATGTACATGTATGTCACTCCCTATAAAAGAAACAAATCTGCCCTGGTTCAGGGAGCTGGTGGCCTTAGGTCATGAGACCCTGCCTACCTCTCACTTTACAAACTGTGAATAAACTTTTCTGTTCCTCCAACCCTGTATATGACTGACTGCGATTTGTTAGTCTGCTTGACAAAAATCTACTAGTTGATGGTTTCCAAAGGTCAGCAGTTTGAACCAACCTAATGGCTCCTCAGGAGAAAGACATGGTGACCTGCTCCCACAAAGGTTACAGCCTAGAAAACCCTATGAGGAAGTCCTACTCTGTCACATGGGGTAGCTATGAGTCAGAATAAACTTGATGGCACCCAGCAACAACAATAAAAGCTTTACATTAGAGGCTCTTTTGAAGAGCTCATTACCCAATAAGGTGGTGTCTTAGTTTCTAATATTGTTATAACAGAAATACTACAAGTAGATGGCTTTAACAAACAGAAATTTATTCTCTCATAGTCCAGGAGGCTAGAAGTCTGAATTCAGGGTGCCAGCTCCAGCAGAAGCCTTTCTCTCTCCGTCGGCTCTGGGGGAAGGTCCTTGTCATCAATCTTTCCCTGGCCTAGGAGCTTCTCCACAGAGGAACCCCAGGTCTAAAGGACGTGCTCTGCTCCTGGCTCTGCTTTCTGGGTAGTATGAGGTCCCATCCCTCCCACCCCCCACCCTTTCACCCTCCACCCCTTCACCTGTTACTGCAAATCGCAGGTTCGAGCTGCTTGCCACAAAGCCAATACTGAGACAGGAGGAGATAAGCAGTTAAAAAAAAGAGGGCTTTATTGAATACTGGTATTCAAGAGACAGAGGGGGTTAAATTTCTCTCAAATTCTGTCTACTCTAAAGGGTTGATGGGAGAGTTTTATATGGGGAAGATCAGGGTTACCTAATGTTTTGAGCACATAGTCCACAGATGGTCTTATACGTCATAAAACAACTACAAAAAAACTACGTCATAAAACAACTACAAAAAAACTCTTTATTAAACCACAGATATGCATATCAGACATCCGGACTCTAATCAGTATATTTGTAACAGGCTGAAAAACTCACATAAGAATCTCTCTGCTAGTGGAGCTGTTTTGCCAAGTCCACCGTGGCTGAGACAGGGAGCAAGAAAGAACGTTGCAGATTAAAAATGCCAGAGAGCCTTCTTGTCGATTTGCAGGCTGAAGGCAATTTCTCAAGAGAACAAAAAAAGAAGAAAGACTAAGGCCACAGGAGCTGAGAGAACTCCACACCCCTTTGGAAGAGACCGGTGCAGCTGGTGTAATAAAAAAACATTTAGAGATTACTTAGAAAATCATTATGGCGTTAGTCATGTCAAGCTCTCAATCACATATTTTGAATAGGGGGAAACATACTGTAAGGTATTAGGGTGTTTGTTATGTTTTAAGAGTGGAACAGGTTGCTCAGTTATGTTTTGAACAGAGCCTGCACCATTTTCCAAGGACTAGAGATTAATCACAGCTATACTAAAACAAACGAGAAAATATATTCTCTCTAATGTTAAAACACCAAAGAAAATGTATGTTTGCTACTTCACAGCCCCCACTCTTCACCTCCCACTCCCCCACCCTTCCTCTCCCCCGCCCCCCCACTCGTTTCTCTCTTTGTATCTCAAAAGACTGACCTAAAACACACTTAATCTTGTAGATTGAGTCCTGCCTCATTAACATAACTGCCTCTAATCCTGGCTCATTAACATCATAGAAGTAGGATTTACAACACGGAGGAACATAACAACAGATAACAAAATGGTGACCAATCACACTATACTGGGAATCACAACCTAGCCAAGTTGACACATATTTTGGGGGGCCACAATTCAATCCATGACAGGTGGCAACTCAGAACTGGAAACAAGAAATCACTAGTGTCAAGTCATGGTCTCCCAAATTTTAGACCCAAGACAATCAATTCTTTGTGGTCTGAGTGAGAGAACTTGACCTTTCCCACTTCTTCCCCATCTGTTAAATGTGAGTCACTCACTGCTCCTCTTTAGTTTGTCATGAGAAGTTGGGAACTCTTAAAGACAAGGAAATTCTTTGTTGTTGTCGTTAGGTGCTGATGAGTAAATTCCGACTCACAGCACCCCCATGTGACAGAGTAGAACTGCCCCACAGGGTTTCCTAGGCTGTTAGTCTTTACAAAAGCAGATCCCCAGGTCTTTCTTCCGAGAAACCGCTGGGTGGGTTAGAACCTTTCAGTTAGCAGATGAGCACTTAAGCTTTGTACCACCAGGGTTACTAAGCATCTTTTTTATGGCCCTATTCTTAGGGCCGGAAACCCTGGTGGAGTAGTGGCTAAGTGCTATGGCTGCTAACCAAAAGGTTGGCAGTTCGAATCCGCCAGGTGCTCCTTGGCAACTACGGGGCAGTTCTACTCTGTCCTATAGGGTTGCTATGAGTTGGAATCGACTCGACGGCAGTGGGTTTGGGTTTTTTTGGTTTTATTCTTAGGGCCATAATAAGTGTTCAGACATCTTGGGGAAGATTTAGCAAATCAGCCTCATAAATAAAAACCTTACCAACCATCCCTCAGAAGTTTTAGGAATTGAAGCCATTATGATGACTTTTCACATTCTTTTTTTATTCACTATAGTTTTGTTATTCTAGGCGTTTTTAAAATCATAAATAGCAATAAATATCCAATAAAAATTCCTGAATACTGTACTACTATAAAGGAAAGCCACACAAAGCAGGGTTTTTTGTTTGTTTTTGTTTTGTTGTCATTGAAAGCAATGACTAAAGAAGAGTTTCAAAGAAATTTTTCAGAATTCCAGCATCTTTGGGGTAAGTGTATTAATTCTTGGAAACTACTTGAAAGGGCAAAACTCACTGATATTAGAATCCTGACATGTTTGATCTAAAAAAAAAAAAGCCAGTAATTTAAGAGTTGTGTTGTTGTTAGCTGTTATTGAGTTGGCCTCTGACTCATGGCATCCCCTCTGCACTGGAATAAAAGGCTGCCTGGTCCTGAGCCATCCTGTGATTGGATAGGAATCGGATCCTTTGTGATCCATGGTTTTCATTGGCTGATTTTCAGAACTAGATCTCCAGGGTTTTCTTCTTAGTCTTTCTTAGACTGGGGGCTCTGCTGAAACCTGTCAAACATCATAACAACACGCACACCCCCAATAACAGACAGGTGCATTGGCCAGGAATCAAACCCAGGTCTCCTGCAGAGAAGGCAAGAAGTCTACTACTGAGCCACCACTGCCTCTAATTTAAAAGTAACACCTTGAATATCAAACTGTATTGCCAACATTAAATTATTTGAGGAGCCCCTGCCATAGACACTGATCTAGGGCTGAAGAGGCAGTCTGCCCATCAGCCTTACTATCACTGCATGTGGCCTGTTGTCTTGGTGCTGAACCAGACAGTGACACCCGACTCAAACCAGACAGAACTTCATACATGATATTTCATTCTGCCCTTTACTGAATCATAGTGTGCACCGCAAGCTGCCCTTCGACAAAACACAAGTTGTAATCCAATGGGAAAATTACCGATTGGGTAACAGTCCTCAAAGTACTGATTACAGCAGGTGTTGACTATTTCTTGGGTGAATTTAGTTTGCTCACAATGTTTTTCGAACATTGTGAACATTTTGGAACCATTTTCCCAACAGAACAAAAAAAGAAACCCAGTTCTATAATAATACCAAAAACACTACTTCAAAGTTTACAATAACATCTTTGGTTTGAATTCAAAGCAATTCAAAGTCAAAATGTAGCCTCAGCCAGTGTGTTTTCCCATTAAACTGTTTGACATTGTCAAATTAATCTACATTCTAGAAAAAAGGTACCAGTGCTCAAGTCAAGCCAGGGAGGAACGCAGCTCATTTGAAATAACTGACAGACACACATATAGGCTTGAGCGCACCTAGTTTAGATGTAGTAATAGAGTGGCCACGTTAGCACGTTTAGCCCTTTGTGATGGCTTCTTTTTTAATTAACATTGTTTTCTGACTACAAAAGTAATTAGTTCTTTAGAGCAAGGACAAAGAAATGCATACAAACCCAAGGGAGAAAATAACACCATGACCCTAGCACCCAGAGATAAACGCCGTTTACACTCCTGTATTCATCCTTTATCTTTCCTTCTCTGCACATTAATACATGCTTTCTGATAGAAACAGGATCATGGTATTTAGTATACAGTTTCCTATAAAACCTGCCTTTTCTACTTGAGAACTCTTAGGGAACAGTTTCCCACATCATTAAATAATCTGCTATGACATCATTTTAATGGTGTCATCCAAGGTTTTTTTTTTCCCCAAGGTACAACATTTCTTCGTGTATCTAGCAGCGTTCCTAGCGTATATTACTAGCCCTGGTGGCGCAATGGTTAAGCACTCAGCTGATAACCAAGAGGTTAGTGGTTAGCGGTTCAAACCCACCTAGCTCTCCTTGGTAGAAATACCTGACGATCTGCTCCTGTAAAGATTACAGCCTAGAAAACTCTATGGGGCTGTTCTACTCTGTCGCATAGGGTCACTATGAATTGGAATCAACTCAACAGCACCCAACAACAACAGTTGTCATCAAGTTGATTCGGATTCATGGTGACCCCATGTATGCCAGAGTAGAACTGTGCTCCATAAAGTTTTCAATGGCTGATTATTCAGGCTTTTCTTCTGAGTCACCTCTCAGTGGACTCAAACCACCAACCTCCCAATTAGCAGCTAAGCGTGATAACTGTTTGCATGACCCAAGGGCTCCTCATCTGTAATAAACCAAAAAACCCAAACTCATTGCCGTCAAGTCCATTCTGACTCATAACGACCTGATCTATCAGACAGAGTAGAACTGCCCCCATAGGGTTCCAAAGCTGTCATCTTTACGGAAGCAGGCTGCCACATCTTTCTCCCGCAGAGTGGCTGGTGGGGTCAAACCACTGAGAATTTGGTTAGCAGCCGAGCACCTAACCACTGCACCACCAGGGCTCCTTATGTGAACGTATACATATCTCAAAATGTTAAGTTTAAAAACTGTGCTACCTCAGGTACGTTGGCAGAAAGTCTTCAAATGGTTCAGATGAGAGAGGGAGAGTGAGCCTGTCTGTGAGGACCCCAAAAGGGAGATGTTTCCAAGGGACAAATGCTGTGATGTGAGGAGTGGTGAGACCATTCTTGATTTCTTTGACAGCAATGTTTGTTAAAGTGATCATGGGTTTAAATTTTGTTTTAATGTTTAAAACTCCATTGTATCACATAGATGAGCCCAAACGTTCAGCAATTTAAAGCAAAGACCAGAAGGTAAAGGGAGCAGGGAAAGTAAATTAAAGAAAATGGAACAACCAGAGTGGAGATGATAATAATGGTCACCCACTGTGAAGAACGTAGCCAATGTCACTGAACAACTTGTGCAGAAATTGTTGAATGGGAGCCTAAACTGCTACGTAAACCTTCACCGAAAATACAATAAAATATTATTAAAAACTCCACTGTGATGCAGACCAACGTTCACGGTAGCACTATTTACAGTAGCCAAAAGGTGGAAACAACCCCAGTGTCCATCAACAGATGAATGGATAAACAAAATGTGGTATAGATACACACACAGTGGAAATATTCAACCATATCAGCCAAAAAGAGAAATGAGGCCCTGATACATATGCTACAGCAGGGATGAACCTTGAAGTCATTATGCTGAGTGAAGTAAGTCATTCACAAAAGGACAGATATTGTATGATCCCACTTACGTGAAATATATAGACTAAGCAAGTGTAGACAGACCAAAGTCTATGCGTGGTCACCAAAGGTGGGAGGGAGGGGAAAGGGGGCAGATATTGCTTAGTAAGTTTCTGCTAAGGGTGATGGAAAAATGTGGAAATGGATAGTGGCGATGGTCGCACAACATGGAGAATGTAATTAATGTCGCTGAATTGTACGGGAACAAAGGTTGAAATGGCAGTTTTTTGTCATATATATACTCACCACAGTAAAAACAAAAAGCAAAACAACAACAAAAAGTCACTCACCTCGAGAAGGAATCCACGTGAGTGAGTGAGTGATCCTTATGAATATTAGGGCGGGGGCAGAGCTAATAACTCCATTATTCATTGGTTTTCACGTGTGTCAATCCTCTCATTCTGCAAATGGACTTTGAGCTAGAGCTGTCCCTCAGACCAGGAACAGGAACTGAATGGTCCTTGTCAGGGAGGGAAGGAACAAACTAAAACCAAGAACTACGTTTGAAGGGAAAAATAACACTTGCTATATTTAACCCTTTCGTGGACCAATTATCTTCTGCTTTGAATTGTTTCGTTGATACCATGCGTTTTCTTTAAAGGAAGCATGCTGAATCATTGAGTATGTCTGCATTTTTGGTAGGTAGTATGGATCTTTTTTTTTTTTTTTTTGCCCCCTCCCACAAGCCAGTAGGAGTTTGGGGAGGTACATATAAAGCTACCAAATCGATTCTGACTCTTAGCGACCTACCAAGGACAGAGTAGAACTGCCCCTTAGGGTTTCCACAAGCATCTGGTAGGTTTGAACTGCTGACCTTTTGGTTAACAGCTTGAGCTCTTAACCTCTAGGCCGCCAGGGTTTCCACATACAAAGCACCACTAATTATATCCCTGAGCCCTGGTGGCTCAGTGATTAAGAGCTCGGCTGCTAACCAAAAGGTCAGCAGGCAGTTCTACTTTGTCCTATAGGGTTGCTATAAGTATGAGTCAGAATCGACTGGAAGGAACGGTTTTTTTTTTTTTTTTTTTAATTACATCCCAGAGTCCCACTGGGGTCTGCTGGTGCATCTGTGTAACAAAAACTTTCAGAATTTATATTTTTCCTACCAAAAATTCAGGCACTTCATACAATACCCTGTAAAAACAGTAATTTGCGATACAGGCTCTTTTCTTCAGTTTCAGTCATAACGGCCCCTGCCTTGCACTGTCAGTGGTGCCGCGGTTTCCCAATGAACCTTCAGAGGCAGAAAAAGTACTTGGTCCCTAGAGGCACCCAGGAGCATGAAAGGATTATGATAGTACATTATGAATCATGTACTATTATAATTATGTACTATTATGAATTATGCAAAAATCACAAGAAGTAGAGTTTGGGTATTTTTGAGTTTTAAAAAACACAGTGCTGTGGAGTCAATTCCGATTCATAGCAACCCTAGAGGACGGAGTAGAACTGCCCCATAGAGTTTCCAAGGAGTGCCTGGTGGATTCAAACTGCCGAGCCTTTGGTTAGCAGCTGTAGCACTTAACCACAAAGCCACCAGGGTTTCCATTTTTGAATTATGGGGCTTAAACACAATTGCATCAGGCAGTTACAGTGGTATATAAGTTGACAGTTTTGCTTTTCAAAAACATTAGCTTAAGAGTGGCCATCTAAAATACACCTACTGGTCCCTTCACACTCGGAGTAAAGGAGAATGAAGGAAACCAAACACACAAGGAAAATATCAGTCCAAAGGACTACCAGACCTCATGAACTACAGCCTCCACCAGCCTGAGCCTAGAAGAACTAGATAGATGGTGTCTGGCTACCACTACCTACTGTTCTGACAGGGATCATAATAGAGGGTTCTGGACAGAGCAGGAGAAAAATCGTAAAACAAAATTCAAATTCACAAAAAAAAGACCAGACTTACTGATCTGACAGACTGGAGGAACCCCCAAGACTATGGCCCCCAGACACCCTGCTAACTCAGCACCAAAGCCACTCCCAAAGTCCCATCTTTCAGCCAAAGATTAGATAGGCCCATAAAACAAACAATAACACACATGAGGAACGTGCTTCTTAGTTCAATCAAGTATACGAAACCAAATGGGCAACACCCACCCAAAAGTAAAGTCAAGAAGGCAAGATGGGACAGGTAAGCTGGATGAATGGACATGGGAAAACCAGGATATAAAAGAAAGGGGGAGAGTGCTGACACATTGCTGGGATTGCACCAATGTCACAAAGAAATTCATGTATGAATTTTTGAATGAGAAACTAATTTGTGCTGTAAACTTTTACCTAAAACACAATAAAATAAGAAAAGAAGAAGTTAAAAAAAAATAATAATTAGCTGGAGAGGATGCCCCCAGAAGGATATACAAGAAGCTGGTTAAAAGGAATTGACTAAGAGGGAGGGGGTCCAGGTGTCTAGAGAGGCAGAGGTAGGAGAGAGACTCACCTTTTGCTATGTATCATTTGCATATATTTATTATTCAAAAAGAAAATGTTTTTGAAATAAATAGGAGGAGAAGTTATTTGTGCCAGCAAAAAACAACTGTTTCGGAAAGAATTTCAGATTCTCATGGAACCCAGTCTTTCTACAGCATTGAGGCTAGACGAACTCCAGAAACTATTGCCCTGAGGAAATCGTTAAACCTTGAACCAAAACTATCCCCTGAATTCATCTTTGAAACAAATAATAGTTTGGCTAAATTAGAAATGAATGTCTGCATTAAGCAGTATATTATTTAAAAGAATTATCTATATAATTCCTTATATAGATAATTGTGATCAAATTAACAACAGCAACTCGAAAGTATAGATGAGAAGCTTAGGCGGGGCAGTGAGTTTGTGTTAATGATGGTGAATTAGTCTGGAAAACGTTGTTGGGAATGGTGGCACAACTTGAAGAATGTAACCAATGTCACTGAATTGTACATATAGAAATTGTTGAAATGGTGTATGTTTTGCCATGTATATTTTCAGCAAATAAATGAATTTTACAACAACAACAACTGTTGCTAAAGAATGGCTGAAATATAGGGCTGACACGTGATGCCATTGACCACACCCTATGACGTGGTGCTCTGCCTTCCTGGCTTCCATTCCAGTGCACTCTTCAGCTCTCCCTTCACCTCTCAGAGGCCCTTTCTCTGGCCCTGTCATGGGCCTCTGTTCTTTGCCCACCCACTAATTCTCAGGGACCTCCATCCACCTGATTCCATCCTTGGCAGTCCTTCCATTTGTCCTCTGCACACCTCTTTCTGGACAAACTCGTTCACTCCCAAAGGCTGATATCAAATCTCTATCTCCAGCCATTGGTTCTGCTCTAGCTTCAAATGGGCATATCCAAGTGCCTCGGGTCCCTCAGCCCCAAAGGCCTCTCAGACAATATGCCCACCTTTGCATACATCTAAAAACCAAGAGAAGGTCTTTAGGGGCTGCATGGGAAAAAGCTTCTGTTATGGATTGAATTGTGTTCCCCAAAATATATATTGAAATCCTGTCGCCTATACCTGTGGATGGGATGCTGTTTTCTTTGCTATGTTAATGAGGTCACGCCAGAGTAGGTGGGTCCTAAACCTAATCACTTCCGAGTTATAAAAAGAGCAGAATAGACCCAGAGACACACAGAGAGGGATGACAAATGCCCAGGAACACCAAGGAACTCCCAGGGCTACGGGCAAAGAAAGACCCATCCCTAGAGCCAATGTCCTGATTTGGTCTACTAGCCAAATTGAAACTATGAGACAATAAATTTCTGACTTTTAATAGCCACCCACTTGTGGTATTTTTTGTTACAGCAGCACTAGGTAACAGAGACAACGTTCTTCATGTGGGGCTGAGCTGGGACAAGGCTCACGTGACTTGGGAGGCACTCGAACATAGGTTAGAGTCATATGGCGGAGGGGGCTCATATCTGTTGTGCTTATATAGCACCTGGGGCTCTGGTGGTACAGTGGTTAGACATTTGGCTGCTAACCAAAAGGTCAGAAGTTCAAGTCCACCAGGTGTTCCTTAGAAATTCCATGGGGCAGTTCTACTCTGTCCTGTAGGGTCGCTATGAGTCGAAATCGAGTCAAGGACAACGGGTTTGGGTTTGTTTTTTTTTTAATAGCACCTGACACATGTTATTATTATTAGGTGCCATCCAGTCGATTTGGATTCATATCAGCCTCATGTGATGGAGTAGGACTGCCTCGTAGGGTTCCCTAGGCTGTAACCTCTATGGGAGCGGATCCCCAGGTCTTTCTCCCACTGAGCTGCTGGGTAGGCTTGAACCATCAACCTTTTAGTTAGCAGTGGAGTGCTTAACCCTCAAATCATCAGGGCTTCTTGAAACGTATTAGATGCTATAAATATTTGTTGAGAGAAAGAAAGGGAAAGAAGAAGGGAGAGACAGACAGAAAAGGAAAAAAGGAAGAAATGACTTTTACTCAAATCCCAGCTATTTACTAACTGTAGGACCTTGGGCAAATCACTCAGCCTCAACTTGCCTAAGCCTCAACGTTCTCGTCTGTAAAATGAGGCACAGTCTTAGGGCTGCTCTGAGGATGAAAGAAGATAATACGCGGAAAATGCTTAGACAAGGGCCTGACCGTTAGTGAATGCCCCATAAATGCTATTGCTGTCACTATAGGTAGTCCCCAGCTTATGGCATATTGAGTTATGACGAACCACGCTTGCCACCGTCTGGTTTTTTGAGGGGGGGAGGGAGGGTACAACTTATCATGAGTAATACCTACTACATACAATGGTGCAGTGTGTGAAAGGACCATACAGACAACTCTCACTAATTTTCTGACTAGAAATGCCATCCCCATTCCCAGGGATAATTCAGATGATCCAGAACCTTCCACAAGTGCAGTTATTACCACAACTGAACAAATGCCAACATGGTCC
Source organism: Elephas maximus indicus (assembly GCF_024166365.1). Classification (NCBI taxonomy): domain Eukaryota; kingdom Metazoa; phylum Chordata; class Mammalia; order Proboscidea; family Elephantidae; genus Elephas; species Elephas maximus. The sequence goes on along the minus strand of NC_064841.1, from coordinate 59,332,563 downwards.
ATTTTTTTATGGATGTGTGTATTTTTTTAATGTATGTATGAAAATATATCTGTAAGTTTACATGTAATATTTCAAACCCAAAGACAAATAAAGATAGGATTTATAAAGATACTGATAATAAAAGGCAATGGTAGTGAAAACTAAAAAAAAAAAAAAAAAAAATGAAGTATTCAACGCACGTCAGAACTGAGTCGGAGGAACGGAGACCTGTCATAAGTCAGGACTACCTGTGCTGATAAAGGGCACACAGCTGGTGAGGACACTGCGGGAGAGCCTGCCCGTGTACTCCACAAGCTCCTCTCTGCCATGCTCTGTGGAGGACCCTTTGTGTAGCCGAGGCTCCCCCAGCACACCCCCGGTTACCACCCTCCTCTTCAGACACCTGTCCCTGCCACTCGAGAGCCACTAGTGAGTAAGTCCTGTGCTGAAAACAGCCGCCAGACTGTTTCTGTGATGAAACCTCTCCAACAGACCAACAATCTTTGACATAAAAAGAAGGAGCAGGCAGAGCCATCAAGATGTACTCAGCCTGTTCCGAACCTCAAGAAAATCTGTCTGAATCACAGTGCTGGTCAGCAGGGCCTTGAGGCAGCTTGGGAAGAGAGTGTTCTCAGGCACTGCAGTGGACTGCTCAGGAACTCAGCCACCTGCTCTGGTCTGGGCTGACCAGGAGCCCGCGTGTGGGAGTCCTCAGGGGAGGGCCTGGGGCTTGGCCATCAGGTGCCCCAGTTCTACTTCTGGACTCAGAGTGCTCACTCCTTCTCAGAGGCCCAGCTGTGCTCCCTCCTCTCTCCAAGTGGAGAAGGGTGGCAGGTAGAGAACTTCTCAGCTGACAATTGGCCCTGACCAGACAAGGGCCAGTGAGAAGCAGCGTGGGCTAGCCTTTAATAGCACAGAACCTGAAGCCAGACTGCCCCATTTTGAATTCTGAATCGCCTCTTACCAGCTGCACGGCCTTGGGCAAGTCGTTGACCTTCTTGGAACCTCCATCTCCTCTTCTGTAAAATGGGAGTGAGAGTAACAGTACTTGCCTCATAAAGGTGTGAGCTGTGAATATACGTAAAGCACTGGCTTAGAACCATACCTGGCACCTAGTTCTTACTATGTAAATGTTTGCTCCTGGCGTCATATTATGTTACCAAAAAAAAAAAAAACCCCGTTGCCATGGAGACAGAGTAGCACTACCCCGTAGAGTTTCCAAGGAGCGCCTGGTGGATTTGAACTGCTGACCTTTTGGTTAGCAACCGTAGCACTTAACCACTACGCCACAGTGTTTCCATTATGTCACCAGATAAGCCAATTAGGATGGAGTAGCACTGCTTCATAGGGTTTCCAAGGCTGTAATCTTTATGGAAGCAGACTGCCACATCTCTCCCCTGAGGAGCAGCTGGTGGGTTCAAACCACTGACCTTACTGTTAGCTGCCAGGTGCTTTCACCACAGTGCCACCAGGGCTCCTGGGAAAAAGCACACTGCATCCTTCTCATGTGGCAAGGGGACCAAGCCTTCTGAGCCTCAGTTTCCTCAGAAAAATGAAAACAATAACCTCACTCCGCCTAATCCACAGGGTTCTTTTGATGATTGAATCAAAAATCTTGGAACGCTCTAGAATGCTACACAAATGCCAAAGACATTCACCAACATGAAACACCTTTTGCTTCTAGAAAAGGATAGTGCCAGCAGCAAGGCTGATGACTGCAGAGCCCCGCACAGTCTCTCGCCTAAATTGTGCACCCCTGGGGTTTGGCGACGTGTGTGTGTGTGTGTGTGAGAGAGAGAGAGAGTGTGTGAGTGTGTGCGTGCGTCAGTGTGCATGTTGAAGCCATCAGACAAGCCCACGGAGGCAATGGAATGGCAGAGAACATTTAATCTGTAGAGAATGTCAAAGCTGAGTGGGTGGAGCTGGGGAATCATACGTTGTTATTTTCAGTTGAACAAAGGTAGAAGCAAATACGAAAATGTGTAATGAAGACACGTGGCCACTCTTCGGTGTTGAATGGCATAATCCCCAGCTCCTCTCTGTTTCAGAGCAGGGTTTTAGGGGTGAATGTTTGGTTGGGTTCCTTGGAAAGAATTCAGCCACTGCATCCCACTCCACAACTTTTCATTCATTCTTTCACCAAATATTTATTCAACATTTACTATACCCCAGGTCCTATTTTAGTCGCTTAGAACACATCAGTGACTGAATAAAGATTCTACTGGAGGTGACAGACAATAAATAAGTGTGCTCAGTAACCGAACTATGTGGTATGTGGTTGTTGTTAGCTGCTGTCAAGTCAGCCCCCGACTCAGGGTGACCCCGTGCACAGTGGAACGAAATCCTGCCTGGTCCGGTGCCATCGCTATGATTGGTTGCAGATCATCTCCTGCGATGCAGAGGGTTTTCACTGGCTGATTTTCAGAACTGATTGTCAGGCCTTTTTTCCTAGTCTGTCTTAGTCTGGAAGCTCTGCAGAAACGTGTTCAGCATTAGAGCAACATGAAAGCCTCCACTGACAGACAGGTGGTGGCTGTGCTTGAGGTACACTGGCCAGGAATCGAACCTGGGTCTCCCACATGGAAGGTGAGAATTCTACCATTGAACACCAGTGTCCTCTAGATAGTATGTTAAAAAACTGTTGCCATTGAGTCGATTCGAACTCATAGTGACCGTATAGGACAGATTAGAACTGCCCCATAGGGTTTCCAAGGAGCGGCTGGTGGATTCGCACTGCCTACCTCTTGGTAAGCCGCCGTAGCTCTTAATCACTATGCCACCAGGGCTCCATATAGTATATTAGAAGGTAAAAATACTATGGGAAAAATAAATAAATAAAAAGGAAAGCAGAGGCAAGAGGTATAGGAGTGCCAGTTGAGGGAGGCTGTAATAGTAAATAGGGGTTGGAGTAGACCTCATGGTGAAGGTGAAAGTCAAGAGTTAAACCAAGTAGATTTCAGGGAAGAGCGTTCAGCAGAGGGAACAGCGAAAGCAAAGGCCCTGTGGTAGCATTTATTAGTCCCAGAATATTAGCTCATGGAGGGGAGTGTGTCTGGCCCATGCCAGGAACAGCAAGGGGAACTGTGTGGCTGGAGCAGAGAGAGTGAAGAGAAGAGTGGTAGCAGATGAAGTCAGAGCTGTGGCAATGCCAGTTCTGCTCCACAGACGACACCCGGCCTTGGACTTGGAACTTGAGCAGGGCTCAGGCTCTGCACATACAGGCTGCTGAAAGAACAAGTGACGCACACAGTCTCCTCCAGGCCTGGAGCCAAGTGCTATGGGAAAGGATGCTGGCTCTGGGCTCTGAGGTCTTGCCCTTCTAGCTTCAGCTCTGACTTAGACTCACCGGTTATGGAAAAATCAACTTTTCTTTCTCAAACCATAAGCTGAGAGCTGTAACACCTGTGCCATGGGAGGCAAGAAGAGCAGTGGTGGACACTGTGGTTGACTCTCCCACAGCAAGTCCATCCCAGATGATTGGTCTAAGCCAACAGCACACGGAGTCCCTGATATCAGGGGTCAGTGTTAGTGTTCTAATCGTTGGCCCAATCAGACTGAGAGTACTTGTATTCCACAGTGGGGAAAAGGTTTTCACTTTTTCTTGATAGACATGAAGCCCACATAGCCTTGGACAACCATCTTGTGACCAAGAAGAGAACAGCCTTAGAAGGAAGTTGACTCCAGGACAGTAGAAGAAATGGAAGGAAATGGAAGACTTGCTAGTATGTGATATCATAAGTGTTTTTATTATCAAAAGCAGTTGGATTCATGTTTTAAAGACAAATATGCGCTATTTCATGCAAGAAAAGAATCATATATTTAAGAGGTGGAAATAGTTTCGGAGCTCATCTAATCCAACATCTTCATTTTGCCAAAGAGGAAACTAAGGGTCATCCCAGGTCAGTGATTTGTCCATAGAAACTTGGCTACTGAGTGGCTGCACTTCTCTTTCTCGCACTGCGGAACCGCGGCATCAATGACTGGAAGCTGGACTTCTCTGCCCAGCTAGACTGAGCCAGGCCCAACACCCAGCTGGGCACTCTGCCAGCTGCTCAGACTCAGTAAGGAGATGGATTGTCCCACACACCCTAAACCTCCCCAAGACAGTATAGAAAAGTAGTGGTGGACAATCACCTCACCATTATCAGTTGTCAGTTGGCCCCGAAGAATGTACTAGGCACCTGCTGTGAGCCTCCCCTCTAGGAGTGGTAAGGGTATTACAAGGACACGGTCCCTGATCTCCACAGGTGTGCAACTAAGCTTTGGATAGCCCTTTGCAGTTCACAGAGTGCTTTCTCACACGTTACGTCTTACAGATGATGGTCCTGGGACATGGGAAGATGAAATGACTGGTTTCCAGTCTCAAACTATAAATTGAGAATTGTGATGCCTGTGCCATGCAAGGCAGGAAACGCAGTGATGGACACTGTGGTTGACTCCCCACGATGCTTACCTAGTGCATCCTGATAAGCCATGTATTCAACTCTCTACAGTAAAGCATCATTTCTGGAAGGGACTTCCACACCCACTGTTAAGTGCCCAGTGTAATGAGCTCTAGAAACTTGGCAGAATCGAGGACATAACTCAGTGAAGCTTCTCTGGGCCCTCAAAAACAGTATGGCAGCTGGGAAGGGGGCTGGAGGATGGAGGCAGGAGGTGGGCATCGCTGCCAGTGACGCTTACCATGTAAGGTGGGGCTCACTGGGTCTGGGAGCTGGATTTAACCCTTTGCCATGGCCTTGCTGTTCTTAGGCTCTCCCCACTCTTCAGGGAGAACATATACAAACAACCTCCACAGGCAATGCTTCCATTTGAAGGACTATTTACTAACATCAGACTTCTGGTTCCTGAACACACTCGGCGTCAGCAAGACCACTTCCTTGGCTGATTGAAGCAGCAGAGTCAGGGTCAGGTGGTTCTGTGCAGCACGGCTCTGTCCCCAGCTTTCCAGTGGAGGCAGGATAAAGAGATGTAAATTTGAGCCTAACTCTGACAGCCATCACCTGTAGGGCCCTGCTGTGCCCAGCACCCTCACCTCCCTCAGGCTGGTTGTTCTCCAAGACGTCTTGTGCGCTAATATTCTGGGACTCTAATAAATGCAACAAGGGCAATATTGTTTTTGTTGTTGGGTGCCGTTGAGTTGATTCCAACTTATATATAGGGTCGTTACGAGTAGGAATCGACTTGACAGCACTGGGTTTGGGTAACAACCCCATAAGACAGAGTAGAACTACCCCATAGGGTTTTCTAGGGTGTAATCTTGATGGGAGCAGACTGCCAGGTTTTTCTCCCGAGGAACCGCTGCGTGGGTTTGAACCTCGAACCTTTAGGTTAGCAGCCAAGCGCTTAACCATTTGCACCATCAGGTCTCCCTACAAGGGCAATAGATGTAATGAATGTTCCATTCTTTCCTTCATTCATTCACTCTTCCAACAAATATTGACCAAGTACCTACAATGCACCAGGCACTCCAAGCAGAGGGGTGGGTAGAGCAGAGGAGGCTGCTTAGAGGAGGTGGCATTTGTTTGCCCTTGCAGACAGGTTAAGATTTTGATGGGCAAAAGGAGTTCCATGTGGAGGGAACGGCCTGAATAAAGGCAAGGAAACAGGAAAGCGTAACCATGTTGGGGGATGGTGAGTAGATAAGTTCTTGCTGACGTGAGCTAGGTCATGTCAAAGAAGAGTGGGCTGCCAGTCTAGATGCACAGTTAAGAATTCCATTGTGCTTCAAGATGATTCCACCTGGCCATCTGCCCTTCACTTCCGACAGGCATGAAGTCAACCTGAAGAAATCTAGGAGAAGGGGGGAAGAAGATGACTCGTTCTTCCTTCCGGGGAAAGGATGGAGAGAGGAAGAAAGCAGTGAGGATTAAAAGGTGCTTTGCCTATAAACGGCACAAGTATTCTTCTAGGCAGAATGTAGCTCTGATTTGGACCATTCTAGTGGGCGTTTGATTTGCTTGTCAGTGTGGGGAAGATGACTTGTCTGCCTATTTCTGAACATCTAAATCTGTCGCTGGTTGAATAATGGTATTTGTACACCACTCACAGGGTGAGGTTCCTGCTCATGCAAATACTTCTCAAAGCACGGTTGTGGTAGCAGCCAAGGGAAGCTCATGCTGCGGCTTGTAATGGCGGCTGAGGCAGGAGTCAGTGCCCCTTACTAAAGCCCTAAATGCCCCCAATACAGAATCAGAAGGAAACACCTTTGGCTTCTGAAAGTATGCTGGGGTGGGGTGGTGAGGGGAGGGTCCCTCATGGAGGGACTGATTGGATTTGAGGCAGCCAGTCCTAACTGTCCCAATGCAGTTGGACCACTGAAGTAACCAGGAGACAATCTTGTCACCCAAGCACCTCCTTCTTGCTCGTTGATGGGATTCGGGGTTTTCTGTGCATCCAAGAAACAGTAAGGAAGCTTGTAAAATGTAGTTTCCCTGCTAGGGTTGGAGAAAAAGAAACAGGTGTGGTGGGTTTTGTGCTGACGGAAGGAGGGAGACTAGCTCATTAGAAATATCTAGTAAAGCTGTTCAGGTTGGTTGTGGAGAGAATTGGAAATGCTATTTGAACTATATTATTTCAAGGAAAAATCCCTTTGCCAATACATGTTGGGCTTTCAGGGAAGAAATCTGTAAATATCAGAGCTAAATAAAGGAGACTGAAAAGATACGGTAATTAAATATAATACATAGGAGCCATGGTGGCATAGTGGTTAAAAGCTCAGCTGCTAACCAAAAGGTCAGCAGTTCGAATCCAGCAACTGCTCCTTGGAAACCCTAAGGGGTAGTTCTACCCTGTCCTATAGGCCTGTGAGTGGGAATCGACTTGACGGCAACAGGTTTGGTTTTGTTTTCTTTATATATACATACACAGTTACGGATTGAATTATCGCCACTCCACACCCTGCCCAAGTATATTTGGAATCCTAACCCTGTCCCTGTGGATGTAACTGTTTGGGAATAGTGTTTTATTTGTTATGTTGATGAGGCCATGTCAGTGTAGGGTGTATCCTAAACCTAATCACTTCCGAGTTACAAGAAGCAGCCTAGACACAGAGACAAGAAAGCACAAGTGGGAGAAGACAGATGCCACGTGGAGACTGCCAAGGAACTGAGGAACGCACGGGCTACAGAAGCTGAAAGAGGCAAGGGTCTTCCCCTAGAGCAAGTGCCCTGAATTTGAACTTACAGCCTCCTGAACTGTGAGAAAATAAATTCCTGTTCTTCAAAGCCATCCCCTTGTGATATTTCTGTCACCGCAACCCAAGGAAACCAGGACATATATACAAAGAGGGAGTGATGAAATGATCAAGTAAATAGGGCAAAATGGTAGCAATAGGTAAATCTGGTAATAAGTATTGTGGTTGTTAGTTGTTGTAGTGTCGATTCTGACTCATGGAGGCTCCATGGGTGTCAGAGTAAAAGTGCTTCATAGGATTTTCCTGGCTCTAATCTTAATGGAAGTAGATTACCAAGCCTATCTTCCGAGATACCACTGGGTGGGTGCGAACCACCAACCTTTAGCTTAGCAGCCAAGTGTAAACTGTTTGCGACACCTAGGGTAGTGAGTATACAGAGATTGTTTTTACTATTCCTGCAACTTTTCGGTAGCTTTAAATTTTTTCATAAATAAAAGTTAAAGAATACAAATAATAAAAATGTTAGAGCCACAAGGGGCCCTAAAGTCACCTAGTTCAATCCTCTGTTTCTTACAAATAAAGAAATTAAAGCACAGAGAGGCTAGGTGACTTTGCCAAGGTTGCACAGCTACTTAGTTGCAAAAAAGGAACAGGGCTATGTTCTCCTGTTATCTAGGCCAGAGCATTTCCTATCTTACAACACTCCACTGCACCAGAATTCATCTTTTTGGAAACCTTGCTGAAAATTCAATTTTTGGCTGCAGCGTTAGAGTGAATTGATGGTTTTTTTTTTTTTAACCTGGACAAGTTGGACACCCTGGTAGCCCAAACTTCTCCCTTGTATCGGAAAGAAAATAGCCCCTTTCCTTTAATCAGAAACTCTTCCTCCTCAATACATTTTATTTTGTTGTTTTGTTAGTTGCCCTCAAGCTGGCTCTGACTCATGGCAACTCCATTGTCTTAGGCTGGGGTCTCTAGAGCAGCAAAACCGGTAAAGCATATAAATATATGGAGATTTATATCAAGGAAGTGGCTCACTCAATTGCAGAGGCTGGAATATCCCAAGTCTGTGGGTCTGGGTAGAGGCTTTCTCCTGATTCATGTAGCCACAGTGGCTGGTGAACCCAAGATCAGCAGGTCAGGGAGTAGGGTTCCTGCTTTCAGGCAGCAAAGATCGACGAATCCCAAGACCGGCAGGTAAGACCGCAGGTAAGCTGCTAACTCAAATTCCAAGAACCAGAGGCCAGACGAACAGGAGCCAGCTGCAGGACCTAGAAGTAGCAAAAGTCCACAAGCCTTGCCAGAATATCCACTTATATTCAATGCAGACCACATGCCCAGGGAAACTCAGTTTCGAGTGACTGGCTACTTAGAACAGATCCCATCATAGAGATGATCACATAATATCAAATCTCAGCATGGAAGTGATCACATCATATGACTATCAAACCACTGAGATTCATGGCCCAGCCAAGTTGACATACAACCTTAACCATTATACCCGTGTACAACAGAACAAAATGTTGCCTGGTCCTGCACCATCTTCATGATGGTTGGTATGCTGGTGTCCATTGTTGTAGCCACTGTGCATTTTGAGTGCCTTCCAACCTAGGGTGCTCATCTTCCAGCACTGTATGGGACAGTGTTCTGGTGTGATCCATAGGGTTTTCACTGGCTAATTTTTAGAAGTTGATGGCCAAGCCTTTCTTCCTAGTCTGCCTTAGTCCGGAAGCTCTGCTGAAACCTGTCTACCATATGCGTCCCTGCTAATGTTTGAAATACTGGTGGCATAGTTTCCAGCATCATAGCAACAAGCAAGTACCAAGTATGACACATTGACAGGTGGGTGGTAGGCATTTTCTTTACTCCTCTATTTTCCCCTAGTACCAAGGTTAATCCCACTCCTCCTCACACTCACTTTAGAGCTTCTCACAGTGACAGCCTGCATGAGAATCTCCTGAGCAGCTTCCTAGAGACAGACTTGGGGGCCCACTACCCAGAAATCAGTGTTATTAAAATCTTCCCAGGAACACAGACAAATCAATACGAGGACATATGACAAAGCTGTTTGGGAACAAAGCTCCACTTCCTCCTTCAGCTTGCCTGGAAGGGAAAGCTGCCCTCCTCTTCATCACCATCGCCCAAGCTGCGAAGCCCTGGACAGTCTGTCTGTGGGTGGACTCATGGCACAGACTACTAGTTGTCTCCCAGTACTGGTTCACTCTTGCTTAAACAACTACTCATCCGAGTTTTCGCTGGGCCCAGAGCCACCCAGCTGAAGACTACATTTCTCAGTCTCCCTTAATAGCCAGGTGTGGCCAAAGGGTAAACTGAGGATGATGGAATGTGAGCAAAATTCTGTGGTCACCTTTAGGGTCCTGGCCCTAAAGGATAGGGGCCTGCCCTCTCCTTGCCCCTCCTCTCACCTTTTTCCGCTATGCAGAATGTGGATATGGCTGGGAGCCAGCTTGTTGTTGTTGTTAGCATTAGTTGCCGCCGATTCTGGTTCATGGCAACCCCATATGTGCGGAGTAGAACTACTCCATAGGATTTTCAAGGCTGTGAACTTTTGGAAGCAGATCACCAGGCCTACCTTCCAAGGCACCTCTGGATGGATTTGACCCACTAACCTTTCAGCTAGTAGATTAGTACTTAACCATGTGTGCCACACAAGGACTCCTTTTAGACCATGGGAATGAGGACAATGCCTGGGAAGACGGAGTGAGCAGAGAGAAGGAGCCTGGGACCCGGAGAACTCTGAGCAGAGCCACAGTGCCCTGCTGGACGGTGTATATGGGAGAAACAAACTAGTCTCTTTTAAGCCATTTTAGATTCCATATCAGCAAAGCCTACATCCCAACACAGAATTCCAGAACTCAGTGCTGTATCACCTTGTCTTCTACTCTGGGGACACACACCCCACACCCCACATGTCACACAAACACCACACATCGCAGTGCAGTGGAGAGAGCATTGGCTCTGGAGTCAGACAGATTCAGGCTTAAATGTGGTTCTGCCATTTACTACCAGTCTTTACTAACAGACTTTGGGTGTTTACTTAATGAGACAAAAATGACGTGGCGACATAGATGCAAAAATCCTCAACAAAATTCTAGCCAATAGAATTCAACAACATATCAAAAAAACAATTCACCACGACCAAGTGGGATTTATACCAGGTATGCAAGGCTGGTTTAATATTAGAAAAACCATTAATGTAATCCACCACATAAATAAAACAAAAGACAAAAACCACATGATCTTATCAATTGATGCAGAAAAGGCATTTGACGAAGTCCAACACCCATTTATGATAAAAACTCTCACCAAAATAGGAATTGAAGGAAAATTCCTCAACATAATAAAGGGCATCTATGCAAAGCCATCAGCCAACGTCACTCTAAATGGAGAGAGCCTGAAAGTATTTCCCTTGAGAATGGGAACCAGACAAGGATGCCCTTTATCACCGCTCTTATTCAGCATTGTGCTAGAAGTCCTAGCCAGAGCAATTAGGCTAGACAAAGAAATAAAGGACATCCGGATTGGCAAAGAGGAAGTAAAATTATCTCTATTTGCAGATGACATGATCTTATACACAGAAAACCCTAAGGAATCCTCCAGAAAACTACTGAAACTAATAGAAGAGTTTGGCAGAGTCTCAGGTTATAAGATAAACATGCAAAAATCACTTGGATTCCTCTACATCAACAAAAAGAACATCGAAGAGGAAATAACCAAATCAATACCATTCACAGTAGCCCCCAAGAAGATAAAATACTTAGGAATAAATCTTACCAAAGATGTAAAAGACCTATACAAAGAAAACTACAAAGCTCTACTACAAGAAATTCAAAAGGACATACTTAAGTGGAAAAACATACCTTGCTCATGGATAGGAAGACTTAACATAGTAAAAATGTCTATTCTACCAAAAGCCATCTATACATACAATGCACTTCCGATCCAAATTCCAATGCCATTTTCTAAAGTGATAGAGAAACAAATCACCAACTTCATATGGAAGGGAAAGAAGCCTCGGATAAGCAAAGCATTACTGAAAAAGAAGAAAGTCGGAAGCCTCACTCTACCTGATTTCAGAACCTATTATACAGCCACAGTAGTCAAAGCAGCCTGGTACTGGTACAACAGACACATAGACCAGTGGAACAGAATTGAGAACCCAGATATAAATCCATCCACATATGAGCAGCTGATATTTGACAAAGGCCCAGTGTCAGTTAATTGGGGAAAAGATAGTCTTTTTAACAAATGATGCTGGCATAACTGGATATCCATTTGCAAAAAAATGAAACAGGACCCATACCTCACACCAAGCACAAAAACTAACTCCAAGTGGATCAAAGACCTAAACATAAAGACTAAAACGATAAAGATCATGGAAGAAAAAATAGGGACAACCTTAGGAGCCCTAATACAAGGCATAAACAGAATACAAAACATTACCAGAAATGACAAAGAGAAACCAGATAACTGGGAGCTCCTAAAAATCAAACACCTATGCTCATCTAAAGACTTCACCAAAAGAGGAAAAAGACCACCTACAGACTGGGAAAGAATTTTCAGCTATGACATCTCCGACCAGCGCCTGATCTCTAAAATCTATATGATTCTGTCAAAACTCAACCACAAAAAGACAAACAACCCAATCAAGAAGTGGGCAAAGGATATGAACACACACTTCACTAAAGAAGATATTCAGGCAGCTAACAGATACATGAGAAAATGCTCTCGATCATTAGCCATTAGAGAAATGCAAATTAAAACTATGATGAGATTCCATCTCACTCCAGCAAGGCTGGCATTAATCCAAAAAACACAAAATAATAAATGTTGGAGAGGCTGCGGAGAGATTGGAACTCTCATAAACTGCTGGTGGGAATGTAAAATGGTAGAACCACTTTGGAAATCTATCTGGCGTTATGTTAAACAGTTAGAAATAGAACTAACATACAACCCAGAAATCCCACTCCTCGGAATATACCCTAGAGAAATAAGAGCCTTCACACAAACAGATATATGCACACCCATGTTTATTGCAGCTCTGTTTACAACAGCAAAAAGCTGGAAGCAACCAAGGTGTCCATCAACGGATGAATGGTTAAATAAATTGTGGTATATTCACACAATGGAATACTACGCATTGATAAAGAACGGTGACGAATCTGTGAAACATTTCATAACATGGCGGAACGTGGAAGGCATTATGCTGAGCGAAATTAGAGGCAAAAGGACAAATATTGTATAAGACCACTATTATAAGATCTTGTGAAATAGTATAAACTGAGAAGAACACATACTTTTGTGGTTATGAAGGGGGGGGAGGGATGGTGGATGAGGGTTTTTTACTGATTAATTAGTAGATAAGAACTGCTTTAGGTGAAGGGAAGGACAATACTCAATACATGGAAGGTCAGCTCAACTGGACTGGACTGGACCAAAAGCAAAGAAGTTTCCGGGATAAACTGAATACTTCAAAGGTCAGCGGAGCAAGGGCGGGGGTTTCGGGACTATGGCTTAAGGGGACTTCTAAGTGAATTGGCAAAATAATTCTATTATGAAAACATTCTGCATCCCACTTTGAAATGTGGCGTCTGGGGTCTTAAATGCTAACAAGCGGCCATCTAAGATGCATCAATTGGTCTCAACTCACCTGGAGCAAAGGAGAATGAAGAACTCCAAGGTCACACGATAACTAAGAGCCCAAGAGACAGAAAGGGCCACATGAACTAGAGACTTACATCATCCTGAGACCAGAAGAACTAGATGGTGCCCGGCTACAACCGATGACTGCCCTGGCAGGGAGCACAACAGAGAACCCCTGAGGGAGCAGGAGATCAGTGGGATGCAGACCCCAAATTCTCACAAAAAGACCATACTTAATGGTCTGACTGAGACTAGAAGAATCCCGGCGGTCATGGTCCCCAAACCTTCTGTTGGCCCAGGACAGGAACCATTCCCGAAGACAACTCAGCAGACATGAAAGGGACTGGACAGTGGGTAGGAGATAGATGCTGATGAAGAGTGAGCTAATGATATCAGGTGGACACTTGAGACTGTGTTGGCATCTCCTGTCTGGAGGGGGGATGGGAGGATAGAGAGAGAGTTGGAAGCTGGCAAAATTGTCACGAAAGGATAGACTGGAAGGGCTAACTCATTAGAGGGAGAGCAAGTGGGAGAACAGAGCAAGGTGTATATAAACTTATATGTGACAGTCTGACTTGATTTGTAAACATCCACTTGAAGCTCAATAAAAGTTAATTAAAAAAAAAAAAAAAGACTTGGCGGAGGCATCAGACCTCGTCTAACTTCACAAGGGGGAGAGAGAATATTATCATTGTCAACAGCCCAAGGCTGATTCCCACGAGGCAGAGGTCAGACATAAGTCCTCTCTCCAACCTTTTTACCAATTCTGACACCAGCTGTCTGTCTCACGGCACTGTCTACTTCTCTGCTAGGTTAGATAATTCTTTGCAATGGCCACATGGAACTCACAATTCTGGGGTTTATTAGGGAAGTATCAGATTACAATTTAGGATCAGGAACAACTGAGAAATACAGTTCTTCCACCAGAAGAGCCTTTTTCTGCTGTGCCAGCAGGCAGGCCTCTCTCTAGCCCTCGGTCTCTCAGCTCCTTGGCCCGTTGGCCCCTCAGCCCCCTCAGCCCGTCCTCTACCTGCTCCAACAAGTGTTACAAATCTCTTTAGCTCTACCAACAAGTGCCCCATGGGCACCCCACTCTGCCAGTAAGCCTTGGCCAGAAGGCACTCAGCCGTTTCACTCCGTGGGTCATCACACCCACTGTAGCCACCTTGCCCCACGGTCCAGGAAGCCCACCATGCCATTTCTAGATGGTCTGGTTCTGCTGCTGCTGGTTCTCACCATCTTGCACTGTCTTTGGTGTTATAGCTCTTTGTGTCCTGGGTCTAGGAAGTTCTCAGGGTAGGGATCCTGGGTCCAAAGGAAGCGTTCCACTCCTAGCTCTTCTTCTTGGTAGTAGTGGGTCCCTCAACCCATTCACCTCTCTCCTTTTATCTCTTATAAGATAAAAAGCATGACTCAAGTAAAGGCATAACTTGAATAAAGGTGATATGGGTGGTAACAGGGGTAAGAGTGGTGACTTGAGTCACACCCCCTAGTAAGGCAGTGACTCAAGATACATCCCACCCTAATCTTGCCTCATTAACATAACGGACAACTCACTCCCAAATGGGACCAGAATCACAGGCTTAGAAGCTAGGATTTACAACACATCACAAAATGGAGAACAATTGTTTCAGATCACAAAATGGAGGATAACTACATCATTACATAACTGCCAAATTATATCATTATATAACTGCCAAGGTACTGAATATCATGGCCCAGCCAAGTTGACACATAACCTTAATCATCACAGGTTCCATGCACCTTTTTTGCAGAGTTCCATCCAATCACTGTGTGGAGTCACAAAGACTATGACTAGAAGGGCAATGTTATGTGATTCACTGCACCATACTTAATGTCTTAGAACCTCAGTTTCCCCAGCACAGACTTATATTAATTGTTGTCTTTAAAAAAAAAAAAAAAATTTTTTTTTTTTTTTTTTTTTAGCTGCTGTCAAATTGGGCCTGACTCATGGTGACCCCATGTATAACAGAGCGAACACTGCCCGGTCCTGCGTCATCCCCATGATCAGTGCAGATTAGACCTTTCTGACCCATAAGGTTGTCATTGACTGATTTTCAGAAGTAGATCGCCAGGCCTTTCTTCCTAGTCTGTCTTAGTCTAGAAGCTCCACTGAATCTACTCAGTATCATAGCAACACACAAGTTGCCACTGACGGGTGAGTGGTGGCTAAGCAAGAGGTGCATTGGCTGGGATTCGAGCCAGGTCTACCATGTAGAAGGTGAGAGTTCTACCACTGAACCACCAATGTCTCATATATTAATTCTTATTGTTGTCGTTGCGTGCCATTAAGTCAATTCTGACTGACAGCAACCGCATGTGACAGAGTAGAACTACCTCATAGCGTTTTCTAGGCTGTAATTTTTATGGGAGCAGATCTCAAAGTCTTTTCTCCACAGAAGCTGCTGGTAGATTCGAACCACCAAACTTTCGGTTAGCAGTCAAGTGCTAACCCCAGCACCACCAGGGCTCCTTTATATTAATTCTTAGGGGTTAGTATTTAAGGAGTCTCCAGGACACACCTTGGGCCTGGCCTTTGCTATTTATCAATACATGTATGCAGTGGACCTCTGCCATTTTTCCTGGCTACTGAGTCTCCAAACCCCCTTCCAAAGTCTGGGTCAGGGTGGAAAGCGCAATAGAAGCTGAAAATGCCAGATATTTATATTTACTGTCTCAGCCTCCACTGTGGTTCTCCAGCTCTCAGCAGCTCTGTGAGTTACTTGGTAGTCTTTTTTAAAAATTCATTTTTAAACTAATTCAGCCAGAGTCTATTTAGTGCTTGCAAGTGACAGCCTTGACAGATATATGTGCAGTATTCAAGGCCAAATGGTTGATTAGGAGGAAGGCAGCAGCTGCCAGATAACCCAGGAGGGTGCTTACAGTAGGACAATCTGCACAGCAACACAGTACAGTGACTTTCAAATCAGAAAGACCCAGACTTCAAGCTCAGCCGGGCCACTTACTAGCCGAGAGACCATGGAATGTAATTACCTCACTAATCCTCGTTTTCCTCATCTGTCAAATGATGGCAAAGATGAGGATAAGCTACTTAATGGAATTTTTGGAAGGATTACATGAGATAATGCACTTAAAATTCTTACTGGAATACAAGGAACAACAGTGAGTACTCAGTAATCCAGGCAGCTAATTGTTGTTGTTGTTAGTCGTGTTATTATGCCACAAATGATGTGGCCAGCACACAGCCCCCACCACGGCGCCTCAAGCATTGTGGCAGCGCCCGCCTAATTCTTCCCAAATCTCTTTGCTGACATTTCTATTTAAATCCTGAGCTTGTTACTGCTCACCTGCCCTTCCCAGCACACCACACATACACACAAACCACACCACACGCACACATCACAGAGACCACAAACCACACACCACACACACACCACACCACAGCCACGTCACACAAGCACGCACACACATACACAGCACACGCACACACACATACACAGCACACGCACACACACACACACACACACACACACACACAGAGGCAGGCAATTCCTGGAGCCCTCCTGGACCAGATGGAGTTGGGCAGGGAGGCACTTGTGGCTCACACGTGTTGTGCCTTCGTGTGTCTGGCATCTTTTTCCCCTCGGTAGTAAACCATTCACTTGGCAGCCCCACGGATGCCGATGTTTACTCATTTCTCCTCCTCCCCCGGGAGGCACTAAGCTGCAGCCTCCAGGAGAGAATGCCAGTGAATCACTGGGGGCGACCGTGGAGGCTGCTTCTCAGGGTCCTGGCAGAGAGGAGGGCCTTCAGAGGAAAGAACAGGACCAGCAGGAGGGTGTCCCTGGACCTCAGTGACTTAGATAATGTCCTCCACCCCCACTTCCCTGATGACTCTCAGTGGTGACTCAGGGCCAGACCCCATGGTGGGAAGGACTGGCTCTGCCAGGTGGTGCTGAAGAGACCTGAGTGAAGCTGGGTAGATCCACGCACCCCAGCTCACATCTCACAGGCACTCAGCCAGTTGCCGTGGAGCCGATTCTGATTCATGGCTACCCCGCATGTGTCAGAGCAGGGGGTTAGGATTCCAGCTCTATAGCGTTTTCAAGAGCTGCTTTTTCAGAAGTAGATCTCCAGACCTTCCTTTCTAGGCACCTGACCTCTGGGTGGATTCCAATGACCAATCTTTAGGTTAGTAGCCGAGTTCAAACGATTTGTACCACCCAGGGACCTTATGTGTAACACAGATTCTCAATAAATGTGACTTTAAATCATGCAAATCACTATTGTCTTTGTAAAGATAGGAGGAAAATCGAAAGCAATGACACCTATTCTGTTCAAGCGCTCTTTCTCTGGAGAATGTTCACTTTCCAACCAAATGGCTATGTCTGACGGTTAATTCTGTCTCAGTTACCTAGTGCTGCTGTAGCAAGAAATACCACAGCTGGGTGGCTTTAAAGAAGAGAAACTTATTTTCTCACAGTTCAGGGGGCTAGAAGTCCAAATTCAGGGCACCAGCTCTAGGGAAGTCTCTCTGTTGGTTCTGAGGGAAGATGCTTGTCTCTCCCAGCTTCTGCAGCCCCGACGTTCCTCAGTTCCTTGTGGCATCTGTCTTCCCCATATGCTGCTTCTTACAGCTCAGAACGATTATATTAGGTTTAGGACACGCCCTACACAGACATGGCGTCATTAACATAGCAAAGAAACTCCGATTCCCAAACAAAACTACACCCACAGGTATAGGGATTCGGATTCCAGCACATATCTTGGGATGGGGACACAATTCAATCCATAACACTGAGGGAGCCCAGACTATAGATACGTACCTCTGCCCTCAGGGACGATACAGAAATAACTTTATGAACTTCTTAATTTTTTAGTGGTTCACTTCATCAAATATCGTGAAAGATCCTGCTGTGTACCAGGCACTTGAACAGGTACTGAGGCCCCGAAGATGACTTAGGTGTGGTCCCAACCCTAATGGACCTGGTCTTGCGCTGGGGCAGAGGTGCGGGAGGGCATTCAAAAAGGTGGACCCATGGCCACTTCCTGGAGGAGAGGCAAGTGTCTACTGTGTTAGGTTGAAAACCTTCTGCTGGTGCAGTCAAGGTCCCCTGAGTGGCACAAACCACCAGATGCTCGACTATTAGCTGAAAGGTTGGCGGTTCGAACCCACTCAGAGGCTCCTCAGAAGACAGGCCTGGCAATCTGCTTCTGAAAGTTCACAGCCTTGAAAACCCTATGGTTTCTACTCTGTCACACGGGGTCACCATAAGTTGGAATCAACTTGATAGCAACTAACAGCAAAGTGAAGCCAAGTCATCACTTGTGTGACTTAATTCTCCTAGAGCCCTAGCTAATTTCCAGATGTTTGGAAAATATTAGGGTTTTTTTTTTTTAATTTTTTTATCGCATCTGAGTGCCAAAGTAGTTTAAGACTGATTTTAACAAAGTCTTTCAAAGCATTCTACCTTTTGGGGGCAGATCAAATAGTAAGAATAACTTATTGATCACATGGCATATCTTTGCATTTGAAACTTGAATTGGTAGCTTTGTATAACGAGAAGCTGAAATGACAACCTATGCGAGGGACAAATAAAGCTATCTTGACCCAAAGCTCAGGACTAAAGGTCTATTTGCTCTGTTGTTCACACTGCCTTCCACAGCCACTTGTTTTAATTCGGTTCTCCAAGCAGACGGTAATAAACTTTAGGACTTCTGTGGTGCCCTTCTCCCCAACACAAGCCAAACAAATGTGTTTTCCTCTATTATATTGATTTATTTTTCCATTATTCGCGTTTGCGATTCATGAGATGCATGTGAGGTACAGAAGGTTTGCAGGGCATACTGCCCACTTGGATGGCCTCCACTTCTCCAGAGCCACAATAATAGCCATGTTAATTCAATCATCCTGCAAAGCTCCGTGAGGAGAGTTAGCAAGTATGCCCTGACCAGAAGGAAGAGTGGGGCCATGTAAGCCTGCACTTGTAGGACAGACCTCTGATGTAGGCGCGGATGGGGGCGGTTAACAAAGAGGGACGAGGGGAAGCTGGTGTTCCACCTCCCACTTGAGGATGGCAGGAAGTTCTCATACCTTGACAACACCCCAGAGGTAAGGCAAAACTACCAGATGAAAACGTATAGACGCTGTCATCTCCATACCCGCCCAAGTTTTCAATTCTCTGTCCCTGGGGCTCTGGGGCCTCTGTGATGGGGGAAAGGAGGTTGGCTTAGAGCTCGGCTTCCCCCTGGCAGGGCCTCCTCAGCAACCCCATAACACATTGCCGTCAAGTCGATTCCAGCTCACAGCGATGCTCTAGGACAGAGTAGAACTGTCCTATAGGGTTTCCAAGACTGTATTCTTTAAGGAAGCAGACTGCCAAATCTTTCTTCCACAGGGTGGCTGGTGGGTTCAAACCACTGACCTTTAAGTTAGCAGCTGAGCTCTCAACCACTGTGCAACCAGGGCTCCTCCTCAGCACTCAGCCAGGCCCCAATCCACCACCTTTCTGCCCTGCCTCTGATCACTTCATGTTTTACCTCTTCCATCTCCAGGGCTGCTACCCTAGAAGCCTTCCAGATTTCCCCTAAGCACCACGACCCCCGAGAGACCCCACTGCCAATCAGCAGGAGAGCCTGGGAGATCGAGGCAGGAGGTGACCACGTCCCTCTAAGACCACAGAGCTCACGCTGGGCTAGCTCTACGGCCAGGAAGAAAGGGAGCTGCGAAGCTCTGGAAGTCTGTTGTCTGTGATGTTGTGGGCTGAAAAAAGACAGTTAGGAGCGCTTTCTGCTGAGGTCACCTGCCAGGCCCTGCCTGGGCCCCTTTGGAGCTGCCCTGGGACTCCTCTCTCAACCCCCTGTCCACAGAGTGCTCTACTCTGGAGAGCCCCAGGCATGGCCTGTCCTCTTCACTCACCTGGGGCTGGACGGCTGGCTGCCTAGGGACATCTCATATGGCTCTTTAGCTTTAATATCACTATTTAAATTTTTCCCAGGGGATGCTTATCCTCCTCAGCTCTTTGAGGAGAGGGGAGCCCCCTGGCACCCAGTGGCACTCTGGGCACACTGTAGGCATGGCAATGATGATGAATCAGTTATTCTCATGGCCACACTTACAATGTTAAAAAGTATGGCTTGTACCCAAATAGAAGCAGGGCTAGATGATGACAGAAAGAACTTTTGTCCTGAGGGTACACAAAATAGCAAGGAGAATTCAGGCATTTTTAAAAAGATGATGGATTTGAAAATCATGTTTGTCCTTAGTTATTCGGGTACTCCTTTAGACATGAATTCCCTAATTTTCTTAGTCCTGCCTGCAATTTTGCGTTGGCAGACACTCCTCAAATACGGAAAAGAGTGATGTTAGTATAACAGGGCTTGACGGAGGAGTCCTTGCTTGGGAAGGGAATGGTCCACAATTGCCAAAAAAAAAAAAAATTGCCATCGAGTTGAATCTTACTTATGGTGACCCCATGTGTTACAGTAGAACTACCCCATAGGGTTTTCTTGGCCGTAATTTTACGGAAGCAGTTCACCAGATTTTCTTCCATGGTGCTGCTGGTTGGATTCGAAATACCAACCTTTAGGTTAGCAGCCGATTGCAGACCACTTGTGCAATCACCAGAAGCTGCATGTACGTCCATTCTTCTCTGTCCTTCCTAATAAAGAACCTTTAACTACTGTGAACACCTCCTGTCCTTATTCAGCAGACGTGACAAACTGTTTCACTGTAATCTCCCGTTATTGTTGCTTGGCACCAAAAAAAATTATGCATCCTTTCATTTATCCATTACGTATTTACTGAAAACCTACCACTGTATGCGCAAGCACTGGGTTGGAAGTGTGGAACACAAAGGCGTAAAATAACGCAGTCACTGCCCTCGAGGAGGGTGCCTTCCAGAGGGGAAGCTACGTTATATGGTTGGGTTTTAACACAAAGGCTATGGGCACAGAAGATAACTCAGAGAAGGCGTCACAGGGGCTAATGGTAGCATGTGACTTGTGGCTTGGAAGATGATTTAGGGATCCCCTTAGGTGGTGAACATTCAAGAACACTTAAAAACACCCATGACAGAGGGAATAGTTAGTGCCAAGGCAGGGAGGCCCGCTACAGCCTAGTGTGTACTGAGAGAGGAAGGTCACTGTCCTGTCAGCTGTGTGTGACCGTGCACGTATGTGTGTGTGAGTGTGTGTGTTGGCACAAGGGGAGGATAAGTGTCAAGGCTGGAGAGGTGATAAATAATACTGAATGCCATTCCTCATTTATATATTATCTAGGGGACAAGGGGAAACCAGCTGAGTTTTTTCAATCAGAGAAATAAAATGATTGGTTATTGTTGTTGGGTGTCGTTGAGTCAATCCCAACTCATGGTGACTCCATGATACCGCAGAACTGCCCCACAGGGTTTTCTAAGCTGTAACCTTCATGGGAGTAGATCACTAGGTCTTTCTCCCATGGAACGGCTGGGTGGGTTCGAACCACCAATTTTTTGGTTAGCAGCCGAACACTTAACTGTTGTGCCACCAGGGCTCCTTGAAGCAGAGGGAGAAGGATGGTATTCCAGAAGCCAGGAGAGCAGTGACGGGGATTGTCAGAGCCTAGGCAAGAGTTGGAAAGGCGTGCAATGAGGCAGAGGGATGCTTGAAAGAAACAGAAGTGACAAATCTGGCGACCTAGTGAAGGTGGGCATGAGGGGGACAGAAGGGGAAAGGAGGATCTTGAGTAACTGCAGGATGGTAGGATCCACTGACTGGGAAAGGGTTGGGTTGTTTTTTTAACATGGGTAGAGAAGAAATATAAATTTGCTCCAATAAATGTTACTCATGATTTACAACTTTTCAGCATGAGCTCATGTGCCCCTTCCCTTGAAAATGATGTGGTGTTGATTTCACGCAGAAAGCGCCGTAATTAAAGACATCCTGCAGTCTTCCCAGCCCCTCTCCTCCACATACTTTCCTTCCTCCCAGGACGTTCCTGTGCATAAACCCCTCCCTCCCACGAGACACCGAGAGTTCAGACCCGGGGCAAGCTCTGAGCAGTTCTGGGCTCTGGTGCAAGTATGGGTTCTATAAAAAGACATTAAAAAAACAAGGAGCAATGTTGCCATTTTGCCTTTAATGGAAAAGTGGCTAGCAGAGTAAAAAAAAAAAAAAACTCTACCTAACGTTCAGAAATACACATACACATTTGAAAACCCATAATGTCTTTATAAAAATAAACTCTGAGGATGTGATTAAAAGGAGGAGCCCCAGTCTTTCTAGCTGCACAGACGCATCATAAAAAGGCGCCAGGCCTGTGTGCGCCGGGTGAGTTTACCCCAGTGCCGAGGCAGAGGGGGACTTGACTTTGGACGACAGCGCCTGCTTGAAGCGCCTCTTCAGGTCCTGCATGTTGGGGGATCGCGGCCGGGGGATGATGGAGGACCGTCTCCTCTCGCCACCCAGGCTGTGCAGCTTGCTCACTTCTTTACAGAGGTGCTGAAACACATCGCAAACGTCATCGTAGTTCTCACTGGTGGAAATTTCCAGGAACAGGCTGCCCAGCTCATTGGCTAGCTGGAGGCCGTCATGTGTCTGCACCTGCCGGGCATGCAGCAGGTCCCCCTTGTTGCCCACGATGATGACAGGGGCCCTGGAGTCAGGGTGGACCTTCCGGATGTGCTGGTACAGGGGCCGGATGGACTGGTAGCTGTCGTAGTCTGTGATGGAGTAGACCAACAGGAAGCCCTCTGCCCACTGCACATACCTGGACAGAGAGTCCACCACCTGGATGAGGCTGTCTTGCACCTGAAACAGATCAGAAGGAGCCTGGATCAAGGAAGCCCTCAGTGGGGGAGAGCTCCAAATAACCTCAAAGTAACCCTGGAAGAAACTTTTGAAAAAGAAATCACTTAGATACAGCTTTCAGATTCTACCCAGCTTCTGCAGAGGGAGGCTTTTCATCTGGAAAGAACAGGTTCTCAGGCACATTGCTGGCCTAGCTGATTTTATTAGTTGTGACCAATGCATTATTTTTAAATCCCTTTCTTGGCAGGCAGTCTGCAGTGAACTGTGGCTGAGTGCAGAATGAGTTCCATGAGACCTTCCAAACCAGAAGGGCTCGAATTTTAGGGAAACAACTCATAATAAACAAAACTTGGAAAAGAAGCCAAGATAAACATCCATTCCCAAACTCATTAAGATATTTTTAGCATGCTCTTCTTGAGAACAAATCCTCCTTTCTGTTCTTGCCCAAGACCTTCCTTCCCTAGAAGCGACAGCAATTAGTGACCTCTTAAACATGCTGCATTCCTGAATGCTTGCCAGGGAGTTATCTGGGTGCAATGGGGGCTTGAGGGAACAGCCAGTGACAGAAGCGCTTCAGCAGTGTTTGCCTGGGGCACACTCCTTCTCCAGTACCCCCATCTACCCCACCCCACCCCACCTCACCCCATCTACCCCACCCCACCTCACCCCATCCTCACCCCCGTTCATTTCTAATGGCTCAGTGGCCCAGCATTGAAAGAAGTGGTGAGACCCAGCCTACCAGCAATGCCTCCTCCAGGGTTGCAAGGGGACTTTAAGCCTGTCTCCCTACTGAGGTGGCTGCCAGGAGGAAGCTGTCTCTAACCACCCTCCTTGGAAGGTCTCTATCACCCCAAATCCCTGGCCCCACCTGTGCACAATTTCCCTCATGCACATAGATGCACTGCACGTTTGGACATCCTGCTCGTGCATGGAGACCAGGGCAGGCATCCCGGCATCCGACCGTGCTCATCTGCTCTGGATGGTCTGGGTGGGCTCAGCTGTTTGCTGGCAACCCCGCAGCCCTTACCTGAAGGCACCCCGGGGTGTCCTGGATTTGCAGGGATAGCTGATCTCCTTCAACATAGACGAGCCGGGAATACAGCTTGCCTGGAGAATGCAGGAAGGAGAGTTTGCTTTTAAATTCTTGCACTCTAATCAGGGGGAAAAACAACCAACCACAGAACATGCAAGCCATAAACGCAGGAAGAATGAATTGATTCTAACCTGTATTAGGTTCATAATCGCCGATGAATCTCTTGGTCAGGAAGCGCACAATCATTGCTGAAAAGGAAACAGGAAAATCAACTGGAGTTGCAGAACCTACGGCTCTCGCCAGATGGACGGTCAACCCGGGGAATCCGGGGGAGAAGGATGGGTCGAAGACCCATCCTAAGCCTCTGCAGACCACAAGCGCGTCGGTTTCGGCCTCGGCGCCGGCTTTTGTGGTGGGGTATAATAAAATTACACCCGCACCATCCCTTTTCTCAAACAGGTGCTCCTGACCCCAGAAAGAGATGCTCCAAGGAAGCAGCGCCGGGGAGCCAGGAGACGGGATTACTGGGGGGATCTATCGAGCGCGCAAGCTCCCAGGTTCCTCCTCTCTCCGCTTGCCCTCCTCCCTCCTCCAGGCGCTCTGGGTCTCCCAGGAGAAGCCCGCGGCTGGGGGGCCGGGACTGGGGTGTGAAGCCCCCTCGCTCGGTCCCCGGCCCGGCCCCGCGCGCACTCACCGCTCTTGCCCACGCGGCCAGAGCCCAGCACGGCCAGTTTGATATCCTTGGGCAGGTGGCAGTCCGAGGAGGCCTCCGGGATGGGCGCCAGCAGAAAGTTCCCGGACATGCTGGGCAGCCTCATGGAGCGCGGCCGGCGGAGAGCAGGCAGCACCGTGCAGGGCGCGCAGCCGGCGCCGAGCGCTCCCCGACGCGCAGACCCGTCCGGGGCGGGAGAGCCGCCGGCTGCGGCCTCGCCTCCCGAAGGTCCGGCTGGGGAGCAGCGAGCCAGGAAGGAGTCCGTGGAGACCGCGGTTGGCGAAGCCGGCCGGGCTGGTGGCTTTTAAAGGGCTACGCGCGCCGGGAGAGCAGCACCGCCCCGAGCTCCGCCCCTTCCCCGAGCCTGCGGGAGGGGGCGGAGCAGGGCGGAAACGGGAGACCAGGGAGAGGGTCGCCGCGGGCGTGCGCTGCGCTCGCCGCTTGACGCGGTTTGTTCTCTGCCTGCGGCGCGCGGTAGCTTCTCTGCAGAGCGCTCTCGGGAACCCATGGACTGGAGGGGGCGCCGCAGCAGGGACCTGCGCAGCACCGGCGCCCCCGGACCCTGGGAATGTGTCACCGTCCAGAGAACGCACCAGAGACCTGTCGTCCAGGCTCTGCCTGCACAGCGACCCTGCCCAGCCCAGCTGGCCCCTTACTTCGCAGGGGCGAGTCTAGGTCACTAGATCAGAGGGCGAACTGGAGATCGGAGGATGAGAGGAAGAGGAAAAAGTGCAATCAGTCTGACCTTTTGTTTGCAACAAAGCGAAGGACAGGTTCCTGTCGAATGTTTTTATTTTCAAAAACTAGTGAGAAATGACATTAATAGGGAAAAAAAGAGAGAGGAGAAAGGAAACCCTATGTTAACATCAAGCGAAGTTAATGGAGTCACTGTAACCTCGCTGCCGGTACGTGAAGCCCCCTGCGGGCAGTTGTTTTCAGCTCAGCATCAAAATACACCCCCTTCTGTACTGAATTGACTCATGAGTGCACACTCAATGAGCGTTCCCTCCGCTGGCGGCTGGGCTCTGGACTAGCTCTCAATCATTAATACTGCCTTGGGCACTTGACTTCATTATTCAAGTATTTACTTCTAGGCAGGCGGTAGAGCTTAGGGAGGGGGAAGTGGGAAGAGGACACCCTGGTCCTTGAGTTTCACCCTTGAGATTTCATCCTTGTACATTAGAGGGCCTTCATCCATTTGGCCTCCTGTATTCCAGCCTCGTATATTCAGTTGCCTATTAGACATGCTCCACCTTACCTCTTTATCCTTTCTCTAACCCTTTCTCTCTAACTTGTTATCTGTTAACTTTTGCTGCATGACAACAATCACTTATAACTGCTTGAAAGTCTATAGGCTGGTATCCTAATCTAAGCCAGGCTCAGCTGATCTTGGCTGGGCTCTTTCATGCATGTGCCGAGATCTGGCAAGTCCACTGGGCACTGGCTGGTCTAGGATGTCCTTACTCTCTGGCATCTCATGGTCTGGCAGCAGGCTGGCTATCAGCTAAGAGACAGCAGTGGCTGAGTCATCCAGCAGGCTGGCCAGGGCTTGTTATGGTGGCTGAGCAGGGTTCAAAGGGAGTGATGGAAGTGGACAAGGCCTCTTGAGACCTGGCTCAGAAGTGGAGCCCCATCACTTCTGCTGTAGTCTCTTGGCCAAAGCAAGTCACAGGCCCAGCCCAAAATCAAGGGGTAGGGAATGCTCCACCCCATTGTAGAAGGAGCTGCAAAGCCATATTTGAAAGGACTGGGATACAGAGAAGGGTAGAGAATTGGATCCATTTTTGCAGTCTACCACACTTATTACTATGTCTCTATCCACAGTAGTTCAAGCCAGCAACCTGTGTCAACCTGGACTCCAACCTCTGTTACTTCCACATCAATTAAGCACCAAGTTCTATCATTTCTACTCCCTACATTTCTTGGTGCCTCCTCCTCTCCATCCCTCCTGCTCTCATCACTCCTCCACTGGATCTCTAGCACAGCCTTCTGGCATTTCTCCACTCTCTGGGCTGTAGTCATCCTTCAGAAATACAAATCTAGTCATACCTGTCCCTGGCTTGAAATGCTGCTTTTTTTTTTTTTTTCCCTAAAATAAAAGAATGACATACCTACAGAAGAGGGTACAAATCCTAAGTATAGAGTTCAATGAATTTTCCCAAATGGACACACCCATATATCCAGGCACCCAGCTCAAGACACAGAGCATCACCAGGACTTCAGAAGTTCCCTCTAGTCACTGCTCTCCCCCAGAATAAGTACTATGCCAATTTATAACACCATGAATGAGGCTTTGCCTACTTTTGTACTTTATGTAAATGGTATCATATAGCATTGCTACCTATTTCCTCCAGAGGTGCTTTTCAAAGTGCAGTCCTCCAATCACTGGGGTGATATTAAAAAATTGATATTCCTAGGCCTAATCCAGACCCACTGTGTCAAAAATATCTAGAGATGGCCAGAAATCTGGGGGAAAAAAAGGTCCCCAGTTTGAGTACTGTGATAGCAAGGTACACAAGGTCCAGCATAAGCTACCTTATCAGTCTCTTCTCTCCATTCTTCCCTCCTGGCCAACATACCCAACACTGCAGCGTATTCCTCCAAGCCTCTGGGTCCTTATGTGATTTGCTCCTATACCACTGCAAGAAAATATTTGTAGACATACTCGTTTTATTACACCGATGGGGCAGGGGGTGAACTCATCCAAATTACTATCACTCACAAATAATCTTTTAAAATTTTGCTGTGTATTTTTCCATGCGAATGACGCAGTTCGAGTTGTCACACTGTTTTAGAAATGTCTGACTTTTCCCCATTGAATTGTGAGCTCCTGAACTTTCAGTTTCCTGTCAGGTGTACAAAGAGCTTGGAAGTCATCACTTCCATCCTCACAACAATAAAGAAACTGAAGAACTAAAAACCAACAAGTCTTCTTAGATTCGTCGAGAATTGAGGTCATGGAGCAAACCACCCTGAAAACTGGACATACAGACAGATACAGAGAATCACAGCATACCAGGAACAGCCATCCTAGCTGGACCCAACATCAGGTAGGAACTCTTAAAAAATAATTGACTAATTGCTGGAGACTGAGCATGACTAGCTTGAGAGATAAAAAGGAGGCCCAGCCTTATGAGGACCCCATACTTTCATGAGTTGTACCTCCAGTAGCCCTACCAGCTTCTCACTGTGAAGATCAGAGAAAACTCCACTCCTCTTTCCAGCAAGCAAAGGGGAAAAGTAACTCTTCTGAAACATACCTAGAGCACTCTGTTCTCCTTACCCCCCATTCCCGCCAAGGGAAACTATTTTACCAGAACGTAACTGATGTGGGGGAAGGGAAATACCCAACTTCAGCCCCTGTCTTACCTAAAGGTTAAAAAAAATAATAAAAGAAAGCTGAGAAGCACTCGTGAAGGTCCAGCAGCACAACTTGCTTAAAGACTCAGAGTAATGATAGGATCCTTGCTTAAAGACTCAGAGTAATGATAGGATCATGGAATGTTTCCCCTCCTCCCACATGTTACATCACATCAATAGGACTTCTGTATATTGATGGGGAATGGGAGGGGGTACAGCTGAAGAGAGCTGCAATGCTCAGACCCTATTTAAGGAGTCATTAGAGAAACCCAAAGAAAACAGAGGATACAAAATCAAGGACACAGGAAATTTTAGCCTCTTACACTTACTGCTACAGCAAACAGCAGACAAATCCTAACTCCTAGCCAGATACACATAAAGCCTCACATCAAAGGCCTGCTTAACTCAGTTGCTCTTACCTGCTTAACTCAGTTCCTCTTACCTAACACACCATGCCCAGCTTTCAACAAAAATTACAAGGCATGTAAAAACGCTAAAAAGCACACTCTTAAAAGACAGAGCAAGCATCAGAACCAGGCAGATATGGCAGAGATTTTGGAATGATCACACCAGGAATTTAAAATAACTATATGCTAAGGGCTCTAATAGGAAAAAGTGGACAACATGCAAGAAGAGATGAGTAATGTGGGCAGAAAGACAGAAACTCTTGGGAAAAAAAAAATACTAGAAACCAATAATACTGTAGCAGAAATTAAGAATTGTTCATGGGCTTATTAGACTGAACAAGCCTGAGGAGAGAATGAGTTTGAAGATATGTCAACAGAAACTTCCCAAACTGAAAAGCAAAGAATAATGGGCGGGGGGGGGGGGGGGCGGAATATTCAAGAACTGTGGGACAACTGAAAAAGGTGTAACAGACACATAATGGAAGTACCAAAGGAAAAGAAACAGAAGAAATATTTGAAGTAATAATGGCTGAGATTTTTCCAAAATTACTGACAGACACTAAGCCACAGATCCAGGAAACTCAGAGAACACAAAGGAGGACAAACACCAAAAAATCTACACCTAGGCTTATTGTATTCAAAATGCAGATAACCAAAGACAAAGAGAAAATCTTCAAAGAAGCCCCCCCCACAAAAATATATATATATATATATATATATATACCTATAGAACAAGGATAAGAATTAAAACAGACTCTTTCCAGAAACCATTCAAGCAAGAAGAGAGTGGAGTGAAATATTTAAAGTGTTGAAAGAAATAAAAGCCCAGCCTTGAATTCTGTGTCCAGTGAAATTATCCTTCAAAGGTGAGGAATACTTTCACAGACAAACAAAACTTGAAGGAATTTATCTCAAGTAGACCTGCCCTGCAAGAAATGTTTAAAAACTCTTCAGTGAGAAGGAAAATGATACAGGTCAGAGACTTGGATCTGTATAAAGAAATGAGGTGCAGTGAATTACTTAATATGGCCCTTCTAGCCATAGTCTTTGTAACTCCCACCAAATGACTGGGTGGGGCTATACAAATGAGGTGCTTATGGCCTACCAAGGGGATTGGATAGCTTGCTAATAATGTAAATAAGGTGCATAGCACCTTGTGGAGATGGAACCATGCAGATAAGGTGTGTGGAACCCTAACAAGGGGATTGGTCAGTTTTGCCATCCCACTAGGCTTAAATGGAGACACAGTGAGAGAGATAGGGGAGCTGAAACACAGAAGACAGAGAGAGGTAGCAGAACTAGTACAGAGAGAAAGAGCTGCAACACTGGAGGGAGCAGTGAGAAGCAGCACAGAGAAACAGAGGCAGCAGAACCAGAAGACTGGCTGAAGACCAGCAAGAGATGGTGCAGTGGGTTTCCCAGACCACAGAGCAAGAAAGTTGAGTGACTGCAGGCAGGAGGCTTGCTGACAGAGTAGGGTGCTTCCAGGCACTTGGAAGAGCTAGGTTTGCTGACCCACAGAGTTAGAACTGAGCGCCTTCAGGCCACGGCTTACTGGCAGAGCAAGGTGCCTCTGGGCACTTATCAGTAGAGCTAAAAAAGCTTTTAACACTTGGCTGAGCAGGGCAGAGACCAGGCTGAGGGCCAGAGAGATCTGCCTGCAGCATGGCTGAGAAGAGGCTGTCCTGATGGAAGAACTGTATCCTAAGCATTCCTGAACCTGAACTGTAACCTGTTACTTTCCTAATAAGCCCCATAAGTATGAGTATGGTCTGTGAGTTTGCAACAAATTATGAAACCCAGCAGAGAAGTAGAAGGTACTGTGGGAGGGATGGTTGGTGCCAGATTTGGTAAAAAGGTTGGAGAGAGGAGGTATGTCTGACCTTTGCCTCAGAGGAATCAGTCTTGGGCTGTTGATGTTGATTCTCTTTCCCTCTTGAAAAGTTAGAGCAAGTCAGACACCTCCATGCCATTTTTACAAGAAAGGAAGAGCAGTCAAGAGGAATAAGTGAAGGTAAAATAAAATCTCATTTTTCTTATTTAAACAGATAAGTTTGTTTAAAGTAGCAATAGCAACTATAAAGTGGGTGATTATGGATAAATGAAATGTACAACAGTGTTATGGCTTGAATTGTGTCCCATCGAAATGCGTATCAACTTGGCTAGGCCATGATTCTCTGTATTGTGTGCTTGTGCGCCATTATGTGATCTGAGTAATTATTCTATGTGTTGTAAATCCTAACCTCTATGATGTTAATGAGGCAGGACACAATCTACAGGATTAGGTTGCATCTTGAATCAATCCCTTCTGAGATATAAAAGAGAGAAGTAAGCAAGAGAGGGACCTCATTACCACCAAGGAAGAAGAGCCAGGAGTGGAGCAAATATTTTCGACCCAGGGTTCCTCACTGAGAAGCACCTAGGCCAGGGAAGATTGATGAAAGGACCTTCCCCCAGAGCCTACAGAGAGAGAAAGCCTTCCCCTGGAGCTGGAACCCTGAATTTGGACTTTTACCCTCCTAGACTGTGACAGAATAAATTTCTCTTTGTTAAAGCTATCCACTTGTGGTACTTGTTATAGCGGCACTAGATAACTAAGACAAACTGCAGTGTTATAAAGGATGAGAAGGAGGAACTGGGAATATTCTAAGATACGTGTAACTACTCATGAAGTTGCATACTGTTATCTGAAAGCAGATGTAGATTAGTTCTAAATGTATACTGCAAACTCCAGGGGAACCACTAACAATTTTTTTTTAAGAAGTATAATTGATAGTTTGAGAGGAGAGAAAATGGACTCATATAAAAGGCAAAAAAAAAAAAAATGGATGGCAAAAAAGAAAACAAAGCTCAAGGGCAACAAATAGAAAACAGTTACAAATGTGGCAGATCTAATCCAGCTGTATCAATAAACCCTGGTGGCCTAGTAGTTAAGAGGTAAGGCTGCTAACCAGAAGGTCAGCAGTTCGAAGCCACCAGGCGCTCCTTGGAAACTCTATGGGGCAGTTCTACTCTGTCCTATAGGGTAACTATGAGTCAGAATTGACTTGACAGCAACAAGTTTTTTGGGTTTTTTTTTTTTAATCAATAACAACTTTAAATGTGATATGAGTGATCTAAATACACTAATTAAAAGACAAACTATCAGAGTGGTTAAAAAAAACAAGACTCAACTATATGTTATCTACAAGGCCCACTCTAAAGACTCAGGTTAAAAGTAAAGGAATGGGGATAGATGTACCATCCTAACAGTAATCAAAAGTATTTGGAGAGGCAATATTAATGTCAAATGAAGCAGTTTTCAGAGCAAGGAAAATTATCAGGGATAAAGAGGTTACATCACATAATGATAAAACGGTCACTTCTCCAAGAAACAATCCTGAATGCGTATATACCTAATAACAGAATGTCAAAAATACGTGAGGCAAAAATGGATAGAACTCCAAGGAGAAACAGAGAATCTCACTGTTATAGCTGGCGACTTCAACACCCTGCTACCAGTAATTGACAGATTCAGAAGGCACAAAATCAGCCAGGACACAGCTGAATTAAACAGCACCATCAATCAACTGAGCCTAACTGACATTTGTAACAACAGAATACCCATTCTGCTCAAGCACACATGGAACATTCACCAAGAGAGACCACATTCTGGGCCATAAAACATACCCTAAAATTTTTTAAAAGGATAGAAAACAGACAGAGTGTGCTCTCAGACTATATTATGGATTGAATTATGTCCCCCCAAAATGTGTATCAACTTGGCTAGGCCATGATTCCCAGTATTGTGTGATTGTCAACTGATCTTTGGCAAAGGAAGAAAAGCAATTCAATAGAGAAATTATCATTTTTTCAACAAATAGTGCTGGAACAACTGGACATCCACATTTAAAAAAAAATGAATCTAGACAATGAATCACAGGCCTAAATCTTAAATGCTCAACTATAAAACTTCTAGAAGGTAACATAAGAGAAAATCTAGGCGATCTTGGGTTTGACAATGAGTTTTTAGATACAACACCAAAAACACGACCCATGAAAGAAAAACTTGGTAGGTTGGCCTTCATTAAAATTTAAAACTTCTGCTCTGTGAAAGACACTGTTAAGAGACTGAAAAAACAAGTCAAAGACAAGGATAAAATATTTGTAAAACACACATCTGATAAAGGACTTATATTCAAGATATACAAAGAACTCTTCAAACTTCACAACAGCAACACAAACGATCCAATTTAAAACGGGCAAAAGATCTAAACAGACACCTTACCAAAGGAGATATATAGATGGCAAATCCGCATATGGAAAGATGCTCAACATCATAAGCCATTAAGGAATTGCAAATTAAAACAACAATGAAATACCACTACACACTCCTATTGGAACGGCTAAAATCCAAACACTGACAACAACAAAAGCTGACGAGGACAAGGAGTAACAGGAACTCTCACTCATTGCTGGTCAGAATGCAAAATGGTACAGCCACTTTGGACGGCAGCCTGGTAGTTTCTTACAAAGCTAAATATAGGCAGGCTTACCATCTGATCCACTTATAGGTATATACCCAAATAAGTTGAAAAGTTATGTCTACACGAAAACCTGTACACAAATGTTTATAGCAACTTTATACATAATTGCCAAAAACTGGAAGCAACCAAGATGTCCTTCAGTATGTGAAGGATAAGCGAACTGTGGTGCATCGTACAATGGAATATAATTCAGAGATAAAAAGAAATGAGCTATCAGGCTACAAAAAGACACAGACAAAACTTAAATGCATATTGCTAAATCAAAGAGGCCAGTCTAAAAAAGTTACATACTCATATAGTTCCAACTATTTAAGATTCTGAAAAAGGCAAAGCTATAGAGACAGTAAAAAGATCAGCAGTTTCTAGGAGTTCAAGAAGAGAGGAGGGATGAATAGGTGAACAAGCATAGGGTATGTTAAAGTGTACAAGACAAAGCATGAACCCTAATTTACACTATGGACTTTACTTATTAATAAGACTATCAATTGCAACAAATGTGCCACAGTAATGCAAGACGTTACTAACAGGAGAACCTGTATGCAGGGGAGAAAGGGGGCATATAGGAACTCTCTGTACTTTCTGCACAATTTTTCTATAAACCTGTAATTGCTCTAAAAAAATTAAGCATACCTTTAAAAAGACCCCAAAATATGCTAATACGTATGACGTATGAAAAATTGTGAGTTCCTGAAGGGACCATGCTTTACTTATCTTGGTATCTCCGGTTCCCGGTACAGCCCCTGGCTCATAATTAGTACGTAAAAAGTATTTCTCACAAAATGAATTGGAGGGAGCAATGAGTTTTTAGATACAACACCAAAAACATGACCCATAAAAGAAAATTTTAATAAGTTGGACTTCATTAAAATTAAAAACTTTCACTCTGTGAAAGACATTGTTGAGACTGAAAAAACAAGCCACTGACAGGGATAAAATATTTTCAAAACACACGTCTGATAAAGGGCTTGCATACAAGATAAACAACTCTTCAAACTCCACAAGAACACAAACAATCCAATTTAAAATGTGCTAAAAATTTGGACACTGGAAACAGAATCAGTTATGAAGCTGTTGAAGCAATGTGTGAGGGGTAAAGTGTTGAAGGCCCAACAAATGAAGGGACTGTGGGAAATGAACCGGTACACGGGGTCCATTTTTGCCATCTACCACACTAATTATTATGCCTCCATCCACCCCGTAGTTCAAGCCTGTGTCAGCCTTGACTCCTGTTATCAACTTTGACTCCAACCACACTTACCTCCATTTCAGTTAATCGCCAAGTTCTATCATCTCTACTCCCTAAACTTCTTGGCATCTTCTTTTCCATCCCTTCTGTTCTCATCAGTTCTCAGTGAATAATCCTGAGGTGGACTAGGAATAGATGGTGACTCAGTTTACCTGTTAACTCTCTTGAAGAAGCTTTCTTTGAGCACCATTGCTGCCACCAACCTCTATGTCCCAGTTACTCTCAGGACATGGTTGGCAGTGCTGATCTCGACCATCATTACTTACTGCTATTTGTTTCCTATCTGTTTCCGTGAGGGAGGGATGCTTCTTGTCTCTAGTACCTAGCACATAGTGTTACCTGGGACATACAAGGCCCTTAATGTTTGTTCAGTGATTGACTTTCTGAATGGTGTCTTCACTGTATATACTGGAAAGGAGAAAAGTCATGTGTGTGACCATTGTCCCAATAGCTTGGTTTTGAGAACAAATTATTTTTAGGAGAAAACGTCCTGAGATGAACTGCCATGTTTCAGTTGGACTGACTTGTCTGTTCACAAGGTAATCCCCTTCAATTTAACTGGGAAGACTTGAAGCAGGGCATCTCCTTCTCTGACAGGAGAGAAGGCCCATAAAGACAATCACTGTCTACCGATCAACTGTGAATCTATTAGGTTCCAGAGACTGTTGAGCAGTTCAGTGATGGGGTCTGGGTTAACGTTTCTCAGATTCTCTTGGCCTCCTGGATACCACGTAGCTTCTGCAGCACCAAACGTCAAGTCTTTGCCCAAACAGGATGGGATTTTTTTTTTTTTTAATTGTCCTCTAGTTTACAGTATAAGGTTCTCATTAAACAATAATATTGTTTTGTGACACAGTTTGCCAACCCTGTGATATGTCAACACTCTCCCCTTCTTGACCTTGGGTTCACCATTTCCATTCATCCAGCTTTTTCTTGCCTTATCTTTGCCCCTGGGCTGGTGTGCCCATTTAGTCTCCTATACGTGGTTGAGCTACGAGTATTGTTTTATGGGCCTGTCTAATCTTTGGCTAAAGGGTGAACCTCAGAAGTGACTTCAGTCTGAGTTAAAATGGTGTCCAAGGGCCATACTCTCAGCATTTCTCCAGTCTCTGTCAGACCAGTAAGTCTGGTCTTTTTCTGTCAGAATTTTGTTCCACATTTATGTCCAGCTCAGTCTCGGACCCTCTATTGTGATCCCTTCTCAGAGCAATAGGTGGTGATAGCCTGGCACCATCCAGTTGAGCTGGACTCAATCTGGTAGAGGTTGTGGTAGTTGTGGTCCATTAGCCCTTTGGACTAATCTTCCCCTTGTGTCTATGGTTTTCTTCATTCTCCCTTGCTCCAGACAGGGTGGAACCAGTGGAGTATCCTAGATGGCCACTCACAAGCTTTTAAGACCTGAGACACTACTCACTAAAGTAGGTGTAGAACATTTTCTTTATAAACTATATTATGCCAATTAAGCTAGATGTCCCCCAAGAACATGGTGAAGGGAAGGGTTCCTGTCTCTTTTTATTATGAAATAAAATAATTCTCAAAAGAACCTGGAAGACTTATTGGTGAAAACTGGGAAGCTGGGCAAGAGGTTATCCAAGTCTCTAGCAAAGAGGGCTGGGACTGCCATTAGACCATCATGATTCCTCCCCTGGGGCTGGACACACTGCTGCCTCATTCACTATCAAGAAATAGAAGAGGGAATGACTGTTGGGCAGTTCCTAATGGGATCTG
This sequence comes from Elephas maximus indicus, assembly GCF_024166365.1. NCBI lineage: Eukaryota > Metazoa > Chordata > Mammalia > Proboscidea > Elephantidae > Elephas > Elephas maximus. The sequence goes on along the minus strand of NC_064841.1, from coordinate 59,297,002 downwards.
CCATAAATATCCTTCACTTTCCTGAAGTTAAAATGCAAAACTTTCAAGGCAAAAGACAGCTTTCCTGGTTGAATCCTGAGCTTATCTCTTCACCTTATTTCCTGTTTTAAATTCTCTGTCAGGAAAAAGATAATTTTTGTTTAAGGTCACCCAGTAAAGAAGATTCTTAAGACTGTTCTCTGCCCAGTGATAATTATGTTCCATTTTGCATTTACATTGCACCTTTGCTCAAAAGAGCTCAAAATGTTATTCCATTCTCCTTGGAAAGGCTCATTGCAATTACAAATACACAAAATAATCCATGACCTTTTCATGCAGACAATAAGCTACTGAACTGGGGAATTATAAATAGTCTGCCTAAATTGTAGCTGTTTGTGTTCCGCTATTTCATTTTGGATTTCTTTGTGTCCAGAGTTATGTAAAATTGTGGTGCAACCAATGTAACAGGCATGCTGAAGTGGTTTTAAAAAGATAATAGAAGTATGTAGGCAGATACACAAATCTGTGGGTGTTTAGAATGACTTGAAGGGCAGAATTTGGTAATACGCAAATACCAGACTTAGTAATTTATTAACCCTTCACCAACCAAATAAGCTTGAATTCCAGCCCTCAGGCAAAATTTTGCCAAGGGTCCTTGTTATTGACTAATTGTTCCCACCTAATCCTAACCCCTCTGTGGATGTGATCCTGTTTGGAAAGAGGGTTTTGTTACGTTAATTAGACCATACCCAAGTAGGGTGGTCCTAAACCTCAACAGTTGAGTTATAAAAACAGGAGATTAGACACAGAGACAAGCAAACACTGGAGAAGACAGCCACCACGTGAGGATCGTCTACCAGGAACATCAAGGTACACCCAAGACTACCTACAAGGAAGGTATCACGGCCAAGGCTGACTTAGACTTCTAGCCTCCAGAACTGAGAGAAAATAAACTTCTTTAAAGTCTCCCGCTTATGTTTGTGTTACAGCAGCACTAGGAAGCTAAGACAGTCCTCCTGTAGTAGCGAACGTCCCCATCACTACCACCCTTACCCAAAAGCAACTGCCTTTACTGTATACCTTAAATCCTTTTTAGCTTACTGGAGCCTCAGACTATCTTTGAAGTACTCTCTCCCCAGAGTAGAGATCATGCTTCACCCCTCTACTAGCTCCCTACTTTATTTCAATTTAAGACAAAATTATTGAAAATCTATTTTCTGCAAGGCTCTAAGTGCTGGAACAGAACACAAAGAACAGCAGCGGTATCAAACATTTACAGAGTGTCTCAAGTGGCAGGCACATGCTGATGACTGGGAGGACAACAAAGTATAAGACATTCCTGCATGTCTTCGGACATCTCCCCATCCAGTGGTAAAATTCAATGACCATTTATAAGTGACTGTTGAGTTTACTGGTCAAGATGGCCTTAACAGGGCCCTTAGCATGATGAACAACTTCAGACAGTCTTCTTTCTGACTACCTCTTGACCCTCTCACCCTGGTCCTTACAGAATTCAGCTGGCCCTAACAATAAACTCAGGAATAAATCAATGTGTCTGACACAAGGCACTCTGCTCCACCTGCCCATTAATGTCCTCCAGTACTTTTCCACTAGCTCACCTTAGCCCTGAAATCCCTACCACCCTTTGTTTCAGCAAGGTTCACACTTGGTTGTGGTCTCTCCGTTACTGTCATAGCCTTGAACAGTCATCCTTGGCTGTTTAGCATTGTCTAGAGCAATTTTCTTTGACAATACCAAAAAAATGTCTTAAACATCTTGTTACTTAGTCCTGTGATTAGTATCTGTTTTACCATTTCATAGATAAAATTGGTAAAAATACTGAGGTCCAGATAAATTCAGTAACTTATCAAAGAGCCATTCAGTAGTGGAGACCCCAACCCCTCCGATTTCAAATCTTGGCCACTTCCCACCAGTGAGCAGAGTAGGATGGGCAACCTGACATGTAAATAGAAGGACAAAGCAGGTTAAGTTGTAAGCTGCAACAACGCTGCAACCAGAGAATAAAATCTAACTGGAGGTATCCCTGGGTGACACAGTGGTTAAGAGCTATGGCTGCTAACCTAAAAAGTTGGCAGTTTGAATCCACCAGGCGCTCCATGGAAACCCTACAGCAGCAGTTTTACTCTGTCCTACAGGGTCGCTATGAGTCAGAATTCACTCAATGGCAACACGTTTTGTTGTTTTTTGGAGGTATCAGGGAAAGCCACAGGGAGAAATACACTCATCTCCAAGCACCGGTATTTGATAGGGAGAGTAACAAGGGGAGGTTGGCATACCGAGTTGAGGAAATAGCATGAGCCAAAACATGAAGGTAGAAGTATATGGCAAGTTTGGGTAACTATGAGCAGCTTCAAAATGAGAAGGATGTGGTGTGTGACCAAAAAGGCTAATGACCAGACTGTAGATGGCAACGAATGCCATGCTAAGGAATTTATTTTGGAAGCTACGGGAAGCCACTGAACTGCTTTTGAGGGCAAACCATTGCTGTCAAGTGGATTCTGACTTGTAGTGACCCTATAGGACAGAGTAGAACTGCCCCGTAGAGTTTCCAAGGCTGTAATCTTTACAGAAGCAGACTGCCACATTTTTCTCCCAGAGTGACTGGTGGGTTCAAACCGCTGACCTTCAGCCGACAGCTTAACCACTGTGTCACCAGGGCACCACTGAGGACGGTAAAAATAGAAAAAAAAAATAGAAAAAAAAAAATTTTTTTTTTTTTTAGAACCTACTAAATGCAGGGGCATACAAAGAACAGGATATAGTGCCTTGTCTCAATTATCTTAAAACTTAGTCATCTCCCATGTGCAATTTATCTAGTTGGAACTTCCCCTCCTCATTCATGAGAAGGAAAAAGTTCAATCGCCATCTTTACTTGAGCTAAGCCATCATCTCATTCTATGCACAGTAGAGTATCCCATCACATTTCCTCTCCAATCCAAATGATTTCCATAAATCCTTATCTTGCTGGAAGTGTCTGCACATTTTCTCTGCACCTCTCCCATTAGGGGATTTGCAAAATGGCCTGTCAATCTGCTCTTCACCACACTCTTGCTCTTTGAAAAGAATCAATACAGAACCTCAGGCTGCTTATTCGCTCTGTATACATTTTCCATCTCAGCAGTTACAGCTGCAGATGCCGCTTCCGTTATTATTCATAACCTAGCTACTTGTCGAACAGATTCTGTGAAGGTTTCTTCCGGAGGGGGGAGGGGAGTTGAGGATGAAGCAACAAATGATAAACATTCATATTCCAAATGAATAGAACTCAGCTTTAAATTCTCCCATGCTCAAAAAAGAAACATACCTTGCTTACATTTTTAGCAATTTTTATTGCTAAATTTTAGCAACTGCTTATATATTTTTATATTTTAGCATTTCCTTCCACCCAAGTAGAGGAAATGCTAATACTATACTAATTGGAATATGGAAGCACCATGAATCTGGGTTTTGGGGGGCCACAATATTTGAAGGAAAATTTCAAGAAAGTGATATATTTTATCCAACCGTTGGAATTGGGCTCAACTGAATAAAAACAGAAGGCCTTAGAACATACCTGGCTAGATTAGCAACCAGAATTACAAGTTAAAAGGGCCACACAGCTTCATTTGAGAATTTATTAACTCAAAACAGGGTAGAATGTTTTAGAATTAGAATGTTTTTATTCATTTTCATCAATAAGTGTGATAAAAAATAGCATTGTATACTGAGGGATTAATTTGTAAGTTCACAGTCTGTCATGGTTGCTCACTAAAATGGCCTACATTTCAGGGCAGTCATATAATTTTACCAGCCTACTCAAAGCTCAGAGATTTCAACTGAATTCATCTCTCCACTAACATTAGCTTACAAGTTGATCTGTATAGTACTCGCAGTACACCTAAACGGAGACGCCAGAGTTGGACATACACAACTGGACCTTCAGAGAAACGAAGCACTGAAATCTGAGTATAAAAAAATGCCTACACACAGGAATGGCTTCCAACCAGTGATTCTCAAACTTGAGCAAGCATCTCAATTACTCCAAGGGCATGTTAAAACGGAACACTGGGCCTCAACCCCAGAATTTGATTCAGTACAGCTGGAGGCTTCCATCATTTATTCATTTTTAACAAATTCCCAGATGATGCTGAGAACCACTGGTTTAGATCACTCAAGAAACACCTTATGCATAAGCGAGCCAGATGCAGAACATCAAGTAGGAGCCAGAATGGGGGGGAGGGGCGGGCGGCAGCGGGTAGATGAACCTGGGCTAAGTACCATGGCAGAAGCCTCTGGAAAGAAAAAAAAAAAAAAGCCAAATATTAGGGACACAGAAACTAAATTCAAAGGTCTCTGAATTTCTTAGTTTCCAAGTTTGTTAGTTTCATCAGTGGTGGCAACAGAAGCCAGGTTTGCAGTGGGAAACTAGGAGCTTTAGCTATTAAGAGGAGGAAGGCAGGGGAAGCAGGGTTGGTTACTTTGTTGGTTTTGGCAAGTGTGTAGGCTGAAGGCAAGGAAACCAGCGGAAAGGGTCAAAGACAAAAAACCAGGAATAACCAGTAAAACAAGATGAGAACACAAACAAGAGCACTGTATCAACTTGCCCCTCTTTTCCTTTTACACCTCTTGGCACCTTATTTTGTTAGAACTCCTACACTGTCTTATAACCTTAAGGAACAGGGATTTATAGTTTGTCTCCTTCCCTCGTAGTTGGTTGCCATCACATTGGCCACAGACTCATGACAATCTCACGTACAAGAGAATAAACATGTTGCCTGGTCTTGCGCCATGCACCAATGACCAAATATAGGGCTGTTTTGAGTTTCTACTGGCTGATTTTCAAAAGCTGACCACTAGGCCTTCTTCCTAGTCTTAGTCTGGAGGCTCTGTTGAAACCTGCTCTGCATCAATAGCAACATGCAAGCCTCCAAGGGAGCTGGTAGCTGCACATGAGGTTCACTGGCTGGGAACTGAACCAGATCTCTTGAATGGACGGCTTCTACTGCTGAACCAATGCCCCCTCCACAGTAGTTACCAGTAAATATAACTTGAAACGTGGTTTGAATACTCAAATATGCTATAAGCATAGCACTTTATATGCTTCCCCACATTTATAAATGACATACACTTCCAGTAAGTACCCTTTAATTCTCCATGGCAACAACAGTACTTAATGTATACCAGTACCCTAATAACCATCCCACTTAATTACAGAAAACTGAAGGCCACTAATAGTTACTTTTAATCTACCCAGAGCACTTACCAAATAAGAATACATTAATAATTAGCGTTTTGTCAAACTGAGTCTAACAGGAGGGGGAGAGCACTCTTATTAACATAATTAGGAACACAATGGAAAAAGTATCATCTGAGATGGGAGCATCAAAAGAGGTTATGGTGAGCCTGTGCAGAATCTCAGTTAAAACAGACTGGGGCATGATCAAGGATTATGGGTAGAACAAGGAGTTGAGAAATGGATTTGATTCATGATAAGAGGCAGGGAGTGAATGGTTTCAAGGACATAGGCTAGGGCTCGGTAACAATCAATCTTAAAATTAGGTAAACGTGCACGCGATTGGAGAAAAGTTTCCATTTCAAATACTGAAGGAGGCTAGAACAGGATATGCTCAATTCCCTTTTGGACACTCTGAATTTGAGATACCTTTCTGTCACATCCAGGTGCAAGTATCAACTGAACAACCTCAATGTGCTACAACCATACAAAGTAGTGCACTGTTCCCATTAATCAACGAGGAATTAAACACTAGTGATTAAGACCCAATCATGGTGCCAGACTATTTGAATTTTTAACACGTACCACCTGCAACTCTGGACAAGTTACTCAACCGTTGTCTGTTTCCTTTTATGTAAACAGGCAAAATAGTACTTCAGGAGCCCCGGTGGCACCATGCTAACTGGAAGGTTGGTGGTTCAAACTAGTGAGCTATTGCTTCTATAAAGATTAGTCAAGAAAACTCTATGGGGCAGTTCTACTGTGTCTTATGGGGTTGCTGAGTCAGAATCGACTCAACAGCACCCAACAACGTAACAGTACCTTTTCCCAAACTTTTGGTGTAATGTAAAATGCTTAGAATGTCACATGGTTTATATGAATTGCTTTATAAATATTTGCCCTTGGTAAAACACATTCTAGTTTCAAATTACCATAAGCACTATTCTCTGAACTGATTCATGAAAGGTCCGTGCAATCTGGAACTAGTATAACTCACAAATAACGGGACACTTTATATATACAATCTATTTTTAAGTAATAGGCTTTAAAGGCAAGATCCTGATCCTTAAAATCCAACTACTGATGATACAATCATGAGTAATAAACATTCCCTGAGCTTAACTGTAATGCAACAGGTAATCTGCCATTCATCTTTGCAAATTCTTGTTTTTTTCACAGTGATTTAGAGGAATCATGTCAAATTAATATATCTTATAAATAACATTCAGCAGTTTCCTAAGGTCTAATCGAGTTATATTCCTTGTTAAACAATAAACCACCTTGTATTTTTCATCAAGGACTAAATTCTAATAGAAAAGGCACTTACTACTCAGCAAATTAGGAAACAAAGAGTGCTTTAAATACTACAAAATCAGAGACCTAGCATTTTGGCATTGCAGGCATCTTTATTGTACATCTGTTAGGCCATGAATTCATAGGGAATAGGTTCCAGCAGCTCAGGCTCCTTTCCGTTGGTTCTCACAAAGTGTGCCTCTCGGGGTGGAGCAGGCTAAAAAAAAAAAAAAGAACAATCACATAAAGTAGTGTAACACAGCTGTAAAATGCTCTCAAAACCAATGAAACATATACTCAATTCTTAAATCTTTAAAAAAAAAAAAAAAGCATCGCTGAGCAACAAGTTCAATGTCCCCCCAAAACTAATCCCAAAAAAGCCCCTGTCGAACACTCACCTGGCGTTTCAGTTGAACCCAGGTACCTTTCTCTTTGGCTTCCTTCTTTTTCTGATCATTTTCCTTCACGCGTTTCAAGAAACTATCTCGGCTCTTAGAGTGCTTAATGTGCTCAACACGCACATTAATTCTCTTCGCAAGAATCTTGCCCCTGGAAAGAGCAAAAATTCTTATAAATGTTTCATCTTAAAAATACAACCTCCAGTGGGATGCAGACCCCAAATTCTCGTAAAAAGACCAGACTTAATGGTCTGAGACCAGAAGGACCCCAGAGGTCATGGTCCCCAGACCGTCCGTTAGCCCAGGATAGGAGCCATTCCCAAAGCCAACTCTTCAGACAGGGATTGGGCTGAACTATGGGATAGAAAATGATACTGGTGAAGAGTGAGCTTCTTGGATCAATTAAACACATGAGACTATGTGGGCAGCTCCTGTCTGGAAGGGAGATGAGGGGGCAAAGGGGGTCAGAAGCTGGCTGAAAGGACACGAAAACAGGGAGTGGATGGAAGGAGTGTGCTGTCCCATTAGGGGGAAAGCAACTAGGAGTATATAGCAAGGTGTATATAAATTTTTGTATGACAAACTGACTCGATTTGTAAATTTTCACTTGAAGCAAAATAAAAATATATATACACATATAAAAAACCCAAATTTAGAAAACATTTTTGGCAGTTCCACTTATTAAATAAACCATTAAACCTTTTTATTAATTTTACTGGAAGAAGACTTGAGGCAAACATCCACTCTTAAGCTCTCTTCTACTGAGGACAGACCCCGAAATACAAAGGAATTTAACCAAAACCAGATGACTCAAACTTACTTCTTAAACTGCTTTTTATACTCTGAAAACTAGAACTGTTTAAAACCAAATTGCATAAGCGGTAAAACCTTCTAGTAAGTCTATTTCAACTTGTTTCCTCTGACAGGATACAAGACAAACACCTAGTTTGCCTGAGTTTTAAAAGGATATTTCCTTTACCCCACTTGAATGACCAATAAAGACATAAGTCCAATTGGCAAAGTGAAAAGCGGGTATGAGGGAATATTAATTAACCACAAAGAACTATGACATTACATACTTAACTTGTTTGTTCACAATAATGCCAACAGCATGCTGGGTAACATTGTAGACTCTCCCAGTTTTGCCATGGTAACATTTGTGGGGCATTCCTTTTTGAACAGTGCCCGTTCCCTGTGAGAAAGAGAAAAATGTTATACCACCAGTTTCTCCTTCCTTTCCACCCTGGACTTTCAAGTAACCAAGATATTCTAAGACTTTTTTTCCCTTTTTAAATGACAACTCAAGAGCTTTCAGAGCCGGTGAAATGTGTTTTTCACATTGCTTCAAAGCAATCAAAAAGACAATCATCATCAAGCTCTAGAGTGCCAGGGAATGTAAATACCGGTCACAAAAGAGCAGAGTTCACCTGCATTTTTACAATCATAATCTCCATCTTCAACAATAATTAAAGTCTGCACTATTCCTTTTTTTTAGATTAAATCCAGCTTTAGTGTTATAGTCCCAATTTTATTATTTACCTTGATGTCTACAATATCACCCTTCTTGTAGATTCGCATGTATGTGGCCAAAGGAACAACGCCTGCAAAATATTTTGTTAGTCACTATCAAGACAAAGAAAAGCCCAGAGTTTTTTTTTTTTTAAAAATACAGTTTTGACAGGTAAATTTTAAACTTCTGCTAGTGGAAAATTTATAAGTAAAATCAATCAACTAAATCACAAATTCTCTTCAAACCAAAGTTTAATCATGTGCCAATATTTAGTTAAGAAACTACTATACAAAAGTCATGCCTTTATTACAAAGTAAGTTAGGTAGATGCTGGTTATGTGATACCATTTTTTAAGAATGCGTTGTACAAGTCATGCTAATAAAATAAAAACGTATGCCACATTTTCTCTCAAGGAGGGCAAACCTTACCATGTTTTCTAAAAGGCCTAGAGAACATATAGCGGGTGCCTCTTCTCTTTCCCTTTGTGTTCGTCATTTTGGCGAATTACTGAAACCAGAAAGTACAAGAAATTTAAATAAACCTCAAAATTAAGATTTGCTCTTCTATACAAAAAGCCTGTAATTTCAGATGGTTGCATTTTATCAGTTAATGTTAGATTAAACTATTAGGGAACAATCTAAAAAGCTGGATCACCAGGCATTATTTCTTTAAAAGGGCAAAAATTTTCATTTTGTCTTTTAAAAAGATCAAGTAAGGTCTTTGCCAAAAATGCTTAAGTTCTTAGCATTAAAATATATTTACTCATGTTTCCATTCCTTCCTTTCTACTAGAAAAGTTATCACCCTCTAATATTGAATATGCCATGGACTGCCAGAAGAATGAACAGGTCTGTCTTGGAAGAAGTAATGCCAGAATGCTCCTTAGGAGCAAGGACAGCGAGACCTCATCTCACAAACTTTGGACATGTTACCAAGAGGGACCAGTCACTGGAGAAGGACATCATGCATACAGAAGGGGGCAAAAAAGAGGAAGACTCTCACCAAGACGGACTGACAAAGTGGCTACAACAACGGGCTCAACATAAGAGCTGTGAGGCTGGCGCGGGACTGGGTACTGTTTCGTTCTGTCGTACATACGAGTAGCATGAGTTGTTAACAGACTCGACGACACCTAACAACAAGGCTGGGACTATTTCATCCATTTATGAAAGCAGGCAAGAAAACTAACAGTTTTCCAGAGGAGGATACAGGCTTGTAAACATTAACTGATTTATGTAAGTTAAACTCCTAAGTAGCGAAACGGGAAACTAGAACCCAAACCAGTACAATTTCCCTATTAGAACATAAAAATACAAGAGGGCCTCTTCCACACTGTATCTGTAGAGCCCAGGCTAGTGTATCAAGGGCACTGGAGTCACAAAAATGATAATTCCTACTTACAGGGCATGACAAAACTCGGCCTTCCAATTTTCACATGCTGTATCAAACCCCTTTACTCAGCCACCTCATTTTGTGATACCTAACTCACCTCATACTTCCAATTACTTGATAACTTACTTACGAGGAAACGTACACAGGATAGGAGGGGAAAGAACAGGCTGTATAACCACTGCCTCCAATTTGACACAGGCTCTGCCACTTACTTGCAGGGCAGAGCCCATCTTTAACCCTCATCCTCACCGAAAAGCATGAAGAATCGAACTTTTCACTTTGTTCCCCAAGGGCTGAAGTGCCATTTCTAGCAGTAACTTGCACCACAAGACAAAATGAGTGAAGCTTATTCAATGACAGTGTCACATCAACTGGCCTCTTAATTTAAAACTCCTTGATCTTGAAAAATGACTCTACCAAAACACCTTTTCCATATAGATTGTGTGACAATGAGACAGAAGACTACTACACCCAAAACATAGCTCAATGCATCCTTTACTTGAAAAACAAAAAGGTAACGAAGTGCGTGCCAAGTGCCTTCTTCTAATTCTCAGAAACTCTTCTTTATAAACGAGCAAATATCCTCTGTGATTTAAGTCACTGTGGAATCAAAAAGCGGCAGAAATAGGTCTGACTCCGGAGTCCACGCTCCTTCCACGGGATCCAACTTCCCTTAAGAAATCCATCCTACGTCGCGACTTAATACACGTAATACCGGATTTTTCGAAACAATACTTAACGTTCAAGTTACCAATGTTCTACTGCAACCTCCAGTCTGAAAACCAGTAACCTGAGAAAAGATGTTCAACTCTACTAGCTAGCTGTTAATACCCACAAGAGACACAAAAAGATGCAAATCTGCAAATTGTGAGGTTAGCAAGTAACTTTTCCCCTACATTTCTAAATCAGACACCCAGGAATCCCTTCACTCAACACATTTAAAAAAAAACACTCAAACCGGCTGCTGTGGAGTCGATTCCTACTCCTAGCAACCCTACAGGACAGAGAACTGCTCCATAGGGTTTTCAAGGCTGTAATCTTTACAGGAAGCAGATCGCCACATGTTTGTCCCGTGCAGCGCGCGGCTACCTTTCCGTTAGCAGCCAAGGACTTAACCACGACGGCCCGAAACAGTACCTCCTCGGTGCATTTGCTGGTGTGGCTACCCAAAAATTCTTTCCCATTGTTTGCGGTCCGGGGTCAAAACGAAAAACACTCAGAAATCATTTCATGCATTAACGGTGAAGGTCTGGGACTCATTACACAGATCGACACAGTGGGCACCCACCGCTATCTCCAACCAGGAGCCCAGGCTTCCACACACGCCTAAATTTCAGTGGAGACTAAAACGGACATTGAGTCAAAACCCGTCCATACTCTCCCGAAGTCCCTGCCCGACAGGTTTACGTTTTAGAACAGAGACAAAACTGCTGCACTGAATGGGATTCAGAAGCCATCGTGCCATGCGGCAAGAGACTGAGAGATTCCGGGATTCCAGGACTGAATCCCTGAGTACACAGGAGACGAAGTCCTTTCCAAACTGACTCGAATCACCTCTCCACAGTCACTCGGCCTCGTCTTATTTCCCAAGACTGTCCCTCTACAGGGCTGCAGCATGGCAGTCCGGTCCTCAGTTCCTGGCCCGGGCCCGGGGCCCGCTGCTCCCAGAACGGGAGCTGGCTCCACCTGCCCACCCAGTAGGCCCCAGACAGACTAGACAGTCTCTTAGGAGTCCCGGTGCACGGCCTCCGCGGTACCACGCCTGGGGCTCAAGGCTGTAGAACCCGGAGCACCGGGAGCCACCCGGGAGCCCTACCTGCAAGATGGCGGCTCTGGCCGAAAGGAAGGAGGCGGGGCCGCGGCGCGAGACTTACAAGGGCCGGCGGGCTGCCCGCGGCGCTGCCTACATGAAACCCCAGCCCAAAGCTACTCTTTCCTGGGGAAGGGGATCGTTCCCGAGAACAAGAAAGGTCTGTGAGGATAGTTCTCCTTTCTTCCGAAAACGACATAATCAGCCAACGGTAGCTGACACTGGATCTTGTCAGACAGCCCGGAAAGGGGCCTTCAAGAGCATCAACAGGACGCGACCCCGAGCGTCGTGCCGTCCACCTGTGCGTCAGAGCCGACGCCGGAAGCAGGCTTGCGTCTGCGACGTTGGGCGAGAGGGAGAACATGAGCCTTTGGGCTCTGAGACTTTAAAAGTGCGCCTAACGTTTGTTTGCAAAAATGCTAACGTGAGTGCGGAAGTTAAGCCAAAATGAAGCAAGACTATTATCCAGTTTGTAAACCCTTTCAAGTATTCTTTCCTACGCGTCTATGCGTGTAAATTGTTACAACAGATTGGGCAAAATCTAGTCAATTGAAGGTTTCAAATACTAAGTCCCCGCATTCCACTCCTAAATTTATGCCATAAAGAAACTTTAACATGCGGGCAGGGATGTACATAGCAGCACTATGGGTAGAAGCAAAAAATTAAAAATGGCTCTAAAGTGAATCAAAAAATACATTATGGAATATTTATACAATGGAATATTATATGCTAGTAAAACAAGCTTGAACTCAGATGTATTATGATGAGGCCAAAAGAGCAAGTTGTAGAATACACTGAGGGGTCTCCCTCACCCTTGGTGGCCCTCTACTCCGCCAAACATGATGTCTTCCTCCTGTGATTGCTCCCTGCTGATGACCTGTCCAAAGCGAGTGAGCTGGGCAGTGTTGTGTTGTGATCTGTAATGTTTCCATGGACAAGTTTTCAGGAGTAGGTTGCCAGACCTTTCTTCCTAGTCTGTGTTAGTCTGGAAGCTCCACTGAAACTTGTCCACTATAGGTGACCCTGCTGGTATTTGAAATATCGCCGGTGTAGCTTCCAGCATCATCATAGCAACATGCAAGCCATCACACTACTGACAGGTGGTGAAATACATATAATAGATATATAATGCAATAATTTATATATCTAGTACTTTTAAACATGTAAAACAACATTATGTATACACATGTAATGAAAGTAGTTCAGCGATACAAGGGCATGAAAATCACCAAATTTAAAATAGTGATTATGTCTGATTGAAAAAAAAAAAAAAAAAAAAACCTGTTGCCGTCCAGTTGATTCCTACTCATAGTAACCCTATATGACGGAGTAGAGCTGCCCCATAGAGCTTCCAAGGAGCACTGATGGATTCAAACTCTCGACCTTTAGGTTAGCAACTGTAGCACTTTAACCACTGTACCATCAGGGCTTCCACAATTTCTGATAGAGAGGGAATTAGATAGAAAGAAGGATATATGGGAAGCCTTAACTGTTTGGCCATTATTTATTACGCTGGTTATTGGTCATATACCCTAACCCAGTTTCCCCTATTATTAATGTCTTACATTAGTGTGGTACATTTGTTACCATTAATGAATCCATATTGATACACTGTTGTTCACTAAAGCCTATAGTTTATTCTGATTTCCTTATTTTTTACCTAATGTCCTTTTTCTGATCCAGGATCCCACGCAGACACCACATTTCATTTTGTCTTCATGTCTCCTTAGACTCCTTTTTGCTGTGGCAGTTTCTCAGACTTCCCTTGTTTTTGATGTCCGCGACGGTTTTGAGGAGTATTGGTCAGGTATTTTGTAGGATGGCCCACTATTGGAATCTGTCTGATGTTTTTCTCATAACTGTATGTATTATTTTTATAATGCATTTTTAGAAATTGGCTAAACGACATAAAAATCTTAACTTACCTGGTTACATATAAATAATTGTTTTTTTATTTTTGTATTTCTTGAACTCACTCCTCTAGTGTGTCTGAAAGTTGTAATTTCTAGAAACTGCATCAGCTCCAGAATTTTGAATTTATACATCCCCCTCTGTGACCAGAGGAGCCCTGGAGCACAGTGGTTAAGCACTTGGCTGCTAACCAGAAAGTCGGTTGTTCAAACCCACCAGTGGCTCTGTGGGAGAAAGATGGGTGGCAGTCTGCTTCCATAAAGATTTACAGCATTGGAAATCTTGTGGGGCAGTTCTACTGTCGTATAGGGTCCCTGTGAGTCAGAATCCATTCGATGGCAATGGAGTTTTTGGTTTTCTGTGAGTAGTCTCTGGCCCTTATGCTCACTTGCTGAGGAACCTAAGGATGAATAAATACTCAGTCATCGCTGATTCCTTCCATACATTGACTTCTCAACCTTCACTGTAGCCATTACCCTTCCTTGGCTTCTATATTTTTCCTTAACCAGCTTAGTTTTTGGTAGTTTATCTTCCAGTTACCTCAAGCCACTCTTCCTTTCACATCACTGCTCTAGCAAATACACAGTCTTGAAAAAATGCAACCACCTACCTTTTTGGTGACACTTCCCCCACAGTTGAGTATTGTTAAAGATAATCTTGCAAACAGGCAAACTGGTGTGACTATAAATCACAAACTAGTCATCCTTGGGCTATATTTTACAGATAGACATGTGTTTTCTCCAGTCGACAGTGTTTTTTAAATTAAGATATATTACATAAAAATCAGAGGGCAGTGATGGTTTAGTGGTAGAATTCTAGCCTTCCAAGTTGGAAGCCTGGGTTCAACTCTCAGCCAACGCGTCTCACGTGCAGCCACCACCCATCCGTTGATGGAGGCTTGCATGTTGCTATAATGTGGAACAGGTTCAGTGGAGCTTCCAGACTAAGACAGACGAGGAAGAAAGGCACGGTGATCTACTTCAGAAAATCAGCCAGTGAAAACCCTATGCATCCCAACAGTCTGATCTACAACTGATCATGGGATTGGCACAGGACAGAGTGGTGTTTTGTTCCATTGGGCATGGGGTTGCTATGAGTCAGGGGTCAAGTCAACAACAGCTAACAAAAAGACATAAAAATTAAGATTTCTTGAAAAAATTAGATCTTTAGATGGGACGTCATATCCTTGAGTTCCCTTTAAATGGGTATGTGTCCTTGCATTCCATATCCACTCTGCCTGCTTCAGTTATTTATCTGCCTCGTGCCCGTAGGCATTTGAATTTTTAACCGTTGCCATGAACTCATGGTCAACAATTCTCAAATGGGCACTCAGTACTGCTACTGCATCCCCACTGAAGTTCCAGGGAAAGTTTGTTTACTCAGTCTCTTCAAAGAATATTTCACATGCTTGGCTTCTTTCTTTTCTCCTATTCTCCAGTCTCTCATTCCTTCTCTTCACCTTTCTTTTGGCTGATGATTGCTTCATTTTTCATCATTGTACAAACATGATCTGATCTTTCTACCTAAAGCCCACAGTCCTTTCATTTCTGGCCCTACTAGACCTAATTTCTAGCTACTGCCCAATATTTTCATTCTGTTTTTGTGAAACATTTAAAAGAATCGTATGAAATTACTGTTTTTGTAGTCACTCAATGCCCATGGAAACAGCAGTCAAGAAATCAATGTATTGCGTTGCACAAATCTGCTGCAAAAAACCTCTGCAAAGATGTCACTTTGATGACAAATGTGCACCTGACCTAAGCCATGGTCTTTTCGGTCACCTCATATGCATGCAAAAGCTGGGCCATGAAAAAGGAAGACTGAAGAATTGATGCATTTGAATTATGGTGTTGGCAAAGAATATTGAATAAACCATGGACTGCCAGAAGAGTGAACAAATCTGCCTTGGAGGAAGTACAGCTAGTACACTCATTAGAAGCGAGGATGGCGAGACTTTGTCTTGCTTACTTTGGACATGTTATCAGGAAGGACGAATCCCTGGAGAAGGACATTGTGATTGATAAGATTGTGTGTCAACTTGGCTGGGCCATGATTCTCATCGGTTTGGCAGTTATGATGTAGTTTGGCAGTGGAATAATGATGTGATCGCCTCTATGATGAGATTTGATGTAATGCGATCACTTCCATGATGGGATCTACTGTGAGTAGCCAATCATTTGGGGGAGTTTCCTTAGGGGTGCGGCCTACGTCCAATATAGGTGGACTTTCAGGCAAGGCTCATGGGCTTTTGGTCACTCTGGACCCAGCAGCTGGCTCCTGTTCCTTTGGCCTCCAGTTTTTGAGACTTGAGCTAGCAGCTTACCTGGCGTCTTGCCTACCAATCTTGGGATTCATCGGTCTTTGTAGCCTGTGAGTCAGAACCCTGCTGTCTGATTTGCCAATGTTGAGTTCACCAGCCCCTGCAGCTATGTAAATCAGGAGAAGCCTCAAGCCTGACCCATGAACTTGGGACATTCCAGCCTCTACAACCTGGTGAGCTATTTCCTTGATATAAATCTCTCTCTCTCTGTATATATATATATATATTCATACACTTTACTGGTTTTGCTTCTCTGGGAACCCAGCCTAAGACAGACATCCCACTTGGTAAATTAGAGAGTCAGCAAAAAAAAAAGGACCCTCACAAGATGGATTAACACGGTGGCTGTAACGACGGGCTCAAACATAGCAACAATTGTGAGGGTGGCTAAGGATGGGGCAGTGTTTTTTTCTGTTGTAAATGGGGGTTGCTTTGAGTTGGAGCTGACTGGACAGTACCCAACAACATAACAACAGTCAAAAATAGTCAGATGTCAGCAATTTCATATGGTTTAATCTAAAACATGAACACTGTCATCTCTTCCTCATCTCCCATTCTATTTTTAATTCACTCTAATCTGTCTTCTGCCACAATCACACCACTGAAACTGCTCTTGTCAAGGCCATCAACTGCTTCCATGTTGCCAAACCCAAAAGACATTCCCAGTTCTTGCCTTTCTGGATCTCTCAGGAGCATTGGACTCTGTTGGCCACTCCTTCCTCCTTGAAACACTACCTTTCTGATCGTGCCACAGTCTATTTTGCTGTTTTTTCCCCTCTTTTACCAGCCCTGGTTGCTCAACGGTTAAGTGCTTGGCTGCTAACTAAGAGGTTGACGGTTCAAACCCACCTAGCCCCCCATAGGAGAAAAATCTGGTGATCTGTTTTGATGAAGATTACAGCCAAGAAAACCCTATGAGGCAGTTCTACTCTGTCACATGGGGTCACTAAGAGTCAAAATTGACTCCATGGCACCCAACAACCATACCTGTCCTCTAAATAATAGACTTCATTGGGACTTGGAGCTAGGTGCCCTGCTCCTGTCTTTGTATACTCTCTTCCTAGGTAATTCCGTTACTCCCATAATTTTAAATCCCCTCTCCATTCTGCTCTTTACCAGATGTATTTCTTTAATTCAAGCCTCTCCTCTACACTTCTGTTCAACCTGACATCTATTCATAGATACCCTTTAGCATTTCAAAGTTAACATGTCCAAAGTAAAACTTTTGGTTTCCACTGTGAAACCTGTTTCATTTTTAGTATTTTCCATGTCAATAAATGGCATAAACCAGAAACTTAGGTTTCATCTTTAAGTTCTGCCTTACTCCTCCATATCCAACCTATCAGCAAGTTTTTTTCCCAGTGCCGTTTGCAAAATATCTCCCCAGTTGGTCTACTTCTTTCCGTCTCTATGGCCACAACTACTGGGAACTCTTACCTGAATTACAGAAATGGCCCCATTATGCTCATTGTTTTCATTCTTGCTCCTACTCCACCCATCTTCTACATAGTAGCCAGAGTCATCTTTTTAATGTAAACTGATCATATCACACCCTTGTTTAAATCCCTCCAAAGGCTTCCACTGATTTTAGAATAAAATCTAAACTACTTGTCTTGGTTTATAAGGTCTGCATAAAGTAGTTCCTGCCATCTCTCCAGTTCTTTCCAGCCTCAGGGTCTTCATGCATACTGTTCCCTCTGCCCTTCGAATGGCCCATTCTTTCGCTTCTTTCTCATCTGCGACTTCCTGAAAGAAGCTTCCTAAATAAAAGAAGTGAGGCCTGAGAGATTAAAAAATGAGTGGGAATCAGATCAGGAAGATTCAAATTTCTTGTGGAAACAATATAGTGTGTGCAGATAAGTACAAGCAATATGATATTGCTGGTGTAAGACCAGAACGGTAAGAAATAAAGCTGAAAAGGTAGATTGTGAAGCTTCTAATCATGACAATTAAGAATGCTGAACCCATCTCTATTGACAGCTGAGAATCAATGACAGGTTTTAACAAGAGGATGGTGACGATGGTAATGAGGTGATAATGAGGTGATAGCTAATATTTATACCATATCAGTTACCTTCAAGTCAGTTTCTGACTCGTGACAACCCCATGTGTGTCAGAATAGGACTGTGCTCCATAGGGTTTTCAATGGCTGATTTTTCAGAAGTAGATTGCCAGGACTTTCTACCAAGGTGCTTCTGGATTGATTTGACTCTCCAGCCTTTCAGTTATCAGCCGAGTGCATTAAGCATTTGTACCACCCAGGGCCTCCAGTTAATATTAAAAAAATATTGCCGTCGAGTTGCAACCCTATAGGACAGAATTGAACTGCCCCATAGAGTTTCCAAGGCTGTAGTCTTTACGGAAGCAGACTGCTACATATTTCTCCAGCGTAGTAGCTGGTGGGTTCAAACCATCAACCTTTTGGTTAGCAGTTGAGCACGTAACCACTGCGCCACCAGGGCTCCTCAGTTAATGTTCTGAGGGCTTATCCTATGTGCCGCCAAGAACTTTACAAATACCTCATTTAGCCCTCACAACAATCCTATGAGGTAACTGATTTACCTGGTCCTATACCTTTTTTTTTTTATATCTCTAGAGGAAACCCTGGTGGCGTAGTGGTTAAGTGCTATAGCTGCTAACCAAGAGGTTGGCAGTTCTAATCCACCAGGCACTCCTTGGATAACTGTATTGGGCAGTTCTACTCTGCTTCAACTCGCCATGAGTTGAAATCGACTCTATGGCAGTGGGTTTTTTTTGGTTACGCCTTTAGAAGATTCTACAGTGCAAAAAGTGGTTGTTTTTCAGTTTTCTCCATTCTTGGTTTGGGATTCAGCTTTCCCAAGTCACTGGACACTTGTCTGCTTTCTAGTCTTCAAAATTTTGCTACTGTTGTCTCGTGTTCTCCTTATGCTTGTGATTTGAGTATTTAGACACACACACACACACACATATCTTTACCCTGGTGTTTGTGAGTTTCAGGAAACCATATTAGATGAGGGTATTCAATCCACCACATTAACCTGGAAGCGGCTAGGGATGAATTATTGAGAATCACCATACCTACTAACCAGGTTAATCCATTGATTGTTCTTGCTGAACTGGCTATTGAAGGGGCTCCAATGCTACCTGAGGAGTTGGGTTGTGAAGTGAGCCTTGGTGCTCCAACGCTACCTGAGGAGTTGGGTTGTGAAGTGAGCCTTGGTGCTCCAAAGCTACCTGAGGAGTTGGGTTGTGAAGGGAGCCTTGTTGTTTTTTGGCTACCTAGATTTATTCTCCCTCTTTGTTATGGACTGAATTGTGTCCTCCAAAAATATGTGTTGTAAATCCTAACCCTTATACTTGTGGAGGTAATCATATTTGGGAATAGGCTTTTCTTTGTGATTTTAATGAGGTCATATCCATGTAGGGTGTGTCTTAAGCCAATCATCTTTGACTATAAAACACACAGATTGGGCACAGAGAATCTAGCAGAGATGGGGGAAGATAGATGCCATGTCACATGAAGATCGCCAAGGAATCGAGGAACAGAAGCTGAAAAGAGACAAGGACCTTCCCCAGAGTCCATAGAAAGAGCCTTCCCCTAGAGCTGACATCCTGAATTTGGACTTCTAGCCTCCTCAACTGTGAAAAAAAAAGAAATTTATGCTTGCTAAAGCCACCCCCTTGTGGTATTTCTGTTACAGAGCACTAGATTACTAAGACGCTCCGTAATAGCTACCACATTTATTTTGGGTGTATTAACTCCTTATCTCATGTGTATATTCTTCTTAGGAGGGTAATTGCCACCTATTTCAAAACCAAAGAGACCTACTCTCCCTCTCCCTGCTCCAGTACAACCATGGGACAGTCTCGAGCCTAGACTCGGCAAACTGAATGGTCTAGGTTTCATCGTTAAATTCTGGAATGAATGATGTAGGGACAGAAGGAATGGTTGGAGGTTGGTGGTTGTGGCAGGGTCATGCTTACCAGACTTTTCTAGAAAGTTCCCTGGGACTCTTTTCCAGTCAACCCCCTCCCCCATCAGAATCATCCAATATTCTGATTTCTATCACTGTAGGTTAGTTTTAAGGAGCCCTAGTGGTGTGGTGTGGTGGTTAAAGCGCTTGGCTGCTAACTGAAAGGTCAACAGTTTGAACCCCCCAGCTGCTCTTCCGGAGAAAGACCTGGTGATCTACTTCTGTGTTAGAAACCCTCTAAGGCAGTTCTGCTCTGTCACCTGGAATCGCTATGAGTCCGAATCGACTCAACAGCAGCGGGTTTGGTTTTAGGTTTAGATTGCTTTTGCCTATCCTTGAATTTCATATAACTGGCACTATACAGTAAGGACCAATCCCTAGAGAAGGACATCGTGCTTGGTAAAGTAGAGGGCCAACGAAAATGAGGAAGACCTTCAACAAGATGGACTGACACAGTGGCAGCAACAGTGGGTTCAAATATAGCAATGATTGTAAGGATGGCACAGGTCCAAACGACATTTCATTTTGTTACACATAAGAACACTATGAGCTGGAGACAGCTGGATGGCACCTAACAACAGCAACGTACAGTGTGTACTCTTCTCTGTCTAACTTCTTTTATTCAGCTTAATGTTTTTGAGATTCAGTTATGTTGGTATGTGTATCAGTAGTTCTATTGTTTTGTATTGCTAAGTAGTATTCCACTGTGTGAACATAACACAATTTCTTTATCCTGTCTCCCTTTGATGGAAATTTGGATTGTTTACAATTTTTGCTAATATGAATAAAGCTGCCACAGTATTTTTGTGGCCCTGTTCTCATATCTTTTGTGTAAATACCTAGGAATAGAATTTCTGGCTCATAAGGTTATGAAAGTTCATAAGAAATGGCCAAATTGTTTTCCAAAGCAAACCCCAACTTTATTTATTTAACATTTTCCTCTGAAGAGGATAAGGCATTTATTTTTATCACGGGCTTTTAAAAAGGTTTGCATCACTCACTAGTGCCATTGTACAGACCTGGAAACTAAAGTGATTTATTTCCTGAGTCTCTAAAGGTCAATTTTTCTCCAGTTTGAGATCACTAATGTAAAGAGACCAAGAAAAGCATTGGAACTTAAAAAGAAATGTGAAGTAAATTAAATGCAGGCAGTAAGAAAACTCAAAATACATCCAATATTTATTAGCATCTAGATTAAATCAGGTACCAACTATATTAAACGTTGGGGCTATAAAAATAAACAGAACATGATCCTTGCCCTCATGGAGCCCACAGAGAGCCTGGTGCTAGAGAAGTTGAGTATATCGCTGTATTGTGAGTGCAACAACACAGGACACTGAGTAGGGGTGGGTGGGTACTCCGTGGGAAGCCAGTGCACTGCAATCAGAGGAAAAGGGTGGGGAGAGAGAAGAAGCTCTGGGCAAAAAAAGAAGCTTCACAGAGGAGGTTTAACTTGATGAAAGAGTAACCCTCCGACCAGAGAACAAGAGCAAGGGCATTTCAGGCAGGGGGAACAGCTTGTGTAAAGGCATAAAGATGGAGAACAACTTAAAACATACGGAGAAAGGAAGTCATCCACTAGGCTTAGAAAAGAAGGTCAACCAGCGAACAGGAATGTGACTTATTAAAATGAAGCCAATCTATAATTTTGCACTCGGCTCGAGTAAAGTAAAACAAAACCCACAGAACCCACAACTCTTGGTAAAGCTAAATTCACATCTCCATATTTCTATTTTTGTGTTTTCTCCTGTGAAGAGGTTTTAAGAAAGCATATGCCTTATTTGGTTTTGTTTTTTTCTGAAGATATTGGCAACTTTATGCCAGGAGGCAGATCTTCCAAGAAAGAAGGAGACATGGCTCTGTCCTTCATGTGGGAGGCTGCAATTGGGCACCTAGTCGGTCTCTCACCTCTCATACGTGATTTGGCTTGAACTGGTAGACGGACAGCAAGACAGTATCAAATAAGAACTGATTAGGAGCTTCTAGTGTGGAAAGTATAAAATGAGAATTCTTGTCTCCAGGAAAATGTCACCGTAATGACAGATAGCTAAAGTAACAAGGGGCAGAAATACGATGAATAATTGAAAAACATATCATGAAGACTAATTACGTGAAACATATTAATCTTTTTTTCCATCAGAGTTTTCATTCCTGATCATGAGGAGGAGCAGAGCGAACAAAATTAAATCTTTTTTTAAATCAAGCAGAAGGAGCCGTGGTGGTGCAATGGTTAAGCCCTTAGCTACTAACCAAAAGGTTGGTGGTTTGAACCCACCAGCTGCTCTGAGGGAGAAATATGTGGCAGTCTGCTTCCATAAAGATATACAGCCTTGGAAACCCTATGGGGTTTGAGTTTTTAATCAAGCAAGGCAAAGATAGCCCTCTTCCTGAGTTGATTCTCTACCTGAAAATGTGAGGCACAAACCAGCTTGTAGCCCTGTGATTTGACATCCATATTGAATCCCAGCCCTCCAGCATAGGTTCCCATTGTCCACATCCATGTTTGTTCCCAGATCCTCTTTCTTCTTCAACTGTCCTAGGCTGTAAGGTCAATGCAACCTGCAGAAGGCCCAAATCAAATACACTGAAACCTGTGAGAGCCAGAACTCGGTGGGACTGCCTTGTTTTTCCAGGTCTTACAAGTTTCCCACCTCTATTAAGAATCCCATTTCATAAGCACCCAGTGAGTTTTCCTTTTCTGATGGGTTTCTACTTTCAAAGATTCCAACTTTCAGAGATTTACTGAGTCTGAACTGTTCAGACGGGAAATGTCTCGAAGTGATGACAGTCGGGGAAACCACTGCCGTGGTTTGTGGAGGTCAAGTTAGTGTTTCGGCAATAAAGCACAGTTTGGAAGTATGTAAACAGATGATGTAGGTCTTAGTTTGCTAGTGCTGTTGTAATAGAAATACCACAAGTGGGTGGCTTTAACAAACAAATTTATTTTCTCATAGTTTAGAGTCTGGAAATCTGAATTCAGGGCCCTGGCTCCAGTGGAAAGCTCTCTGTCTGCTCTGGGGGAAATCCTCATCTCAGCTTCTCCAATGTTCTCGGTATTCCTTGGCATCCTCCAACTGGCGTCTGTCTTCTCTGTTTTTGTTTGTTTAACTCTATGTCTAATCTGCTCCTTTTATATCTCAAAAGTGATTGGCTTAAAGCAGACCCTACACTGATATGGCCTTATTAACATAACAAAGAAAACCCAGTTCCCAAATGGGCTTACATCGCAGGTAGAAAAACCAAAACCAAACCCATGGCCATTGTCGATTCCTCATAGTGACTCTAGAGAACAGAGTCGATCTGCCCTATAGGGTTTCTGAGGCTGTAATTTTGTGGGGGCAGATCTCCAGGTCTTTCTCCCGTGGAGCCTCTGGGTGTGTTTGAATGGTCAATCTTTTGGTTCATAGCAGAGAGTTTAACCATTGTGCCACCAGGGTTTCTTTTCATAATAATATTAAGACATTATTTGCCCTTTTCACTGCATTGGCATTTCTCTGAAGGTGTAAAAGGAATGGTGAGAAAAACAGCCTAGTGCCTTGGCAGGAATCAAGGCAGGGCCAGGAAACTGTAGAAGTAAAGAAAGAAGAGCAAAACACCAGTTCACTTAAGAATACACTTGATGAGGGGTGGTACAAATTAATGTATTTTTTTTCTTTTATTTATTTTTTAAAATTTATTTATTGTTCTTTAGGTGAAAGTTTACAAATCAAGTCAGTCTCTCGTACAAAAAGTTATACACACCTTGCTATGTGTTCCTGGCTGCTCTCCTCTTAATAAGACAGCACATTTGTCCCCTCTACCCTGTGTTCCCCATGTCCATTCAACCAGCCCGTCCCCCTCTGTCTTCTCATCTTGCCACCAGACAGGAGTTGCCTACATAGTCTCCTGTGTCTACTTGAGCCACGAAGTTCACGCCTCACCAGCATTATTATCTATCTTATAGTCCAGGCCAATCCCTGTCTGTAGAGTTGGCTTCAGGAATGGTTCCAATCTTGGGCTATCAAAGCGTCCCTCCAGTCACAGTTAGATCATTAAGCCTGGTCTTTTTTTTGAGAATTTAAAATCTGCATCCCACTGAAATTAATACTTTTTAATCTGCACTCTTAAGTACACATCTTTTTAATATATATTGTGTGCCCAAATAAGGAGCCCGGGTGGCACAGTGATTAAATGCTTGGCTGCTGACTGAAAGGTCGGAGGTTCAAAACCTCCAGCTGCCCCAAAGGAGAAAGATGTGGCAGTCTGCTTCCGTAAAGATTACAGCCTTGGAAGCTCTATGGGGCAACTCTGCTCTGTTAAATGGGGTTACTGTGAGTCGGAATAGACTCCAGGGCAATCAATGTGACCAAATGGGAAGTATGCATTAAACGGTTTTGGGCCACATACAAGTACTACGGTTGTCTGCAGGAAAGGCGCTTTTGCTATTGTTTGAGTTGAGGTCTGAACTACCCACCATTTTATTTCACTGAACACTATTTTTGTTTGAAAGAATGACAGACAGACAAACTCTGGTTATTCAGACTTGGGTATTTGGAAATCATTTAGGGAACAATGAACCAAATGAACTTGAAACTTCGAAGAAAACAATAAGCAGTATTTGTTGCCAATTAAAAAGTTGAGCTTTCAAGTGACAATTAGAATTTTAGCAAACTTGTATCCACTACCTTGAGCTTGGCAGCTTCCCAAAACTTGGAAGCTTTTCTGATGAGATCGGTGGCGATATGAACAAATGTGGTTGGTTTTATATTGTCTGTTGCCATATATTTGTTTTATGTTGTGTAATGACATGTGTCAACACTTGAATGATCTGCGTAACTCAGTGACGCATATGCCTGATGTTACAAAACAAAGAATGGGTAGAAGACACACTTGAAGTGCAGTAGATTTTAATGTAATGGAATACCCAAACTTCATTGATAGGATTTCAGATTTCACATTGCAACTAGTCTTTACAAAGTCTACCACTTGTCCAGTGTTGGTGTAGTATCAAATAAGAATAGCCAAAATTACCTGCACCCATAATAAAAACCCATTGCCGTTCAGTTGATTCCAACTCACAAGCAACCCTATAGGACAGAGCAGAACTGCCCCATAGAGTTTCCAAAGAGCACCTGGTGGATTTGAACTGCTGACCTTTTGGTTAGCAGCTGTAGCCCTTAACCACCATGCCATCAGGGTTTCCACAATTATCTGAAAAGATTATTAAAATACTATGCCTTTTTACAATAGATCTCTATAAGACTAGATTTTATTCATATTCTTCAACCAAATAGTATCTGACAATAATTTGAATGCAGAAGCTGATATGAGTATCCAGCTGTCTTCTATTGAGCCAGACATTAAGGAGGCTTGCAAAAATGTAAAACTAATATCACCCTTCTTATTATTTTGTTGTTTTTTTTTAAATACTTAAAAAAAAATTTATGTAACATGTAGTGTGTTTGTTATTTTTATTTTTAAATAAATTAATGACAGGATTTAAAATGAAGTAACCTTTTAAAACAAACATGGTAAAAAACAAAACAAAAAAGCCAAACAGTTGCTGTTGGCGTCAGTTCTGATTCCTGTTGACCCCGGGACCCCATGCGTGTCAGAGTCGAACTGTGCCCTAAAGGGTTTTCAATGGCTGGTTTTTTGGGAGAAGGTCACCAGGCCTTTCTTCTCAGGTGCCTCCAGGTAGTTGCGAACGTCCAACCTTTCAGTTAGCAGCCGAGTGTGTTAATCGTTTTTACTACCCAGGCCCTACAATATGGTAAATACTGATAGATGAAACCCACATAAACAAAAGTTCTTTTGGGTTCTGAATAAATTTTAAGAAGTAAGGGGCTCCTGAGACCAAAAAGTGTAAGGACGCTGTCCTAGCCCACTACTTCTGCTACTCCTGGGTGTGCTTGGAGTCCCCCAGGGGTGTCAGTGGGAGTTCTCCAAGTCGTCTCCATTTGTAGCAAATTTTGCTACAGATTTTGGCTGTCATCCTATTTGGGTCAGGATCAGGCCAAAACAGACACTGTTCCCATAGTGATCTTGCCTCCGCAAAGTTTTGCAGGAACGTGGCCTCATGGAATTACGTCGAATTGCTTCGTAAACTGTAGACACGGAACAACTTTACTGATTTGCCTCACACTGAAGGTCTTGGATTTTTGCTTTAATTTATCCTGTACTTAGGCCGATTTTGCTTCACTGTCATTCTGTCGTGTTCTTAGATTCCCAGTGAAACTGCTGACAAACCAACCAGGTCAAGTTGTTGAGCAATTAGCTAGGAAATCTAATTGGCTATGCTTGTTAAAATGTATCTCAAGGACACTTTAAAAAAAGAAGACCACAGAATTTTTCTCCAAACAGTCTTTTCTGGTAAACAGATGAAACAGGTGAGCAATTAGGCTTCTATCCTCTGAGTAGACATAGAATTTTCTGTTGACTGGTGCCATGACCTGTCTTTACTTTCTGAACTATCATTCAGGTACTTGGCTGTATTCTGATGGACTAAGACGAAATCTCTGGTTGAAATATTCTGACTGCAGCCTTGCTGACAAAAGACTAAAATGTTTCTAGCTGTTAGAAAAATTACTCTGGCTAAAGTTGCGTGTATGCCAGCGATTTTTGAAACAGACTTTTTTGGAAAACTGACAAGAACTTTAACCATTACATTGAACCTCAATGACATCAAACCATTTCTGCAAAATAATTGACACAAAATGCTTTTAAAAGTTTGAGCACTAGGATTTGTAGCCAGAACATAAAATGTAATGGGGAGAACCTTTGTCAGATATTAGCTGAATGCTGCTAATTTGTACTAAGCTTCCAAATGATAAGAGATGCAATTCCACTGCCAGCTGTTGTCTTCAAATTAGTTGTCAAATATCTGATACTTAAAACTTTATTTCTGTAGTATTTGAAAGCTGTTTTATGCACACGGAATTGTCAAGGCTCAATTTAAATTGTTTGCTAGAATTTTATTTAATTTTTGTTGATGTAGGAGAAGATTCTAGGAACAGGGGAGCAAATCGGAGAGTGAACCCCCAGGGGTAGTTATCAGATTACTTCGGCACAGGGAATTTCAAAAAACTATAATGTAAGCTTCATCCAACCAACCACCTAGTTGCCAAATCCCCACGTGTGTGTGAGCGTGTGGAAGTGTGCTCCCTAGGGTTTTCAGTGGCTAACTTTTTAGAAGCAGATCGCCAGTCCTTTCTTCTGAGATGCCTCTGAGCGGACACAAACCACCACCTTTCAGTTAGTAGCCAAGAACGTCAATCATTTGCACCACCCCCGGGCTCCAACACCAGGGACTCCAGCATGCTGCCTGTTACCATAGTTGGCCCCAGCAGACTTATGGTGACCCCATGTACGAAGAAGCAAAACACTGCCTGGTCCTATGCCACTTTCAGGATCACACATGATTGCAGTTTGCACCTTAGTTGTGATCCTTAGGGTTTTCACTGACTGAGTCTCAGAAGTACATCACCAGGCCTTTCTTCGTAGTCCATCTTCATCTGGAAGCACTACTGATACCCATTCATCATCATAGCAACATACAAGCCTTCACTGATAAAAGTGGTGCATTGACTGGGAGTTAAACCTGGGTCTTCCACGTGGAAGGGGAGAAGTCTACCACTGAACCAAGTGCCTAAACCAAAAACAAACAAAAAACCCACTGCTGTCGATTTGATTCTGACTCATAGCAACCCTATAGGACAGAGTAGAACCGCCCCATAGAGTTTCCAAGGAAAGGGTGGTGGATTTGAACTGCCCACCTTTGGTTAGCAGCTGAGCTCTTAACTACTCTGCCAACAGACTCCAACCAAGTGCCTAACATATATCAAATGTTGAGAAAGTATTTGGAAAGAGAAAGAGAAAAGACAGAGATGGAAGAGGGGAACTGGCTGGCCCAAATGGATCAGCTCACAGTAAAAAGTAGCCTTAATAGCAATAATGGAATTTTAAGAAACTGATCCTTTCTAGTTGCAGAATCTTATAGGGACAGAAAGAATTAGTGGTTAGGGCCATTGTAGACAAAGGATCTGACTTAGTCTGCTCCCTGGTTGACTGGTTTCCTCAAGCGGTGCTGAGGACATTCATTTAGTCATGGAGCATGCATTTATTGAGCACCTATTATGTGACCATGCGACAGACACCAGTGCTGAAGATAAATGAGAATGAAACAGACAAAAAACCTTCTGCTCTTGAAGCTTACATTCTAGTGGGGGTAGACAGACAAAAATAATTAACATATACACTGCGACAGATGGAGACAAGTGCTGTGGAGGAAACACCAAGCAGGAAGCGGGGAATGAGGAGACATTGCAACTTAAATTAGAATGTTGAAAGAAGACTTCACTGAGTAGAAGACATTTGAGCAAAGATCTGAATAAAGCAAGGAAAGCAGACAGCTAAGAGAAGAGCATTTCAAGTAAAGAGACCAGCAAGTGCTAAGGTCCTGAGGACAAAGGGTGTCTGGCATGTTTAAGCAAGGTGGGGGTGGGGGCTGCAGGGCTGGAGCAGATGAGGGAAAGAAGGAGGACAGTGTGAAATGCAGTCAGAGGTAATGGGGGCATATTTTGTTGGGCCTTTAGGTATTAAAGGTACTTTGGTTTTTATGCTGAGTGAGGTGGGAAGGCAGGTTTTGAACAGAGGAGTGACATAATCTGACTTCTATAAAAGATCACTTCCGATTTAGTGGTAAGAGTAAAAAAAGTAAGTGGAGGGTAATTGAAAGGAAAAATAGAAAATTCAACAATAATTGTAGGAAACTTTAATACCTCGCTCTCAAAAATGGATAGAACAACTAGACAGAAAATTAGCAAGAACACAGAAGGGTTGAACAACACTACCAAGTGGAGCCCTGGTGGCAAAGTGGTTAAGAGCTCAGGCTGCTACCCAAAAGGTCAGTAGTTCGAATCCACCAGTCACTCCTTGGAAACCCTATAGGGCAATTCTGCTCTGTCCCATAGGGTCACTACAAGTTGGAACTGACTTAGCTCCACACAACAATAACAACAATATCAACCACCTAGACTTAACTGATGCCTATGAAACACCCCTAATAAAAGCAAAATAGTCATTCTTCTCAACACTCATGGAACATTCTCCCAGATAGACCACATACTAGGCCATAAAACAGGTCTCAAAAATTGAAAAGATTTGAATGGATACAAAGTATGTTCTCATACCACAATGAAATTAACAACAGAAGAAAAATTTTGGAACTTCACAATTATGTGGAAATTAAATGACACACTCTAAATTACCAATAAGTCAAAGAAGAAACTATAATAGAAATTAGAAAATACTTTGGGATGAATGAAAATCAAAATGCAATGTGCCAAAATTTATGGAATTCAGTGAAAGCAGTGCTTACAGGGAAATTTGTAGCTGTAAATTCCTATATTAAAAAAAGAAGAAATATTTCAAATCAGGAACCTAACTCTATACCTTAAAGAACTAGGAAAAGAAGAGCAAACAAAACCCAAAGCAAGCAGAAGGAAATAATAAAGAGAAGAGTAGAAAAAATTAAAACAGAAAATAGAAAAACAACAAAGAAAATCAGTGAAGCCAAAAGTTGGTTCTTCAAAAAGATCGACAAAATCTTAGCTACCCTGACAAAGAAAAAAAAAAAAAGAGAAGGTTCAAATTATTAAAATCAGAATGTAAGAAAATCACTATCAACCCTACAGAAATTACAAGGATTGTAAGAGAATACTATGAACAACTGCATACGAACTTAAAAGAAATAGACAAATTCCTAGGAAGATACAAACTACTGAAACGGACTCAAAAAAAGAAACAGAAAATATGAATAGACCTATAACAAATAAATAGATTAAATCGATAATTTAAAACCTTTTCACAAATAAAAGTCTGGGTCTAGGTGGCTTCACTGGAGAATTTACCAAACATTTAAAGAAGACTTAATTCCAGTCCTTCACAAATTCTTACAGAAAATAGAGGAGGAGGGGACACTTCCCAAGTGATTCTACAAGGTGGTATTACCTGATACCAAAACCAGATAAAAACATAAGAAGAGGGAACTCTAGACCAATATCTCCCATGAACATAAATGCAAAATACACTTAACAAAATGCTAACAAACCAAATCCAGCAACATATAAAAAGAATTATGCATCATAACCAAGTGAGATTTATCCAAAGAGTGCTAGGCTGCCTTAACATCTGAAAATCAATTAACGTAATGCATTATATTAATAAAGGACAAAAACCACATGATCCTCGCAATAGGTACAGAAACGTGTGTGTGAAAAAATCCAATCCCCATTCAGGATAAAAATGCTTGTCATGGATTGAATTGTGTCCCCCAAAATGTGTGTCAACTTGGCTAGGCCATGATTCCCAATATTACGTGGTTAGCCACCATTTTGTCATCTGATGTGATTTTCCTGTGTTGTAGATCCTACCTCTATGATGTTAATGAGGCAGAATTAGAGGCAGTTATGTTAACGGGGCAGGACACAATCTACAAGATTAGGCTGTATCTTGAGTCAATCTCTTGAGATATAAAAGAGAGAGGCAAGTAGAGAGATGGGGGGACCTTATGCCACCAAGAATGAAGAACCAGGAGAACACATCATTTGGACCTGGGGTCTCTGTGCTGAGAAGCTCCTAGACAAGGGGAAGATTGATGACAAGGACCTCCCTCCAGAACCGACAGAGAGAGAAAGACTTCACCTGGAGCTGGCACCCTGAATTCAGGCTTTTAGCTTCCTGAACTATGTGAGAATATACTTCTCTTTGCTGAAGCTATCCACTTGTGGTATTTCTGTTATAGCAGCACTAGATAACTAAGGCATCCCTCAACAAACTAGAAATAGAAAGAAACTTCCACAACATAATAAAGGATTTCTATTTAAAAAACCTATAGCTAACATCATACTTAATGATGAAAACTTAAATGCTTTTTATTTCAAACAAAAAACAAGGCAAGGATGTTCATGCTTATTATTTCTATTCAGTATTGTCTGGGAGGTTCTAGCCAGGATATTTAGGCAAATAAATATGGAAAGAAAGAATCCAGTTTGGAAAGAAAGAAAGAAAACTGCAATTCCAGATGACATGATCTTGTATGTAGAAAATCCTGAAGAATCCACTGTAAAACTAGTAGAATAAACAAATTCAGCAAGGATACAGGCTCAATTTAAAAAAATCAATTTTGTTTCTGTACGTTAGCAAGGAACAGTTCAAAATAAAATTAAGAAAACAATTCTGTTCACAATAACATCAAAAAGAATAAATTAAGGAAGACCTAAATACAGGCAGTTCCTGGGTTATGAACAAGACACATTCCTAAGTGCTTTTTTAAGTCAAATTTGTAGGTAAGGCCTTACTTTAGTGCAAGAAAAGGCTCAAAGACTTTTCAATGCTTTAAAAGTTGCATGTGCAGGAAATGAAGGTGATTGTGATGAAGAATTTGTTCAAGTAGGGGTTCCTATTGTTTCAAAGTAAGGGCAAATTTACATAACTTCAAAGGGCAACTGTGAGTTGTCTGTAAGTCAGACATTCTTAACCACGGGGATTTACTGTAAGTGGAAAAACACCCCATGTTCATGGATCGAAAGACTTAATACTGTTAAGATTGCAAAACTTCTTGAACTGGTCTATATATTCAATGCAAATCCTATCAAAATCTTTGTTTTTGTTTTTTTTTTTCCCAGAAATTGACAATTGAATGCTAAAATTCATACGGAAATGCAAAGGACCCAGAAAAGCTTAAACAATCTTGAAAAAGAAGAATAAAGTTGGAGGACTAATACTTCCCTATTTCAAAACTTAATAAAAAGCTAGTAATCAAGACAGTGGTGCCAGCAATAGGAGAGACATCTAGATCAATGGAGTAGAATTGAGACCCACAAGTAAGCACTTATATTTAAGGTCAATCGATTTTTGACAAAAGTGCTAAGAAAGTTCAATGGGAAGTGAGGAGTCTTCTTTAAAATGGTGCTGAGACAATTGGACATTCCCATGCAAAAAGGTAAATTTGTATTCCAACCTCACACCATACCTGAAAATTAACTCAAAATGAGCAAATATCTAAATGTAACAGTTAAAATTGTAAACTTTACAAGAAAATATAGGAGTGAATTTTTGTGATCTTGTATCAGGCAACCATTTCTTAGAAATGACACCAGAAGCACAACAATAAATGAAAAAAAAATGCACTTCATCAATATTAAAAACTTTTGCATTCCAAAAAACACTATCAAAAAAGTGAAAACACAAGCCACAGAATGGGAGAAAATACTTTCAAATCATATATCCAATAAAACCAAACTCAGTGCCGTTGAGTCGATTCCGACTCATAGCAACCCTACAGAACAGAGTAGAACTGCCCCATAGAGTTTCCAAGGAGCGCCTGGTGGATTCGAACTGCCAACCGTTTGGTTAGCAGCCGTAGCACTTAACCACTACGCCACCGGCGTTTCCATATATCCAATAAAATATCCAATAGGGGACTTATATTCAGAATATATGAAGAACTCTTACAGCTCAATAATAATAATAAAAAAAAGACAACCCCAGTAAAAAATGGGGAAAGGATTTGAATAGAAATTTCTAAAGAGAAGTTATACAAATGGCCAATAAGCATATGAAAGGATGCTCAATATTATTAGTAATTAATGAAATGCAAATCAAAACCACAACGAAATATCACTTTATATCCACCATATGGCTATAATTTAGAAGACAAATGTTATAGATTGAATTGTGTGCCCCTAAAATATATGTTGAAATCCTAACCCCTGTACGTGTAAATATGACCCTGCCTGTAAATAAGATTTTTCTTTTATCTTGTTAATGGGGTCAAACCAGAGCAGGGTAGTACCTAAACGTAATTATCTTTGAGTTATAAAAACAGCAGAATAGAAACACAGTGGGGAGAGGAAGACAGAGGACAGAGACAGATTCATCTACAAGCCCAGAAACGCCAAGGATGGCTGGCAGCTACTAGAAGCTGAAATGGTTAAGGAAGGACTCCCCCCTAGAGCCATGCCCTGAATTCAGACTTCCAGCCTCCTGAACTGTGAGAAAATAAATTTCTGTTCTTTAAAGTCACTCACTTGTGGTATTTGTGTTACGGCAGCACTAGCTAACTAAGACAATAGCAGTTGTTAGAACAGATGTGTTGTACATTGCTGGTGGAAATGTAAAATGGTGCAGCCGCTTTGGAAAACAGTTTGGTTGTTCCTCAAAAGGTTAACATAGAGTTACCACTGACCACATGACACAGCAATCCCACTCCTAGGTATCTGCCCAGGGGAACTGAAAACACATGTTTACACAGACTTTGATGTGAATGTTCAGAGCAGCATTATTCAAAATAGCCAAAAAGTGGAAACAACCCAAATGTTCATCAATCGGTAAGTGGATAAGCAAAATGTAGTACGTTCATACAATAGAATATTATTTGTTAATAAAAAGGGAAGAAACACAATGGAATACTACGCATCGATAAAGAACAGTGACGAATCTCTGAAACATTTCATAACATGGAGGAACCTGGAAGGCATTATGCTGAGCGAAATTAGTCAGAGGCAAAAGGACAAATATTGTATAAGACCACTATTATAAGATCTTGAGAAATAGTAAACCTGAGAAGAACACATACTTTTGTGGTTACGAGGGGGGGAGGGAGGGAGGGTGGGAGAGGGTTTTTTATTGATCAATCAGTAGATAAGAACTGCTTTAGGTGAAGGGAAAGACAACACTCAATACATGGAAGGTCAGCTCAATTGGACTGGACCAAAAGCAAAGAAGTTTCCGGGATAAAATGAATGCTTCAAAGGTCAGCGGAGCAAGCGCGGGGGTCTGGGGAGCATGGTTTGCGGGGACTTCTAAGTCAATTGGCAAAATAATTCTATTATGAAATCATTCTGCATCCCACTTTGAAATGTGGCGTCTGGGGTCTTAAATGCTAACAAGCAGCCATCTAAGATGCAGCAATTGGTCTCAACCCACCTGGAGCAAAGGAAAATGAAGAACACCAAGCCCACATGACAACTAAGAGCCCAAGAGACAGAAAGGGCCACATGAACCAGAGACCTACATCATCCTGAGACCAGAAGAACTAGTTGGTGCCCGGCCACAATCGATGACTGCCCTGACAGGGAGCTCAGCAGAGGACCCCTGAGGGAGCAGGAGATCAGTGGGATGCAGACCCCAAATTCTCATAACAAGACCAAACTTAATGGTCTGACTGAGACTGGAGGAATCCCGGCGGCCATGCTCCCCAGACCTTCAGTTGACACAGGACAGGAACCATCCCCGAAGACAACTCATCAGAAATGAAAGGGACTGGTCAGCGGGTGGGAGAGAGATGCTGATGAAGAGTGAGCTAATTATATCAGGTGGACACTTGAGATTGTGTTGGCAACTCTTGCCTGGAGGGGGGATGGGAGGATAGAGAGAGAGGGAAGCCGGCAAAATGGTCAAGAAAGGAGAGACTGAAAGGGCTGACTCAAGACGGGGAGAGTAAGTGGGAGTAGGGAGTGAGATGTATGTAAACTTATATGTGACAGACTGATTGGATTTGTAAACGTTCACTTGAAGCTTAATAAAAGTTATTATAAAAAAAAAAAAAAAAAAAAAAGGGAAGAAATACTGATGCATGCTGCAACATAGATGGACCTCAAAGCACTGTGATCAGCGAAAGAAGCTAGACACAAAAGAACACATATTGTATGACTTTATTTATATAAAACGTCCAGAGTGGGCCAACCCATAGAGACAGAAAACAGATGAGTGGTTGCCCGTGGTGGTTAATTTTATGTGTGAACTTGGCTAGGCTATGGTTCCCAGTGGTTTGACCGAACACTCATCTAGTTGCTGTTTCATCATGCGTACTTGTTGTTAGTTGCCGTTGAGTTGCTTCCGGCTCACAGTGACCCCATGTGTGCAGAGTAGAACTGCTCCATAGGGCTTTCCCTGGGTGGTGCAAACAGTTAGCCTGCTTGGCTACTAACCAAAAGGTTGGCAGCTCCAGTCCACCCAGAGGTGCCTCAGAAGAAAAGCCTGGCAATCTACTTCCCAAAAATCAGCCACCGTAAACCTATGCTGCGAAGTTCTACCCTGACACACAGGGGGTCACCATGAGTTCCATAATGTAATATAATGTAAAATAATTAATTTCTATAAATCAGTCTAATGTAGTCAATCAATCAGTTGAAAAAGAAGTTTCCCTAGGGTGTGCTCTGCCTCCAGAATATAAATAAGTATTTTGGTAGAACTTTACTCTGCACTTTTCCTGTCCCCTGACCTATGGATCTTGGGCTGTAAGCCATCAGGAGTCTCCAGCCTGTCACCTATCCTATGGGTTTTGGACTTGCCACCCTCCCATAATTGTATGAGGCAGTTCCTTGAAATAAATCTCTCTCTCTCTCTGATATATATGTCAGAGACAGAAACAGTGATATAGATAGATAGGCAGGTAGGCAGGTAGGCAGGTAGGCAGGTAGGCAGATAGGCAGATAGGCAGATAGATAGATAGATAGATAGATAGATAGATAGATAGATAGATAGATAGATAGATAGATAGATAGATAGATAGATAGATAGATTGATAGATTGATAGATTGATAGATTGATAGACAGATGTAGATGTAGATCGATATAACTCTATGACATTTCCTAAAGCCAGAGAGAGGGGAAGAGAATGGGGGTTAACTGCTAATGGGCACAAAGTTTATTCTTGGGATGATGGAAACTCTAAAATTGGATTGTGGTAATGACTGCACAACTCTGTGACAACAGTAAAAATCATTGAATTGTACAGTTAAAATGGGTAACTTTTATGCTATGTAAATCGTATCTAAATAAAGTAGATAAAAAACACAACAAACACCTGCCCTCATCCTGGGAGGCCTCTGCTCTGAGTGACTGTGGGACGCAATATCAGGGCAGTGATGTGCCCTCTAGTACCTAGAGTTTAAGTGGCTTTTTTTTTATGATAATGTTGTTGTTGTTGCTAGCTGCCATCGAGCTGGCTCCAACTCACAGCAACCTTCTATATAAAAGAATGAAAGGTTGCCCTGTCCTGCACGTCCTCACAATCTTTGCTATGCTTGAGCCCATTGTTGCAGCAATATCCTTTTTTTTTCCTTAAATGCTTTAATTAATTCTTATGAAAAGCTTAGAAAAAGAGGTATTATGGATTTTTAGCAGTACATTTCTTATCTACATTTCAAAGGAAATTATTTCTTATTCTAGAATTTCGGGCAGGTGGCATTTTATTTTAATGACCAGAGAATTGTGTCTTCAGTCTTCATCTGAAGAATTTAAGGATTTGCTATTAAGGGCTACAAAGTAGGGAAGTGGGAAGGACTTTGGCTCAGGAGTCTGGAAACTGCTATTGACCAGGAGTGTGACCACAGGCAAATTTGCTTTTCTCCACCTTTCTCCAGGTTTTCTAGGGGCAACTTTGGGGGTTTTGTTCTCCAATGTTCCTTTTAGCTTCTTGGCCTTGCCTGCAGGCAGGCCTTTCCCTCAGCTCTACGGCCCGCCCTCTGCCGTGCTTGGGAAAGTGTTACAAAGCCCTTAACTCCACCAATAAGTGCCCAGAGGCACCCCATTCCTCCAGGAAGCCTCTTGCCTGAAGGCACTCAGTTCTCTCATTCAGTGAGTCGGCACATCCACTGTAGCTGCGGTGCTCCGTGGGTGAAGAAGCCCATCTTGCCACCTCGTACTGGTCTCCTGGTTCTGCTGTCGCTGTTTTTCTGCCACTGGACTCTGCCATGCTTGCTGCTGCTTCTTGCTGCGTCTCACTGCTGCCATGCCATTTCTTGCTGTCTTCAGTGTTACAACTCTCTCTCTCCCCTGGTTCTAGGAGGGTCTCAGTGTAGGGACCCTGGGTCCAAAGGACACGCTCTACTGCTGGCTCTTCTTGATGTTAGTGAGGTTCTCTCTCTCCATTTCTGGGATTGGGTCT
Source organism: Elephas maximus indicus (assembly GCF_024166365.1). Lineage (NCBI taxonomy): Eukaryota > Metazoa > Chordata > Mammalia > Proboscidea > Elephantidae > Elephas > Elephas maximus. The sequence continues at coordinate 59,260,268 of NC_064841.1, read as the reverse complement.
CCTTAAGCCTAGTGGAGTGGCAAAACTGACCAGTTCCCTGGTTAAGGTTCCATATAATTTATTTGCATAGCCCCACCCTGGCAAGGGTTTCATGCACCTTATTTGCATTATTTCCAGGCTGTCCAATACTCTTGGTGGGCCATAAGCACCTTATTTGCATAATCCCACCCAATCATTTTGTGGGAGTCATAAGACCATGGGTAGAAGGGCCGTGTTATAGTAATTCGCTACACCATGGTATAGAAGTGTTCCATCTCCACAAATTTCTAATGTCAGTTGCCAACAAGTTGAATCTGACTTATGGAGATCCCATGTGTGTCAGGGTAGAACTGTGCTCCATAGGGCTTTCAATGGCTGATTTTTTTTGGAAGTAGATTGACAGGCCTTTATTTTGAAGTGCCTGTGGATGGACTCAAAACTCCAACCTTTCCATTAGCAGTGGAGCACATTAAACATTTGTACCATTCAGGGACTCCATAAAGCTCTACTACCCCTTTGTAGTCACACCCACCCTTCTCCTGCCGTCATTGCTGGCACTCACTAATCAGTTCTCTGTAATTTGTCATATCAAAGAGTGTTATGCACTGGAATCATATACTAGATTGACTTTTTCTTTTCCACTCATATAACGCCCTTGAGAGCTACCCAAGTTGTTGAGTTTATCAATAGTTTCTTTTTATTGCTAGTAGTATTTCACGGTATGGAGGGATGTAGCACAGTTTGTTTAATCATTTACTTATTGAAGGACATTTTGGTTGTTTCCAGCCTTGGACTATTTTATTAGCACTGTCTTTTAATTTTTAATTAGTAAAGAAGGAGAGCCTTTAATGTGTTTGAAACCCAGGAATCCAAAATGAGAAACTACTACGATTATATGGAGGGAGAAATAAACCTTGTTCTAACTGAATGAGAAAAGACCATCCAGTTGACAAGAAGCTGGGAGAAAAGTAAGCCCTCCAAAGCCAGAACTTCTCTCTCCTCAGTAGAATGCACACCCTTCTACACCAACACTCTCATTACAAACCAGAAACGTGAAAATGAAAAAGATATACATGAACCTTTTTTTATTAAAAAAAAAAAAACCTCTGCCTGTGACGTTTATTCATTAGCTTTTAATTAAGCAATGCATTATGTGCTTCCTTGATAGTGGAACCTGTTTTTGAGATGGGAACAAAGTCCAAGCCTTTAGGGAAGCTACACATTCTCCTAGGGGTCAGAAACTAAACAAGAAACTCGAAGATTATTTAACTGTAATTTTCATGTGTGCCATGAAAGATGAGATGAGGCCATGAGAACATCAACAACAGGACTGTTGATCTGGAAGACTTCACTGAGTCCATAGCATCAAACTAAAGAATTAAGAGAACAGCACAGGGACATATGTATTCAACCCATTTTGAATCGTCAGGTGATTTATATGCTTATGAAGCCCTGGTGGCCCAGTGGCTAAAAGCTCAGCTGGTAAACAAAAGGTTGGTGGTTTGAATCTACCTGCTGCTCCTCGGAAACCCTATGGGGAAGTTTTGCTCTGTCCTGTAGGGAGGGTCTCTATGTGTCAGGATCGTCTCAATGGTATATATATATTTTTTTAATGATTATGTCATTGCTCTTCAGAAGCCTTCATTTTATCAGGGAATACAAAATTGTGAATGAATTATCTTGACTCATCGATATACAGTGTAGGAAAGAGATCTACAAATTTCCCTGGCTGCAAAGTACAGGTAGATTTTTTGGAAAGAATTTGCTATAAATAATAAATGTTGACTCTTTCACTTTTAGTAATTGTCATAGTTATCTAGCACTTTTATAACAGAAACACCACAAATGGGTGGCTTTAACAAACAGCAATTTATTTTCTCATGTTTAGGAGGCTAGAAGTCCAAATTCAGAGCACTGGCTCTAGGAGAAGGCTTTCTTTCTGCTGGCTCTGGGTGAAGGTCCTTATCTCTTCAACTTCTGCTTCCTGGTCCCTTGGAGAGCTCCATGTGGTTTGGCATCTATCTTCCCCCCTCTCTGCTTGCGTGTTGTTAGGTGTCATCTTGTCGACAACCCTATGTACAACAGGATGCAGCACTGCCCAGTCCTTTGCCATCCTCACGATTGTTGTTATGCTTGAGCCCATTGTTGCAGCCACTGTGTCAGTCCATCTCGTTGAAGGTCTTTCTCTTTTTCGATCACACTCTACTTTACCAACCATAATGTCTTTCTCCAGGGACTGGTCCCTCCTGATAACATGTCCAAAGTATGTGAGGCAAAGTCTCGCCAACCTTGCATCTAAGGAGCATTCTGGCTATACTTCTTCCGAGACAGGTTTGTTCTTTCTTCTGGTGGTCCATGGGGTATTCAATATTCATCGTCATCACCACAATTTAAAGGCAGCAATTCTTCTTCAGTCTTCCTTATTCATTGTCCAGCTTTCACATGCGTTGGGTCAGGTGCACCTTACTCCTTAAAGTGACATTTTTGCTTTTCAACACTTTAAAGAGGTCTTTTACAGCAGATTTACCCAAAGCAATGCAGTCTTTTGATTTTTTAACTGTTGCTTCTATGGGCATTGATGGTGGATTCCAGTAAAATGAAATCCTTGACAACTTCAATCTTTTCTCTGTTTTTCATGATGTTGCTTATTGGTTCAGTTGCGGGATATATATATATATATATTTTTGCTTGCTTTATCTGCACCCGTTGTATTTTGTAAGAGATTGACTCAAAACACACCCTACGCTAATCCTGCTCATTAACATAACAAAGACAACCCACTCCCAAATGGGATTATAACCACAGGAACAGAGGTAGGATTTACAACACATTTTTGAAGGACACAATTCAATAAGTAACAGTAATAAAAATACTTCCTAGTTTGTCACTTTTTAACCCTTGTTTGTTGGTATGTTTTGCAAAAATTTTAAGGTATAAATATTTGTATTTCTTTTGTGTGTGTTTCCTTATGTTTAGAACAAAATTTAGAACCAAAAATTAAAGGGATACATTTCCCTTTAATTTCCTATATTTTTCATCTTGTGTGCATCGTCTCTCCTGCTCAATAATAAGCACGCAGTTGTTTCTTACACACTTCCTACACAAAAACCAAACCAAACCCATTGCCACTGAGTCGGTTCCAACTCCTAGCGACCCTATAGGACAGAGCAGAACTTCCCCATAGGCTTTCCAAGGAGTAGCTGATGGATTTGAACTGCTGACCTTTTGGTTAGTAGCCAAGCTCTTAACCACTGTACCACAGGGCTCCTGCTACACAAAGTAGGTGCAAAATAAAATTTTGTTTGATGGTTGAATAAACATGTAAACTGCAAATGCAACATCCAGAAATCCTGAAGTCCTACCTGGGCTAGTCCGTTGATTTTTTTGTTGTCGCTAATTGAGACAAAATTCACAAAATGTAAAATTCACTAGAGAAACCATTTTAAAGTGTACTGTTCAGTGACTTTTAGTAAATTCACAACATTGTACAACCATCACCACTATGTCCACAATATTTTCACCCAAAGGGAAACTCCATAAACAATGAATCAAACAATGAATCCCCATTCCCCCCATCCTATCCCCAGCCTTAGGCAACCACTAATCTGATTTCTGTCTCCTTGGGTTTGCCTATTTTGGATATTTCATGGAAATTAAATCATGCCATTTGTAGCCTCTTGTGTCTAGATTCTTTCACTTAGCATAATATTTCTGAGGTTCATTCCATGTTATAGAATGTATCAGTACTTCCCTCCTTTTTATGACTTAATAATATTCCATTGTGTGTGTGTACCACATTTGGTTTATGCCTTCATCAATTGGTGGATATCTGAGTCGTTCCTACCTTTCAGCTATTGTGAATAGTGCCATCCTGTACATTCACGTAAAAGTCTTCATGTGAACATGTGTTTTCAAGTATCCTGGATGGATACCTAGGAGTGGAATTGCTGGGTCATATGGTAACTCTATGGTCAACTTTTTGAGGGACTGCCAAACTATTTTCCAAAGTGGCTGCACCATTTTACATTCCCACCAGCAATGGATGAGAGCTCCAATTTCTCTATGTTGTCACCAAAACTTATTTTCCTTTTTTAAATTATGTCAAGTGATATTGTGGTTTTGAATTGCATTTCCTGATTGTTGTTGAGAATCTTTCCATGTGCTTGTTTGCCATGTGCTTTGTGTATCCCCTTTGGGTCCTGGGCTTTTATTTCTTGGGAGTTTTTTGACTACTGATTGAATCTTTTTACTTGTCTATTCATATTTTCTATTTTCCTTTGAGCCAATTTTGGGAGTTTGTATTCTTTGTGATGTGTGGCCAGTGACGTCTCTAGTCTATTAGCTTAGTGGTCAGCTAGTAACTTGATAGAGATTTTCTTAATGCCTGAAGCCAAAAACAAAATCTCTCCCAGTCACTGCTGATTGACTCTGTATTAGGGCACTCCTTCAATATGCAGCCAGGAAGTTTACAACTCTGCCTCAGCTTTCGCTTCTTGTTTGCATGGAAACTGAAGGTCAGCCAGTGGTAAGAGACTAGGGCTTTTCTGAGTAAGCGTCCAGCCCTGGGCATGAGTGTAGCCCTCTGGATTCTCTGGAATATGCTGGAACTTTTCAAAGCCCTTATTTCTCAAAGAATCTCCTTTCCCAGCCTTCTCAGGCTTTTTAGTCTGTTTATTGCTTGCCCTAACTGTTATCCCTTGCCAAAAAGGCTAATATATTTGCCTTTCAATGCTTTTGACAGGAAGCCACCTCAGCCCTGAGGATGCTCTACCGCACGTGAAACAAAGGCAAGCCCTTGAATCAATTCTTCAGGGACTACCGAATGGGTCAAAAACACAACCCCAATTCTCCAAGAATAAGGTCTTGTCTTAGTTTCTTAGTGCTGCTATAACAGAAATACCACAAGTGGGTCTCTTTAACAAACAGAAATTTATTTGCTTGCAATTTAGGAGGCTAGAAGTTAGAATTCAGGGCACCTGCTCCAGGGAAAGGCTTTCTCTCTCTGTCAGCTCTGGGGGAATGTCCTTGCCTTTTTTCAGCTTCTGAACCCTAGTTCCTTGGTGATTCCCATGTAGCGTGTATCTTCCCCTCTATCTGTGGTCGCTTGCTTCTGTGCCTGATCTGCTCTTTTATACTTCACAAGTGACTGGCTTAAGCACACCCTACATGGACATGGCCTTATTAGCATAACAAAGAAATCTCTATTCCCAAGTAGGATTACATCCACAGGTATAAGGGTGAGGATTTACAATATATAATTTTGGGAGACACGATTCAATCTATAACAAGTCTGTATCACTCCCTTGGTACCAGCGACCTATGCCAGGAATGCAAGCTGTAGGTTTCAAGTCCACCACTAAACTGAGGAGTAAAAGATGATTAAAAGATAAGCTAAGATACCACTGAGCTCTCTTATTAAAATTCAGTTCCTTTTTTTTTCATTAAGTTTTTCCTGGTCATTGCAAGTTTTTCTTTAAATTCCAGGGTTCCAAAAAACTTGATTCTTACTATCTTGGCCAGCTTATTCATTGTGAAGAGATGAAATTTTGGATTTCCCTACGCCGTGATTTTTGCTGACACAGGTTCTGCTGCCTTGTTTTGGTTGGATTTTTAATGCAAAGCTAACCAAGGGAGAGATTGGTGGAAGTGGGTGTGGCAGCATGTGGGTGGAAGGTGTGTCCTCGCTGGTCCCTATAAAAGGGCAGCACCCAGTCCAGATCCCTTCAGATTTGGCTGAGAGTCCTCAGTGTTGGGTACCTGAGTAGAGCTCGTCGATGCAACAGCATTTTATTATTTTTTTTATTGACCTACCTCTTGTGGGGAAATGACTTTGTGGAACCTGTACACAGAGCAAGAGGCAGTCATTTGAACAGAAAAGGGGAAACTGCATGGCTTAAAATCAGGAAAGGTGTGCATCAGGGTTGTATCTTTTCATTATACATATCCAATTTGTATGCTGAGCACATAATCCGAGAAGCTGGACTCTATGAAGAAGAATGCAGCATCAGGATTGGAGGAAGACTTATCAATAACCTGTGAAATGCAGATGACGCAACCTCCTTGCTGAAAGTGAAGAGAACTTCAAGCACTTAGTGATGAATATCAAAGACTACAGCCTTCAGTATGGATTACACCTCAACATAAAGAAAACAAAAATCCTCACAACTCGCCCAATAAGCAACATCATGATAAACGGAAAAAAGATTGAAGTTGTCAAGGATTTCATTTTACTTGGATCCACAATCAACATCCATGGAAGCAGCAGTCAAGAAATAAAATGATGCGTGGCACTAGGCAAATCCGCTGCAAAAGAACTCTCTAAAGTGTTAAAAAGCAAAGATGTCACTCTGAGGACTAAGGTATACCTGACCCAAGCCATGGTATTTTCAATCACCTCATATACATGAGAAAGCTGGACAACGAATAAGGAAGACCAAACAAGAGTTTATGCCTTTGAATTTGGTGTTGGCGGGGAATATTGAATATACCATGGACTGACTGCCGGGAGAAGGAATGAATCTATCTTGGAAGAAGTATAGCCAGCGTGCTCCTTAGAAGCAAGGTTGGTGAGACTTCGTCTCACATGCTTTGGACATGTTATCAGGAGGGACCAGTCCCTGGAGAAGGACATCATGCTTGGTAAAGTAGAGGGTGATCAAAAAAGAGGAAGACTCTCAATGAGATGGATTGACACAGTGGCTGCAATGATAGGCTTAAACATAGCAAAGATTGTAGGTTGGCGCAGGACCAGGCAGTGGTTTGTTCTGTTCTACATGGGGGTCTCTGAGTCAGAACCGACTCAACGGCACCTAACAACAACAACTCTGTGATGTGTGGACACAGTGTCTGTCTACGTTGCCGTGATTCCTTGATCATGTGGAGTGACTAACAAAAGGCTTTTCATTTGCTCGGAGAGTTTTCAGTTCTCCCAGAAGAAGCATATATAGGGAAATCTGACTATGGGCAATATGGTGAGCCTCTTCAGAGAGTTGGAACCAGGTACAGAGGTATGCACACACAGGGGTAGAAAGACACCATATGAGGATGTCCACAAGCCATGCAACCAAGGAATGCCTGGAGCTACTGACAAGGAAGGAATCAACAGGGCTGGGACCCTGATTGAGACTGTTGGCCTCCAGAACTGTGAGAAAATGAACTTCTATTTTTTAAGTCACCTACTTGTGGTATTTCTGTTACAGCAGCACTAGGAAATTAAGACAAACTCTTGGGGTTGTAGCTTCCTTTTATGTATAGAAGTATTTTACTGTCCTTATCAAATCTATGGAATGCTGGTGGCACAGTGGTGAAGAGCTTGGCTGCTAACCAAAACGTTAACAGTTCAAATCCACCAGCTGCTCCTTGGAAACCCTATGGGGCAGCTCTACTCTGTCCTATAGGGTCACTATGAGTTGGAATCAACTTGAAGGCAACGGATTTTTTTTTTGTTGTTGTTGTTAAATCAGATCTATTGGGGCTGGAAGCTGAGAAACGAATTCACTTCACCGGGTAAGGCCTAAAGTGACTGACTGTAAGGGTGCCCTCGCTCTCCAAGGTCTGCATGTTTGTTTCTGTTCCTGGCCTGGAAGGAAGTAACAAACTCAAATACCATAAGGCTAGGATTTCATAAGCTGTAGAGCTGGCACCAGGCACATGTTCCTGGGAAGAACTCATAGGTATTATTCCCACGTGAGAATTAGCCCTTAAGAGATGGCTTATGAAACTCAGGAAACCCTGGTGGTGTAGTGGTTAAGTGCTACAGCTGCTAACCAAAAGGTAGACAGTTCAAATCCATATAAGGTGCTCCTTGGAAACACTATGGGGCAGTTCTACTCTGTCCTGTATGGTCCCTATGAGTCAGAATTGACTCAATGGCAATGGGTTTGGTTTTGGTTTTATGACACTTAATTCCAGAAGGATTAAACACAAAAATTAGGAGACTATCTTTTTGATCTCTGTGTAAAGAAAAAAAAAAAATAAGGCTCAGAAAACACTAATTGGAAAAGATCGATAAATTTGAAAATTAAGAACTTCTTTTCATCAATAACACCAACAAGAAAGTGCAAAAGCAGTTGACAAACTTGAGAGACGATATTCGCAACACGTGTAGATAGCAAAGGAAGTAGTTTTCAGATCACTTAAATAACTCCTTTAAACCAAAGAAAAGGACAAACAACCAACAGGAAAACTTCAAACACAGGAAAACAGGTATTTCACAGAAAGAAAAAAAGATAAACGGGTGAATAAATGTATGAAAAATTGCTCAACCTCATTAGTAACAAGGGAAAAGTAAATTAAGGCTACAATGGTGTACTATGTAAAAATAGCCACTAAATTGGCAAAACTTGAGAAGCCTTAAGATCACAAGTCTCAGAGAAACTGTAGATCAATAGGAACATTTATATACTGCTGGTCGGACAATAAATATATACAACCACTTTGAAACACAGTGTGGTAAAATCTTGTCTAGATGAACATTCACGTACCCCATAGCCTAGCAATTTCACTAGTATGTTCCCTGTAAAGAACCACCGCATACGTGGACAACCAGATGGTTATAAGAACATCCATGGCAAGACTGAAACTTCTTATCTCTCCCTTATTTTTGGAAAGCACTGGACGCAAAGCTCTACATCTCTTGCCCATTGCTGAAGTCATCTAGAATTTTAGTTACATGAATAATTCTTTGGAAAAACGCTTCAGAGTGAACAAAGGAGGGTTTGATAAAAATACTCATTCTTTTTAAAATTCTGTGTAATTTTAACATATCATCTGACTGGTAAAAAAAAAAAAAAATTTTTTTTTTAAGCCACCTCTAATAAAATATAAACTGAAAATAGATTTTTTTTTCTTCCTCGTCTAGACTATTTAATTTTGCTCCCCTTTGCTATTGTCTAGTTCCAGAAGAAGCAGCATAGTGTGAAATTTGTGGGAAGGATGCTGTTCAGAGTTTAATTTTGTTACGTAGTAACCCAGTGAAAATCCAGCGGAAAGAATGTAGATATTTCTAGACAATGCTAAAAACTTTGAAAAATGAGGAATTTGTAGATGTAAGTTTTCTAAAATAGAACATTCAATCATGGGGTTGGAAATTGATGAATGGTTAGTTCAAGTGCATCATTAGTGAACAGCAAGTAACAGACTATTTCACTAAAAAAAAAAAAAACTAGGACCTAAAAATATTCCTCTAAGGAATCATTAGCATTATCTGGAAAACTTTAAAGAAATGATAACGAAGGCCCACCCTCCCCCCGCCAAAAAAAACCCACTGCCATCGAGTCGATTCCGACTCATAGCTTCCAAGCCCCAGTTAAGTTAAATCAGAATCTCCGGGAGAGGGGCTTTGTTGTTGTTGCTGTTAGCTGCCTTCAGTCAGCCCCTGACTCATGGCGACCCCATGCTCAATGGAATGAAAGATTGCCTGGTCCTGGGCCAACCCCCTGATCCGTTGTGGATCACATCACTGTGATCCATAGAGTTTACACTGGTTAATTTTGGGAAGTAGATCACCAGGCCTTTCTCCCTAGTTCGTCTTCGTCTGGAAGCTTCACTGAAACCCGTTCAACATCACAGCAACACGCAAGCCTCCACTGACAGATGGACAATGGCTGCGCATGAGATGCAGTGGCCGAGAAACAAACTTGGGTCTCCTTCGTGGAAGGCAAGAATTCTACCACTCAACCACCAATGCCCCCGGAGAGGGGGCTTAGGCATGAATATTATTAAGAAGCTCACGGGTGATCTCAAATGCAACAGGTTGGTGAACCACAGTTCTGTGGCCTTGTACCCAAAAGATGGCCCAAGGACACCATCCCCTAGGGGCTTATTAGAAATTCAGAATCTCAACCCCCACCTAGGCCTACTGAACCAAGGTCTGCATCTTAAAGTCTCCAGGTGATCTGCGTGCATAAGTAAAGTTTAAGAAGCACTAGATGTTCAAACTTATATTTAGACGCATATAGGGCCGCTATGAGTTGGAATTGACTCGATGGCACCATTTTTGCTTTGTCTAAAATATTCGGAATTGCTTCCCATCCCACAGGGTATTTCACTACATCTAAGACCAGGAAACTGGGGACAGGCTTTCTCTTATTTAAGATTTTTTAACATGAGTGCAGCTCGAACCACCATTTTGGTAAATCCAAAGGGGAAAAATGGAGATCTCCCATCTAATTCTGAGTGAAAGCTGAAGTAGCAACTGTCCTGTCCCTTTGCTCTGCCATCCTCATCTCCATCACAAGAGGACACCCTTCTGAAGCCTCTTTTGAGGCCTCATCCTTCAGACTCTTATACTACTTGCTAAAGACTTTTAAAAACTCTTTTTATTACAGACAAATTCAAACACATATAAAACAGACAAGTATAATGAACCATCACACTAATGACCTAGCATCAATACTCATCTATACATGGCTAATTTTGTTTCATCCAAACTAGCACATACTTTCTCCTCTTCTGAATTATTCTAAAGAAAATCCCAGTCATCAGGTCATTTCAATTGTAAATATTTCAATATACATCTCTCAAAGACATAACCAAAATGCTACTATGACACTTTAAAAAATTAACAACAATCCCTTAATGTCACCAAATATCCAGTTTCTGATCATGTTTCCCCAGTTGTCATAATAATTTTTAATAGTTTATTTAAACCAGGATCCAAGTATCACTCATGATAGTTTTGATATGTCTTTTAGGTCTTTTTTAATATACAGGTTTCTTTAAATCCCTTTCCTCCTCTTGCAATTTATCTGTGATATCAGTAAGTTTGCTGTATAGTTCCCCACAGTTTGGATTTTGTACCTCTGTAGTGTTATTTAAGTTGTCCTGGTGGTACAGTTGTTAAGAGCTCAGGTGCTAACTGAAAGGTCAGCTGTTCGAACCCACCAGCCACTCCACAGGAGGAAGATGTGGCAGTCTGCTGCCATAAAGATTTACAGCCTTCGAAGTTCTATGGGGCAATTCTACTCTTTCCTATTGGGTCACTGTGAGTTTGAACCAACCTGACAGCAATGGGTTTTTTGTTTAGTATTATTCAAGGAGCATTGGGGGGGCAAATGGTTAACTGCTTGGCTGCTAACCAAAAGGTTGGCCCTTCTAACTCTTTCAGTGGCTCCACTAGAGAAAGACCTGGCAATCTGCTCCTGTAAAGATTACAGCCTAGGAAACCCTATGGAGCAGTTCTACTCTGTCATGCAGGGTCGCTATGATAGGAATCGACTGAACAACACCCAACAACAACAACATGGTGTTATTTAACATGTTCCTCTGTCTTCTATATTCCCTGCAGATTGTGAATCAGATAAAGTTTGATAAACATTATATATTAATAACGGCCCACTGTATTAAGTCTCCTTGGTAGGTGATGAAAGTAGAGCTGGCTTCAGGAAGGCTTCAGGAGTTTGAGGAGGTTACCCAGTTCTGGCTAGAGCTAGGATAAACTGCGGAGGTTGGGGTAATTTTGTGGGGTAGGATAGTATAGAAGAAAACTCTCAACATGGAATGGCAACTGCTCTTTGCCTCACCTCCTCACGGCCTCTATTCCTGACATTCTCATCTCTCTCTTAGCGTGTCATGGTACAATTCTCTTCTCTGGACTTCTTTTCCTTTAATCATATGGTGAAGACATTTATGGCACCTGGGAGAATTAAATACAACTAATTTTGAGGATGTAAAAAGGAGACATTCCTAACTTTCTACTCATCATTTAAAACCCAGTTCAAATCATCTCTGGGAGTGTGTTCACCCATGCCCACCCCCATCTGGAAGCACAGTCACTCTCCAGTCAGTGGCAATAGTGTACATCACATATACTTCTGTCGGGCATTTTTGTTATATGTAACTTCAAAAGTATTGTTGTACCTAATTGTTTCATGTACAAGACAGATGAGTTCCTTGAGGTCAAGAACCATGTCTTCTTCATTATTGTAACTCTGGTGCTATGCATGGTGCCGGGTTGTATTAGTCAAGTTTCTGACAGGAAACAGATGATACCCTCAAACCAGGAAATTGAGGACAATGTAATAAAAGGGCTATTATTACAAAGGTCTACCACCTGTCTGTCAGTTTGTTGTACTGTGGTGGCTTGCATGTGATGTTGGAAGCTATGCCACCAGTGTTACAAATACCAGCAGGATCATTCCTGGTGAACATACTTCAGTGGAGCTTCCAGGCTAAGACAGACTAGGAAGAAAGGCCTGGTGATCTACTTCCTAAAATCAGCCAAGGAAAATCTTATGGATCACAACAGAACATTGTCTGACTCAATTGCTTTGGACACTTCATCAGGAGGGATTGATCGCTGGAGGAGGATATCAGGTTTGGGGAAGTAGAGGCCGGTAAGAGTATGGGAGACCCTCAGTGAAATGGATTGGCACAACAGCCACAACCATGGATTCGAGCATTCCAGTGACGGTGAGGATGACACAGAACTGGTCAACGTTTCCTTTTGTTGTATAGTGAAACCTGAGAAAGCCAGAACCCGTGTAAGGCGGAAACCTGTCAGACAAGGAAAGCTCAGATATTCTCCACTAACAGAAAACAACAGAAAAGTGGTAAGACTGCACACTGTCAAAGGTAGAAAATTTTGAGACCAGGAAAATCAAAGCAGCCCCGTGGAGTTCCAGCTCTCACAGGTTTCACTGTACGTAAGGTTGCCATGAGTCAGGGTTGACTCAATGGCAGTCCTCTGTATCTGTTACTAAGGCGTGTTCAGGGTTTAGTGAAAGCAACAAGGAATGATGCAATATCCCAGGTGTCATGGATTGAACTATGTCCCCCAAAACTGTGTGTCAGCTTGGCTGGGCCATGATTCATGGTATTACGTGGTCATCCTGCATTTTGTGATCTGATGTAATTTTCCTGTGTTTCGTAAAGCCTAATCTCTGCCTGTGGTTAATGAGGCAAGATTAGGTTACGTTAAAGAGGATTAGGGTAAAATGCAACGCCCTTACTCAGGTCACAGCCCTGATCCGATGTCCGATGTAAGGGGAGTTTCCCTGGGGTGTGGCCTGCATTATGTTACATCTTATAAGAGATGAAAGGAGAGGAAAGCGAGCAGAAAGATGAGGGACGTCATACCACCAAGAATGAAGAACCAGGAGGAGAGCACGTCCTTTGCACGGGGTCCCTGTGCTGAGAAGCTCCTAGATCAGGTGAAGATTGATAACAAAGACCTTCCCTCAGAGCCAACAGAGAGGGAAAGCCTTCCCTTGGATCTGGTACCTTAAATTTGGACTTCTAGCCTCCTAGACTATGAGAGAATAAATTTCTCTTTGTTAAAGTTGTCCACTTGTGGTATTTCTGTTATAGCAGCACTAGATAACTAAGACTCCAGGATGAATAACAACAGGGCTTGGTGAAGGGGCAAAGGGAAAGAATGGTTACTAAAACCAGAGAGAAAGAGCTGTGTGGAGCTTTTATAGAGAGACACTACCGTATGGAGCTTTTATAGAGAGATACTGCCAAGCCATAGGGACTCAGCAAGATGAGATTCAGGGGAATAATTACCCCAGCTTCGCTTTTCCCCACCTTTTAATCGCCTACTCATCATGTCTTCCACTGGCTGAACCTAGCCAGAACCTAGAGGGCAAGAGAACCCACTGGTACTGTCCATACAGGTCAGCCTCCTGGATAGGAATAGAGCTGGACTAGGCAAATGGGAGCTCTCCAGTTACAGGACACCCTTTCCTGCACCCTCGGCTTTTGCTGTTATCATTTCTCCAGGTTAAAAACCTATGTTCCCAGGACAAGGTACCTACTAAATTTCTATAAACCATTGTTTCATTGCATGTGATTTCAATTCAGTCATAGTCCAATCTGAAATCTAGGATGTTAACCATTGCTGTGCCCTTTATATAAGGTATGCGAGTGTAGGGGAAGGCATGGGTGGGTGGGGGAGGAATTAAAATAATTACAATGAATCATAACTGCTATAGGACCTTTTTCTGTAGTAAGTCATGAAGCCCAAGTTGATAATCATAGCTTCCTTCTACCAGCCATTCCATATTTTTCTTGCCTTCTGCCGGGCTGAAAGAGGCTTGTTACTTGGTAGGGTGATCCAAACCTTCATCCATGTAAAACCTGAGTCCTTGGTGAACCTGTCTGTTTGCATTGCCATGGTTTCCCACTGACCACTAGAGCAAGAGGTGCTTATGTGAATCCCTTGGGCTCCTTCTCTTATTGTGTAGCAGTAGCCCAATTTCCCTTTAGTAAGTAGGACCAACCAGTATGATGACTCCTCGCTCTGCCCTTTTGGTTTGGCAGCACGAGGAGACCCAAATGGCTATGGGTCAGACTCAGTTTCAACTTCCAACTTAATGCAACTATGTAATGAAAGCATTCCTTTTTGGCCCAAAGCCCAAGGTAGAGACAGGAAGTAAGAACTGTTTCAGTGGTTATTTGGTATAATATTGAGAGGGGCCAGTCTTACCTCCATTTATGTGTTTCCTGACCGATGCAATCTGGTTATGGGGGAAATGGCGGCATACATTGGTGGCTGGTTCAAAGCACTTATTGCATCCTGTAGGGTAAGTAAGTACCTTATTTTCAGGGTGCTGTCTTCCAGCTGTCACTATATCTGTGTTTTCAGTGTCCGTTCCATCCTTCTGTTAAGCTGTCTCTTTTTAGAGAACAGGAGCCCTGGTGGTGCAGTAGCTATTAAGTGCTCGGCTGCTAACTGAAAGGTTGGCATTTTGAACCCACCAGTGGCTCTGCAGGAGAAAGATGTGACAGTTTGCTTCCATAAAAGTTTACAGCCTTAAAACCCTATGAGATAGTTCTACTCTGTCCTATAGGGTTGTTAAGAGTTGACATCAACTCGATGGCATGGATTTTTTTTCTAGAGGACAAAAAAAACCCCATTGCTATCAAGTCAATTCCGACACATAGTGACCCTATAGGACAGAGTAGAACTGCCTCATAAGATTTCTAAGCAGTGCCTGGTGGATTTGAACTGCTGACCTTTTGGTTAGCAGACATAGCTCTTAACCACTACACCACCAGGGTTTCCTCTAGAGGATGAAACATGTAATAAAACTAGTGAATTCCATAGGCACATTACCATCTCTGAAAATGTGTCTTCTGGTCAGAGGAGATGTTGAGTCGGGACACCATGGTGATAGACTAGACATTTTGTAAGTCCATGCATGTTGGTGCTGGCAGAAGTACAGGGGGCAGGGAAGGAAAGCCCATATTTGGAGAAAATATCTATCTCTGTGAGGGTGATTCTGCCCCCCTCACTGATGGAATGAGTCCAATGTTGTCTACCTGCCACCAGGCCTCTGGCTGGTCCCCTTGGGAATGGGCCCACTTCAGGGCCTCAGTGCTGACCTGCTGCTGGCTGGTTAGACATTCAGCTGTGGCAGGAGCCAGAGCAGTCTTGATGAGAGAAAAGTTATGCTATTGGGCCCATGCATAGCTCCCATACCTGGCTCATGCATACTTTGTTCATGTGCTACTGAGCATACATGTGGATGGTGGGGGAAGGAGACTGCCACGTATCCACAGGATGGGTCATCCTGACCACCCGAGTATTGAGAGCCTCATTCACAGCTGCTGCTCTGGTGGGCACTTACATGGAACCTAAGTATCCTCACATTCTGTGCATATTCCTAGAGGCCTATCTATATACTTCTCCAGTCCTCCTTGTCACCAAACATACAATTCATTTTCTTCCAAGTCCCTGACCAGCCTGGCAAGCCTCTTAACCATTTCCGGTGAATGAGACAGCCGTTCCTCAGACCATCTCCTCTTCCACACGGAGTAAACCAGCTGTGCTGCGCGAAGCTTTGCCCACTGCAGGAATTGCCTTTATCCCTCTCTTTCAGGTCACCCCTGTGTGGGGCTAGAGTTCAGCAACTCACTTCTGGCTGGTGCCATTATACCATGTAGAACCATCAATAAACCAAGCTGTTCTTTTCTCTCCTCGGTTAAGTGGCCATAAGGTCCACCCCGTAAGCCCATATGTGTGTCCTGAGAGAGGAACAATGAAGCAGTAGGACCAGGTTTCATGGGAGCCTGAACCACCTGCTCCTGAGATTTATTTGTGGTTTCCAGACCTGCCAGCACTTGGTCTCACGCACATCATTTATGCTTTACAATGAATGCTGCTAAGTGTGTCCCTGGTGGTGCAGTGTTAAAGCGCTCAGCTGCCAATTGAAATGTCTGCACCAGCCACTCCACAAGAGAAAGATATGGCAGTCTGCTTCCATAAAGATTACAGCCTTGGAAACCCTATGGGGCAAATATACTCTGTTCTGTAGGCTCCCTATAAGTTGGAATGGCCTTGAGGGCAATGGGAAGTGTGTTCAGTCCATGAAGTCCAGTTATGATGGGCAGTTCAAGTCACATAGTCAGTTGGTGACCCAGGGCAAGATATCCAGTCTCTATAGTGCTCCTAAACTGCCTGGGAGCTGCTTTGCAAAGGGAAAACAGTTGTCAGCAGACAAGATCATGGCCTTACCTGGGTCCTATTGGGTCTTCCCCAGGGCCCCATATAGCATCTCTGTCTGCCACAGTCTTCCACTCCATTGGGTCTGCTGGTGGGGCTGCTCGTCTTGCAGGCTAAATTTGTTTCAGAACCTTTCATGCTTAAAATGGGTGGCCTTACAAGTTACCCACTAATTAGGTCAGAGCAACGCACCAGTAGTATGTTTGTGTGCATGTGTGGTAAATATATAGGTAACAAAACATTAGACATTTCAACGATCTTCGCATGTACAGTTCAGTGACATTAATTATGTTCATCGTGTTATTCAGCCATCACCTTATCCGTTTCTAAATTATACCATCACCCTCAACAGAAGCTCTGTGTCCCCTAAGCCGTGAGTCCTTTCCTCTTCCCTCCTGTTCACCCCTGTAACCACTATTAAACTTTGGTCTGTATGTTGTTGTTGTGGGCCGTTGAACGGATTCTGACTCATAGGGACCCCATGTGACAAAGTAGAATTGCCCCATAGTATTTTCTATAATCTTTAACGGAGCAGATCACTAGGTCTTTCTCCTGTGAAGCCACTGGGTGGGTTTGAACTACCAATCTTTTGGTTAGCAGCTGGGCACTTAACCATTGCCCTACCAGGGGACTTTCACTGCAGTATGTTGTTGTTGTTAGGTGCCATGGAGTTGATTGACTCATAGCGACCCCACGTGACAGAGTAGAACTGCCCCATAGGATTTCCTAGGCTGTAATCTTCATGGGGGCAGATCGCCAGGTCTTTTCTCCCACAGATGGGTTGGCGGGTTTGAATGGCTGACCTTTCGGTTAACAGCGGAGCACTTAACCATTGCATCACCAGGGCTCCTTTTGGTCTGTATACACTTAAAAATCTGGTTTAAGTTGCTACTAAAATCCAAAGAAACCACTAAGAGCTGTTTCTCCTTCACAGTAGGTAGGGGAAGGTGCAACAACTTGTCTCTCTTTTCTAGAACAGGATGTCTCCGCATGCCCCAGACCACTGGGCCCTTAGGAACTTCACCCAGGTAGCAGGCCTCTGGACTTCTGAGGGGTTTATCTCCCAGCACTGAGGCCTGCCAGTGTTTTACCAACGCATCTAAGCTGCTTGCTACTTCCGGTTCAGTGGATCCCATTAGCATGCCACCATCAGTATAATGGACCAAGGTAATTTCCTGTAAAATATCAGGACAAACAAGGTCCCCCCAGACTACATGATGACAGTAGGACTTAATTTAGCTCCGATGCAGAGCAGTTAAGATACATTGCTGTCTTTGGCACGTGAGCACAAACCACTTTTCATTATTTTTGCTGATAGTGGAGGGGATTGGTGAAAGGATTGTCTTGGTCATCAGCTACATACAAGGTGCCAGGAAATGTTGCCTTTGGAGCAGCCACCCGTAGCAGCCATGCTGAGCGAAAGCCAGGGTAATAAATATGCCAACCCCACTCTGCTCCAACCCCCCCAGCCTTCTGTTGGAGCCTCTGACTAGCCAAATGGAACTGTAAGTCAATCCTACAGGTCACCCTCATGGGATACACAGCAAGGTGGAAAAGGTGGAGCTTGGGTGTGGTGATGCACGTGGAAACTCTCTACCACACTGGTATAGGACAGTGCACATCTGATAAACAAATATGTAAATGGCTCTTGCTCTAACTTTCAAGGAGTCACTGGGTGGTGCAAGTAGCTAAATGCTCAGCTGCTCACAGACAGGCTGAGGGCAGGGATGGATTTCTCAATAGGCAACGTATGGCACAGGCTTACTTCTGCTTACTCACTAATCCGTAGCACACAATTCCACCTGTTTTTCACATCAACCTAACTCCTCCCCCTCTCAACTCAGGCTGGGGCACATTCTTACCTTCAGAGATTATCGGAAGGTTATTGCTGTTGGTGGGGGCCGTCAAGCTGGTTCCAATTCATAGCGACCCTATAGGACAGATAGAGCTGCCCCATAGGGTTTTCTAGGCTGTAGTCTTTATGGGAACCCCTTTGATGTGGAGTCAATTCTGACTCATAGCGCCCCTACAGACGGCAACGGTAATCTTTATGGGAGCAGATCACCAGGTCTTTTCTCCCAAGGAGCTGCTGTTGCCAACTTTCCCGTTAGCAGCCAAGCACTTAATCACTGCATAACCAGAGCGCCTCTATCAGAAGGTACAACCCAGTGCCCAGTGCCCTTGAGTCGATTCCGACTTATAGGTATACCGAAACCAAAAACCCGTTGTCGTGGAGTTGATTCCGATTCATAGCGACCTATAGGTATTAAAAAGATATTAGTGCCTAATATAGGAAAGCACGTGGACTTTAGCAATGTCTAGCATCTCTGAGACATCACTAAAGTCCACATGCTTTCCTATATTAGTCACTAATACCTAGCATCTCTGAGGGGAACCCTGGTGGTGTAGCGGTTAAGTGTTATGGCTGCTAACCATAAAGGTCAGCAGTTTGAATCTGCCAGGCGCTTCTTGGAAACTCTATGTGGCAGTTCTACTCTGTTCTATAGGGTCGCTATGAGTCAGAATTAATTCGAGGGCAGTGGGTTTGGTTTTTGGTTTGAGCATCTCTGAGAGGCAGTGGTGGATCAATGGTAGAATTCTCACCTTCCATGCGGGAGACCCGGGTTCGATTCCTAGCCAATGCATCATAGGCAGCCACCACTTGTCTGTCGGTGGAGGCTTGTGTGTTGCCATGATGCTGAACAGGCTTCAACAGACTTTCCAGACTCAGATGAACTAGGAAGCAAGGCCTGGCAACCTACTTCCGAAAAATTAGCTAGTGCAAACCCTATGGGTCACAATGGTCTGATCCGCACCTGCTCACGGGGATGTCGGGATGTCAAAGGACCGGGCAGCCTTTTGATCAGTTGTGTGGAGTTCCCCAGGGGCAGACTCCATGGCAGCTAACAGCAAGCAACTGTAATCCTCCCATTAGCACTTACCAGTTGTGTGGTCTCAGGCAAATTAGTTTTCCTGAGCCTCAGTTTCCTCACTCGTCAACTGGTGTTGACGATGCCTACTGCACTGGATAACTGAGAGAACTAAAGGACACTGCACATGTCAGCGTCTCTAGCACAGGCCCCGCATAACCTGATTCCCTTTTGCCTTTGAGATAAGAATAACCAACAAGATAACCTCCTCATCAGTGAGCAGGTTGGGTATCTAGGAGGGACCGTTGGTTTTGGCCCTCTTTTTCGTTTGTCCATGAGTCATAATGGAATTTATAGATACTTTCTGTGTTTGGCTGGCTCCAGGGATCACAATCCTTTAGGGATTACACATTCCCACATACTGTTCCTTCTGTCTAGAATGCTTTTCCTTCCTTTGTTCTCTTCTGGCCCTACCCTCCCTCTTGCCCAGTGTGATACCTGTTCATTCTTCAGATCTCAGCTTAGACACTCTTTCCCTTAAAAGCCTTTTCATACCAGCTAAATCCGGTTAAGGAGCCCTGGTGGCACAGTGGTAAAGCACTCGGCTGCTAATGGAAAGGTCGGTGGTTCAAAATCACCAGCTACTCTGCAGGAAAAAGATGTGGCCGTCTGCTTCCATAAAGATTACAGCCTTGGAAACCCTATGGGGCAGTTCTACTCAGTCCTATAGGGTCGCCATGCATCAGAACTGACTTGACAGGTTTGGTTTTTGGTTTAAATCTGGTTATGGAGTCTCTTCTGTAACACTGTGCTAATTCCATAAGGAATTGTCTGTTCCGTTGTAATTGTTTATTTACTGCTCAGGAGCATAAACTTCATGGGGGAAGGGACTGCTTCTGTCTTGTTCCTTGTTATAACCCTGCAGCAGAGCACAGAAACCATACAGAAAAACAGTATCAACACGGGGGCCTTGAAAACAAGACAAGCCACCATTCCTGGACAAGACATTCTGAAAAATTATACAAGAGAGAAAGTAGGCGGATGAAATTAGTGAATAAACCATAGCAAAACAAAACTGTAACCCTGGGCACTATGAAATTGGAAACTGTTTTTCCTGGCAGAACTCTGAAGAAATTCCAAGACTTGGAGTCAGCAAATCTGGGGAGGATGACTGGGTCCCTTAGTCTTCCGCCTCCCTTGTTTGCCCTCAGTACTGGGAGCCCCTCCTCCAACAAAGTAAGAGTGATCTCATGGTGAAGGGATGGGGGCTGCAGGGTGAGGCAGAGCAGACCCGGGGGACTCAGGACCCCCGCAGGGGGCCACAGAGAAAGTGCTCGCCCCTAGAAGAAATTCTTATTTATGCTGGCAATTCTATGGTACAGACCTCTCCCAGGAGCCTGGGAGCATAAGTGGCTTGTGATCGGCTGCTAACCTAAAAGTTGGCTGTTCAAACCCAACCAGCAGCTCCATAGAAGAAAGCCTTCTGTAAAGATTCCAAGGAAACCCTGGTGGCGTAGTGGTTAAGTGCTACAGCTGCTAACCAAGGGGTTGGAAGTTCGAATCCGCTAGGTGCTCCTTGAAAACTCTATGGGGGCAGTTCTACTCTGTCCTGTGGGGTAGCTATGAGTCGGAATCGACTCAATGGCACTGGGTTTCTGGGAAAGATTATAAAAAAAAATCATCAGCAGCAAACCCTTGCCATGGAGTTGATGCCAACTCGTAGCCACCCTATAGGACAGAGTAGAACTGCCTCACAGGGTTTCCAAAAGTGTAAATCTTTAGGGAAGTAGACTGCCATGCCTTTCTCCCAAGGAGCAGCTGGCGGGTTCCAACCACTGATCTTTGGGAAGCAGCTGAGCACTTAACCACTGAGCCACTCCTATGGAGCAGTTCTGCTCTGTAACACATGGGGTCACCATGAGTCAGAGTGGACTTGACAGCAGCTAAAAATTCTTTCAGCCAATACTCCGAAGAGAAGCCTGCCTGTGGGAGGACACACCACTTACATAGACCCTTCTTATTGACCTGCTTTTCTGTGGAGATGGGGCATAAAGATGTCAGAGTGGCCTTCTGGGTAAATAAATCCTTTGCGGTCGAGTGGATTCTGACTCATAGCGACCCTATAGGATAGAGTAGAACTGCCTGGTAGGGTTTCCAAGGAGTGGCTGGTGGATTCAAACTGCCTATCTTTTGGTTAGCAGCCAAACACCTAGCCACAGCACCACGAGGGCTCCTCTGGGCAAATAGGCTTATGCATTTGTGAAGGAAATGCATGCCAGTTGCTTGTAAAAATCAGTCGATTCCATCATTCATAAACACGTCATTCAAAGCTCTTCAGGCATTTGAAATAAATTGCTGTTGTGAAAGGCCAGTTTGAACAAACAGAACACATAGTTTCGGAGAGTGGGAGACAGGCAATGCAAGAAAAAGAACTTTCTAATCTAAGCTCCAAAAGACGTGCTATTTATCTACTGGATTTAAAAAAAAAAAAAAAACCAGAAACAGATGTCCAAGAAAAAAGAGCATTCAGGGAATGAATAAAATCAGTTGCCATCAGTCAATGCCAACTCATGGTGACCCTGTGTGCATCAGAGAAGAACCGTGCTCCACAGGGTTTTTAATGGCTTATTTTCAGGAAATAGATAACCAGGCCTTTTTTCCAAGATGCCTTTGGGTGGGTTCGAACTGCCAACCTTTCAATTAGCAGCTGAGCACTTTGGCCAAAGAAGAAGAGCACTCAGAGAATAAAAAAATTCTCAAAAATTAAAAACATGTTTGACAAAAGGAAAACTACAGAAAGAGAATGAAGTTGAAAACCAAATAGCAATATAGAAGATATAGACAAAGAGATAGTCCAAATACAGAACAATAATGGAAAATGTGAAGGGAAGTTAAGAAATTTAGAAGATTCAATGCGTATCTAATTGGAGTTTCAGGGGTAGAGAATAAAGAATGAGGAGAAAGCATTTAAAAAAATTAAAAAAATGGAAGGTAATTTACCTGAACTAAAGAAAAACTCAGGTTTTCAGATTGTAAGAGTCAATTACCTACCCAAGACAATAAAAAAAAAAAAAAAAAAAAACAGAAAAGAATCTCATCTAGAAATATTCTGGTTAAATTTCAGAGTGCTAACTTTAAAATGAAAAGCCCTAAAATTTTGTAGAAAGGAAAGAAAAGACATTCTCATGTGAAAATGAGGAACAAGTTGGCATCAGATAAACCTAAAGCAACAATGGTTGTTAAAAGACAACGGAGCAATGACTCCAAATTTATAAGGAAAAATCATTTCAACCCAGAATTCTATATCCAACCAAACAATGAAATGTGAGGATAAAATGAAAATGTTCAGCACTCACAAGTATTCGAAAAACTGAACTCTATGTATACCCTTTCTGAAAAAATTAATTGAGGATGTACTCCTTCCAAATTGAAAAGGAATCCAAGAAACAAGAGAACTAACCTGGGAAATCAATGAAAAAAAACTGCAGAGTGTCATCTGCGTAGCAGGACTAGAAAGCTGTCAGTTCAAATTAAAAACAGTATGCGAAAGAAGGATATCTTCAAGGAGAAAATAGATTTCATTATACACATTGAATGTCTGAGAACCTGGAAATATTTAATGATGAGTTGAAGACATTTCAATAACTACGTACAAATACACACACGTGTGCACACACACATGCACACACCGGAAAATAAAGGAAACTAGAAACGTTTGGGAAAACAAATGATGTATATAAAAATGTCACAGTACAAATATGAAGCTAACTAAAATCAATAATTGTAAATTATATATATACACAGGATTTAGGTTCCCTGGGTAGAGCAAACGGTTTGTGCTCACCTGCTAACTGAAAGATTGGTGGCTCAAATCTATCCAGCAGCGCCAAAGAAGAAGGGTCTGGGGATCTACTCACCAGATGACAGCCATTGAAAACTCTGGGAAGTGCAGTTCTACTCTGACAACATAGGGTTGCTATGACTTGGTGTCAACTCGATGGCAGCTCTCTTTTTTTTTTTTAATATAGAATTTAGGAAAATAATATTGGCAAAGGCTTAATCCCATAGATTCTATTTCCCCGCCTTTGAGTTCAGTCACATCGCTTGTTTCGGCAATGAACCTGTATATAAACGGGACGGGCGGTCTGCCCGCCATCTTGAATAGGCTGGGCCTGCCATCTTCTGTGATACGGGAACTAACTCCCTGTGTTTAAACCATCTCCTTATTTAGGTATGCTTCCGGTTTCTGGCCAAGTTGAGGAAAACAAGAGACTGGGGTCTCAGGACCAGATGAAACTGGCAAGAACTAGATTTGGCCTGCCTGACGTGTTTCTACTCTGTCTCTGGTCTGCATGAATAATTATTTTGTTTCTGAGCCACGCTAAATCCTTTTGCTTTCCCTTTGTATATTTTTAAAAGGTCCTTGGGTGGCGCAAATGATTTGTTCTCTGCTACTATTTTTTTTTGTTGTTGTTGTTACTAACTTAAAGGAGCCCTGGTGGTGCAGTGGATAAGAGCTACGGCTACTAACCAAAAAGTCAGCAGCTCGAATCTACGAGCTGCTCCTGGGAACCCTATACGGCAGTTCTACTCTGTCCTGTAGGGTCGCTGTGAGCCAGAATCGACTCCACAGCAACAGGTTTTACTAACTTAAGTGTTGGCAGTATGAACCCACTCAGTGGCACTTTGGAAGAAACGTCTGGTGATCTGCTCCCATAAAGATTACAAACGAGAAAGCCCTGTGGTGCAGTTCTACTCTTGTAACACTTGGGGGCACCATGAGTCAGAATCGACTTGACGGCCACAGGTTTGGTTTTGATTTTTGTGTATTTCATCTGGCATTGCTTAGTGTTTGGAGCAAATGAAATGCATCTTACTGTGCCACCTTGACTAGAATTACAATTAAAAGATGTTTTAAAAAATAGAAAATTCATTCCTCTCTGTCTCTTGTGAGAGTCCCTGGCGCAAATGGTTAAATGCTCGACTACTAGCTGAGAGGTTGGCAATTCGAGTGAACCAGGAGGCGCCTGGGAAAACAGCTCTGGCAATCTGCATCCAAAAGGTCACAGACTTGAAAATCTTATGGAGCAGCTCTACTCTGCACAGACGGGGTTGTTGTGAGTCAGAACTAACTCAACAGCAACTAACAACAACTATCTGTTGGATCTTTTCTGCAATATATTGTCTATTATTTCTTATGCACACACAAGAAAAAAAAAAAACAGTTGCTATCAAATAAATGCCAACTCATGGCGACCCCATGTGTGTCAGAGTAGAACTGTTCGCCACAGGGTTTCCAATGGCTGATTTTTCAGAAGTAGGCCTCCGAGTGAGTTCGAACTTCCAGCCTTTCTGTTAGCAGCCAAGGGCATTAACAGTGTACCACACATATGAAACCAGAATTTATTTTCCAAATCAATATAATGTCTCTTTTCTAAACCCCAAAACATAGTTATTCCACGAGGGTAACTGAGGCACAGGATAGGAAACCCTAGATGTTCAAGTAGTTTACTTTCCCTCAACCTGACCCCTGTTCCTCCAACCCCCCAAACTCCTCCTTCAGGGGCGTCTATATTCAGGTATCTCATGTTAGGGTTGATAACAGATAATCTCCACAGGCAGCATTTTAACACCCACCCCAGTCAGCATGCTTATCCTTACACTTCACCCTGTCACTCCTACTTTCTTTTTCCCTTTCCTCAGTCCCCACTGGGGACAACAGCTGACCACCCTCCTGGTCCTCCTCCTCCTTGTCTTCCTCCTCTCCCCTCCTCCTCTGTCAGAGGCCTTTCTGTAACAAGATATCATTATTCAGTCACCCTCTAGCTATTTCTTTCCCTGGCTGACTCATTCCAATTCCTTTAATGGGCCCTTCCAGGTCTCATTGTTTGGGGCTGTTAGTCACCGAGGTGGGTTTTCTTTGAAATCCCCTACAAGGGCTTTACCTTTCTTTTAAGCCACGGAGGTTAGGATGGAAATATACTCTGGCAAGCATCTCCAGGAGGGCTGAGAACGGAATCCTTTTTACGATACTTAGGAATGAATCATAAAATGAAACAAAATCAGCACATTGTGGCAATTGTGCCCTAACAACTAAATCAGCAAATCAATTAACCTTGGTTGCACTCACTTCTGTGGAATATTACTATTATGTGTTTTTTTTCCATCAGAGCCAGTTTTTTATCTGCTGCGCGGAGGTAGGAATGCTATTCCTCCCACTAGTAGCCACTCTTTCCTTTGTCTGCACTGTGGTTGTTGTTAGCTGCCACCGACTCATAGCAATCCCGTGCACAACAGAATGAAACTCTACCTGACCCTGTGCCATCCCCATGATCAGCTGTGGATCGGACCGTTGTGATCCACAGGGTTTTCATCGGCTAGTTTTTGGAAAGAGGTCAGCAGGCCTTTCTTCCTACCCCATCTTAGTCTGGAAGCTTCGCTGAAATCTGTTCATCATCATAGCAACACACAGCCTCCGCTGATGGATGGATGGTGGCTGCACACGAGGAGTACTGGCCAGGAATCGAACCCAGGTCTCCCACATCTAAGGCAAAAGTTTATTAGCTGGGCACATGACCACGCAGAGTAAAGAGTATTTCTTCCTTTGTAGTTATTTTTGTTTTTATAAGACCAAGTTCCGATCAAGGAAATGTTGATGGAAGGGTTGCATGCAATTTCTGAGAAGTCCTCTTAATGGGACGAGGAAGAAAGTCCCGATGGTCTGTTTCTGACAATCAGCCAGTGAAAATCCTATGGATCACAATGGTCCCATCCACAGCTGATCGTGGGGATAGCACAGGACAGGGCAGCGTTTTGTTCCATCGTGCACGGGGTCACCATGAGCCGAGAGCCAACTCTCTGCCAGCTAACAACAAGACTTAAGGGGAAGGGGTAAAGGAAGGGCCCATTTTTCCCTCCTCTTCCTCCAAGGGGACCAGATGGTAGGAGTCAGGCAACCTTCCAGGACCATGAGGCAGCCTGCTGAGAAGGGTGGGGCAGCAAAATGACAGGGACTCAGACCTAGAGGATCATGGATCTGGTAGAGCAGTGCTGGGCTCCCTGCTGTCCAACTTACTTTACCTGTGAACGAAATGCATTTCTATTTTTCTAACCTGCTAGGGTTTGCATCTCTTGTTGTTGAGTCTATTCTGACTCAGCAACCTTACAGAACAGAGTAGAACTGTCCTATAGGGTTTCCTAGGCTGTAATCTTTATGGCGAGGGCACTGGGTGGGAATCTTTATGGAAGCAGATCGCGAGGTCTTTTCTCCTGAGGAACTGCTGGTGGGTTCCAACCAATGACCTTTTATTTGGCAGCCAGTGCTTAATTAACTGTAATTAAGCTATACAACTAGGGCTCCTACATGTGTCAAAAAAACTC
Organism: Elephas maximus indicus; assembly: GCF_024166365.1. NCBI lineage: Eukaryota > Metazoa > Chordata > Mammalia > Proboscidea > Elephantidae > Elephas > Elephas maximus. The sequence continues at coordinate 59,233,592 of NC_064841.1, read as the reverse complement.
AAACTCGTTGCTGTCAAGTCAATTCTGACTCCCAGCAACCGTATAGGACAGAGTAGAACTGCCCCATAGAGCTCCCAAGGAACAACTGGTGGATTCAAACTATTGACCTTCTGATTAGCAGCCAAGATCTTAACCATCGCACCACCGGGGCTTCCTGACATGTGTAGGGAGGGTTATTTGTTTATTTCATGCAGCTAAACCTAATCTTACCTGATTCAATGGCTCATAGAATGTGTTCATATTTTTTACTTATTTTTATTTGTTTTGTGTTACTCGTGTAAAAGACAGGAAATATCTAGCCGGCCGTGCTTTTTCTTTCTTTGTGTAAAATAGCTGAAGTATATCAAATACTTACTATATGCCAGGTGCTTTACATGCCTTGGCTCATTTCATCCTCATGTAACTCTATGATACTACTATTTCCACTTTAAATGAGAGTAGATTGATACTCAGAAGTTAAATCAGGTGTTCAAGGTCACATAGCTAGTAAATAGCAGATCTAGGATTGGCATGGAGGTAGCCTGGGAGGCCCTGGGTGTTGCAAATGGTTAGTGCACTTGGCTGCTAACTAAAAAGCTAGAGGTTTGAATCTACCCAGAGGCTCCTTGGAAGAAAGCGTTGGCCACATACTACAGAAAAATCAGCCATTGAAAACTCTATGATTCTCAATATTCTTGTATCAATCTCACCATCCTTTCAATCCAGTCTTATAGATGAAACCCTGGTGGCACAGTGGTTAAGAGCTACGGCTGCTAGCCAAAAGGTTGGCAGTTCAAATCCACCAGGTGCTCCTTGGAAACTCTATGGGGGCAGTTCTACTCTGTCCTATAGGGTCGCTATGAGTCGGTAATTCAACTCAACGGCAGTGGGCTTGGGTTTGTTTTGGTATAGATGAAAACATGTCTCAGAACCTAGTATAAATATTACATGTTGTAACTTTGAACTGGTATTGCAAATTAGATTCTCTGAGCCATTTTTGTCCTGTTGATGCACTGTAATGACACAAATAACACCTGTTGTAGAGTGGTGTAAACAGTTAACGTGCTAGGCTTCTAACTGAAAGGTTGGTGGTTCAAGTGCGCCCAGAGGTGCCTTGGAAGAAAGGCCTGGTGATCTGCTTCTGAAAAACCAATCACTGAAAGCCCTATGGGGCGCAGTTCTACGCTGTCACATACGGGGCTGCCGTGAGTCAGAGTCAACTCCAAGCCAACTGGTTTAGAACCACTTTCCACAGGAAAATTGGCTATCCAAATCATAGGGTTATTATCTGGATAACTGCTACTCAGCTAAGTAGCCCTGGAGGCGCAGTAGTTGAAGTGCTGGACTGCTAACCAAAAGGTCAATAATAGTTGAAAACCTCCAGCAGCTCCCCGGGGAAAAGATGTAGCAGTCTGCTTCTATAGAGATTTACAGCCTTGGAAACGCTATGGGGTCGCTGTGGGTCAAAATCGACTCAATAGCAGTGGGCTTGGGCTACTCAACTAGTTCTTGAATATAGGAGCAATATCGTTTCTGTACTACTACGTAGCATTGTAAGTAGAAATGGTTAAGGATAAAGTAATTTTTTAAAAGACAATCTCAATAGTTGTGATTATAAGAAATAAAAGAATCTTCTCTATGGCAAAAATATGGCATACAAAAAAGAAAAAGCAAACTACAAATTTGGAAAAGTACTTAAGACAGAAATGTAGAGAGCTCACAGAAATAAATAAAAAGCAGTAGGATACCAACAGAAGTACAGGCAAAGAGTGTTGTGTGCTGTTGTGTCAATTTTGACTCACAGTGACCTGGTGTGACCAAGTAGAACTGCCACATAGTGTTTCCTAGGCCGTTATCTTTACAGGAACAGATTGCCAGGTCTTTTTTTTCCCTGAGGAGCAGCTGGTGGGTTTGAAAGGCCAACCTATCGGCTAGCAACCGAGCGCTTAACCATTGTGCCACCACATCTCCTTAACCTGATATATGGGTAAGGTTTCTTTGCAAGGATATTCATTAAAATGTTATTCATCAGAGCGACAAATTGAAACTAGCATAAGGCCAATATTAGGAGAATGGCTAAGGTAATTACCGTACAAACATAAAAGAGAATGGTATGTAACCATTCAATTTCTATTTACAAAGGCTTTTAATGCCATGGGGAAATGCTTACAAATGAGAAAAAAAAAAAAAGTACAATAAAGATCTGGTATGGTCCAGGAAGTTGGTTTCACAGCCAAGGTAGGTGAGGTGAACGGAATTAACACGATAGTTAGAGCTCTGGGATTCCTATCAGGCGCATGGTGTTGGGACCAGCAATTGGAGTGAAGATTCAAGTTAGGGTTATAAACCCAGAATACTGGGTTCAGTGGAGGGAGGGGCTAGGACAAAACAGGGAAAGGGAGTGATCAATCAGTGCAGAAAGGCAGTACCAAGCAGACAAAGACCACACTGCTTTAATATGTAAAACAAAGTGATGTCCTCCTTCGGTAAGCCCATTTGCCCTCAGCACTGAGTGAAATCTAGCACTCCAGAGTAGACCCTTGTTCTATTTGCACAGAAAAAAGGCTGGAAGGGAATACATCAAAATGCTAACAATGATTCCATTTGAGTGATGGGTTATGGGTAATTTAGATTTTCTTCTTTCTGCATTATTCATCGTCAGTTTGTCGTATTGTGGTGGCTTTTGTGTTGCTGTGATGCTGGAAGCTCTGCCACCAGTATTTCAAATACCAGCAGGGTCACCCATGGTGCACAGGTTTCAGTGGAGCTTCTAGACTAAGACAGACTAGGAAGAAGGGTCTGGCAGTCTACTTCTGAAAAAACTAGCCCTTGAAAATCTTATGAATAGCAGCAGAACATTGTCTGATATAGTGCTGGAAGATGGGCCCCTCAGGTTGGAAGGCACTCAAAATATGACTGGGGAAGGGCTGCCTCCTCAAAGTAGAGTCAACCTTAATGACATGGATAGAGTCAAGCTTTCGGGCAGGACCTTCATTTGCTGATGTGGCATGACTCAAAATGGGAAGAAACAGCTACAAACATCCACTAATAACGGGAACATGGAGTGTGCGAAGTATGAATCTAGGAAAATAGAAAGTCGTCAAAAATGAAATGTAACGCATGTGACAGGAGTAGAACTGCCTCATAGGGTTTCCTAGGCTGTAAATATTTATTATTTAATCTTTACAGGAGCAGATCACCAGGCCTTTCTTCCACAAACTGCTGACATTTCAGTTAGCAGCTGAGCGCTTACCCACTGCCCTGTTCTCATCCGTCAGCTTGCCACTTTAACATTTCTTAAGGGAAAAATGGCAAGAAGACGTTTTCTTTGATGTGCTTTTGGTTCTAGGATTAAGACGTTCTTTAATAATGGACCCAGGAGGAAACGTACTTAGGGCTTTCCAGAGCAGGGCCTAATCCTAAATAAATCTAGCATGGGGATTAGGGTCCCTGGGTGCCTTGCTTCTGCTGGAACTATGCCAGGAAACAGATCTCATTGCTGTTTTCATGTCTGTGCATTTCCATTTTTATTTTAATATTTGAATTGTAGCAAACTTCCTGAGTACATTTCTCCACAGATGTGATACATGATGGCTAAAAATCAGTCTTGGTGGTACTCAATGCAAAAGTAAGGTAGCAGCAATGGGTGAGGAAAATTTTTATGACAAGGTTGACTGGTTTGACCACACTATAAAGTATAAACAACAGGTCCTAACACAGCGTGAGCCAGGAGAATCATTTGCCCAAGACTTTACAATAACTTACTAAACTATGTTCAAACGAGGCTAAACATACTGTCACAGAGATATGCTGACAGGATTGAAAGAGGACATCGCCAGGGACAGCTCTGGCCTGGAAGTGAACCACCCTGCCAATCCTACCTCGAATGGACACCATTTACGTGGTGTTATGGATTGTGTTGTGTTCCCCAAAAATGTGTGTCAACTTGGCTAGGCCTTGATTCCTTGGATTGTGTGGTTATCCACCATTTTGTCATCAGATGTGATTTTCCTGTGTGTTGTAAATCCTACCTCTGTGACATTAATAAGGCAGGATTAGAGGTAGTTATGTTAATGAGGCAGGACTCAATCTACAAAATCAGGTTGTATTTTGAGTCAATCTCTTTTGAGACATAAAAAAGAGAATTGAGTAGAGGGGAGGGGACCTCATAGCACCAAGAAAGTAGTGCCAGGAGCAGATTGTGGCCTTTGGACTTAGGGTCCCTAGGCTGAGAACCTCCTAGGCTAGGGAAAGATTGACAACAAAGACCTTCCCCCAGACCCGACACAGACAGAAAGCCTTCCCCTGGAGCTGGCACCCTGAATTCAGGCTTTTAGCCTCCTAAACTCTGAAAAAACAAACTTCTGTTTGTTAAAGCCATCCACTCCTGGTATTTTCTGTTATAGCATTACTAGATAACTAAAACACCTGGTATCCTTTCACTGCTTCTTCTCTTCTAACAAAATCCTTGTTTTGGCCAGGTAGGCCCTCATCCCTCAGACAGCCTTGTGCCTCAAGAGGGCTAAACCCTAGTCCCTGCTCCAGGGCTAAGCTGCTTAAAACAAAAAAACCAAACCCATTGCCGTCGAGTCAATTCTGACTAATAGTGAACCTACAGGACAGAGTAGAACTGCCCTGTAGGGTTTCCAAGGAGTGCTTGGTAGATCTGAACTGCCAACCTTTTGATTAGTAGCCAAACTCTTAACCACTATGCCACCAGAGTTTCCAAGCTGCTTAGTCAGAAGGAAATCCCATACTCATGCCTTGGCCAGTAATTTGTTTAGAAGTTAATTTATGTCTGTGTTATGGATTGAACTGTGTCCCCCCCACAAAAGATATGTTCAAGTCCTAACTGGTACCTGTGAACTTGAGCTTGTTTGGAAATAGGGTCCTGGAAGATGTTATCAGTTAGGTGAACATTAGGTCATACTGTAGTCAGGTGGGTCCTAATCCTATAAGACTAAGTGTCCTTATAAAAGAGAAGAGATATTGAGACAAGAAGACAGAGGAAGGACACCATGTAACCCTGCAGCCGCAAGCCAAAAAACACCTGGATCCACCAGAAGCTGGGAGAGAGACATGGGACAGTTTCTCTCAAAGGCCACTCAGAAGGAATTAACATGGCTGATATCCTGATTTGGACCTCTAGCCCGCAGAGCTGTAAGAACTGTAAGACAATACATTTCTGTTTTTATAAGCCACCCTATTTATGGTTTTCTGTCATGGCAGCCCCAGGAAACGAATACAGTCTGTTTCTCCTACCAAAATATAATCTCTATAGAATGTGGATGTTGGTCTATTTTGCCAAAACAATATAAAACAGTGCCTGGCACATAGTTGTTGTTGTTGTTTTGCCTGGCACATAGTTGTTGTTGTTGTTTTGAATAATATTTTATTGTGTTATCAGTGGAAGTTTACACCATTCAACAATTCCTACACAAATTTTTCAGTGACATTGGTTACGTTCTTCACAATGCGTGAACATTCTCAGTATTTCCTTTCTGGTTGTTCCGTTTCCGTTAATCTAGTTTCCCTGCTCCCTTACATTCTCACCTTACCTTTAAAGCAGTTGTTGACCTTGTTGACCATTTGGTCTGCTACAGGTGATTTTTTAAAGGAGCATAGTACTTATGGGTGATATTCATTATTTTTTGAGCTAATTTATTATTTAGCTACGAGGTGACCTCAAGGCTTATACTGGTTCAAGATTTGAAGAGTATCTGAGGCAATAGTCTCCAGGCATCCTCCAGCCTCAACCAGTCTGGTAAATTTTTTTTTTTTTTTTAAGGAATTTGAGGTTATGTTTCACATTTTCCTTCCATCCTATTAGGCTCTATCTGTTGTGGCCCTATCGGAATGGTTGGTAGTGGTAGTCAGGGGCCATCTAGTTCCTCTGGTTTCAGGATGGGTGAGGCTGTGGTTCTCGTAGACTGTCCTGTAGACTAGTTTCTTCTTTGAGTCTTCAGTTTCCTTCTTTCTCTTTAGTTCCAGACAAGTAGAGACCAATAGTTGTATCTTAGATGACCACTTTCAAGCTTTTAAGACCCCAGATGCTATTCACCAAACTAGTATATAGAATATATATATGAATATACGGAACATATATTACACCAATTGACCAAAATGTTCTACGAGCCTATGGTCTGGCACATAGCTCTTATAACAAATATTCAATGTGTTCATTTTTTCATTCCTCGTCAGCAAACATTACTTGAATACCTACTATGTGTCAGGGACTCTTCTGAGTACTAGGGAGGCAAAGATAAGTACGACTCAAGAGGGAGGGAAGACAGGCAGGTAAAGGATCCCTTTATAACACGCCAGGGTGAACACTGTAATGAAGTTACACGTGAAAGGCTGTGGGGAGCACTGAAGGAGCACCCTATTTCCCCTGAAGGCGTTGGGTAAGGCTTCCCAGAATTTCTGGCATTGGAGAGGATCTTGGAGGATGAGCAGAGATTGGCCAGGTGAAGGGTTAGGACAAATGTAGCGTGACCACATAACTTATTGCCAAACCAGAACACTTTGGAGAACCAAAGGGGAACCATTAATAAATATGCTAGGCAATAGGTGTAAATGAGGTCTGTTCCCGGCAAACCAGTCCACTTAGTTGCCCTGGGTAGAAGGAACAGGATTGTGCAAGCACCTAGGGACAGTAAGAGGTTCAGTTTGGTGGGGTAAGGAGTGCGGCACAGCTGAGGCTGCATGGTGGGTGCAGGCTGGAGTGTGAAGGGCCTTTCACAGCAAGCAAAGAGCTTCAGTTGCAAGCTCTGAAAATGAGAACCTGTGGAGGTTTTTTAGGAGGGGAGTGCCATGACCAGATTTGCATTTGGGGACAATAACTCTGGCAGGAATGTAGAGAAAGGCCTGGAGGGGCACAGGTGAGAAGAGAGAGACCAGGGAGGAGATGGTGCAGAGGTTCACTTGGGGGAGGATGGGCAGGGATGGGGGGGGAGCGGGGCTCAGAAGGAAGTATGGTGACACCTGTGAGCTTGAACTCGATGGGACTGCCTTGTTTTTCTGGGTCTCACAAGTTTTCCACCTTAGACAAGGTACAGCCTTCCCACTTTTCTACTTCTATTAGTAGAAAATATTTCAGTTTTCCTTCTCTGACAGGTTTGTGCCTTACACGGGTTCCTTTGGCAAGTTTTACTGTAAATGCACCGCATACCGCTGAGGTAGAATCGACATGGCTGAATGGGGTGGGGGGGACAGGTGAGGGGAAAGAAGAAATGGATGATTCCAAATTTCCAGCTTGGGGAACTGGTGGCTTCGGGTGGTAACAAGTAGACAATAACCTCAGCTGCTTGGCTGACTCTGAGAGTTGACCGTGAACAGATATAGGAAGCTGAATCTTGCAGGGGCCAAGTGCTGGAGCCAAGAATCCTTTCCAAAAGCTGAGTCACTGAACCCAAGGGGTCAACACAGATGGAAGAGAAAGAGTCAAGGTGCCTCGTGGGGACAGAGAGCCAGCGAAGTCCTTGAAGAAGATAACCTATGTATCTAATGAAGCAGGTGGGCAGGGAAGCTAGTACCCAAGGCCTGGCTCCACGCAGATTCACGGGTATGCCTTACACATTTGCATCCTCTGCACCTGCTAGCCAAGATTCAGAAGAAAGAGATGGAAGAATAAATAAGATAGGCCCCCTAGGGTGGAGAAGAGATGTCTGGAGAAGAGGTGACTCTGTAAGCAAGTCAATATAATGGAAGTGACTGGTGCTGTGGGTGGCCAGAGAAGGAAGGGACTCCGTATAAAAGAGCAAATTGGTTGGCATTCTTTTTTCTACAAGTCCCTTGTGAGTTTTATTTATTTACTTTTTAGAGAAGGTCTGTCCCTCTTGCACCAAATGTGTTCTCTGACAGAAAAAATTGGGCTTCTGTTCTATGACCGAGTACCTGACTCTGGGCCCCTTGGACCACCCTGTGAGGTCCTGTTTGAGCTGGCCCCCGTCTTGCATTGTGGGCACATAAACCAGCAAAGAAATTTGCATGGACCTTTTCAAGGCTGAGTCTTCAAACACTTTTCACTCATCATGTGTCGAAAAGCCTTTTAGAAAGGCAATAGTGATACTAAGTGGGAGAAACAATAGTAAACCAAATCAAATCTGTAGCTATTGAGTCGATTCCAGCTCATAGTGACCCTTTTTTCTTTTTTATTGTGATTTAAGTGAAAGTTTACAGCTCAAGTTATTTTCTCATACAAAAATTTATACTCACATTGTTATGTGACCCTAGTTGCTATCCCTATGTCAGCATGCTCCTCCTTTTCACCCCAGATTTCCTGCGTCCATTCAACCAGCTCATTTCCCTTTTTGCCCACTCATCTCGCCTCCAGACAGGAGCTGCCCATTTAGTCTGATGTATCTACTTGAACTAAGAAGCACATTCTTCACGAGCATCATTTTATGTCTTACAGCCCAGTCAAATCTTTGAAGAGTTGGCTTTGCGAATGGTTTTAGTTCTGGTTTAAGAGAGAATCCAGGGGCCATGTCTTCTGGGTTCCTCCAGTCTCAGTCAGACCATTAAGTCTGGTCTTTTTACTAGAATTTGAGTTCTGCACTCTACTTTTTTCCTGTTGCATCAGGGACTCTCTGTTGTGTTCCCTGTCAGGACAGTCTTGGTGGTAGCCAGGCCCCATCTAGTTCTTCTGATCTCAGACTGATGGAGTCTCTGGCTTATGTGGTCATTTTTGTTTCTTGGGCTAATATTTTCCTTGTGTCTTTGCTGTTCTTTATTCTCCTTTGCCCCAGGTGGGTTGGGATCCATTGATGCATCTTAGGTGGCTACTCACTAGCTTTGAAGACCTCAGACCCCTTTTTGTTTTTATAGCAAAACCTAGCCTAACCTGACTAACGCAATATTCCGTCTTTTTTTAGACACATATTTTATCTCTGCCTAATACACCCTATGTTATAGGTCTTCAAGGAGCCCTGGTGGCACAGTGGTTAAAGCACTGGGCTGCTAACTGAAAAACTGCCAGGTCTAACCCACCAACTGCTCCACGAGAGAAAGACGTAGCAATCTGCTTCTGTAAAGATTAAAAAAAAAAAAATTTGTTGCTTCTAGTCTATCCTGACTCATAGTGATCCTATACAACAGAGTAGAACTGCCCATAGGGTTTTCAAGGCTATAAGCTTTATGGAAGCAGACTGCCACATCTTTCTCCCGTGGAGTGGCTGGTGAGTTCAAATTGCCAACCTTTCTGTTAGTAGCCAAGCACTTAACCACTTTGCCACCTAGGGCTCCTAGGAACAGTAATAGGCCCTCAAATACTATGTTATTTAGGCCATATTGCATCATTTTGCAGGGTTGCTTGTGGAAATGTTATGGATGGACTTCAGAGGGGTGCCAGCATGATTTCTAGGGCCTAGCTATGCCCATAACACAAAGTATAGCTTAAGGAGCAAAGACAGAGCACTGCAGAGCTTCCGTGTCATTCAGTGATAATCAAATCAATAGCAATTCTGTTAATGTAAAACAGGAGAGAACAGAATGTTAGTTTGTTGTACTGTGGTAACTTGGGTGTCGCTATGATGCTGGAAGCTATGCCACCAGCATTTCAAATACCGGCAGCATCACCCATGGTGGAGAGGTTTCAATGGACTTTCTAGACTAAGGCAAACTTGAAAGAAAGACCTGGAGACCTACTTCTGAAAATTAGCCAATGAAAACATTTTGAATCACAACAGGACAGTGTCTGACTCCCTTGCTTTGGACATGTCACCAGGAGGAATCAATTGGTGGAGGAGAACATCATATTTGGTGAAGTAGAGGGCCAGCAAGGGCGAAGGAGACCCTGGGTGAAATGGACTGGCACAATAGCCACAACAATGGATTCAAACATGCTGGTGATTTTTTTTTTTAATTGAACTTTAGATGAAGGTTTATAGAACAAACTAGTTTCTCAGGAAACACTTAGTACACACATTGTTGTATGACATTGGTTAACAACCCCATGACATGTCAACACTCTCCCTTCTCAACCCTGGGTTCCCTATTACCAGCTTTCCTGTTTCCTCCCACCTTCTAGTCCCTGCCCCAGGGCTGGTGCACCCCTTTAGTCTTGTTTTGTTCCAGGGGCCTGTTCAATATTTGCCTGAAGGGTGAACCTCAGGAGTGACCTCATTACTGAGCTGAAAGGCTGTCCGGGGGTCATAATCTCAGCGTTTCTCCAGTCTCTGTCAGACCAGTAATTCAGGTCTTTTTTTGTGAGTTAGAATTTTGTTCTACATTTTTCTTCAGCTCTGTCCGGGACCCTGTTGTGATCCCTGTCAGAGCAGCCAGTGGTGGTAGCCAGGTGCCATCTGGTTGTACTGCACTCAGTCTAGTGGAGGCCATGGTAGATGGGGTCCATTAGTCCTTCGGACTAATCTGTCCCTTGTGTCTTTAGTTTTCTTCATTCTTCCTTGCCCCCGAAGGGGTGAGACCAGTGGAGTATCCTAGATGGCCGCTTACAGTAAACATGCCTGTGATTTTGAGTATAACCCAGGACCAAGCAACATTTCGTTCTGTTATAATAAAAAAAAAAAATAAAAAAGGTTGCCCTAAGTCTGAGTCTACTTGACGGTAGCTTTTTTTTTTTTTTTAATCTATGTATTTATGAGCTGGAATTGACTGGCGGCAATGGTTTTTTTTTTTTTTTTTTTACTCTATGTATCTAATGTAAAAAGACAGACCTTATGATCGTTAAACATTTTTAAAAATTTTACTTTTATTATAAAAATAATATATTTTCAATATGAAACATTAAACAGAAAGGAATATGCTAAGAAGAAAGTAAAAGCCTCTGTAACCCTATTCTCCAGAGACAGTCACCATTAACTGTTACATTTATAACCTTCCAAATGAATAAAATTATTGTCTATTCACTTACATACTATCCTGACACTTTTTAACTTACATGTAGATTATGGCCATCTTTTTAGGTAAAAAAACATACACCTACCTTAATCTTTTTAGCAGTTACATAATATTCAGTTGTCTGGATGCATAAAATCTATTTAACTATTCACAATGACAATCAGTGCTTCCAGTGAACATCCTGGAACAGAAGAATAAGACTTAGCAGTTTGGTTTAGGAAATGATGTGTGAAAATTCCATTAAAGACACCTTCCATTTCTTCTGTGCTTTGGTGTTTATAAGACAGTCTTAGAAGACACTGATTTTCAGCTTAAGAAAAGGTAACCAACATGCTGAGAGGGACGGTCTTATCCCAAGTATTGCCCCTGTACCAAACTGCCTCTTACCATCCCCAGAACTTTTATAAAACCAAACCCATTGTTGTCAAGTTGGTTCCGATTCACAGCGACCCTATAGAACATAGTAGAACTATGCATGGGGGGTTTTATGGCTATTGTCTTTATGTAAAGGAGCCCTGGTAGCACAGTGGTTAAGGGCTTGGCTGCTAACTGAAAGGTCAGCAGTTCGAATCCACCAGCTGCTCCACAGGAGAAAGAAGTGGCAGTCTGCTTCCTTAAAGATTTACAGCCTTGGAAACCCTATGGGGCAGTTCTACTCTGTCCTATAGGGTCACTGTGAGTTGGAGTCGACTAGATGCAAAGGATTTGTTTTTGTTTTAAATCTTTACAGAAGCGGATTGCCACATCTTTCTCTTGTGGAGCAGCTGGTGGGTTAGAATTGCCAACCCTTTGGTTAGCAGCCAAGTGCTTTAACCACTGTGCCACCACAGCGCCTCGAAGATATAACATAAGCTATATTAAAAAAATATTAGACAGAGGTAAATATGTATCTAAAAAGACAGAACGTTGCATTAGTCAAATTAGGCTAGGCTTTGCCGTAAAAACAAAAAGCTCCAAAAAATTTCAGCAGCTTAGAACCGCACGTGTGTTTTTCACAGCCCATGGCCACCGTGGTTTGGCAGAGATATGAGGCGGCTGCTGATGGAGCAACTACCATCTTGAACGTTTCTACTTTTTTTTTTTTTTAATTTTTATTGTGCTTTAAGCGAAAGTTTACAAATCAAGTCACTCATACAAAAATTTATATATACCTTACTGTATCCTCCTAGTTGCTTTCCCAGAATGTTTCTACTTTTTATGCCAGAAGGAAGAAGGTGCTCTGAAGGCTGTGCACAGGCAAGTACATCTCTGTGACGCATTATTTCCCCTCGTAACTCCTTGGACACAACTGGTCACATGGCCCTTCTCAACAATGAGGTTAGAAATTAAAATCTTAATGTGCGTCCAAAAGGCAGAGAGCCAGAACATCAGCTGAAGAGCAAGAAGTCATGGTTTTAGTAGGCGTCATTTTCACCTCTGTCAAAAAACATCTTATGATGTGTTAAAACCCGTCCCCGAGTCCCTAGGTGGTGTAAATGGTTAAGCACTCGACCGCTAATTGAAAGGTTGGCCGTTCAAACCCACCTAGATGCACCTTGGAAGAAAGGCCTGGAGATCTGTTCCAGTCACAGCCTTGAAAACCCTGTAGAGTACAGTTCTACTCCGCACACATGAGGTCACCATTGGTTTAGTAGCACTATTAATATTGTTGCTGTTAGGTGCCATTAAGTTGACTGTGACTTATAGCAAACCCATGTGACAGAGAAAAACTGTCCCATAGGGTTTTCTAGGCTATAATCTTTACAGCAAGGAGCCCTACCTGCTAATTGAGAGGTCTGTGGTTCAAACCTACCAGCTGCTCCAAAGGAGAAAGATGTGGCAGCCTGCTTTCGTAAAGATTATAACCTGGAAACTACGTGGGGCAGTTCTACTCTGTCCTATAGGATCGATATAAGTTGGAATCTTTACAAGAGCAGATTGCCAGGTCTTTCTCCCACAGAGCTGCTGGTCGGTTTGAACCAGCAACCTTTCAGTTAGCAGCCAAGTACTTAACCACCACACCACCAGGGCTCCCTTTACTAATACTACTAGGATTTTTTTTTTTTTAAAAACCATGTACAATATTTATGGAGGCCCTGCGTGGCGCAATGATTAAATGTTGGACTGGGTACTAACTAAAAGGTAGGCAGTTCAAACCCACCCAGAGGTGCCTCGGGAGTAAGGCCTGCGATCTGTTTCTGAAAGATCACAGCTCCGAAAACCCTGTGGAGCGCAGGAGTCAGACTTAACGTCACAGAAACTAATAGCAACAACGGTATTTACATTGTCATAAACATTATTCTAGTTTTAAAAAATTATTTTCTTATACTATCAAATGTGGCAAGACCACTTTCTCACCGTGAAAAAGTATTATTGAAAGTATTCTTCAAAATGCTATTTGGTAGTAGGTTTGTGCTGGTGAGAGGAAAGAGCTGAAAAGGAGAGCGGCCCCGCTGGATGGATGGGAGTTAAATAATCACACATGGTTCTGACCGAATTGTCTTTCCTGTGGAGAAGAAAGACTCCAGTTGAGCAATCACACGTTCTTTTCATCTTGTTCGTCCTGTGGGCCTGATGTAGTGTTGAATACTTATGTGGAGTACAGGAAGTCCCCGGGCTGTGAACAAGATCTGTTCCTAAGTCTGTCTTTAAGTCGAATTTGTAGGTAAGTTGGAACAGGTACCTACAGTTCTTACTTAGGGTCAGTTAGTCAAATGTTTGTCTTAGTATATAGCATGTATTTGATCTTTCTGCACATATAAAGGGGAAACCCTGGTGGTGTAGTAAAGTGCTATCGCTGCTAACCAAAAGGTCAGCAGTTCTAATCCACCAGGTGCTCCTTGGAAACTCTATGGGGCAGTTCTGTTCTGTCCTCTAGGGTCACTGTGAGTCAGAATCGACTTGACAGCAACAGGTTTTTTGGTTTATACGTATAAAACACTTCCAATGTGCGATGTTTTCACGAGTGTCACAAAGTAGTGCGTGTGTTTATTATTACAAACCACTGTATATATTTAGCTGAGTTTTTTAATGTAATATGCTTTACGGCAGTTCGGAACCCTGGTGGCACAGCATTTAAGAGCTCAGCTGCTAGCCAAAAGGTCACAGTTTGAATCCAGCAGCCGCTTCTTGGAAACCATATGGGGCAGTTCTACTCTATCTTATAGGATTGCTATGAGTTGGAATCAATGGAACACCGACAGTTTTTTTTTTTTTTTTTTTTAATGGCAGTCCGTTCTTAAATATGAGTTGTCTGTAAGTCAGATGTTCATAACCTGGAGGCTGCCTGTGTCTCATTTAATCCTCCCAACAACCTAGTGAGGTAGGAGTCTTCTCTATTGTATAAGGAGGAAACTGGAGCTTTGAAGGTTTAGAAGCTTGTTCAAGATCAATCACATCCTGTAAGGGCTGGGATTCAATCAAGCCTTCCGATCCTCTAATCCTTTTGATTTGTTTTTTTATTGTTGTAGATATATACGTAACACATGGTTTGCCTTTTCAACATTCTTCACATGTACAACTTGGTGACATTACTTATGATTACTAGGCCGTTCGACCATTACCATTATCTTTTTTCAAATTTTCCATCACCTTTAAAAGAAGTTCAGTGCTACCTAAGCAATTCCCCTTCCCCGTCCCTCCCACCCACCCCTGGGCAACACTAATGAGCTTTGGTTTCTGTACACTTGCCTATCTAGATGTTTCATATAAGTGGGATCATACAATATCTGTCCCTTTGTGACTGATTTATTTCACTCGGCATAAGGTTCATTCATGTTGTGGGATGTATCAGGACTTCATTTCTCTTTATAAAAAAGGCTGAATGATATTCCATTGTGTGTATGTACCACATTTTATTTACCCATCAATCTGTTGAAGGACATTTAGGGTGTTTCCGCCTTTTGAGATGCCCTAATTCTTAACTTGAAACCCTTTAATATTTCAGGGGTCAACCACTACTACCATGTTGTTGTTAGGTGCCACCAAGTCAATTCTAACTCATGGTGACCCCATGTGACAGAGTAGAACTGCCCCCATAGGATTATGGGAGCAGATCACCAGGTCCTTCTCCCATGGAGTCACTGGGTGAGATTGAACCATCAACCTAAGTAGTCCAGCTCTTAACATTGCACCACTAGGGCGCCTTACTACTACCATAGAGCTCTATAAGCTTGGACTCTCCCACATGTCTATTTCCTATTTCCCAGTAATGACTAGCAATGGAATCCACAAAATGAAAACATTCCTGCTGCTTACCAGGCAGCAAAGGTGAGGAAGAAGTGGCTCTGGGGACCCTGTGTTCAGTCTGCAGCAGGGTGGCAGGCATAGCAGCCCTAGGCTCAAGCCGTGGAGAGAACGGTGTGCATTTCCCTGCTTCCTGGAAGACCTACTGACTAAAAAAAAAATCCTTATATCGTGTCATTTGTGCATCTTCAAGGTTGGTGCCAGAAAGCTGATATATCTAGTCCTGTGTGTAACTGTTGTTAAAAAAAATTAAGAGTAAATCCCACTGCATAACATACCCAGCTGAAGCATGGACCAGAGGGAGCTGGGGAAGGCGAAAGCAAATTCTTCTCAAAAAAACCCAGCGAAGGCTCAGATGGAGGCGCTGAGGAGGATGTGTCCCTACCTGAGCTGAGGAAGGGCCTGCCCCGGGAGTGCTCTGCAGCTTGGGATGGGCCACAGAACCACTGCCTCACTCTTCCACTTGGCCTTGGAGTGCCAGGAACAGGGGAACATCATGGAATTTCTGGGTCCAGCTTCTTTACTTCTCACCTCTCACTTCCCCTAGAATATCTTCCTTTTGCCAGAGCAGGAAAAACAACCCAAGCCTAAAACCAGTTGCCGTTGAGTGGATTCTGACTCATGGTGACCCTATATGTATCAGAGTAGAACTGTGGTCTGTAGAGTTTTCAATCTCCAGGCCTGTCTTGTGAGGCACTTCTGAGCGCACTTGAACTGCCAACCTTTTAGTTAGCAGCCTAGCACATTAACTTTTGCACTATCCGGGGGCTCCAACCCTAAACCAAAAAACCAAACTTGTTGCTGTTGACTCAGTTCTGACTCATGGCGACCACACACGTGTTACGGAGTAGACCTGCTCCATGGGGTTTTCTTGGCTGTAATTTTTATGGAAGCAGATGGCCAGGTCTTTCTTCCCTGTCACCCCTGGGTGGGCTTAAACCATTAACCTTTAGAGTAGTAGTCCAGCACAAACTGTTTGCATCACCCAGGAACCTAGCTTATGCCTAGGCCTCTTTAAAGCAGGTAAATAAATGCTTGCTCTTTAATTATTGTGTAAAGAGACTGTTGCCTTCTTTACTAGGAGGGTCAAAGCCAATGAAGGCAGACGATCAGAGCTCTGTGTGAGCCCAAAAGAAGCTCAGAGCTAAAATGCATTGTCTACTTAGGCAGAGAGGGATCAGAGTTAAACTAGGCTCACACTGACACTTCCATTTTTAAAAAATTAATCATACCTAGTAATTAAATAAAATATATATATAGTCACAGAAACACACCTTTTACTTATTTTTTAAATAATGCAATTTACGTAAGTTTTGAAATAGTGTTTTCAATAATTTTTGAAGTTTTATATGGTTCTAAACTTGAAAAGTATAAAAAACTATATGGTAAAAATTCCCTTTTCTGTCCTGTCCCCCATTTACTCTTTTCTACTCCCTCACCCCCAGGAAATCACCTTAACAGTTTCTCATGTATTTGACAAGAGTTTTTTTCTCTTTCTTTTTTTTTCAGATGAAAAGGATGCATACTTTCTTGTTTAACAAAACATGTGTATGAGGTTTCAGCTTAAACTAATATAGAGGTTTAGGTCTGTCCTGGGCAGTGGGGTGGTGGGTGCCCGGCCCTGATGGGGTGCAGGTTCAGAGCCTCAAGGACAGGCAGTCCCGGGTCCCAACAGAAGCCTGCATACTTGCCCCCCACCCTGATGGGAGTTTCTTTATGTTAAACATATTTTTAAATTTTGCTTTTGTTAAATATCGCCATGCTTAGCTACTTTAATAGATTTTTATTTGTTTGCTACAGATGAAGTAGACCAAATCTACTGCTGTTAAGTCGATTCCAACTCATAGCGGCCTAAAGGGCTTCTAAGGCTGTAAATCTCTACAGAAGCAAGTTGCCACATCTTTCTTCCCTGGAGCAGCTGGTGGTTTTGAACTGCCGACCTTTCAGTTAGCAGTAGAGCACTTTAACTGCTGTGCCACCAGGACTACTTGAAGAAGTAGAAACCATGCCTCTTTCTCTCAACTAATCATTAGGCTTGAATGCACCTGGAAACTCCAGCAGCGGTATCTCATGATTCACATGGTGTCCAAGGTAGGCTAACAAAGGTCAAGTAGCAAGGAGGCCTGTGGGTGCTAAGATGAAATCTGAATGTAAACATGACAGTAAAAATCACAATGCAAACTCTGAACATCTAATTAAACTCTGGCAACATATGGAAGAATCACCCTGATGAACCGAAACTAACCCCTGAGGTCACGTTGTAGCTAAATAACAAATTGGCTCAAAAAATAGTGACTATCATCTGTAAGTTCTGTGCTTCTTTAAAAAATCACCTGTATGAGGCCAAATGGTCAACAATGGTTTTAAAACAAAGATGAGAATGTAAGAGGGCAGGGAAGCTAGATAAATGGAAATGGAACAACCAGAATGGAAATAATGAGAATGTTCATGCATGGTGAAGAATGTAAACAGTATCACTGAATGGCTTGTATAGAAATTGTTGAATGGGAACCTAAACTGCTGTGTAAACCCTCACCGAAAATAATGAAAATAATTCCCTTTTTAGGGTTCCATACACCTTATTTGCATAGTACCACCCCCACAAGGATGCTATGCACTTTATTTATGTTATTAGCAAGCTATTCAACCCCCTTGGTGGGCCACAAGCACCTCATTTGCATTGTCCCACCCACTCATTTGGTGGGATTTATAAAGACAATAGCTCGAAGGGCCGTATTCAGGCACTGGGGTTTTGGTTATAGCTAGAAGGGCCATATTAAGTAATTCACTGCACTGCAGGCCACCCTCTAGATCTTCTAGCCATTGGCCCTTTCATACGTGAACGATTAACTTCCCCCTCCCAATCATTTTACCAGTCCAAAATAGTCATTAACGATTAGTCCTTCAATAGGGCAAAGAGTCCTCAGGGTGAGGTTACTCAAGCACCAGCCATTCAGGTCTGCTGCAGGTATCCATCCGATCTGATCAAATTCTCCAAAAGTCTCTGGTCTCCGGTAAAATGTAACTGAGAGATTATGCCTTTGCTCTGAGTCTCCCTTGAGGTATCAGCGTAATGTTAGATTTCCCCCGCTGCATAACCCATTTATTCATTCCCTTACCTTCAGCCTTTATTTCTCCTTCCTTCCATTTGTCATTTATTTTTACTCAGACTTTTCCACCTTGGGAAGAGACATCAGATTCAGCAGCTGAACCAGTCCAGATTGCTCATAGGAAGACCAGTCTAGCAAGTGCTTCTCCCTCGGTCCACTCCCATTCATGCTGCATAGAGTTACATAGGTACAACACTAGTGGGCTATCTCACCCACTAGGCAATACGGCAGTATTCACGGTCAGCCCCAATTTTTCCAGATGCGGGGAAGGTACAGTCCATCCCATCAGGCCCTTGGAAATTCTGTTTACAAGTTCAGGGGTATAGTTACAGTCTCTTGTTTAGGGACCGCCCCTGCTTCTGGCATCCGCAGCTGCATCCCTGGTCCTGGGATCACAGGATTTGGCAGGAAAAAAGCAATTTTGGGTGATGTGGAGAGGAACTGCACAGTGGCATCAGCATCCTCCCCCACCCCCTCTTGCCCAGGTCCCCCAGAGAAGCGCAGGAATCTGTCCAGTGGTGATCCACCCTTTGCCCGCCTTATGTTGGGTGTGAGCACACACGCATGAAGGTGTTGAAAGCCAGCCCTTTATGCTTTTATCTCCACCCCACCTGCCCCTCCCCAGTTTAGATAACAAACGTCTCAATCACCCATTCCAATTCTCTATTGAACCATTACTCCGAAGGTGGTGTCAGCATGGTATGTCCATTTAATGTGATGTTTCTTGGCCTTATTGCTGTACACTGTGGGCTGTAAAGTGTGTTCCTTGGTCTGATGAAATATAACTTGGTGGCCCAAATTGGTACAATATCTTCTGTTTCAATCCCTTAATGGTGTTTTCGGCATTTGTATCTGCACAGGATATGCAAAGCCCAGTCCAGAATACCTGTTCCTGTGAGGACCCACTTATAGCCACCTGGTCGCACCAGTGTCATTGGCCCAATATGATCAACCTGCCAGCTATGTGCAGGGCCTTCCCCCCGAAGGGAACCTTCCCCATAGCCTCCTGCCACCTCATCTTTCTTGCTGGCAGACGGAACAGTCCTTATTAGCATTTTGTGCCTCAGAGTTTGCAAGAGGGATGTGTCTAGATTCAACCCATCTTTGCATTGCTGCGGCACCCTCATGTCCACTAATTTCATGGACCCAATTAGCCACCTCAAGTGAGTGTTCCAACGGTTCCACTTGCCTTCTGATCCAGGAGTGGGGGGTTCTTCTGATGGACATCAACATATCTTACTCTAACGCGCAGTCTAAATTTCCAGGGTGCTTTTCATAGGTCCATGCCCCACATGGGTGTCCACTTAACAGTGCAATTTTCTGTCACCCATTTGCCTGCCTATATAGCCAGGCCATTGGCCACTGCCCACGAATCGGTAAAAATCCAAACATATGGGCTCTCACCATTGCCCAATTCTTCCATTATGGCTAGGAAGACAGCATGCAGTTCAGCCCATTGAGCTGAACTGTTCTTACCTTTTTCAATCAAAGCCTTTTCATCTGCTGGTCTGAATGCAGCAGCTTTCCACATCACTTGTTGTCCACGTACCTTGGAGCTGCCATCTGTGAACCAAGCAGGCTTCTGCCGATCAGCAGAAAGTTGTTCTTAGGGCACTGTCCATGTAGCAACGGACCCTGGCAGCTTCTCAGGTGGTTCCAGGGTAGGATCTTGGGAAAAGAGGCTACCTGCTTGTGGATACAGTGGGCACCTCCCTGCATTCCTTCCGTAGCTTGTTCTTGTATGAACCATTTCATTTTATTGTGGAACTATTTTGGGCACCTTCTTCCTTATTAGAGTGTTTCTCTGACATCACCCAAGACATTATAGGTATTTCAGGTCTCATGATGATTTTATACCCTTTTGTCATTGAGGCTGTCTCAATTAATGCCCAATAGCAGGTGAGCAATTGCCTTTCAAACGATGTGTATCATGCTGCAGCATCTGGATACTTTCTAGTCCAGAATCCCAGGGGTCGCTGTAGGGTGGTGTTCTCAGGTTTTTGCCATGATCACCAGTCCACATAAGCACATGTGGCAGACATCTCCAAAATCATGTCTGAACGTGGATCATAAGGGCCTAAAGGCAGAGAGTGAGACAGCTTTCTGAAATTCAGACATAGCCTGCTGTTGCTCTGGTCTCCATTCGAATGCAGTTTTCTTCCGAGTGGTTTTATGGATGAGAGCCAGCAATAGTCCCAGGTGTGGAATATGCGTTCTCTAAAATCCAAATAGACCAACCAAACATTGGGCCTCCTTCTTAGTTTTGGGTGTAGGTAGTAACAGCAACTCATTCTACGTCGCCTGTGAAATGTCATGGGTGGCTCCTGCCCAACTTATTTCCAAGAATCTCACCATTTGGGCAGGACCCTGGATTTTTGCTGGATTTATTAACCAGCCTCTTTTGGTCATGTGGGCCACCACCGTATTCAAATCAGCCCTAGCTTCTTCTTTGGTGCTTGATATTAACATAATATCACCAGTGTCATAGATTATACTTGAGATCTGCACCAAGTCCAAGTCTCTTCTAACCAGACTATGACATTAAACCTGTGAATTCAAGTGGCAATACAGTGAAAGTAAATTAGATCCTTCCCCCATGAAAGCAAACTACGGCTGGCTCTTTTCTGAGATTGGGATGGAAAAAAAGATATTTGCAAGATCAATCACTGAGGTACTAGTCTCCTTTAGCCTCTTGTATTTTCTGAATCATTGATACCGCGTCTGGAATAGCTGAAGCCACAGGTGGCATTACTTTACTTAGGCTTCAATAATCTACTGTCAGCCTCCATGAGCCATCTGCCTTTTTCACAGGCCATACAGGGCTGTTATACAGAGAATTTGTTGACACCAACATTCCAGCCTTCAGCATGTCTTTAATCTAAGCAGTAATCTCCTTTTGTCCACCAGGTATCCTATACTGTTTGAAATCAACAGCCTGAGTGGGCTTAGGTTCCCATTTAGCATGTCCAATCAATACTGGCCACAGTTACACACCTTCCATTTTACAATATCAAGTAGAGGGAGTGTTTCACAATTAGAGATAATATCCATACCAACAATACATTCAGGTAAGGGAGATGCAATTGCTTCAGACAAGATCTGTTTAAATCTTCAAATTCTCATCCAAATTTTTACCTTAGTCCCATCAACGGTTTGCATCCACAAATCCCACCCCCCCCCACCCAATCTAACCTTAGGCCCCTTCAAGATTTTCACGGATTTTAGAATTATAGTGCATTGGGTTCCTGTGTCCAGGAGCCCCAAGAAGGTCTTTTCCCTACCCCTCAGGCCATTTCACCCACACATGTGCATAGGACCTCAGGTTTCCAGCTGGGGGCTGTACCTGAAGACCTTGGTCCTCTTGTCAATCCTTGTTGTCTTGATCGACTGAGCCTCTGCTTCAAATGGTCCCAGGTGGGACTTCCCATCATTAAATTCCTCCCTACTGAGGTGAATAGAACAGACTTGTTTATGCCTCTTTAACGTTGGAGGACCAGCAAGAGTTTCCATTGGTCCACCCAACCTCTTGTAGTGCTGCCTTAGAACCTTGTCGCAACTCCATCAATGTCCACTATATTCATCCCATTTCTTAGTAACCATTTAAAAATCTCCATCCTGCTGGAGTAAATTCTTTCCCCATTGCCTCTTCCCATTCTCCTATGAATCACCCTTACGTTTCTTGCATTTTTAAGACTCATGCAGGGAAGCTGTGCCAACAAATCCGACAAGTCTTCTTGGATTGTTGCTTTGTTTCCCAGTAGCAAGGTTACATGCGGTGCCATGTAGAATGGGCTCCCTTGATTACCATATGTACCATGACCTATATAAGGGGCTTACTCATTGGATGAATATCCTGATCACCATAAAGCCATGCTAGCATGGCTTGTGTAAACAGCACATCAGCTGCTTCCTCTGGAGTGTTTCATTGGGTATTTAGAGGGGGAGAGGGAAAGTTTCCCTTCTCAGGGTAAACAAATCTCACCGTGAATTTTATCCACTCCACCAGGCTGGCTGTCTGTCCCCTCTGGGTTAAACTGTTGTGTAACCGAACCTTGTATCATTATTCATGAGTGTTCCATAGTGAGTTGTGGGTCTTGCATCAACCCAAACATACTCTTCCATTCTGCAGCATTCAAAACTAAAGACCAAAACCAAAAAAGTCAAACCCATTGCCATTGAGTCGATTCCAACTCATAAGTAGGACAGAGTAGGACTGACCTGTAGGGTTTCCAAGGAGCGGCTGGTGGATTCGAACTGCTGACCTTTTGATTAGCAGCTGAGTGCTTAACCATTTTGCTACCAGGGCTCCAAAAATTAGTCGCTCTCACAAATAGTTCCTCAGGGAGCTGATGATTCCGATCTACAAATTGAAGCAATTCCTTTACACCACACCCCCTGGTTTCAATAGTTTCTTGATTTTACTCATTTCCCTTCAGGAGTACATTCTTGATGACCAGCGGTCGTAGGGGTATTTCCTGTTGTTCTGACAAGGTTTTCCTTTTTAGATTGGTCCAGTGAGAGGTATGACTCGTGGTCATACCTCTCACTGGACCAGATCTGGGCTTGGTTCAGTCCTATAATCTGCATTTACGTTCTTTTCCCCTGTCCGTGCAGCTATTACTGATAACAGCAACCAAGGAATTGTAGGTTTCACCCTTTCCTTATCACTCTGTATTTCCATATGCATCCAGCTAGCCAATTCCTCGGGAGTTAGATCCACCACTCATAAATCCCATGAATAGTTTTTGCCTTGGATAACTGATTGCAACATAACAGCTACTTCAATCCAGGGTGTTTTCTATCCTATCCAGATGCCAAAGGTTTCTCATTCTCCTGTTTATCACCTTTTTTCCAAAACCACATATTCCAGTGAGTCTGGGATGTTGCAGGGAACCCCACCATTCTGATACCAACTAAATAATTTCTTTTATGGGGATCAGCATAAGGCTGTTTCCTATGAGGCAGAGGTGAAAGATTCCCAAAGTTCCAGCTTCTCTGAACTCCTGTACTACTCCATCATCTCTAACATCAACTATTTCTCCTCCCCTTAGGACTCCCCCTCCTGTCTTTGGGTTCCATAATTCACTGCAGCATCTCACAGAACTCACGGACCGTATTGATAGTTAAGTGGTTTATTAGGGAAGTAACAGGAACCACTCAGGATGAAGTTTCTCGATTAGGACAGCTTCTACTCTCCCTCTTCTGCCAGGCCCTGCTGGGGGACTTATCAGGCAAGTGTTATGACTTTTCGTCCCACCACAGCCGTCTCGCACCACTACAGCTCGTGCTACTGCTCACTGTCGTCTGTCACTTTCTTCCGTGTTGCAGCTCCTCTCTCTCTTTGTCTCCCTTTAAGCCTAGCAGGATGGCAAAACTGACCAATCCCCTCCTTAGGGTTCCGTACACCTTATTTGCATGATCCCACCACCACAAGGGTGCCATGCACCCTATTTACATTATTAGCAAGCTATCCAATCCCCTTGGTGGGCTATGAGAATCTCATTTGCATTGTCCCAACCAGTCATTTGGTGGGACTTACAAAGACTATGGCTAGAAGGGCCATATTAACTAATGCACTGCACTGCAATCATCCCGCCCAGCAGACCAGAGTCATATATCCGTTATGAAGGTGACTCGACTTCGTTCGTCTGAACTAGAAGTAACCTAGAAAAGCAAATCACTGATTCGTTAATGCAAGTCATTAATTTGTTCATTCAAATCAACAGAAGGGTATCACTGGTTTTGACTGACATACCCTGCTGGACAGCTGGGTGATATTAACTAATGCCACTAAGAGGGGAATTTATTCACCTGTCAAGAAGCAATGTGGACAAAGAAGAAACTAGTCTAAAAGACAAATAGTCTACATGACACGCAGCCTCTCCTACTCTGAGATCAGAAGAACTAGCTGGTGCCTGGCTATTACTACTGACCACTAATCAAGGCCACGATAGATGGACCCTGATAGAATGGGAGAAAAATGTGGAATACAATCTCAAATTCCTAAACAAAACAAAACAAAAAACCCCCACAAAAAACCAGACCTACTGGACTGGCTCAGACTGAAGGACTCCTTGAGACTATGGCCCTGAGATAATCTTCAAACCTTGAACTGAAATTAACCCCTCAGTTCACCTTACAGCTAAATAACAAAATTCGCTCAAAAATAATGAATATCACTCGTAAGTACTGTGCTCCTTAAAAAGAATCACCTGTATGAGACCAAATAGTCTACAATTACTTTAACACAAAGATGAGAGTGTAAAGGGGCAGGGAAACTAGATTAATGGAAATGAACAACCTTAACGGAGATAATGAGAATGTTCACACATTGTAGAGAATGTACCCAACGTCAGTGAACAACTTGTGTAGAAATTTTTGAATGGGAACCTAAACAGCTATGTAAACCTTCCCCCAAAACACATTAAAATATTATTAAAAAAGAAAAAAGAAAAAAAAAAAAGCAGTGTAGAGAAGGGGAACGCATGGGCTTTAGAATCGGGCATCTGGGTGTGAGTTCTAGCTTTGCTCTGTCTCTTGCTTGGCAGCCTGGTCATGAGTGTGGTGCTTGGTCTTTTCCGTCTCAGCATCCTTGTGTGTAACATGAGCACTAAGTTATCTATCCCCCAGGGTCATTGTAAAGGTTACTCTCTTAGTTATCTAGTGCTGCTATAACAGAAATTCCACAAGTGGATGGCTTTAACAGAGAAATGTATTCTCTCAGTCTATGAGGCTAGAAGTCCTAATTCAGGGTGTCAGCTCTAGGGGAAGGCTTTCTCTCTCTGTCGGCTCTGGAGGAAGGTCCTTGTCATCAATCTTCCCTGGTCTAGGAGCTTCTCAGTGCAGGGACCCTGGGTCCAATGCGCTATGCTCCTGGCTCTTGTTTCTTGGTGGTAAAAGGTCCCCATGTCTCTCTGCTAGCTTCTCTCTCTTATATCTCAAAAGAGTTTGGCTTAAAACACAACTGAATCTTGTAGAATGAGTCCTGCCTCATTAACATCATAGAGGCAGGATTGACAACACATGGGAAAATCACATCAAATGACAAAATGGTGGACAATCACGCAACAGTGGGAATTATGGCCTAGCCAAGGTGACACATATTTTTAGGCGGACAATTCAATCCATGACAGTTACATTAGAAATTGTATGTATAGCACCTAATTAGGTGCCTGGCACATAGTAGAAAATTAGCACCAGCGTCAGTGGAGTCGATTCCGATGAACCCCATGTGTGTCGGAGTAGAACTGTGCTTCATGTGGTTTTCAACTGTGCTTCATGTGGTTTTTGTGATTTTTTGAAAATAGATCACCAGGCCTTGCCTTGGAGCCTCTGAGTGGACTCGAATCTCCAGTCTTTTGGTTAACAGCCCATTGTGGTAACTGCACCAACCAGTGACACCAGAGGCTCATTAAATCTGAGGGAGTAAACTGGCAGACTGAAGGCTGTTATTTGCCTGCCCTAAGTTTTAAAATTCTGAATTTGGATGTCCATTTAAAGCTCTCCGTGTTGTGCCAGGTGCTCCATATTTCATCCTCCATGTCTTCTTCTCTAATAACCCTCTGATACGGGTAAAATCATCATCCTCATTTTCCGGATGACGAAAGCGAGGCACATAAATACCTATTTGATGTAGTGAAAATGTTTTTTCTTTAATGTTTTAATATTAGGGAGAATATGTTTTCTCATTTGTTTTAATATAGCTGTATAAGCTGTGATTAATCTCTGATCCTTAAAAAAGATGGTGCAGGCTCTGTTCAAAATATAGCTGAACAACCTGTTCCACTCTTAAACATAACAAACACCCTAATACCTTACAACATATTTTCCCTTATTCGAAATAGGCAATTGAGAGCTTGACATGGCTAACGCCATGATAATGCTCTAAGTAATCTCTAAACATTTTTTAATTGCACCAGCTGCACCGGTCCCCTCCTAAGGGGTGCGGAACTATCTCAGCTCCTGTGGCTTTAATGTCTCCTTTCTTTGTTGTCTTGAGAAAAGGCCTTCAGCCTGAAGACTGACAAGAAGGTTTACTTTCTTGCTCCCTATCTCAGCCACAGTGGACTTGGCAAAACAGCCCCACTAGCTGAGAGATTCTTATGAGAGTTTTTCAGCCTGTTATAAGTATACTGATTAGAGTCCAGGTGCCTGACATGTCTATCTTTAGTTTAATAAAGAGTTTTTGAAGTTGTTTTGTGATGTATAAGACCATCTGTGGACTACGTGCTCAAAACATTAAGTAACTGTGATCTTTTCCGTATAAAACCCTCTCATCAACCCTTTAGGGCAGACAGAATTTGGGAGAAATTTAACCCCCTCTGTGTCTTGAATACTGGTATTCAATAAAGCCTTCTTACTGCTTACCTCCTCCTGTCTCAGTATTGGCTTTGCAGCAGGCGGCTCGAACCTGCAAATTGCAGTAACATATTTGAGTATATTTTGTGGCTAAAATCTCCAGTGGGTCCCCAAGGAGTCTCAACCCCACCCTGCTGGGTTCCATCAAGTTGGTTCCAACTCACAGTGACCCTACGTGACAGAGTAGAACAATCCCATGGGGTTTCCTTGGATGTAATCTTTACAGAAGTAGATCACCAGATCTTTTTCCTGGGAAGTTACTGGGTGGATTTTGAACCAACAACCTTTCAGTTAGCGGCTGAATGCTTAACCATTGTGCCACCAGGGCTCCTTCAACCGTACCCTGCCAGAATTGAAACGAGGTACTTTTGCAAGAGCGGCTATAGCGGAGTCAATACAATATAGCCTCTGCAGCTGGGTTTGAATCCTAGTCCCATCACTTGCTAAATTTGCAAGCTTGGAAATATTCTCTCTGTGCCTTGGTTTTCTCATCTATAACATGGGGATAATAATAGTATCTACTTCCTTGGGTTATTTGAGGAGTCAGGAGTTAATACACATAAAGTGCTTAGTGGCACAGATAAGGTCTCAATAAGTGCCAACTCATTAGGGATGCCTTCTGTTCTTGACAGGTGCTGTAGAGTCAATTCCGACTCCTGGTGACCCCATGTGACAGAGTAGAACTGCTCCACAGGGTTTCCTAGACTGTAATCTTTACAGAAGCAGATTGCCAGGCCTTTTTCCCACTGAGCTGCCGGTGGGTTCGAATTGTAGACCTAAGCAGCCTAGTGCTTAACTGTTGTGCCACTAGGGCTCTTTTATGGATGTTTCACATCCCCCTTGTACCCCCCTTCCCACCATCATCACAGGTAAAAGGAGAGGTGGCAGAAATGTATGAAGTAGCCCGTGGCAAGCTGGAGACAAGACGAGTAAAGGAAAATAAGGAGTTTGTGAGGAACTGGGAAGTGCATGATTTTGTAAAGGTATTTCAAACAAAAACTTGTTAAATACACTGTGCTGACCACCCAGATTAAGCTTAGCCCTAGTCTGTTCACGTGCTGGGTCCCTGAAGGCTTTGGCATATTTTATAGTTTACACATTCTGGCAGGCTTGCTGGTCAGTCACACACATCCGCCTTAGGCAAAAGGGGGCTCTTTGTAAAGTTGATACAGTTGCCCGTAAAAACTGTGTTCCACCAACTGCTCTGACAGGTATCACAATAGAGGGTTCTGGACAGAGCAGGAGACAAATGTAGAACAAAATCCAAATTCACAAAAATATGCCAGACCAGACTGACAGAGCCTGGTGGACACCCCGAGAATATGGCCCCTGGACACCCCGTTAACTCAGAACTGAAGCCACTCCTGAAGTCCACCTTTCAGCCTAGGATTAGACAGGTCTATAAAACAAAAACAAAAAAAAAATTTTTTTTTTTTTTTTTATAAAACAAACAACATGCCTGAGGAACATGCTTCTTAGCCCTAAAGCATAATAAAATTAAAAAACGAAATTGCCAAATCTAAAAAAAAAAAAAACACAAAAAACCCTGAGTTCTAGGCCCAGATTAAGTGTCCTGATTGCGCAGATGGTTAACACTTGGCTGCTAACCAAAAGGTTGGTGGTTTGAACCCACCCAGTGGCTCTGCAGGAGAAAGGCCTCGTGATGTGCTTCCATATAGATTGTTGTTGTTGTTAGGTGCCATCGATGTGAGGTGCCGTTGAGTGGGTTTCGACACATAGCGACCCTATGTACAACAGAGTAAAACGATGCCTGGTCCTGCCATCCTCACAATCATTTCATTGCTGCGTTCAAGCCCATTGTTGCTGCCATTGTGTCAATTCATCTTGTTGAGGGTCCACCACCATCAGTCAGTGTGTTGTATAGTGGTGGCTTGTGTGTTGCTTGGATGCTGGAAGCTATGCCACCGGTATTTCAAATACCAGCAGGTGCACCCATGGTGGACAGGTTTCATTGGAGCTTCTAGACTAAGACAGACTAGGAAGAAGGATCTGGCGATTTAACTTCTGAAAAAAAAATTAGCCAGTGGAAACCTTATGGATAGTATAGATCACAACCTAGAAAACCCTATGGGGCAGTTCTACTCTGTCACATGAAGTTGGTATGAGTCGAAATCGACCCAATGGCACCCAACAACAACGGTGTGTGCCAAGTGTGGAGTTTCAGCCAAATCTTATCCTCAACTGCATTATAGATAGTGAAAACCACCCTGTACAGCACCTGGCAAATAGTAGGATCTCTCCGTTTGTGCCTCTCCACTCAACCTTAGGCTAGGAGACAGGTCATTGTGAGGTTCTGCAGTCAGGGTCTATGACATCACTTGCACATTTAGATGGATGTAACACCTACTAGGCATGCCTCCAGATGATTCTATCAGAAGTCAATTTAAAAAAGGCCTGTTTTCATATAAACTTATGTATAAAGTTGGACCAAGGAGGCCTCCATTCTTGTCACATTTTAGGATTTACAGGCAACTAAGCACGTGGGTGGGCAGCATAGATGGAGGCGTGGCTAAGCCTCTGGCACATTAGATCTGCTCCCTGGAACAGAAGGAGTCCCTGGGTGGTACACATGGTTAAAACCGTTAACGTGCTTAGCTGCTAACCTGAAAAGCTGGTGGTTTGAACCCACCCAGAGGCACCTTATAGGAGCTTTGGTGCAAAGTGGTTAAGCGCTTGGTTGCTAAGCAAAAAGTTGGTGGTTGGAACCTACCAGCTGCTCCACGGGACAAAGATGTGGCAGTCTGCTTTTGTAAATATTATAGCCTTGGAAACCCTATGGGGCAGTTCTGCTCTGTTCTACAGGGTCACTCTGAGTCGGAATCAACTTCGCAGCAGCAGGTTTAGAGACACCTTGGAAAAAAGGCCCGCTGGTCTGGTTTGAAAAAATTGGCCATTAAAAACCCTGTGGAGAATGGACACAGGAAATACAGGTTGGAAAGGAGGAGTGTGCTGTCACATTATAGGGAGAGCAACCAGGGTCACGTAACAACGTGTGTATAAATTTTTGTATGAGAAACTAACTGAACTGTAAACTTTCATTTAAAACACAATAAAAACAAAACAAAAAAATCCTGTGGCATGCGGTTCTATTCAACACACATGGGTTTGCCATGAGTCGGAGTCAAGTCGACAGTAAGTTTCTTTTTCCTGGAAGAGAACACAAAGTAGAAAGGATAGGATGCCATGGGCATTTATTAAGATGGGCAAGACGAACAGGCTCCAGAGGCATGGCAACGTCAAAGGGGCCCACGCAAGCCCCTGGGATTTAAGGAGTTTTTAGTCCTTGTACAAACGGGGTGGAACACAGTGAAGAATTCAGATGGGTTGTCAGGAGGCTAGCAGGAAAATAGAGACTATGGCAATTAGTTTTAAATTGGTGAATGATCTCTCACGGCTGGCGATGGAAACTGCAGTGGGCTATGGAAACTGCTCATTAGCGCCTCTCCTCAAGCGATGCCCAGTCATGCACCCTACCTGCCATGCCTTAGGTACCCCTCTGGAACAGAGCCCTACCTAAGCTCTGGCTTGGGTGTCAGCAAAGAGGAAGGGCCCCAGCTTCCATGGAGGCAGGCACCTGGAGAACCAGGCTGGTTACTATGGGACTTGGCTATATTCAAACCGAAAAATATTCCCCCAAACAAGCTTATAACGGAAATCCCTATGGAAACTGCATTTGTGTAGCAAATGTATCTTTTTCAACTAAATGTTGTTTGGCTGCTTTATTTGCTTTTTGAATACTTTTAACCTGTGATGTAAGGAATACCTGATTTTAGAGCTTTGTCTAAATTCAGTCCCTCTGCCCCACTGAAAAGGGGGAATCCCCCAGGAAAGCACCCCAGCACTCTAGTTTGCCAACCGAAAAACACCACCAGCTTCCTAATATAATAAAGTTATTCTACTCATTTGAACTGCTTTCTGAAATAGGAAGAAGTAAAGCTGAGCTGCCTGACATGAAAAGCAGGGTGCAAGTATGAATTTTGTAAAAATAGAAAAGAGGAAATATCCCACCCTCACAGGACATTTTTCTCACTTGCTGGCCTTACTGCATCATTCTCGCTGCTGGGTTGAGATCTTTCTTTTTTTGCAGTTCCTGTTGTCTAGAACAAATATATTTAGATACTGTATTTATAAACATATCTAAATTCAAGGCTAACGGGAGCCAGGAAGGCAGGCCCTCCCTTCCTCCCCTTTATCTTTTAGTTCAAAGAGCTAGACATAATTTCTCCTTTGCCACTTTCATTTTTGTCTTTCTCTGAGTTATGGGCTGAGGCAACGCGTTCGGGT
Organism: Elephas maximus indicus; assembly: GCF_024166365.1. Classification (NCBI taxonomy): domain Eukaryota; kingdom Metazoa; phylum Chordata; class Mammalia; order Proboscidea; family Elephantidae; genus Elephas; species Elephas maximus. The sequence continues at coordinate 59,202,756 of NC_064841.1, read as the reverse complement.
TTTTTTTGGTTTGACCCAGGTAAATACCCAATATATGTTTTAAAAAAAAAAAACAACCCTTACATTTTGGAAAGTGCTCTGGAGGGTTCATCACCCGGGCTATCCTTACAGAAGCGGGTTTCCCCTCTTCCCACTCTGAGTCACCCAGATAAGCGCCCTGCTCTTCGGTTTCGGGGGCCGGGACGGGCCGCGGTCCTCCCCCTGCAGGGCTTACCCCAGGACCCGCGCCTCGCGCGGCCGGCGCCGGTCTCTAGGACCGCGGGGAGGCGGGGCGGAGTGCGGCGAGGCCCAGACCCCGCCCAGCCCAGGCGCGGGGTGGGGCCGGGCCGGACTTCGCCGCTCGCTCACTCGCTCTGCGGGGTGGGGGCGGGGGCAGGCGGGCAGTGGGCGGGGAGAGCGCGGCGCCGCGGGGGCCGCGCAGCGGAGCAGCCGGGCACTAGGGCCTCGGCGGAGCCGCTCCCGGGAGGGCTGGGCGGGGTGCGCGGCGGGGGCGGCGGCTTCGCGGGCAGGCGCGGGCCCCGAAGCAGCGGCTGCGCCCTGCGCCGGGGAGGAGCCGGGGGCGGGCGGGCGGCCGGCGGCGGGGGCCGGAGCCCGAGGCCGGGAGTGCCTGAGCGCCGGCGGCGGCAGCGGCAGCACAGGCTCGGTCCGTCAGGCCGCGCGGCTCGGGGTCCGCCCGGGGCTGCGGCGAGAGCGGGCGCCCGGCTCCCTCCCCCGCCCGCCGCCGCTGTGATTGGGTGGAAGATGGCGCTGGGCGGATGGAAATCCTAATGACAGTCTCCAAATTCGCCTCCATCTGTACCATGGTAGGTGCGGCGGGCGGCGGCGGCGGCTGCGGGGCCTAGCGCGCTCCTCGCGGCCGGCCGGGCGGGCGGTTGGCCCGGGCGCGGGGGAGGGGAGGCGGCGCCGGCGCGGCGAGCGCGGCTGCGGGCGGCCGATTAGGGCTGCGGCGGCCGCGGGGCGATTAGCGCCGGACGTGGCGAGTGGGCGGGCTCCGGGCTGCTTCCCGCGGGGCGGGCGCGGGGCGAGGGCAGGGGGGCGCGGGCTGGGCGCTGCGGCCGTGCGGCGCGGGCTGGGCCGGTGCGAGGGGCGCCGAGCGCGCGGCCCCATTTTAGGCTGGCCGGGCGCCGTGCGGGGTGGTGTCCCCGTGTGTGTGTGTCCCCGTGTGTGTGTGTGTCCCCGTGTGTGTGTGTGTGTGTCCCCGTGTGTGTGTCGGGGGCGGGGGGTCCCCGGCAGGCAGGCAGGCAGGCGGGCGGGCAGGAAGGGTCTTACTCCTGCCCGGGGAGAGGACGGAAGTCAAGTGCAGATTTTCTCCGCGCGCCGCGGAAGGGGGCGTCCTCCGAGCCACGTTCGGGGGAAAGGGGGTGTGTAGGAAGGTGGAAACTTTAACTAAGTGCCGTTGACGTTTTTTCCATTTTCTACTCTTTCCGAGGAATGAGCTCTCCCGTTCCCAGCCATGTGTCCAGGTGGCAGTCTTGTCTCTGGGAATCCACACGAATCTTGAAGAGCAGCATTTCCTTTCCTGTCATTTGTTTACTTTAATACACCAAACATCTGTGTGTGACTTGAAGTGTTTCTGTGCAGAGAAGGGCTGCAAGGGTTGTTGCGATTGTTTTCTCAGGGCTTTTAGGTGGATTGAAAGGGAAGGGTGTTAATGCCCGTTGAAAGTCCAGAATGAAGCAGAATGTGGTTGTGTTTAAAACTTGGTGTTTCTGTGCTTGGCCGAAAGGACTACAAGTGGTGTGCAAAATGGCACAGAATTTGCTTGGTTAGCTCCCTAGGAACTGACGTCTAGGGATCATAGTTATGAGTCATTCCCCCCAAAAGTTATTCATTGCAACGTGGGCCTTTCCTTCTGTTTCACGTCTCACTAGCCATTTGTATGCATCTGATTGTGCTTAGAGATCCCCAGGCCACTTTGTATCTGAGGTGGTTAATTTTATATATCTTTAAAGAGTGGAGAATCACATAGGAGAGGTGCTTTAAAAGCAGTCTACACTGCACGCTGAGAAACAGTATTAAAAAAAATGACTGAAATCATAATGTGTATTTGGGTAGCATCTGACCTCATATACATTCGTGCCCTGTAAGGTTATAATTGAGTTCAGAAATCCCGAGTTTGGAGAACCGTGCATAGCAGACGGGACAGCTTCCCACTGGCAACATGTGTATCTCATGCCTCTTGGAGTCAAGGCAACTGTGCTGCCAGATGTATAACGGTACAGAACATATATAACCTGTGCTACATGTGTCTTGATAGTCACAATAAACACCCATGCTACTGGCCTATGTGTGTACTGTACTATAGTTTTTATTGTTATTTTAACGTGAACTTTCCCTGCTTACAAATAGAAAGTTTACTGTGTAATAGTGCACACTTCGAATGGTAGGCAGCAGCTTCCAGTCTCCTGTATCGCGCGTCCCCTGAGTGTTGTAGGGTTATCTCTCTTTAGTTTTGAAAACATTATCAGGAAGTGCATCATGGCTCCCAAATGCAGCAAAAGCAATGCTGGTGATAGCAGCAAGAGGCAAAGGAGGACTGTCGATTTGGAAGTGAGACAAAAGGTTGTTAAACAACACCAAGGTGGAAAATCATCAAATGCTATTTCTTGAGAGTTAGGCATGTTTGCACAACGTCCGAAACCCCTAGCGTATTTCACAGAATATATTGTTGATACTAAGCAGCACGTGACAGGGAAGAATGAATCATCGAAGGATCCATTTCCCCAGTTGGATATTTGTTCTTTCTAACAGTGTACATTTTAGAAGAGCATTAGTATTAAAGGGACTGTACCGACATGGTTTTAGAGGATTGTTTGGACCAATTATTTCTAGATATGCTAATTATCTTTTTCTGTTGCAAAAGGACTGTGATAATGAAGTGTTTTAAAGAGAGAAGCTTGCCAAATTGCTGAGCTGCACACATGGTCAGGTCATAGTTCATTGTCAGAGTCTAGTGTTTCCGGAACTTGAGTGATATGTTAGTCTTTACTAATCATTCTTTCATTCACCTACTCAGGTATATATTTAGCATCTATGATTCGGAAATGGGTTTTGGTTAAGTGCAAGAAAAGAAGTCCTGGTGGCACAGTGGTTAAGTGCTAGGCTGCTAACTGAAAGGTTTGCGGTTTGAACCCCCCAGCTGCTCTGCAAGAGAAAGATGTGGCAGTCTGCTTCCATAAAGATTACAGTCTTGGAAAGCCCATGGGGGGCAGCTCTGCTCTGTCCTGTGACAGGTTGCTATGAGTCAGAATTGACACGACAGCAATGGCTGGAGTGCAAGAGGCTTTGGTGAGTGTTGAGGATACAGCAGTACAGCAATGATCAAGGCAAATCCTTCTTTCCTGGTGTTTATATTCTAGTTGAGGGAGGCAGACAGCATTTAAATAAACATCTTGCTAAGTGTGTGCTGTAATCAGATTAGGGCAGGAGGGCACAGAGAGATTTGCCAGGGTGGCACAGAGAGTAAAGCTCCTTCTGGGGCTCCCACCCAGGTGCATTGGTTGCACGTGTGGTGTGTGTGTATTGGCAGATATAGAAATGGCAGTGCCTGGCCAAATGTAGTTTCAAAAGTAGTATTAAAAAGTAGGTGTGTCTGTATTCACGTGGAAACCCCAATGGCGTAGTGGTTAAGAGCTACTATGGCTGCTAACTAAAAGGTTGGCAGTTAGAAGTCACCAAGCGCTCCTTGGAAACCATTTGGGACAGTTCTACCCTGCCCTGTAGGGTCGCTATAAGTCGGAATTGACTCAATGGCAAAGGGTTTTTTTTTTTCTTTTTAATATATTTTTTATATTTTCAACTCGACAACAATGGGTTTGGTTATATTCATATTTGAATAAATTATGGTGCGCTCTTAAAATAACGCCAAATGTCTTGTAACCTGCAATACTTGTAAAGAAAACTGCCTCCCATCTTCCGCTTTGTAGGTGTAGTTTTGCTTGGCTTGGAATTCTTCACGTGCCTGGCTAGTTCCTACTTGTCTCCTAAGCAGGAATAGCCTTACTTGAATAATCCTACCCATACCAGCCCCACCCTCCTTTCCCCTTACATAGTTTCACAACACTTTTGTCATCTTGATAGCATATCATATTTACTGTGTTGTAAATTTTTCTCTTATCTCCTTATTAGAATGTGCAGGCTTAAAAGGCAAGGACTATCATTTATTCCTCCATCCCCAGCACCCAGGGCAGTTCGATCAGGACCACTAACCTCTGCACACAGTAAAAAAGTTTCCCAGAGTACTTACTTTCTCCTGCTGCTCTGTGGGGACCCTGAGTTTGGTTAAGCATTGATGAGATAGGGGGTGTGTGTGGAGTGGTGGAGATACCTGAAGAGTGATACTTCTTGGAAGAATCAGCCACTGAGAAATATTTAGAATAAATTGAAATTTTATTCTATAGAAAACCAAACTGGTTGTTGTAGAGCAGATTCTGTCTCATGATGACCCCATGTGTGTCAGAGTAGAACTGTGCTCCATAGGTTTGTCAGTGGGTGATTTTTTTAAATTAATTTTTATTGTGCTTTAAATGAAAGTTTACAAATCAGGTCAGTCTCTCATACAAAAATTTACATACACTTTGCTGTACACTCCTAATTGCTCTCCCCCTAATGAGACAGCACAGTTCTTCCCTGCACTTTCTCTCCTCGTGTCCATTTGGGTAGCTTTTGGCCCACTTGCCCTCTCATCTCCCCTCCAAACAGAAGATGCCAACATAGTCTCATGTGTCTACTTGATCTAAGAAGCTCATTCTTCACCAGTATCATTTTCCATCCCATATTCTGGTCCAGTCCCTGTCTGAAGAGCTGGCTTTGGGAATGGTTCCTGTCTTGGTCTGGGACCATGGCCTCCGGGGTACTTCCAGTCCCAGTCTGATCATTAAGTCTGGTCTTTTTATGAGAATTTGGGGTCTGCATCCCACTACTCTCCTGCTGCCTCAGGAGTTCTTTCTTGTATTCCCTGTCAGGGCAGCCATGGGTTGGCCGGGCACCATCTAGTTCTTTTGGCCTCAGGCAGATGTAGTCTCTGGTTTATGTGGTCCTTTCTGTCTCTTGGAAACCCTGGTGGCACAGTGGTTAAGTGCTACGGCTGCTAACCAAGAGGTTGGCAGTTCAAATCCACCAGGCGCTCCTGGGAAACTATGGGGCAGTTCTACGCTGTCCTATAAGGGCTGCTATGAGTCAGAATTGACTCGAAGGCAACGGGTTTTTCTGTCTCTTAGGCTCATAATTACCTTGTATCTTTGGTGTTCTTCATTCTTCCTTGCTCCAGGTGGGTTGAGACCCATTGATGCATCTTAGATGGCTGCTTGCTAGTGTTTAAGACCCCGAACGCCACTCTCCAAAGTGGGATGCAGAATGTTTTCTTAATAGATTTTATTATCCTAATTGACTTAGATGTCCCCTGAAACCATGGTCCTCAAACCTGTGCCCCTGCTATGCTGGCCTTTGAAGCGTTCAGCTAATTCAGGAAATTTCTTTGCTTTTGGTTTAGTCCAGCTGTGTTGACCTCTCCTGTATTGTATATCGTCTTTCCCTTCACCTAAAATAAAACTTATTTACTATCTTATTAGTGACTACCCCTCTCCCTCCCTCCCTCCCTCCCCCTCTCGTAACCATCAAAGAATATTTTCTTCTCTGTTTAAACTATTTCTGTAGTTCTTGTAAAGTGGTTTTATACAATATTTGTCTTTTTGCAGCTGGCTAATTTCACTCAGCATAATGTCTTTCAGATTTCTCCATGTTATGAAATGTTTCATGGATTCATCATTGTTCTTTATCAATGCATAGTATTCCATTGTGTGACTATGCCATAAGTTATTTATCCATTCATCCGTTGATGGGCACCTTGGTTGCTTCCAACTTTTTGCTATTGTAAACAGTGCTGCAGTGAACATGGGTGTGCATTATATCTGTTCGTGTAAAGGCTTTTATTTCTCTAGCATATATTCCTAGGAGTAGGACTGCTGGATCATACTTATGGTAGTTCTATTTCTAGTTTTTTAAGGAAGCACCAAATCGATTTGCAAAGTGGTTGTACCATTTTACATTCCCACCAGCAGTGTATAAGAGTTCCAATCTCTCCACAGCCTCTCCAGCATTTATTATTATGTGTTTTTTGGAGTAATGCCAGCCTTGTTGGAGTGAGATGGGATCTCATTGTACTTTTGATTTGCATTTCTGTGATGGCTAACATCTTGAGAGTTTCCTCATGTATCTGTTAGCGAAATGGCTGATTTTTTTGGAAGTCATCAGACCTTTCTTCCGAAGCATCTCTGGGTGGGTTCGAGCCACCAACCTTTTGGTTAGCAGCCAAATGCATTATCTGTTTGTACAACCCAGGAACTCCTTTATTATGTAAATACTAAAGTTTACATAATTTTTTTCAGTTGTCAAAATATGGTACCTGGGCAAATCTGTAATACCTTAATTAGGTTAAGTAGCTCTGTGAAAACAAATCTCTTCAGATATGTTTTATTCTATGTCACTGTTGCTCTGCTTACATGTGAAAGTTAGTAGAATTTATTTTTCTTAAGTTAGTATTCTAGCCTGACCAAAATGAGTGATTATGTTTAGATTACAATGAATAAATTTGGGAAAGTAACTCTAGAACTGCCTCTTTTTTTCATTTTTCTAGGAAATAATGCATTTTCAGCCTCACTTAGTGTTTGTTTTGCCTCTGAAGTAGGTTCAAACTTCAGGACCTGGCATATTGTATTTAATAATTATGAAACAATGAGAAAAGTGGTAGAATCCACACAGAGGACCCATGTTTTGAAAATTGAAATGGAGGTTGTAGGTCAACTTTTGGTGGCCTCTGACTAGAAAATGATAATGAGTGCTCCATTATGGCTGTCCATGGAGCCTCTGGTTTTGACACTATGGCTCTTCCTGTTTGGGCTGTAGGAGTAATAGTTGGGAGGGGATTGGATAAAGGGGAAAAAGCTCTTACAGGGGGTAGGCAGAATTAGATCGGGGACAGCACTGGCACTGCTTGGGTCACAAGGGACTAAGGTAGATAGAACACAGCATGGTGTTCATGAGACCAAGGTCACACGTTAAATCCTTCTACTCTGATGGGTTTTATAGGTAGTCCCCAGATTACGAATGGCCAATGTATGTACAATCTGTAGTTACGAACTAATTCCTGGAAAGCCTATTATATTAATTCTAGGACATACGATGGTTCATAATAACAGATGGCACTTGTTTGTGATGTGCCTCAAAACATTATTATCACTGTATTATCTTAAAGATGTTTAGTGTATCTGGAAATGTTTCTTATGCGTAGCAAGGCACACTGTGTACTATATACTAAGACAAACATCTTGACTAACCGACGTTAGGCACAAACCATACCTGACTGTTCTGACTTCTGTACAAGTTCGACTTAAAGACAGATTTAGGAACTGAACTGGTTCATAATACGTGGACTACCTGAACTTTTTGAAAAGCCTGCACCTAACACAGCACTCTGCACATGGTAGACCTTAAACTACAGGTAAAACTGGCTAATTTTCCTTTTCTTATTGCCCTGAGTCCAAGCAGTTCCAAGTAAACGTGTGTATGGCCAATGCAATTTATCATTCCAGAAAAGAAGAAAAGGAGGAAAAGCTTCAAAGCCCATGCCTTGTTGATAGGAGGGTTGATAGTTCTTCATGTAGGCAGAATATCATACTAAATAAAATTTCTTGTTTCTTCTCAAGAAATAGGGTGCATTTAGTTATTTTATTAATACAAAAAACCAAAAACCAAACCCGCTGCCGTCCAGTCAATTCTGACTCATAGCCATCTTACGGGACAGAGTAGGACTGCCCCGTAGAGTTTCCAGGGGGCGCCTGGTGGATTCGAGCTGCCAACCCCTTGGTTAGCAGCTGTACCCCTTAGCCACTACGCCACCAGGGTTTCCTTTTATTCATACAGTGTTTTATTAATATCTCATTATTAACAGTATTTCTGTGATAAACCAAAAGCTCACTGCTTTCCAGTTGATTTTGACTCGTAGAGACCCTGTAGGACAGAGTAGAGCCGCCCCATAGGGCTTCCGAGACTGTAGCCTTCCAGTCGATTCTGACTCGTAGAGACCCTGTAGGACAGAGTAGAGCCGCCCCATAGGGCTTCCGAGACTGTAATCTTCGTGGAAGCAGACTGCCACATGCATTTTTCTCCCATGGAGCAGCTGGTGGGTTCAAACCACCGACCTTTCAGTTAGCAGCCGAGCACTTAACCACTGCACCACCACAGAGCTCCTTGTTTCTATGATAAGAACATTTAAATTCAAATTGCCAATGTTTTACTCATCAATTTTTACCGAGGGAAGAAAGCCTCAAATATAAGGAGTCCTTTATCATATAAATTATTGATTAGGTATTGATGAGGAATGTTTGAGCCTTAAGAATAAGTTTTATAAATAAGTATTAATATATTTTTTTAAGCTGGCTGATCTTCTGAATTTGGTTAAAACAGTCTTGGATGTTGAAAAATTATATAAGTGATACATTCTCATTATAGAAAAGTTGGAAACCATAGAAACTGCTGTTAGCTGCTGTGGAGTTGGCCCGATTGTGGCGACCTCACGCACAATGGAAGGAAGCGATGCCATCCGCGTGGTGGGTCGCACATCACAGCGTTGTGACTCATTGGCTGATGTGTGGAAGTATTCACCAGGTTTTTCTTCCTAGATTGTCTTAGCCTGGCAACTCCACTAAAACCTGTTCCACATCATAGCAACATGTAGGCCTCCACTGACAGGGGTAGTGGCCGTCCGTGGGGTACGTTGGCTGGGAGTGGAACCACATGGAAGGCGAGAATCCTACCACTGAACCACCAGTGTAACCACAGAAACTCTAAGGAAGCAGAAAGAAAATCACTTACTTTACTTTCCAGAGTGTATATTTTTTGCCTTTAAAAAAGACTTAATCGAGCTTATATCCTAGATACAATTTCACATCCTCTTTAGTCATGCTAGTTTTAAAATCTGCTCAGTTTTCAGAATAAGCATGGAGAGTTTAATGTTTTAAAACTTGGAAAGCTTACTAAGGAGGGCACAGTGATGGGGTACTGGATTGTTGATAGGTCATTCAGTGTTTATTAAAGGGTAAAGTTCCATACTTGGTAGAAATGGAATTTTATAAGAGATGATGGGTTTATTCGAATCTTAGACACTTACTATTCCAGTACCAGTTGCAGCTGAGTCATTTCTGACTCATGATGACCCCATGGGTGTCAGAGTAGTGTTTTCAGTGGCTGAATTTTTGGGAGAGATTGCCAGGCTTCTCTTCCAAGGTGCCTGTGGGTAAACTCAAACTTCCAATTTCTTGGTTAGTAGCTGAGTGCATTAATGTTTTGCACCATCCAGGGGCTTCTAGATGCTTACTAGTTATTACAAGTTAAGGTAAGACCACTGGCATCAGAAACTTGTAACACTTACAGTGTAAGAGTTTCAAATACCATATTCAAATATGTGGAGTCTGTCTGAGTACCATGGTCATGTTCTGTACCATGTGGCTTCGCTTACCCTTCTGGTGGCTTTCTCCCTCCACCTTTGACTAATCTTTTTATAATAGACCTCAAAGTAGGTTAATTATCTACCCTACTTGGCCTCCACGTTAGCCAACTTCAGCTAGACTTTATCACAACATGTCTTGTTGTCCTATTTGATTCTAGGCTTTTGACCAAGTCTCCAAAGATTGAGTCCACCTTTGTTTTGTCACTTACCAAGTTCCTTTTTCCCTGCTTTTAAAGATTTTATTCTAGCTCCCCTACAGATTTTATTGTCTCAGGAAAGATTACTTAAGAATTCGTATACTTTGTGTAATTCCTTTCCAGAAATCTTAGTTTTTCAGGTTTAAATCTAATTTTGTTTCTCTTTCAGCAGTCCTATTTCAGAAACTTAATGTAGTATATTATTATGTGTCCTATAGCATGGTATATTCAAAAGAGCAGTTGGGCTAGAAGGTAAATTCTGGTTCACATTTTGACATTTAGGTCTGTGTATCTGAGAAAAAATCTCTTAAAACTTTTCAATTTTTCTCTTTAATAATGAATTGAACTACACAATCTTTAATAAATATTCCTTATAGTTTTTTGTCCCAGATCTAGAACTTGACTGTGATACCTTGAAAGTTTATCAATGAATATCATCATCATTTTTGGAGCCCTAATCATGTTTTGGAAAGCCTAGTGGTATAGCTGCTAAGAGTTCAAATCCACCAGGCTCTCCTTGGAAACCCTGTGGGGCAATTCCACTCTGTCCTGTAGGGTTGCTATGAGTCGGAATCAACTTGATGGCAGTGGGTTTGGTTTTTGGTTTAAGCATGTTTTAGATAATAAATGAAGCTTGGAATTAGGCATATTTTATATGAATTATGCATAGTGTCTCAGATTATTATTTTTTTAATGTGATATAATTTATAGAAGATTGTACTCCAAAGTAAATATGTTTTTCTTTCTTTAAAAGCATTTTACCAGAGATTGGTGATATCACCCTTTTACTCGTTAACAGGATAATTCACATAGTTATTTCCTAATTGGTTCCTTTTTTGAGATTCGACACTTATTTCTCTAACTGTGAGTATAAGCTCGGGCAAGTTATTCTACTGTGCCGTGTTTCTTCATCTGTAAAATGGAGCATTGCAATAATACAGTAGGAACTGTGGAAGCCGGAACCTGTGTAAGGTGGGAACCTGTCAGAGAAGGGAAATGCAAATACTTTCTGCTTACTCTCATAGAGGAAGCGTTGGTAGTTGGAAAATATGGCCTTGGTGATAGAAACAATGCTGGAGATCGAGTGATAGAATTTTGCAAGACCAACGACTTCTTCATTGCAAATACCTTCTTTCACCAACATAAACAGTGACTATACACATGGACCTCGCCAGATGGAACACACAGAAATCATTTTGACTACATCTGTGGAAAGAGACGATGGAAAAGCTCAATATCATCAGTCAGAACAAGGCCAGGGGCCGACTGTGGACCAGACCATCAATTGCTCTATGCAAGTTCAAGCTGAAACTGAAGAAAACCAGAGCAAGTCCACGAGAGCCAAAATATGACCTTGAGTATATCCCACCTGAATTTAGAGACCATCTGAAGAATAGATTGACGCATTGAACACTAGTGACCGAAGACCAGATGAGTTGTGGAATGACATCAACGATGTCATCCATGAAGAAAGCAAGAGGTCATTGAAAAGACAGCAAAGAAAGAAAAGACCAAGATGGATGTCAGAGGAGACTCTGAAACTTGCTCTTAAGCGTCGAGCAGCTAAAGCAAAAGAAAGAATTGATGAAGTGAAAGAACTGAACAGAAGATTTCAAAGGGCCTCTCGAGAAGACAAAGTATTATAATGACTTGTGCAAAGAGCTGGAGATGGAAAACCAAAAGGGAAGAACATGCCTGTTGTTTCTCAAGCTGAAAGAACTAAAGAAAAAATTCAAGTCTTGAGTTGCAATAGTGAAGGATTCCATGGGGAAAATATTAAGCAACGCAAGAAACATCAAAAGAAGATGGAGGGAATACGCAGAGTCATTATACCAAAAAGAATTAGTCGATGTTCAACCATTTCGAGAGGTGGCATATGATCAGGAACTGATGGTACTGAAGGAAGAAGTCCAAGCTGCTCGGAAGGCACTGGCGGAAAACAAGACTCCAGGAATTGATGGGATATCAATTGAGTTGTTTCAACAAACAGATGCAGCACTAGAGGTGCTCACTCATCTATGCCAAGAAATACGGAAGACAGCTTCCTGGCCAACTGGCTGGAAGAGATCCATATTTATGCCTATTCCCAAGAAAGGTGATCCAACTGAATGTGGAAATTATAAGACAATATCATTGATATCATGCAAGCAAAATTTTGTGGAAGATCATTCAAAAACGGCTGCAGCAGCATGTGGATAGGGAACTGCCAGAAATTCAGGCGAGTTTCAGAAGAGGAGATAGAACCAGGGATATCATTGCTGATGTCAAATGGATCCTGGCTGTAAGCAGAGAATACCAGAAGGATGTTTTCCTGTGTTTTATTGACTATGCAAAGGCATTCAACTGTGTGGGTCATAACAATCTATGGATGACATTGCGAAGAACGGGAATTCCAGAACACTTAATTGTGCTCATGAGGAACCTTTACATAGATCAAGAGGCAGTTGTCGGACAGAACAAGGGGATGCTAATTGGCTTAAAGTCAGGAAAGGTGTGCATCAGGGTTTTATTCTTTCACCGTACCTATTTAATCTGTATGCTGAGCGAATAATCCGAGAAGCTGGAATATACGAAGAAGAACGGGGCATCAGAACCAGAGGAAGACTCATTAACAACCTGCGTTATGCAGATGACACAACCTTGCTTGCTGAAAGTAAAGAGGACTTGAAGCATTTACTAATGAAGATCAAAGACCACAGCCTTCAGTATGGATTACACCTCAACGTAAAGAAAACAAAAATCCTCACAACTGGAACAGTGAGGAACATCATGATAAACGGAGACATGATTGAAGTTGTCAAGGACTTCATTTTACTTGGATCCGCAATCAACAGCCATGGAAGCAGCAGTCAGGAATTCAGAAGACGCATTGCATTGGGCAAATCTGCTGCAAAGGACCTCTTCAAAGTGTTGAAGAGCAAAGGTGTCACCCTGAAGACTAAGGTGCGCCTAAGCCAAGCCATGGTATTTTCGATTGCATCATATGCATATGAAAGCTGGACAATGAATAAGGAAGACCGAAGAAGGATTGATGCCTTTGAATTGTGGTGTTGGCGAAGAATATTGAATATACTGTGGACTGCCAAAAGAATGGACAAATCTGCCTTAGAAGAAGTACATCCAGAATGCTCCTTAGAGGCAAGGATGGTGAGACTGCATCTTACATACTTTGGACATGTTATCAGAAGGAATCAGTCCCTGGAGAAGGACATCATGCTTGGCAGAGTACAGGGTCAGCGGAAGAGAGGAAGACCCTCAACGAGGTGGATTGACACAGTGGCTGCAACAATGAGCTCAAGCATAACAACGATTGCAAGGATGGCTCAGGACAGGGCAGTGTTTCATTCTGTTGTGCATAGGGTCGCTATGAGTCGGAACCGAATTGACGGCACCTAACAATGACAATAACAACAACACAGTGATAGAAAAGTGGTAAACTATACCCTGTCATAGGTGGAAGACTTGTGAAAACGAGAAACACTGCAGTCCCATGGAGTTCCAGCTGTCACGATCTCACTGTATCTGGCTCCTGGTATCATTCTGTAAGTGTTGGCTGTTACTGTGCTTCTAGAGTGATGTGCTCTTCTGGGTGGGACGGGAAGTAATCATTGGCCATGCTGATGAATCTGTTAGCTCAAGAAATACCAACTGAAATTTTTTCATGGAATGAAAATTTTCAGGTCATTTTTATCTTAAAAAAAAAATAAATGTTTATCTTAAACATTTGTTTAATAGTTTATGCCTCAGAGAAAGGAAATATTTATTTTGTAATTAATTGGATTAAGCTATAATATTGTTGATAGTTGCCACCGAGTTGACTCCAACTCATGGCGACCCTGTGTGTGCAGAGTAGAACCGCCCCACAGGGCTTTCGAGGCTGTGACTTTTCAGAAACAGACCGCCCGGCCTGTGTGCCTAGGCATCTCTGGGTGGGTTCCAGCTGCCAGGCTTTCGGCTAGCAGTTGAGTGCTTAACTCTGTGCACCACCCAGGAACTCCTAGAATATTACTGAGAATGTAGATTGTCTTCTCTTCCTGATTTGGGTAGTTTGTATAAAGAGATTTTATTCCTTTTGTCTGGGAACAAAAGTCACTGGTCAAATTCGTGACATTCTCAAACATATTTTAGAACTTTAAATAAGTTGGGAAAACTTTTAGAAGAAAAATCCTGCCTTACTGTTTTGTACTTAAAAAAAAAAAAAAGGGCACAAGTTTTTGTCGTTACGGGAACAATGTGTGTGTGTTAACATCAGCTTCAGGTCTATTCCCGTTTAGATTTTGCCTGTTGTGTATTTTGAAATGGTAGGTTAACTGTTCTTAATAAACACTGGGGCTGTATTATTACACTTAACTCCCTCGTGTCCCTGTCCTCTACTGGAACACCATTTTTCGTTGACCTGCAATGCAGTCTCCCAACCTGATCCTGGTAGATACCGTTTGTAAAACCTGTCCCCTCCCTATCTTGTAGGCTAGAGGAAGATTAACTACAGATCGGGAAAGTACTTTAAGGTGTTGGGAGGAAAATGTAAATGCTAGGTATTATGGAAAGTTATGGGTTGTTGAATTGAAAAATCACGTACCAAGAATTGTTGAAATTACCTGTAATATGAGAATTTGACCGTTTAAAGCCTTTCACGGGTGCTGGGAGAGATGTACCCCAGTTATATTTACCCCCGTTATATTTTCTGCCCTCGGGGTTTATTGGTAGGCATTTGAGCCACTTTAGTACATTCTGGAATCAGTACGTACCATGTGCGTGATGTGCTTTATGGAACGTGGGACTGATCTGGCCTGCTTTCGTTAGTCATCTCCCTGATAAGATCTTTTATAAAGTGCTGACTGGAAAGTTGAGTAAGATATGGTATGGCTCGTGTGTAACCAGGAAGTGTGAGGCACTTCCTGGACCGTGGTACTGATGTGTACTGGCTTTGTGATGTACCTCGTGGAACACAGTACCGATATGGACTGCTTGTATTTGGCACCCCGTATTGGCAGTGGGTAGGTTTATTTTCAACTAATAAAAAATTACCAACAGTGGTTCAGCAACTATTCCATTAGTGAATAAACATGGCATCACCCCAAACTTCCAAAAACAAAAATTCTTCCTTTAAAGTTTTAAAATCTTATGAACAGCGTTTGTGTTAGAAGGAGGTGAGTTTATATGAATAATGTTTTGGGAGAAAAATGAGCTAATCTTTGACTATTTTCATAAGAGTACTCAATCAAGAAGAATTTTGTTTTATTTCATGACAAATACAGGATATAGTGTAAAGGATAATACAGAACATGGTCGTGTGAGGAGCTGTAGCTCTCCATAATCCTTTACGTTCACTGCCTTATGCTTTTCTGTTGTTTCTGTGTGAAAGCTGATCAGTGTTCCCTGAAACTTGTGCGGTGTCTGAAGAAGTGCTGTATAAATTTGCTTAGAATCTGCCTATAGTAACCCGTTTGTCTAAGCTGCATACCAATCCAGGTGTATTTGCAGTTTACAAGGAGAAGTGGGTGTTGATTTCGGTGGTGACTGGCATGTTCTTCTTGGACTGGGTCATCGGTGCAGCTACCATCCATTCACTGCCTGCTGTAAATAGTGGTTTTGAACCATAGTAGCTTTTGCAGAGTTAGGTAACTGTTGCCTTTGTTTTTATCTTATAATGCTGTTTTATTTTAATGACCTAATATGCTTTTCTGCTTGATAGTGATTGAATGTTTTTCATGGGGGGTGAGGAAGGAGGTATTTTTTAAAAGCTGATTAGTACCTTTTTTTTGGCTCGTGAAGAGTGCTTTTTTCTTCAGTTAAGTCCTTTCAGGAAGTATTAATGGTGACCTACATTGTATCAGGGAGTATGCAGGATTCTGGGAATACAAGGGTGACTATGACAAGCTCTGGTCTTATAGAGCTTTCCATTTAGTGCGCCCTGAATGTATGACAGGTGTGCTAAGAAACCTGTACCTTTAAGTTCTGGGCAGCCAGGCGGTATCTGAGTTGACCAGAGACCGAGGAGTCCCAGCAAGGTGAGATCAGTCTTACCTGTATATTCTTGTGGGCTCTACATATACTATTTTTTCTGTGTGCACGATGAGAAAAAAGGCTGCTTATAGTGTTGTAAAGAAGGATAAACCCATAGAACAAATGAGTGCAATGAGATATTGTTCCTACTAGTATACCACTACCCAACAACAACATGCCACTGCCATTTGCCATCAATCTGATTCTGACTCATGGCGACACCATGTGTATGAATAATGGTAAATATCTGTGGAAGAGGAAATGGTTATTTCTCTCTGGGAAAGGGAAAGGCTTCAAGGGGCGGGGGAAACACCCAAAAACTTCATAGAAGAGATTTGAACCTTGCAAATGAATGGTGGTTTATTGTATGGACAGAAAAAGATGGGATTCCAACTGTGGGCAAAGTCATGGAGTGATGTGTTCCTCTTAGGGTCTTCAGGTGCTTGGAAGAGGTCTTGTGAGAAATAAGGCTAGACAGTAGGAAGGGGTTAGATCAAGGAGTGGTAAGTAAGAGTTTTAACTACTATAAAACCTGTTGCTGTCGACTCAGTTCCAACTCAGAGGCCCTATATAGGACAGAGTAGAACTGCCTCATAGGTTTTCCAAAGAGTGGCTGGTAGATTCAAACTGCTGACCTTTTGGTTAGCACCTGAGCCACCAGGGCTCCAACTATAACTATAAAAAAGACTCTCATTAATCATTTAGCCTGAGGAAATGTAAGTCCAGAGGAATGGTGGGAGATATAAGAAACAGTGATGAGAATGGAAATTAATGAAAATGTGTTGCTGAATGTAATTGCATTAATTGTCAGAAAGTTACTTTCGTTCTTTTAAAACATAACAGCCAACAATAACAAGATAGAGTGGCAAGGAAGGACTATTCAGTGGGTAATTAAAATTTCTTGCCATGTTCTTATTCAGGAGCAAAATAAATACTATTAGAACATTTAAAATGTATTATATTCATGTTAATGCATGTAAATACATACTCAAACAAGAAATGCATTTTCTTGCTGCTAAACCAGCAGAAGTTTAAACCTTCTCATTCAAACTCTGAAGGCAGGAAAATAGGAAAAAGAAAAATAGAAAAAAAAAAAAAAACTCAGAATAACCAACGTAAGGTGGAAGGAATAAGCTATTTCATTAATCACAACAAATCTAAGTGGATTAAACTCATCTGTATTGTATGAAAAGAAAGAGCTGTCAAGACTGGATAAAAAAGTATTGCTTAATCAGAAACCTACCCAAAACAAAAGGATAATCCATATAACAGCACCATGCTGTTATCACACCTAAGAAAACTAACAGCATATAGGTTTCTGTTTTTCAGATTTTTCAAAAACATTTCAAAATCATTTAGTGCTTTTCTTTTATTGGGGAGTTTTTTTTTTTTTTTTTTTTTTTGATTACTGTTTCTCTTATCTGTCATCTGAAGAATCCATTTAGAATTAGGACAGATCAGGTAATATTATCCCCACTTTTCACAGAACAGAAAAACAAGCTTAAAGTCATCCTCACATTGACCCTAGTCAATAAGGTTCAGATTTCTTGACTCCCAAATCCATTACTCTCTGTTGCAGCTTTGATAGTTGAGACAAAATTGTTGTTCCTTCCTCTTTAAGAAAGAAGTTGAGAATTTTTGTCCCTAACTTCATAGCTGGGTGTGTATAGCTTTGAGTCCTACTTCACTTTCTTAGTAATTATTTGTACTTGGGTAGTCCACTTGAAAGGAGCCCTTGTGGTGTGGTGGTTAAGTGTTTGGCTACTAACCAAAAGGTTGGCCATTTGAACCCACCAGCCACTCCATGGCAGAAAGATGTGGCTATCTGCTTCCGTAAAGGTTACAGCCTTGGCAACTCCATGGGGCAGTCCTGCCCTGTCCTGTAGGGTCACTCTGAGTCAGAATTAACCACAATGGGTTTAGTATTAGTCCTTTTATCTGATTTCAACCATGAAATGAAATAATAATTGCTCCAAAGGGTTGTCGAAGTTAAAGGACTTTGGCATGTATCATTTCATTTAACTTCATTGCACTATAAATGTGAATTAAAACCACTGTTACATGATCGTTATTGGTAGAGCCCCGACTACCCCTTTTCCTCATAAGGACAGGATAGAAGGCACATGGAGAGGCCATGGGCTGTCTCACAAGTTACCTTTGATAAGATGTAGTCATAGCCAAGTTTGAAAATGAGTTTTTGAATTGTCCCAGTTCGGGGACGCTCAGGTAAGCATTGAAGCAGCAAAGTTTTAGACTATCCTTAAAATAAAAAATCTTTTTAATGTGTTAGGAATTTATGGTTCATAGAGCGTTTTTCTTATTTTCTAGTAAGGTATCATGGGCTTGGCTCTCTTATTGACATACAGTTTTTTGCCAGATTTGTGCTGTGAGGAAACAGGTAATTTCTAATGTCAGGAAACTTCTCATAGTTATCTTCTTGTCACTTTTTTTTTTAAAGAGCTAAAATTATAGTGAGTAAATTGTGTTAATTTCAGTAGTATTGGTCTGTCTGGGCTTTTAAGGGATCTCAGAGAAGAGAATTTGGTAGTTCTGCTTTTAAATTTAGAGCCCATCTAGGCACCAGTCTTGGAAGCAGTAAAGCTCCAGGGACAAGGAGAGAAGAAAATGAAAGTCTCTGTTCTTTGGAATGCAAACTGTAATTTGAGATCCTGTAGGTGAACTTTTTTTCTGCTTTCTATATGATTATGTCGGTCTGAAAATCTACAAATTGTAACTTTAAAGAAGTTATTCCTGTCTTCTTTCTAGAATCGTTCCACACTTTTTCTTTGCTCGTGTTGGAAGGATTCCATGGTCTTTAATTTGCTTTATAAAGATACTTATATGCAGGATGATTAAGATGGTACCCTGGGAGTAGCAACTGGTACTTTGAAGTTTGCATAAGGAAGATATGTTCTGAAATAAAACAGGGAGGGCATTCTTTTTCCTACAAAAGCAGGATATAATGCTTAGAAGGTTTCGGACTTAACGCCCTCGAACGATGAAGCTTTGGTTGGTCTAGGAACAGATGAGGGAACAGGAGTCACGTGTTTCACCACTCATGATTTTGTGGACTTGAGGGTCATTCCCCAGACTGATATAACGAGTGTTCAAAGCAGACCAAAGCTGGAATGATTTTGAGATATCAGAGGCTTAAAACTAGATAGAATTGATCAAAAACCGACCGGAAAGATTGTAGTCAAAAACCGACCGGAAAGATTGTAGTTTGATTCTGCTAGGCAAATTTTGTAGGTTGTTTTTATCATTTTTGCATGTTTCTTTAAAAAGATGGTTCACCTTTTTTCATTTCGTTTTTATTGCATTTTTTTTTTTTGATTCAGGAGGCTGACATTTCAGTAGGGACATTGGTGGTTCATTGGTGGAATTCTCGCCTTCCATCTGGGAGACTTGGGTTCAATTCTCGGCACAGCCTCTCTGTTGTGCAGGGTGGCGTGTTGCCATGATGCTGAACAGGTTTCAGTGGAGCCCCCAGACTAAGATGGGCTAGGAAGAAAGGCCTGGTGGTCTTAAGAAAATCAGCCAGTGAAAACCCTGTGGAATCCCGATGGTCGAATCCACAACTGATCATGGGGATGGCGCAGGGGTGGGCAGCATTTCCTTGTAGTTGTGCCTGGGGTCCCCATGAGTCTGGCTGACCCAGGGGCAGCTGGCAGGGACATTTCAACCACAGGGAGCCCAGTTTAACAGAGAGCCTGACATGTTTTGGTGACCGATTAAAGCAAATGCCTTTACTTAAACAATCAACTTTGCAAATAGAGAGCTGAAGGGAAGCAACTTTCAACTTCTGTTTCTCCCCCCTATAAAATCAAGCCTCAGCCTGACAACCATACTTTCGTATTTGTGTTGTTTTCATGTTTGAAGATGTTATAGACTGCTCTTTTTAACTAAAAAAAAAAAAAGATACAACTGAAATCTGTTACCTCTTTTGCTCTCTATAGTTTATTTTTGTTCTTTAAAGACTTCTATGATTGATTGCCTTTGTTCAGGCTGCTGCCCCCTTTCAAGTATTCTGTGACCATGTTGTTTCCATGCCCTTTGCTTCTTTGTGTCCTTAAAGCTTCTCTTCTGTTGGTAATACTGCTTGTTGCACTTTTCATTTGTTGCCTACCATCATTCCTTTTCACATCTGGAACCGGGTTGTACTTAATGTATTATTTCAGTGCTAACGTTGTTAGCTGCCATCGACGCCTCCCTTGCCTCGTGACGACCCCATGCACAACGGAACAAAATGCTTCCTGGTCCTGCACCATCCCCATGATTGGTTGTGGATTAGACAGTATGATCCGGAGGGTTTTCATTGGCTGATTTGTGGAAGTAGATCACCAGGCCTTTCTTCTTGGTCCGTCTTAGTCTGGAAGCGCCGCCGAAACTTGTTCAGTATCACAGCAACACGCAAGCCTCCACTGACGGACGGGTGGTGGGTCCCCATGAGGTGTACTGGCTGAAAATCAAGCCCAGGTCTGTCTCCTGCATGGAAGGGGAGAATTCTAGCACAGAACCACCACTGCCTCCAGAATGATTTATAAAAGAAGAGATTTGGGTCCATTTTTGGTTGACATCAAAGCTAACAAGTCCCTGTACAAATGTTTCTTGGTGCTGTCACACAGAGAAGGCTGAACTGAAGAGGTGTGACCCAGTTAAATGATGAAATTTAGTGAGAACATTTGTAAGGCCTCCAGAATTATAACCTGGTAGACATGGAGTGCTGTTGGGTAAATGTTATCTTATTTTTCTTGAACTTTGCCGTTTTTGTGGAACAGTCTGTGTTTAATACTGGCTTTGAAATAAATATAAGAACAGGGTCACTTTTAGAAATGGAGCTGTAGATACGCCCTTGTATTTGGTAGTTTAGTAACTAATGGCTTGTTTTAAACTATGAAAATGAAGAATTTAAAAGTGAATTAAATTATTCAGGTTTAACTATGTGTGTTGTGAAAGAATAATTTGACCTCTGATTACCTTGGAAATAGTAGTTTTTTAAAATTACGATAAAATTTAAAAATGTGGTATTACCTGTACGTATACAAGCATGGTATTATATGTGTTTATATTATTTTCCCCCCACAAATATTATCACCTGTGCAGTTTTAGAGGAGCCTTGGTAGCGTGGTGGTTAAGTGAACCCACCAGCAGCTCTAGGGGAGAAAGATGTGTCAGTCTGCATCCGTAAAGATTACAGCCCTGGAAAGCCTATGGGGCAGTTTTACTCTGTCCTATAATCGACTTGACAGCACTGGGTTTATAGGGTTGCTATGAGTTGAAATCGACTTGATAACAATGGGATACAGTTTTATTTGCAACTTGCATTTTTTACTTAACGTTTGCTAAAACCAAACCTACAGCCTTAACGTTAAGTCAATTCTGTCGAGTCCGTTCTGACTCATAGCGACCCTATAAGGGAGAACAGAACTGCTCCATAGGGTTTCCAAGGCTGTAATCTTTATGGAAGCAGACTGCCACATCTTTCTCCCACAAAGTGGCTGGTGGCTTTGAACCGCCAGTCTTTTGGTTTGCAGCTGAGCACTTTAACCACTGCACCACCAGGGCTCCTACTTGATGTGTAATGGGTGGGCATTTTTCTCTGTCGTCATGTTGACTCATTCTGGGTCAAAACTGTACATTTTATTTCTCCATTGCCTTCAATGTGTATCATATTAGAAAGGTTTGGTTACGTAATAACTATTTGCACTGGAGCAGTCAGGTCCCTTTTGATAATATCAATGAATGCTCATTAACTAGGGTTATAAACTATACAATACAGATGCAAAGATACAGGTTTCAGGCTTTGTCCTCAGAGGGCTTGCAGTCTAGTTGGAGAGACTAGACACATACACCATAAGGTAAATAATGAAGCAACTTGGTGTGCTTAGTGTTGTGGATACTTAGGAAAAGTGTAGACTCCCCCCACCCCAAAACAACCGTGATATCATTCTCTCCCATTATCCCCTCCCCCCACACTTTCTTAATAGCATCAAATATCAAGTCATTATTAAAATTATCTGATTGTCTCAAATGGTTGTATACAGTAGGACCCTATATAGCATTTGGTTGCTCTGTCTCTTGAGTCTTTCCCCTTTCCCACACTTTTATTATAATTTATCTGTTGAAAAAATCAGGTTATTTCAGAGCTTTTCCAGTTGTCTACCGTTTGCTGATGGCATCCTCTTGGCGGTGTTTAATGTGTTCTTCTATTCTGTGTATTTTCTGTAAACTGATAGAGCTAGAGGCTTGATCCACATTCCTTGATTTTTTTTTTTTTTTTTTTTTGCCCGGTGCTGGGGGCGGAAGTGGTGAAAAGATAACTTCGTGGTGGGTACTTCCTGTTATATTGCATTTGGAGGCACACAGTATCTTCCATCTCTTTGTGATGGTAAGGTTGACCCATGGGTCCAGGTGTTGTCAGCATGACTCTTCTATTATGCAGTTCCTCATCAGATTTTTGGTGTTCCTTATTCATTGTTCAGCTTTCACATGCATATGAGGTGATTGAAAATACCATGGCTTGGGTCAGCACATCAGTCCTCAAAGTGACATCTTTGCTTTTTAACATGTTAAAGAGGTCTTTTACAGTAGATTTGCCCAATGCGCTATGTCATTTTATTTCTTGACTGCTGCTTCCACGGGTGTTGATTGTGGATCCAAGTAAAATGAACCATCAGTCTGTTCCCCGTTTATCATGGTGTTGGTTATTAGTCTGTCTGTGAGGATTTTTGTTTTCTTTATGTTAAGTGTAATTCATACTGAAGGCTGTAGTCTTTGATTTTCATCAGTAAGTACTTCAAGTCCTCTTCACTTTCAGTAGGCATAGTTGTGTCATCTGCATAATGCAGGTTGTTAATAAGTCTTCCTCCAGTCTTGATGCCATTATAGTGTTGCTGAAGAGTATTGAATATACTGTGGACTGCCAGAAGAACAAACGTATCTGTCTTGGAAGAAGTATAGCCAGAATGCTCCTTAGAAGCGAAGATGACGAGACTTCGTCTCACGTAATTTGGACATGTTATCAGGAGGGACCAGTCCCTGGAGAAGGACATCACGCTTGGTAAAGTAGAGGATCAGTGAAAAAGAAGACGACCCTTAATGAGATGGATTGACAACGGCGGCTGCACCAGTGGGCTGAAACACACCTAGTATCGTAAGGGTGGCTCAGAACTGAGGAGGTTTCATTGTATTGTACATAGGGTCTCAATGAGTCAGAACCAGCACGACACAACCTAACAACAACAACATCAGATTTTCACCTAATAGATTTTTGCAACTGTTGATGTTCATTGCCTAGACCAAATATTTCATTAGAGGTTCAGAATAGAGTTTCCATCGCTTCTATACTTTTTTTTTTAAAGAAGCACTTTAAGAAACATTTAAACAGAATGCAGATCTATTCTTTATATCATATTTGAAGCAAAATAGATGTAAGCTTTTATATATATGCCAAATATTTTCATAGTTGTACTTCTAAAATAGTATATTTAGTCAGCCTGCATTTAAAAACTAAAGTGAAATATTTTTCATCCTTGAACATAATCTTGTAATATTAAAATTCAAATATGTCAGGACCCAATGAAAGTTCTTGCATCTGCACTATAATTAATGAGAATTGGCTGACTGTTTACTCATACTCACTGTACAGTAATATTTGTAAAGTACAGGTTTCCTTTTATTTCTCCATTTTTTAATGAGTTCCGGGCAAGGGCATATGCTTAGTACAATTATTCTTTTAATAGTAAAGCAACGTCAAACTTTTAAGCATGTGATTCAGAAACACAGTCACTTTAATTTTTAGATTTTGGAGCTATTAGAGTGCTCTTATTTCTCTTTGTAATGTTTAATGAATCAGAACATTGCATATGCGTGTGCATTTCCTATTGCTGCTGTTAGAAATTACCACAAATTTAGTGGCTTAAAACAACATATATCTATTACTACTTTACAGGAAGTTGAGAGTTTAAAAAGGGTCTCAAACCAAAAAACAAGTCATTGCCCTCTAGTCAGTTCCAACCCATCGTGACCCTATAGGACGGAGTAGACCTGCCCTGTAGGGTTTCCAAGACTGTAATCTTTACAGAAGCGGATTGCCACAACGTTCTACCACAGAGTGGCTGGTGGGTGTGGGCTCCAGCTGCTGACCTTTCCAGTTAGCAGCTGAATGCTTGCTTAATACACTGGGCCACGAGGGCTCCTTAAAATGGGTCTTACTGGGCTAAAATCAAGGTGTTGGCAAAGCTGCATTCCTTTCTGGAGGCTGTGGGGGAGAATCTGTTTCGTTACCCTTCCCTCTTTCTCGAGGCTGCCCTCATTCCTTGGTTCATGGCATCTTCAAAGCTGTTCTCACATCTTACCACTCTGACAAGGACCCTCCTCCTCCCTGTTTCATTTATGAGGACCCCTGTGATTACATTGGGCCCACCTGGAGAATCCAGGCCAATCTCATCATTTTCAGTTCAGTTAATTAGCAACCTTAATTTCACCCACAGAGGTAATTCCCCGTGCTGTGGA
Source organism: Elephas maximus indicus (assembly GCF_024166365.1). Taxonomy (NCBI): domain Eukaryota; kingdom Metazoa; phylum Chordata; class Mammalia; order Proboscidea; family Elephantidae; genus Elephas; species Elephas maximus. Next base: position 59,178,534 of record NC_064841.1, on the reverse strand, counting down.
GCAGAACATACAGGTTCTGGGGATTAAGGCGTGGACATCTTAGGGGGGCTGTTATTCTGCCAGCCACAGTGTATGCATTTTTTAATTTTTAAAAATCTGCATTATATTAGATGTAGAAAATTGGCTCCTGATATGCCTGTAATTAAGTTTTGGCTGTGAGGAAGTATTGGAAGGGAGGTGAGTGGATTTGTAAACATATACCTTTTGCGCTAAGTGAATGTTAAAATCCATTGCCATTTAGTCCATTTGGACTCTTAGATGCCCTGTAGGACAGAGTAGAACTGCCCCGTAGGGTTTCCTAGGCAGTAATCTTTATGGGAGCAGACCAGGAGGCCTTTCTTCCACAGAGCAGCTGGTGAGTTTGAACTGCTGACCTTTCAGTTAGCAGCGAAGTGCTTAACCACTGCACCACCAGGGCCCCTAGGTGTATGTTAAAAAAGAGAGGTGGTTATTTATTTATTTTACTTGTTTTATGTCTTTGGTTCTGATAGTTTTATTTTTTATTGTGCTTTAGGTGAAAGTTTACAGCTCAAGTTAATTTCTCATTCAAAAATTTATGTACATATTGTTTTGTGACATTGGTTGCAGTCCCCACAATGTGACAGCACCCTCGCACTTTTCACACTGTGTTCCCTGGGCTCATCCGTCCCATTCCTGTCCTTTCCTGCCTTCTCATCCTGCTTTTGGACCAGAGCTGTACATTTGGTCTCTTGTATTTGATTGAACTAAGAAGCACAGTGTTCACGTGTATTATGTTTTGTTTTATGGTCCAAGAGGTGGTTATTATCTGTTCTAAATGTACGAGTAGCAAAATGCAAGTTTTTATTTCAGATACTGTCAGCACACCAACATTCTCAGCAGGAGAAAGATAAAGATGCAGTGGAGTGGTCAGGAAAATTAGGCACCAGTACTTTACAACTTTTGTTGTTGAGTGAGTAAGTAGGCTTTGTAGCCTGAGTGTTTATGAAAATGGAGAAAATGGGTAAGATTTCTCTTTTAAGGCCTTGCTCAGCAGAGAATAGAGAGAATATATCTGAGAACTTTAAGGTCAGATCAGAACCTTTTATATGTTCACAATGATTCTAAATGATAGTTGAGTTTCATTAAAAGATAGTCTTTGAGGGGAGCTTTTTAGGACAAGACTGTGAGCCTCTTAAGGAAGGGTAGGAAAGAGTACCTGGGAAGAAGAAAACAGCAGAGAGACTGTCTAACACCTAATAATATTTTGTTATGCTAAGTAGAAAGGAAGATTCCCATAGGATGTGAGATGGGCTTTTAGAATTTTAATGGGGAGAGATAATTCAGAAGAAATTCTAGCCTGAGGGTTGCCAAATCTCAAAAGATAAAATTTTGTTCTGCTGTTTATTAAATAACTGCCATTGTTAGATTTAATACATCAATAAAGTTGTGAACAATAGGATGAAACCAAAACCCTGGATAGTTAGGGCCTTTATTTTTCTCTTCTTCCTTGTTAGTCTGGAAAAAAAGAGAGTGTGAGAGGTTAACAAAAGAAGGGACATATCAAGGAAGAGAAAAAAGTATCAGTAAATATTTATGTCTGGTATTATGCTGGGTCAACTGGTGGGTCCAGGAGTGGTTCCTGTTGAGGAAGACATAGTCATTTGAGGAAGATGAGACTTTATGTCAGACAGAGCAGTATTGGAAAGGGGATATGTGAACTCTTCATGAGGGTGGTCTGTGGAAGGGAAAAGACTGTAATAGCTGAATGTGTAATTCTTAAACATTAACAAGTTTTGAGTAACTTATTGTTATTAGATTTTATAGAACTTATTATTTGAAACTAGAAGATACTTATATTCTCTATGTATACATATGTGTGCATATTAATTTTATTAAAAAAACCTGTAAATTCATATTGAAGGCTAAAAGTGAGTTTGGATTTTTGAACTATTTGTTGTTTTGCCACCCTCACAGTCGTTGCTACGTTTGAGGCCATTGTTGCAGCCACCGTGTCGGTCCATCTCACTGAGGGTCTTCCTCTTTTTCGATCACCCTCTACTTAGCATGCTATCCTTCTCCAGGTACTGGTCCCTCCTGATAACATGTCCAAAGTACATGAGACAAAGTCTCACCATCCTTGCTTCTGAGGAGCATTCTGGCTGTACTTCTTCCCGGACAGATTTGTTTTTCTGGCAGTCTGTGGTGTATTCAATATTCTTTGCCAAAACTGTTACTCAAAGGCACCGGTTCTTTGGTCTTCCTTATTCATTGTCTAGCTTTTGCATGCACATAACGTGATTGAAAACACCGTGGCTTGGGTCAGGCGCACCATGCTCTTCAAAGTGATACGTTTACTAGAGGTTTTCTGCCGCAGATTTGCCCAGTGCAGTATGTCATGTGATTTCTTGACTGCTGCTTCCATGAACGCTGATTGTGGATCCAAGTAAAATGAAATCCTTGACAACTGCAGTGTTTTCTCCATTTATGATGATGTTGCTTACTGGTTCTGTTGTGAGGATTTTTGTTTTCTTTATGTTGAGGTGTAATGCATACTGAAGACTGTAGTCTTTGATCTTCATCAGTAAGCATTTCAAGTCCTCTTCACTTTCAGCAAGCAAGGTTGTGTCATCTGCATATCGCAAGTTGTTGATGAGCCTTCCTGCAGTCCTGATGCTACATTCTTCTTCATGTAGCTCAGCTTCTCAGATTATTTGCTCAGCATACAAATTGAATAAGTATAGTGAGAGGATACAACCCTGACACACACCTTTTTGAGTTCAAACCACGCAGTATCCCTCTGTTCTATTCGAGTGGCTGCCTCTTGGTCTTTGTATAGGTTCCTTATGAGCACAATTCAGTGATCTGGAATTCCCATTCTTTGCAGTGTTATCCATAATTTGTTACAATCCGCACAGTGGAATGCCTTTGCATAATCAATAAGACAGGTTTTGAACAATTCAAGTTTTACATGTTAGTACAGAAAATTCATCAAAAGGACTCAGAAAGTTGACATACAACTTTTTTTTAATAGTTTTATTTGAACTATAATTCATATACCATATAATTCATCCATTTAAAAGTATATAATTCAGTGGTTTTTAATATATTCACAGGTATGTGCAACCATCAATTTTAGAACATTTCATCACCTTAAAAAGAAACACCATACTTTTTAACTATCACCCTCTACCTTGCCAAGGCTTTCAGGTCCTTCCCTGGCCCTGAGCAACAGCTAATTTATTCCCTGTCTCTATAGGTTTCTCAATTCTGGACTTTATATGAATGGGATCATAAAGTATGTGGTCTTTAGTGACTGGCGTCTCTCACTGATCATAATGTTTTCCAGGTTCATCCATGTTGTAGCATGTATCAGTATTTCATCCCTTTTTATGGCCAAGTAATATTCTATCGTATGAATATGGCACATTTGGTTGATCCGTGCATCAGTTGGTAGACGTTTGGGTTGGTTCCATGTTTTGGCTATTAGGAATATCGCTGTTACCAACGTTCAGGAACAAGCTTTTCAGTGGATATATAGTTTCATTTCTCTTGGAATGTGAAGTAGCAAAGGAGTGGAATTGCTAGATCATGTGGTAACTGTGTAATCATTTGAGGAGCTCTCAGACCTTTCCAAAGAGGCTGCACCCTTTCAGTTCCCACAGCAGTGAATGAGGGTCCCGTTTTCTCCACATCCTGTCTAGTGCTTGTTGTTACCTGACTTGATTTGTGATTTTGATGACTAATGATATTGAGCATTTTTTCGAATGTTTATTGTATTTCTTTCTTAGAGAAATGTCTGTGCCTATTTTTTAATTGGATTATATGTCTTTTTATTACTGAGTTGTAAGAATTCTTTTTATATTCTAGATTGTTGTTGTTGTTAGGCACCGTCGAGTCAGTTTGACTCGTAGTGGCTGCCCCGTAGGTTTTCCAGGGAGTGGATGGTGGATTTTAACTGCTAAGATATATAATTTGAGACTATTTTGTCTCATTCTGTGGGTTGCCTTTTCACTTTCTTCATGACGTCCTCTGAAGCACCAAAAAAAAAAAAAAAAAAAAACACACAAAACCAAGCCTGTTGCTGTCAAGTCAGTTCTGACTCATAAAAAAAAAAAAAAAAAAAATTTTTTTTTTTTTTTTTTTTATGAAGCACGGAGGTTTTTGATTTTGATGAAGTCCAATTTTTCTTTTTTTGTTTTGTTGTTTGTGCTTTTGATGTCATATCTAAGAAGCCTAATATTCCTTAGAAACAAGGATGGTGAGACTTTGTCTCATGTTCTTTGGATATGTTATCAGGAGGGACCAGTCCCTGGAGAATGACATCATGCGTGAGGAAGCCATTCAATGAGATGGCTTGACACAGTGGCTGCAGCAATGGGCTCAAGCATAACAACGATTGTGAGGATGACAGGTCTGGGCAGTGTTTGGTTCTTAAGAGTCAGAACTGACTCCCTGGCACCTAACAAGAAGTGGGTAGTCAGTACATATTTGGAAAACTACACATATGTATAGGATCGCAGGTGCTGAAATGGTTAACTCTTGGGAGCCCTGTTTGCGTAGTGGTTCAGAGATCAGCTGCTACCCAAAAGGTCAGCAGTTTGATCCACCAGTTGCTTCTTGGAAACCGTGTGGGGCAATTCTGCTCTGTCCTATAGGGTTGCTATAAGTTGGAATCAACTCGATGACAGTGTGTTTGGGTTTTTTGGTTTACATGTATGTACACACTTAGACACTGTAAAAATTTATTTTCTCTAATTTAAATTGACTCTACAAACTGAGGACAAGTATTTATCTGCTTTATTCAGTCCATTAGAGAAGAATTTTCACTTTATTCTACTACGCGAAGTGTCCTCACTAAGGTCTGTTCTGTTCTAGTCATTCATGAGACTTGGACTTTGGAGTCTTGGATTTTTGGGTGCTTCTCTAGGTTTTCTCTAGGAGTCGTAGTTTTTTGAAGTGAAGGCAATAGTGTGTCCAACAGAACTTGGAAAACAGTTTGCTCTGTTGTGGTCACCCTAATACTCTCATGTTCAGCAGTGGGACAGAAAATTTGAATGCTGCTTAAAATATTTTTCAAGGGAGGAATCTTTTTGGAACTTAGGCCGATCTTCTTGATTGCTTTTTCACAGTTAACCTGGGTTGGGGAAATCATCTTTAGACAAATAACATAACTCAACAATAACTCAGGACTCCAGGGGTAAGAATGGGTGACGAAAGTTATCGCTGCTTCCTGAATTCTGGGCAGAATGAACCCTGTTAAAGCAAAGGTAGTTCGTATGTTTTGAGGTGGGATATTTTTATCAAAATCACTTCATTGGTACTGATTTTATTGTGTTCTTTTTACCTTGGGCAATGAAGAAAAACAGATTTTCTTTTGCTTACTCCCCTAACCCAGCTTGCTTCTGGCAGTAAATGTTTATATACATATATTTTAAAAAGTAGATTTCTAGTGATTTATACATTTCAAAGACCTCCAGTGTTAAAAGATTTGTGTATATCAGTGTTCAGGGATTTAGATGACGAAAGGGTTACTTTGTATTTAATTTATAAAATATGTTATACGTGGAGATTTGAGGCCAAACAAATTTTAAGATATTTCATTCATTTTATGGTACAGTTTTACTCAGATTGTTCATATATATGCCTCCTCAGTCAGTATTTTGTTCAGCTTTATTTTTTTGTGACATCTAGCATAGGTTCTCAGACCATATTATCTTTATTTTCATTTCAGTGTATACCTGTGTACCAAAAAACCCAAACCAAGCCTGTTGCCATAGAGTTGGTTCTGACTCACAGCGACCCTGTAGGAAGAGTAAAACTGCCCCATAGGGTTTCTGAGGAGCAGCTGATGGGTTCAAACTGCCTTTGAATTAGCAGCTGTAGCTCTTACCTACTACACCACCAGGGCTTCTACCGATGGACCCAAACCCAAACCAAACCCTTTGCCATGGAGTTGATTCTGACTCATAGTGACCCTATAGGGCAGAGAGAACTGCCCCATAGGGTTTCCAAGGAATGGCTGGTGGATTCAAACTGCCAACCTTTTGGTTAGCAGCCGATCTCTTAACTGCTGCGCCACCAGGGCTCCCCTACCTACGTGCCAAAACCAAAAAACCAAATCCACTGCTGTCGAGTCGATTCCGATTCATAGCGACCCTATAGGACAGAGTAGAACTGCCCCGTAGAGTTTCCAAGGAGCACCTGACAGATTCAAACTGTCAACCTTTTGGTTAGTAGCCGTAGCACTTAACCACTACTGCTTTTAAATTCATTTTTGATGGTGTCACTGGGTACTGTGGCTTGGGGATAGCATTTCTATTTGTGTAATATTGACAATTTTTTTGTTTTTAACTTGTTTAGTCATATATCTCCTTAACATATTACTGATGACTGGCCTATTCTCTGCTTTATAAAAGTAATTTTAAAAGGCTTTTTTATTATGACATCCATCATGTATAATATCGAGATCATACCTCTAGGCATAATTAATCAACGTGTTCAAATTTTTTGCTTCTTCTCTACAAGCATCTAGAGCTATCACTTAGGGAGGTCGTTTCAGGCCCAGGAGACTTTCTTGGACAGCTGCTTGTTGTTCAAAATGAAGTAATTAAGAGAGTGATTTTTTGTAATATGAGAGGCTTTATCGGGGACATAAATGGAAGGTTGTTGTGTGCTGCGGAGTTGATTCAGATCCCTAGCGGCCTTAAAGAATGCTTCTGTAGCCCTTTCGGTTTATAGGGTTAGGGGAATCTGTTTCAATCATAATGTGTGACTAATAAAAATTTTTAAATTAGAATACAATTTGAAAAGCTTCCGGTAATAGATAATTGATATATACATTTCTTTCTATTTCTTTTACATTTGTATATATAACATTTAGGAAAACATTGGAGATTATTGCTTGGAACAGGGGCCGGAATGAAACCAGCTTTGGTGTGGGCTGAGAGTTTCTGATGAGATTGATATAGAGCATCAGAGGTATTCTTGCCACTATTGCAGACATTCGCAGAACATGGTTAGCAGACGTTTGTTATTATGGGTTAGACAGTGTTTATATTCTGGGGGGGATTAGACTACGTAGGAGTAATCTTATACTTGTTAAAATAAAACCCATTATTTTATGAGAAATATGAAGGAGCATGAGGCTGATCTGAGCCTTCTTCCCTAGAGTTTCTGTGGAAATAACAGCAAAGGTGTGCCTGTGAGCGGTGGATGTGCTGTGCATCGAGTTTCTGAAACTGTCGCAGAGCTAGAGGATAATCGGTGCTGTCAATGAACCAGATATTTTGGGGGAATTTCTAGAGGGTTGAAAAGTAAAAGATGGGATTAAAGTGATAACAGAAGAATAGAAAAAATCACACCAGGAAAGAATAAATGATAAACAGAAGAATTGACCTTGATCATCAGAGTTGGCACTAGTCTTTGCAGGAGAGCTCTTGGCGAAGCTCGAATTTGGAATCAACGACTGGTAGTTGGAGTGTGGCTATGATGCCATCATCATGGTCACTAATTAAAGAACTTCATTTGGAATAGCTGACTTAGTGGGGCCTCTTTCTTCATGTTCAAACAGGCATGACTGGTTTTTAGTTTTTGGATAGAATCAGAGACAGGGTCTTTGCAGAAATTGGGTGATCTTTTATCTGAGGAGGATCGATAGGTCATTAGGGCATGAGAGTGGAAAGAGCAGAGAAGAGCTTATGGTAATTTGGTCTTTTACAACAGATGGTGAGGGTTAGAGGGTAGGTCAACCCTCAGAGCACATCTCCCTTTAGTTTAGCTTGTCTGCCTCCTCCTCTCCCATCACATCCTACTTCTTACAGGCTCACCAGTCAGCAGTCGGCCCACTTATCTGGAACTCAGAACCAGCTCTTTTTCAGGAGAACCAGACCTACGCAGAAGCAGAAAAATCCCATGCCAGATACTTATGCTAATGCCTTTCATTCACAAATTTGAATAGCCAACCAGATTCCCAGACATTTGGAGAAAACCAAGAGCTTGAAAGAATAGGAAACATGGAAGATTCTCCTTTGAGTGCAATATTTTATGACAGGGGCTACATGTCTGTTTCTTTTATTATTTTGTTGTTGTTGTTTGTTTCTTCCTGTACATCTTTTTGTTGGAGTAATGATATTTCCTTTATTTTTTGCTAATTACCTTTAGCATTTTTACCTTAAGTAACTTTTTCTGAGGTCTAGTCACTCAGTATCCCTGCCCTCCCCTCCCCACTGCACAAGTCAAGCACCGTAGCATCAGCTCTCCTTTGAGGAGCCTCTCTTTCCAGTTGTGTTCCCAATAAACCTATAAATAAAGCTTGGAAAATGTAGTTGTAATTACAGACGCAAATGTGTTATAATCCCAGAATTCATTAAAAAATCATTACTAGTTACTGGGAGATGGGGAAGCAAGTGGGATAGAAGGGAAAGGTAAATGTGCTGATTTCCTTTTGTTTCATTGCAGGGATTTCTCAAGTACTACATGAAGTTGATAAATCCAACTAGAGTTGTAAATACAGAACCACTAGAATCCCTAGAATACTATTATGTCTAGTAATACCTGCTAGAAATTAGGAGGTGGCATGGGAAGGAGAATTGGGAGGTGGCGTGTGTGCCAGTTTCTTATCTTGTGTAGCACAGAATTCAAAGCTGCTGAATTTAATTCATCAAGCGTTGTTCTTAGGTTATTGTTGGGTGCGGTCAAGTTGATTCCAACTTATAGAGACTCCATATGACAGAGTAGAACTACCACATAGGATTTTCTAGGCTGTAATCTTTACAGGAGCAGATCACCAGATCTTTTCTGTCATGGAGCCTTTGGGTGGGTTCGAACTACCAGTCTTTCGGTTAGCTGCCAGCCTAGTGTTTAACTGTTGCATCAAGCACTAGAGATATAGAATATGTTGTTTAAAGTTATATACCAGTTAAATAATCACCATCAAATCTAAAACCAAACTGTTAATAGTGGTTGTCTCTGGAGAAAGGAACCTAAAGGGAAGGAGTAGTAAGTAATATTATTATTAGTTTTTATAACCTCTTTATTGCTTGAAAAGAGCTTTTTTGACGCAGTGGTTAAAGCGCTTGACTACTAACTGGAAGTTTGTGGGTTTGAACCTACCAGCCTCTCTGGGGGAGAAAGATGTGATAGCCTACTCCCCTAAAGATTTACAGCCTTGAAAACCTTATGGGGCAGTTCTACTCTGTCCTATAGGTTCACTATGAGTTGGAATTGACTCCATGGCAGCAAGTTTAGTTATTGTTTGAATTATTTGGATTGTGAGCAGAGCTGGATTAAGGCATGTGAATACCCTAAACCCTGATGATCTGTGGCTCCCCTTCCTCTGTTTACTCACACATTCGAATGGGATATGTGAGTTATATATGCACATGTATGTGTGTGTGTGTCTTAGTTATCCATGGCCATCCTATTCTCACGCACTGGGCTGGTATCAGTTTCATTTAGTGCCCTGCCAGGTTCCCTTCCACTGTGGTGCCCGCTTTTCCTTGTATCCTGTCTGCTTGGTGTCTGTGGGCTTTTGCTTTGGACAGCTGGTGCCCCTGTTTTGTTGATGCTGTAAGCATGTGCTTACCTCGCTTATTGGGTAGTCCGTCCCTGATTGTGAGCATGCATTATTTAGAAAATAAGGTTTCATACAAAGCAGGCAAAAGGGATTTGATGCTTGTTCTAGTATTTATAACAACTTAAAAACTTATAAATTATACTTTCATAGGGAATTTTACTTTAGACTTGTGCATAGGTTAAAGATTGGCATATTCCCTTCTCTCTACGCAGTAGCTTTCAAAGCAAAGTGCACCTAAACAAAGTACATTTACTGGAATTTTCCATTGCATTGCTCACCTTGGTAAAATGATCACTTAGAAAACTTCAAATGACCAGTCTTTCTAATAATACCTTCACACAGTGCTTTATTGCTATAGAGAACTTTCACGTTGATTATTCGATTTGCACAACAACCACGTGAGGGAAGGCAGGGTAGGTGTTAAAACAATGAGGAAATGAAGACTGGTAGAGTGACTTGCTTGAAAGTGGTGGCAGAGCTGGGGATCAAACTCTGATCTTCTGATGCCAGCTCAGTGCTCTTCCCAGCTCCCTGAGATGGGTCTCCACCATCTCAGCTTCCTCTTGTCCTGGGACGGCTGAAGTGCCTCTCTCCTAATCCATGTCTTTCTCCTTTATAACATGACCCAAACTCCAGTTCCAACACTGATTTCTCCCTGTTCTGAAATTCGTGTTCTAATCATGCTTAAAATATATCAATCTGTGTTTATTTTAATAAATGAATTTTATTGCAGTTTTTAAAACATCACACGTATTAGATATCATTAAGCCTTGTTATTCGTGCAGCTAGACAACTCCTAGGTCTTACTCATCAGCCTGCTGAACCGTTCTTTTCTCAGAGACAGAGGTGCCTTCCAAAGTTTTTCTGGTATCCTTGTTGTTAACTGTTGTGGCTTGCAGAATCAAAGCTGTGGAATTTAAGTGTTGTTTATGTCAGGAACTGTCTTTTTGGTTTGCCATAATAAACAAGCATACTAAACTCCTGGCCTCACCTGAACCCTGCAGATATGTTTTTCACTTAAGAAATTTTGAGTTTCAACAAGTGACTTTCTTTCCAGAAATGTGACGTTGATGGGGAAGTAGGTGTATTCAGCCCTCGTCTTGGAAGCCCAGTGTAATGCTCCTGAGTGTGTTTTGAATGTGATTCTACATGGTGCCAACTGTACCCAGTTTTTTTCTGTTTCCCTACAATTTGTCTAAATAGAGCTGCTGCCACCCCCCACCCCCCAGGAGACTGAATACTGCTTTGATGTGATCACGTTCGTTTGCAGGATTTCTCTAGCAGCCGTCACAAAAACTGCACCCTTTCAGGGGACTTGGACATCACAGTGTGGCTGCCAAGAATGGTCTTTATTCTTGCAGTAGAACTTAAAACTTGCTCTCAGTTCTTTCACAGTTTCATAGCTGAAAAAATCTTAAAAGAGCACCACATTTAATAGGTCAAGAGAATAGAAATCTAGAAAACTGAACTGTGATGATTCTTTGTTCTTTCTGCTTCACTCTCGTTTAATAAAATATTCCTTTAGTCTCAAAGATGTGGAGAAGAGCCACAAGTAACTTTTTATTTTTTTTATTGTGGTGTGAGTTAAGACCTCTCTCTCTGAGGCAGTTCTTCACAGTGTGAGCTCCTTATTTTATTTCAGGCATATGGAATATGCCAGTGATTTGATTTAACAATATTTCACTTTGATCATAATTTTACCTGTTATTAGGGTGAGGTGGAGTATAGTTAGCCCCTGGAATCTGGAGTATGAACTCTGTTAATGTACCTAAGTCAGTTAGTAATTTAGATTGTCAGTTTTGGTTTCACTTCAATTTTATAACGATACCCTGTGTTTATATAGTTATTTCCTTCTCATGAATGTGAGGTGCTTTATAAATACTTCGTTGTCCTACACCATAGGGTTTTAGAAACATGGGAGGGTTCATGTGCTTAAAAGTGAAGAAACGGGACATGCAGGTTTTCTGATTGAACATCGTCACACAGACCAAGTATCCAGATGAGGAGTCTGAAGGGCGGAAACAGTTTGGTGAGAGAATTTAGAAACTGTCAAGAATATGGTAGAAATAACTTAAAATGATGAAATGTTTCTTGTAATTTGTTCACGAAAACGAATGAACCCCCATGTTGAAATGAATGTGTAGATGCTGGCAAGCCAAACCTTGTGCTTTCCCCTCCCTCTTTTTTTTTTGCCTGTTGACGGTAAAATGTAGGTAAGGTGCCAGTAATGAAATTAAGATACAGTTGTGATTTCAGTGCTTAGCTGTCTATGAGAGTATTTTATGAATTTTTGGGGGAAAGTTTTTTTGGTATTGGTAGAAAAGTAGAATTGGTAAAAATGTCATTGTGAATGCTCAAATTGTTAAATTATGTCATTTTGCTAAGTTTGCTTATATTTGAGAATTTTATTTTTGACATTATTGTTAAGCCAAATGAGAAAGCTTGGCAGAGTGTTTTTGCTAGCCCAGTGTCGTTACTCTTACTTTCTGACAGAGATGAGTTAATCAAATTTCATTCAGTAGCTAATTGTCTCATTGTGGGCATTTACAGATCAAAAGTACTTTTTCTTTTTTGGCATCATCAGTGTTCTGACTTTGCTGTTCCTTCACTAGGTTAAAAGATTTAAGGTGAATGTGAATATTTCAATATGAATAAATAAATAAGTGAATGAACAAATGAAGGAATGCGTGCATACATAGCACACATTTAGCAGTGGATTTTAGAGCTAGACTTTTCTTTGAAGATATTGAAGCAAATAATTTAACGTATGTCATTGATAGGAACATTGAGTTTCTAGTGTCTATTTGAACGTTCTGGAGGTAAAAATTACATGTCTAGTGTTTTTGGTTTGATCATTTTATCATTAAGCTATAATAATGATTCAGCTGTGTAATTTGTGGCTTACTTTCTGGTTCTTACGTGATATACGTGCATACATATTACTGTTAGATGAAAAGGATTATGTCAGTGTAGTCTTCTGAGTAAATTTAAGTTTGCAGACATTTTCCCATTGATTAATCGTAGGATTGGATTTTCCTGACTTGATTAGATGAGGAATTCACATGTTTAATGTGCTAGACATGTGCTTCTTTGGTGGTAGATGAAAGGGAACGTAAACTCATTTCTTCTGAGAAGAGTAGCTATCCTGGCCTTGAAAACTTTGAAAAACTTGTCAGAAGTCTTCATTGGGTTGACGATTTTGGGGGGAGGTATAGAGGGTAGGCAGGAGGTCAGGAGGGTACACACACAAACGTATGCACACGTTACAAAATAAGTTTATATGATTTCTCGTTCTCCCTGTAACTTATACAAATGGTTCTCACAAGACCTGTGTGAGAGAGTACAGAGGCGAGGGCCCTCAGGAATGTGATTATCAGAGTTTGAGAATTGGTTGCATCATATTTTTGTTTTCTCAGAGTTAGCAGGACGTTTTGACGCCTCCCCATCCCTGTTCCATTTTGGAGCATCCATACCCACTCAGACCATACCAGACCTTCCCAAGGTGGCTTTGCTTGGTGCTGATGTCTGTTTTTTAAGGCAGCTTTTTGCAACCCTCTGTGATAGATGCTGCAGTGGTGCGATGCCACCCCTGTATCCAAGAATCTTTATATTTTTTATGGAGAACACTTTAGCTTCTGATGGGGTGGTTAAAATCAAAGGAGGCCTCTGGAGGCGGGGGCCAAGATGGCGGACTAGGTGGACGCTCCTGCGGATCCCTCTTGCAACAAAGACTCGGAAAAACAAGGGAATCGATCACATACATAACAATCTACGAACTCTGAACAACAAGCACAGACTTAGAGACGGAGGACGAACAAATACGGGCAGACAGCGACTGTTTTCAGAACTAGGAGCCAGCGCACCAGCTGACTACTTGGAAAATCTAGTTTCCCAGTGATGGCTCGGAGACAGCAGTCCATATCAAACCACATAAAGAAACAGACCATGACAGCTTCTCCAACCCCCCAAACAAAAGAATCAAAATCTTTCCCAAATGAAGATACAATCCTGGAATTATCAGATACAGAATATAAAAAACTAATTTACAGAATGCTTAAAGATATCACAAATGAAATTAGGATAAATGCAGAAAAAGCCAAGGAACACACTGATAAAACTGTTGAAGAACTCAAAAAGATTATTCAAGAACATAGTGGAAAAATTAACAAGTTGCAAGAATCCATAGAGAGACAGCATGTAGAAATCCAAAAGATTAACAATAAAATTACAGAATTTGACAACGCAATAGAAAGTCAGAGGAGCAGACTCGAGCAATTAGAATGTAGACTGGGACTTCTGGAGGACCAGGGAAACAACACCAACATAGCTGAAAAAAAATCAGATAAAAGAATTTAAAAAAATGAAGAAACCCTAAGAATCATGTGGGACTCTATCAAGAAGGATAACTTACGAGTAATTGGAGTCCCAGAACAGGGAGGGGGGACAGAAAACACAGAGAAAATAGTTGAAGAACTCCTGACACAAAACTTCCCTGACATCATGAAAGAAGAAAGGATATCTATCCAAGATGCTCATCGAACCCCATTTAAGATTGATCCAAAAAGAAAAACACCAAGACATATCATCATCAAACTTGCCAAAACCAAAGACATACAGAAAATTTTAAAAGCAGCCAGGGAGAAAAGAAAGGTTTCCTTCAAGGGAGAATCAATAAGTTCAGACTACTCAGCAGAAACCATGCAGGCAAGAAGGGAATGGGACGACATATACAGAGCACTAAACGAGAAAAACTGCCAACCAAGGATCATATATCCAGCAAAACTCTCTCTGAAATATGAAGGAGAAATTAAGATATTTACAGATAAACACAAGTTTAGAGAATTTGCAAAAACTAAACCAAGACTGCAAGAAATGCTAAAGGAGATTGTTTGGCCGGATGACCAATAATATCAGGTACCAGCACAATACAAGGTCACAAAACAGAACGTCCTGATATCAACGCAACTCAAACAGGGAAAGCACAAAAACAAACAAATTAAGACTAATTCTAAAAAATAAATAAATAAACAAAATAATACACACAACAGGAAATCATGGAAATCAATAGATAAACGATCAAAATAATCAAAAAGAGGGACTAAATATAGGAGGCATTGAACTGCCAGATGGAGAGTGATACAAGGCGAAATAGAAGGATACAAGTTAGGTTTTTACTTAGAAAAATAGGGGTAAATAAAAAGGTAACCACAAAGGAGGCCTCTGCAGAAGGCCTAGACCAAGATTCTTAGACTGGCTGCAGATCAGTGTAGAACCCCAAGTACTGCCAGTCAAGAACCTTAAGCGGAACGGCTTGTCAAAGTGCCACTGCTTGTCGGTCTAACGTAGTATTAGCAGTAGTCAGGAATGCCGGCCGCCTGGTGTGCAGGCCACCGCTCAGCCTGACGCACAGCCTGCTGCTGCAGTGTTTAGGTGCCTCCTGTTTGTTCTTTATGGTTCTAATTTTCCCATTATGAAAATTCACTTGGAGAAAATTCAAGGCCTGTTTATGAAGTCTGTTTTATGAAGCCTTTCTCAGACTCGCCGGCTCTCAATGTTATCGCTGTCCTGATACCCTGTACTGTGCTGTAGTGTATGTAGGATAAGCTCTGACACTAACTCTCTCCTGTATAACTTTAAAATTTGTTTTTCAACGATTTCCTACCTTTATGGTGTTGCAGTGGTTAAGCACTTGGCTGCTACCCAAAAGGTCAGCAGTTTGAACCCACCAGCTGCTCTGTAGGAGAAAGATGTGAGGATTTGCTCCCGTCAAGATTTACAGCCTTGGAAACCCTATGAGCAGTTATACTTTGCCGCGTAACATTGCTATGAGTTGGAATTGACTCGATGGCAGTGAGTGTGCTGTTTTTTGTGTGTGTGTGTGTGTGTGTCATAAAAAGCTAATTTTTATTCACAGTGTATTCCCCAGTTGGATTATGATTTTGAAATTGTCCCACACTTTTGTATCTTTCACAGCACTCTAGGTCAAGACTTTGATTTCAATCCACAATGAGAAGTAGGATTCACATTAAGACCCAGTATAGACATACGTATTGAAACAAAAGTTTCATGAGCCATTGTTTACTCTTACTAGGGAGTTATACTCTGATCTATGTTACTGAAAAAGAAAATACTGATTGTGATGCACTAGATTGATTTTACAACACACTAATGAGTACTACAGTTTGAAAATTATGTTCAACTTCTAGCACAGTGCTTGGTAGAAAATAGTTATTCAGATATTGATTGGATTTTACATTTCCAGAGGACTGTTTCTTTGTTATAGAAGCCCTGGTGGCGTGGTGGTAAGTGCTTGACTACTAACCTAAAGGTTGGCAATTTGAACCCACCCAACGGCTCTGTAGCAGAAGAGATCTGGCCATCTGTTTCTGTAAGGATTTCAGCCTAGGAAACCCTATGGAGCAGTTCTACTCTGTCATATTGGATAACTATGAGTTGGAATCGATTTGATGGGCACACAATAACACTGCTTGATAGGAGCTATTATCTCAATGGTTAAGCCTGTGGCTGCTAACCAAAGGTTGGCAGTTTGAACCCATTGGCCACTCTGTGGGAGGAAAGACTTGATGATCTGCTCTGACCCCAGAAAACCTATGGGGCGGTTCTCCTGTCACATGGAGTCGCTATGAGTTGGAATCAACTCGGCAGCATCCAACAACAATAACAGCAACAATTGCTTTGATGGTGTTTTTATGATGCTTGAAAACTTAGGGCGTAGAGATGATTTGTTTTGTCATAAAAATTGTAATTGCTTTTGACATAGTTTCAGGGAACACAGCATTTCCAGAACAAGTATGTGCTTTAAGCCTTCTCTTGGATTCTTTACTTTTTTTGTAGTTTAAGCGATACAGACTTGCTTCTTACATCATCCTCTCTGCTTTGGATGTATCTTTTTATTATTCACATTCACTTCCCTTTTGCTGTTAGATCCTCCCACCCTCACATAGCTGGCTTCCTGTGCCTCAGGGACTTTTCTCTGTTTCCCAAGGTCACTTCCCTCTCTCACCTCCAGGAAGCCTTTCCTGCCTGATTTGGCAGTTCTCCCCTACGCACTGACCTGACTCGCCCCTTTCAATATTAAACTCATAAACGCTGGGTTGTAGAATATGACTAGAAGTGTGACACTCAGAAGAATGTCTTGGGGTTTCCCCTACTTGTATTAAAAAGAAAGTTGTCCGGGAACTAATTGTTTGTCATAATTATCTACTATAAAAAAAGTATTCTTTTTTTTTAATTGTACTTTAGATGAAAGTTTACAGAACAAACTGGTTTCTCATTAAACAGTTAGTACACATGTTGTTTTTACACATGTTGTTTTGCGACATTGGTTACCAACCCCATGACAGGTCAACACTCCCTTCTCAACCTTGGGTTCCCTATTACCAGCTTTCCAGTCACCTCCTGCCTTCTAGTTCTTACCCCTGGGCTGTTGTGCCCCATTCGTCTCATATTGTTTTATGGGCCTATCTAATCTTTGGCTAAAGGGTAAACCTTGGGAGTGACTTCATTACTGAGCTAAAAGGGTGTCTGGTGCCATACTCTTTGGGTTTCTCCAGTCTCTGTCAGGCCAGTAAGCCTGGTCTTAAAAAAAAAAAAGGACACATCCTTGATGAGTACCTTTTCTAGGTAGATGCTGATCTCTTTAAGTTTTCATTATTTTTTGTTTCTTGCTGTATTAATGTATTAAGTGCTCTATTTTCATAAACAATGTATAACCCCATTGCCCTCGGATCAATTCCTACTCCTGGCAACCCTGTAGGACAGAGTAGAACTGTCACATAGGGTTTCCAAGGCTGTAATCTTTATGGAAGCAGACTGCCACATCTTTCTCCCACCGAGTGGCTGCTGGGTTCGAACTGCCAATCTTTCAGTTAGCAGCTGAGTGCTTAACCACTGTGCCGCCAGGGCTCCTTAAACAATGTACACCTACTCCTCACTTATTGACTGTCTCATTATCTGACGTTTCCCGTTTGCGGCAATAGTAAACAATCTACTCTCCAGCCATCTTGTGCATTAATGATACACATCTCGAGTGATGAATGCTGAGCTGTGAGGCAAAATTAATGCTGGCTGTAATGGTTAAAGTTATATGTCAACTCGACTGGGTTGTGATTCTCAGTGGTTTGGCAGTTATGTGATGATGTAATTTGGCAGTTACATAATGGTGTTACTTGGCAATTATATAATGATTTAGTCATCCTCCATTTTCACACAGTGCCCTGGTCTTTGGAACCTAACCATGTCAATAAGTGAGGAGTGGGTGTATACTGAATGGAATTACACTTTTCAAGCTGATATGTCTTCGTAGACAATGTCTTTTTTCTTTAAACACCACATTCTAGCTTTATATGTTGGCGATATGGGCCAGGAAACTTCCCCAACTTGTTTTCTTGAAAACACCCCTTGTCATCAGTTTGCTTTTATATACTTTGTATCTGTCTCATAGTGGCAGAGTGAGGGATGTCAGTTGTATGTTTTCCCTGGTTAATTATGTAAAACAGTTATTTAATCAGAAGCAGCCATCTCCCAAGCTCTTTTCTTTTTTCATGTTTTCAGATTGTGTCTTTGACTTGTCAGCAACACTTAAGATACTGTCTGTCACTTTTATATTATCAAAATAATGGACCCAAGGTATCCTTGCAGTTTCAACTGACTTTTCTTTCACTTGGACATTTATTTCTGGATATGAAAAAGAAGCAGTCCTTGTCTTCAAGAATTCATACTAGATTTAAACAGAGAAGAAAATATTCTTTGATGGTTATGAGATGGGGGAGGGAGGGAGGGTGGGAGGAGGTACTCACTAATTACATAGTAGATAAGAACTACTTTAGGTGAAGGGAAAGACAGCACATAATACAGGGGAGGTTAGCACAACTGGACTAAACCAAAAGCAAAGAAGTTTCCTGAATAAACTGAGTGCTTCAAAGGCTAGTGTAGCAGGGATAGGGGTTTGGAGACCATGGTTTCAGGGGACATCTAAGTCAATTGGCATAATAAAATCTACTAAGAAAACATTCTGCATCCCATCTTGGAGAGAGGCATCTGGGGTCTTAAATGCTAGCATGCGGCCATCAAAGATGCATTAATTGGTCTTGACCCACCTGGGTCAAAGGAGAAGGAAGAACATCAAGGACACGAGGTAATTATGAGCCCAAGAGACAGAAAGGACCACATAAACCAGAGACTACATCATCCTGAGACCAGAAGAACTAGATGGTGACCAGCTACAACTGATGACTGCCCTGAGAGGGACCACAGCAGAGAACCCCTGAGGGTGCAGGAGAGCAGTGGGATGCAGACCCCAAATTCTCATAAAAATACCAGACTTAATGGTCCGACTGAGACTAGAAAGACCCTGGTGGTCATGGCCCCCAGGCCTTATGTTGGCTCAGGACAGGAACCATTCCCAAAGCCAACTCTTCAGACAGGGATTGGACTGGACAGTGGGTTGGGGAGGGATGCTGGTGAGGAGTGAGCTTCTTGGATCAGGTGGACACTTGAGACTATGTTAGCATCTCCTGCCTGGAGGGGAGATGAGAGGGTAGAGGGGTTTAGAAGCTGGTGAAATGGACACAAAAAGAGAGAGTGGAGGGAGGGAGCGGGCTGTGTCATTAGGGGGAGAGCAATTGGGAGTATGTAGCAAGGTGTATATGGGTTTTTGTGTGAGAGACTGACTTGATTTGTAAACTTTTACTTAAAGCACAATAAAAATTAAAAGAAAAATTCATACTAGATAAGTTTAAAGTGCTTACTATATTTCCTACTAGTTTTTATTTTCAGATGGTTATTTTTGAGGATAAGGCACTATGAATTTTATTCAGGGTTTTGTTAATGTTTGGCTTTTAATAGACTAAACCCAGTATTTTATTGTTAATATTTTATTGAGATTGGAAGAGCTGATTGATAGAGTCACATGTTGCTAGAAATGTGGGGAATGGGAGGTACTATACACCTAGAGATTTTAAATAGGAGGTGCCCGGGGTTCAGAGAGAGAAGCGTTTCATTTCAAGTCAGACAGCTAGTTAGTTAGTGGCAAGCCAAACCAGACTGTAGCTTTGCTAGTTGAGTGCTATTTTTAATACACCCTGGTCTCTCTACAAGGAGTCCTCATGGTACAGTGGTTAAGCATTTGGCTGCTAATTAAAACGTCAGTGGTTCGAACCCACCAGCCGTTTTGTGGAAGAAAGATGTGGCAGTCTGCTTCTGTAAAGGTTATAGCCTTGGAAGCCCTATGGGGCAGTTCTACTGTGTCCTGTAGGGTGGCTATGAGTTGGAATTGACTCGACGGCATTGGGTTTGGTTTTGGTTGGTCTCTGTAGCAGCTCCATAGTGGATTGATTCGTTCTCCCATGATGTCTTTTTTGTAAAACATTTCCTATTTTGAATAAAACTTTATTTTTAATTAGTAATATTATATTGATAGGACTGTTGACTAAGAAGTATTACCCAATATTAACCTTGTTTTTTAAGCACAACTGTTGAGTTTTTACTTCCAGTGATTTTAAGTTTTATATTTAGAAGTGTTATTTGGTTCTTTAAAAAAAAAATCTGCTTAGACTTTAGAGTGTCTTCTTTGCTCTTATTGCCAGATTTTGTTATTTCTTGACATGTATTAAACATTTACTTTGTATCCTGCATCTGATAGTTCTAATATTTAATCTCTTTATGAGTCTGATTCTGCTACTTTTCTGTTGATTTTTATTCATGGCACTTTGTTTTCCTGTGTGGTTTTGTGATTTTTGACTGTGAACTCAAATCTCTTGGAACTTTATTTGTGAGAATTCTTTGTGAGATGGATTGAATTTGTTTTTTTCCAGAGTGAATTTGTAATTCTGCCAGTTGGTGGTGGGGGAAGAACACTGCTAACTCAGGATCTCTTTGAATTAAATTCTCTGCCTGAGATTCTTTTTAAGCTCACACAGCTTGTATGAATTTGGGTCACAAACTTTCATGAAGACCAACTTATAAAACTTTGGAAAATACTTGTTTTTTTTTTTTCCCCTTTCACCCCGGTGCCAAGTCACATTAGGCAAGTATCCTTGCTTTGTTGTTCTGTATGCTGAAGGTGTAGCACTTTGGGGATCCCAGCTTCATGCTCGGGTCTTCTTTTGGACTCCCTACCTTGGGTGAACCCTGAGCTTTAGGGCCAGTTTTCTGCACTCCATTCCGCTGTCAGAAGAGAATCTAAAGATCACTTGTTGTTGGGTACTGTTGAGTCGATTCCAACTCAGCGACTCCATGTGACAGAGTAGAACTGCACCATGGGGCTTTCCTGGCTGTAACCTTTATGGGAGTAGTTCTTTTGGCCTTTCTCCCATGGAGGGGCTGGGTGTGTTCAAACTGCCAGCCTTTCATTTAGTAGCTGAGTACTTAACTGTTCATGCCACCAGGGTTCCTTGAAGGTCTCTAGGGTTTGGCAAATACCCTCAGTGTGAAATCTGCCTTTGGTGTTTACTTATCTCACAGGGTTCTCCCATCACTTTATTTTTTGCCTTGTCCGGCTTTTCTATATTCTCACCAGCTCAGTAATTTTTTTTTTTTAATTCTAAGTTTCATCTACCTTTTGGTGGTCTTCATGAGAAGTATTATGGGCATCTAATTGCTTCATTGCCGGAGATCAAAGGATAGAATTTTGCAAGACCAGTGACTCCTTGATTGCAAATACCTTCTTTGACCAACATAAACTGCGACTATACACACGGACCTGGCCAGATGGAACACACAGGAATAAAAATGACTACATCAGTGGAAAGAGACCATGGAAAAGCTCAATATCATCGGTCAGAACAAGGCCCAGGGGCTGACTTGCTCATACGGAAGTTCAAGCTGAAACTGAAAAAAATCAGACCAAGTCCACGAGAACCAAAATATGACCTTGAGTATATCCCACTTGAATTTAGAGACCATCTGAAGAACAGATTTGATGCATTGAACACTAGTGACTGAAGACCAGACGAGTTGTGGAATGACATCATACATGAAGAAGGCAAGAGGTCATAAAAAAAAAGACAGGAAAGAAAGAAGAGACCAAGATGGATGTCAGAGAAGACTCTGAAACTTGCTCACGAAAGTCGAGCAGCTAAAGCGAAAGGAAGAAATGGTAAAGTAAAAGAACTGAAGATTTCAAAGGGTAGCTTGAGAAGACAAAGTAAAGTATTAAAATGACATGTGCAAAGAGCTGGAGATGGAAAACCAACAGGGAAGAAACATGCTTGGCTTTTCTCAAGCTGAAAGAACTGAAGAAAACATTCATACCTCAAGTTGCAATAGTGAAGGATTCCATGGGGAAAATATTAAATGACACAGGAAGCCTCAAAAGAAGATGGAAGGAATACACAGAGTCATTATACCAAAAAGAATTAGTCGATGTTCAGCCATTTAAAGAGATAGCATATAACCAGGAACCGATGGTACTGAAGGAAGAAGTCCAAGCTGCTCTGAAGGCATTGGCAAAAAACAAGACTCCAGGAATTGACAGAATATCAATTGAGATGTTTCAACAAATGGGTACATTGCTGGAGGTGCTCACTCATCTATACCAAGAAATATTAGAAGACAGCTTCCTGGCCAACTGGCTGGAAGAGATCCATATTTATGCCTATTCCCGAGGAAGGTGATCCAACTAAGTGCAGAAATTATAGAACAATATCATTAATATCACATGCAAGCAAAATTTTGCTGAAGATCATTCAAAAACGGCTACAGCAGTGTATCAACAGGGAACTGCCAGAAATTCCGGCCAGTTTCAGAAGAAGGCGTGGAACCAGGGATATCATTGCTGATGTCAGATGGATCCTGGCTGAAAACAGAGAATATCAGAAGGATGTTTACCTGTGTTTTATTGACTGTGCAGAGGCGTTCAACTGTGGATCATAACAAATTATGGACAACATTGCGACAAATGGGAACCCCAGAACACTTCATCGTGCTCATGAGGAACCTTTACACAGATCCAAAGGCTGTTGTTTGGACAGAACAAGGGGATATTGGGTGGTTTAAAGGCAGGAAAGGTGTGTGTCAGGGTTCTGTCTTTCACCATACCTAGTCATTCTATATGCTGAGCAAATAATATAAGAAGCTGGACTATATGAAGAAGAATGGGCCATCAGGATTGGAGGAAGACTCATTAACAACCTGCATTATGCAGATAACACAGCCTTGCTTGCTGAAAGTGACAAGGACTTGAAGCACTTACTAATGAAGATCAAAGACCACAGGCTTCAGTATGGATTGCACCTCAACATAAAGAAAGCAAAAATCCTCACAACTGGACCAATGAGCAACATCACGATAAACAGAGAAAAGATTGAAGTTGTCAAGGATCTCATTTTACTTGGATCCACAATCAGTGTCCATAGATTCAGCAGTCAAGACATCAAACGATGCATTGCATTGGGTAAATCTGCTGCAAAGGACCTCTTTGAGGTGTTGAAAAGCAAAGATGTCACCCTGAAGACTAAGGTGCGCCTGACTCAAGCCATGGTATTTTCAGTCTCATCATATGCATGTGAAAGCTGGACAGTGAATAAATAAGTAAGGCCAAAGAAGAATTGACGTCTTTGAATTGTGGTGTTGCCAAAGAGTATTGACTATACCATGGACTGCCAAAGAACAAACAAATCTGTCTTGGAAGAAGTACAACCAGAGTGCTCCTTAGAAGCAAGGATGGTGAGACTGCATCTTACATACTTTGGACATGTTGTCAGAAGGGATCAGTCCCTGGAGAAGGACATCATGCTTGGCAAAGTAGAGGGTCAGCGGGCCAGAGGAAGACCCTCAGTGAGGTGGATTGACACAGTGGCTGCAACAGTGAGCTCAAGCATAACAACGATTGTGAGGATGGTGCAGGACCAGGTGGTGTTTCTTTCTGTTGTGCACAGGGTCACTGTGAGTTGGAACTGACTCGACTGACAACAGTTGCTTCTTCATGATGAATTCTGTAGTAACAGATACTGAGTCTAAAGTAATCTTTTTCTTACAGTACAAAAAATGGTGTCTAAACAGTCAGAAAATGATTTTTTTTCCCATCTATGTGTGCCATGTTTCATACAAAACAAATGAATCCTGATACCTACGAAAGCTCTAGAGCAGAAAATCTTAGCCAAGCATCACACCATTCCTTCCTTCTCTTCTTGTAAAAAATCATTGACTTCATTAAAAAAAAAAAAAAAATTAATTTGGTAGGGTCCTATTTCTCAAGTGCGTGGAGATGAAAAATAATTCAGAGCCATTCCTGTTGAATGTTGACTTGTACTAGGCTCAGTTTAAACATGGGGGAGCTTGATTCACTATTGTATGACATGATAAATTTGTCAGCCTCCATCAGAATCCTCAGGGAATGTCTGTGTTTGAGAACTCTTCTAAAGATGCCTAAACACTGAATAGCAAATTTTTGGTTTGGTGGTTGGTTTTCACCAGTTGTATCTAACTCTTGTTCAAAACTTTTTTTTTTAAACAATATTTTATTGTATTTTAATTAAAGGCTTACATAGCAGTTTAGGTTCCCATTCAATAATTTCTACACAAACTGTTTAGTGACATTGGTTATATTCTTCATAATTCATGAACATTCTCATTATTTCTCTTGTTTTTTCCATTTCTATTAGGTTCTTTACCCCTTTACATTCTCATCTTTGTTTTAAAGCAATTGTTGACTGTTTGGTCTGATAAAGGTGATTTTTTTAAAGGAGTGCAGTACTTAATGGGTGATATTCATTATTTTTTTAGCCCATTTGCTGTTTAGCTACAAGGTGATCACAAGGGTTAGTTTCAGTTCAGGGTTTGAAAAGTATCTCAGGGCAGTAGTCTTGGGGAGTCTTTCTCCTGTAGGTCTGGTTTTTTTTTTTTTTTTTTTTTTGAATTTGAGGTTCTATTCCACATTTTTCTCCCGTTCTGTCAGGGTCCATCTGTTATGGCCGTGATTGGAACAGTCGGTAGTGGTAGCTGGGTATCATCTAGTTCTTCTGGTCTCGGGGTAGATAAGGCTGTGGTTGATGTAGAACCTAACTGTATGAACTATAGTATGCCAATTGATTGAGATGTCTCACGAGACTACGGTCCTAATCCTTCAAATCCAGAAATCCAGTCCTGTGAGATGCCTTATTGTGTCTAAGAAGTATCTGTAGCTGTGCCCTTATATACTTTATTATATATATGAATATGTGTGCATACAGTCACATAGATGCATATGCATACATACGTACATATATATAAAATAAAAAATGTACTCATGCATAAATACCTATACACATGTATACATATATACATAGATACGTACCCGCATGTGTATTTTTTGGTTGTTCTTGCTGTTGTTTCAAAATTACGTATGCCATAGCAATTACCAACAGGTCCTTTTTTCTTGTGTACATTTTAGTGACACCGTTTACCTTTGTGAACACCCTCATTTGGTGTTACCTTTGACTTTTTTTTTTTTTAATTTAAAAACCACTCATCAGAAACTGGGTTGCTTAGTGTACCTTTCAGCGTTGTAGTAGCATTAGGTTAGAGGCAGGGATGTACTGTGAGCATTTCGGCAGGGAACATCTTGAGTCAGCGCCCTGGGAATGCGCCTGCTTGCATTCGCAGAATCGGCTGTATAGCATCATTATCATAGAAACAGATACTTGACTATGCTTCACCTTTGGTTAGGACCATAATAAAGTGAATTCTATTTTCTCTTTGTACTTTGCATCTCGATCTACTGCCTTCACTCCATCCATAACCATAATCCCTCCAACTGTTGGATTGTGCTGCTTGGCGTTTATTGGTTGGCTTGGAGTTCTGTATACCCACAGTAATATGGTAATATCCTGAGAATCATTGATAAAACTGACTGGAAATGATAGAATATTGAGCTAGAAGGTGCTTTAGAAACCTAATCCTTTTATTTTCTAAACATTTTTCGCTTGCAAACCTTAATTCATGTAAAGATTTGAAAACCCAGCAGATAAACTTGGAGCTGGGGATTTAGAAAATCCCTGAGGAGTTTGACCCTTTTATTTTATAAACGAGGATTTTTAAATCCAGAAAGACAATGATCTAGGGCCCTGGCATGGATTGAATTGTGTCCCCCAAAGATACATGTCCACTTGGCTGGTCCATGATTCCCAGTATTGTGTGATTGTCTGTCATTTTGTCATCTGATATGATTTTCCAATGTGTTATAAGTCTTACCTCTATAATGTTAATGAGGTAGGATTAGGAGCAGTTATGTTAATGAGACAGGGCTCAATCTACAAAATTAGATTGTGTCTTAAATCAGTCTCTTAAAATATAAAAGAGAGAAGCAAGCACAGAGACAGGGGGACCTCATACCACCAAAAAAATAGAGACAGGAGAAGAATGCACCCTTTGGACCCGGGGTTCCTGTGCTGGGAAGTTCCTAGTCCTGGGGAAGATTGATGACAAGGACCTTGCTCCAGAGGTGTCAAAGAGAGAGAAGCCTTTTCCTGGAGCTGATGCCCTGAATTTGGATTTCTAGCCTACTAGACTGTGAGAATAAACTTCTGTTTGTTGAAGCCATTCACTTTTGGTATTTCTGTTACAGCAGCACTAGATGACTAAGACAGGCTCTTTGCACTTTATCATACCTGTTTACTTTCCGCAGACTCATAATTGGGTTTTGGTTGTGCTTTGTTGTCAGGAGAAAGAAGGTCTATTTTTTGTATTACAGCTTTCTTTTTTTTCTTATGATTTTCGCCTCTTTGTTATTTTCTAGCGTTTGCTTGAACCTGATCACATTTACTACCATTACTAGCCAGTGAGAGTAGCTTTTTTTTCCTTCTTCCTTCTGGTGATTGGTAGGAAGAGGGAGAAGAGAACCAACATTTATGGGACACCTGCCTATGTGCCACACACCTCCAAATGCCTTGCAAAAAGTTAAAGCTCAATTACTTCTTTTGGCCATCCTGTAAAGTAGGTGGTGACATTTTCCTTTTAGAGTTAGGAAGCTGAGGCACAGGTGAACAGAGAGGATAGTAAATAACGAAACTACCATGAGGACAATGTGGGGGTGGAGGAGGGGCATTCTAAGCCAGTGAAGGAAAGTACCACATGGTATACATGGGGACAAGAGGGCCATCTGGGATGGTTAGAGTAGAAGGTGTGTGGCCTGATGCTGCTGCTCTGACACTGGCAGGACAGTGCTTGCATGCCGTTCTGTTCTTAGTTCATCCTAAGGGCCAGAAGTGCCTTCCTCAGGTATATATGCTGGTTTTTTAGTGTTCCAGTTATATGTATGAGATTGTACTTTAGATAACAGCACCTTTTCTTTTGTTTCTTTTTTTTTGGGAGGGGAAGACTGGAGGGATTATACCAATTTGAATAAACCAATTTTCAGTTTGAATTTTTACACCCATTGTTATTGAATCAAATTCGAACTCATAGCTACCCTATAGGATGGGGTAGAATTGCCCCACAGGGTTTCCAAGGCTGTGATCTTTGAGGAAGCAGTTTGCCAGGTGTTTTCTTCCATGGAGCAGCTGGTGGGTTCAAACTGGTGACCTTGCGGTTAGCAGCTGAGCGCTTAACCACTGCATCACAGGGGCTCCTTTTGAATTTTTAGAGTAGATGGTAAAAATCTGGGCTTACTGATACTTTTCAACATATGTGAGGAAATTTTGTGACAAGGCCCTTGAGCCGACGGGGGTAGGAGTGGGAGCAGCATTCCCACTAGGCAGACACTTTTGTTCAGTGGATCTTGGGGGGTGCTGTAATAGTTGAATAAGTAAATCCGAAATTAAAAAAATAACAAGTGTCGTATATATATATACAGATGATGGTTGGCTGGAAGACTTTAGCGAAAATGTCATGTTTTGGTAGAACCTGTCCACTAACTCATCGTTGTTGTTGGATGCTGTTGGGTCAATTGTAACTCATAGTGACCCCACGTGACAGAGTAGAGCTGACCAGCAGGGTTTCTGAGGCTGTATTCTTTATGGGAGCAGATCGCCTTGTCTTTTGTCCTGTGGAGCCACTGTTGGGTTTGATCCTTCATCCTTTTGGTTAGCAGCCAAGTGCTTAAGCGTTGCACCACTAGGGCCGCCTTACCAACTCATCAGATATCTTTAATCAGGACTTAATTTTCAGTCTTGACCTATCAGGAAGTGACTGTGAGGATGCAGTGTTTAACAGAGATGTCGCAGGGTCCGGAACTGAGCCAAATAAGGAAAGAGCAGGTGTGGGATTCTAAAGACTGATGTGTGGTTAAAAAAAAAAAAAAAAAAAAACCATATAGTCAGGATAATTGAGGAGGCTTATTGTGTGCGTTGTCTTTATATATAACTCTTCAAAGTGATATTTGGGTATTTTTTGAGTAATATCATATTGGTTATATTTATCTGGTAACACATCAAAAATTCTTGGGAATTTTCAAGGCAAACATATGTAGACTTATCAGAATTGCTTTAATTTATCTTTCAGAGTACATTCTGATTCCACTTAGTACCTGTGTCTGTGATTTACCCGCACGTAGTGCTCAGGGTGCTAGTCCCTAACCCCTCCCTCCTCCATTTTTTATTCAAGGCCTTCGGGTGCTCAGGATTTAGTCGGTCATCTTCCTCAGACTGTAGCACGCTATTATAGTCTGTGCAAGGCCCTTCTTTTGTTGGATTTTATTTTTTTTCCTCTTTATCCTTCATCCTCAATTTCATTTTCCAGTCCGCTTCCAGCATCCATTCAAGTATATTTAATATACACCCTTTTAGTCCACTCTCCATGTGTTATGTGTGTGTGTGTATGTATACACACACACGTACACACGCATACATACTAGTGGTGTTTTGTAATTTAACATAATGATTTTGAAGTTTATCCATGTTTATGTATGGAAATCAGATTCATTTATTCTGACGCTACTAGGTAGTATTATCTGTTCCTCTCATGATGGACCAGCTAGATTGCTGTCAGCTCTGCAATCATAAATGACACTGCAGTAAACATTCTTTTTTTTGTATGATATTTAATATGTATTGTTTAAAAAACATATTTTTTATGCTTTAGATGAAGGTTTACAGAGCAAATTAGTTTCTCATTAAACGATTAATACACATATTGTTTTGTGATATTAGTTATCAACTCCGTGATGTGTCAGTGCTCTCCCCTTCTTGACCTTGGGTTCCCCATTTCCATTCATCCAGCTTTCCTGTCCCCTCCTGCCTTCTTGTCCTTGCCCCTGGGCTGGTGTGCCCGTTTAGCCTCGTATACATGGTTGAGCTACAAGTATTATTGTTCATTTTATGGGCCTGTCTAATCTATGGCTGAAGGTTCAACCTCAGGAGTAACTTTCTTACTGAGTTAAAAGGTATCCAGAGGTTTTTCCTCTCAAGGTTTTTCCAGTCTCTGTCAGGCCAGTAAGTCTGGTCTTTTTTATGTGAGTTTGAATTTTGTTCTACATTTTTCTCCAGCTCTGTCTGGGACCCTCTATTGTGATCCCTGTCAGAGCAGTCAGTGGTGGTAGCCGGGCACTATCTAGTTGTGCTGGACTCATATTAGTGGAGGCCATGGTAGTTGTGTTCCATTAGTCCTTTGGACTAATCTTCCCTTACTCCAGATGGGTTGGAATCTGGAATATCTTAGATGGCAGCTCACAAGCTTTTGCTGTAAGCATTCTTGTTACCTTTTAGTTCTGTGTGAGAATTTCTTAGATAGGTACCTCAGAAGAATTTCTAAGTCATTGAATATATTCATATTAAATTCACAAAGTTTCAGTTCACCAAGATGGCTGCTCTTAGATGATTGTTGTGTGCCATGGGGTGGATTCTGACTCATAGCAACCCTATCAGACAGAGTAGAACTGTCCTGTAGGGTTTTCTAGGCTTTTATCTTTACGGAAGCAGATCTCTAGGTCTTTTCTCCTGTGAAGCTACTGGTGGATTTCAACCACCACCGTTGTGGTTAGCAGCTGAGCACTTAACCACTGTGCCTCCAGGGCTCCTTGCTCTCAGATTACTGTCCCATTAACATACATGATAAAAAAAACCATTTGTGGTTGAGCCGGGATTCCCATGCATGATGACTCCCTGTGTGCCGGAGTGCTGTTTGGAATGGCTGATATTTTGGAAGTAGATCACCAGACTCTTTTTTTTTTTTGAGGCACCTCTAGGTAGACTCCAACTGTCAAGCTTTCGGTTAACAGCTGAGTGTTAACAGTCTACACCACCCAGGGTCTTTAGGGGCTTTAATTCCTACTTAGAAAAGAAGAACAAGTTAGGAATATTTCTTTGATCCAGTCTTTTGCTCCATGAGAAAGTTTCTGTAAACTACTTTTTAGTCGAATTATTAGAAGCTTTTATTCTTTAGTATCCTATTTTATTTTCTCTTAGTGTTTTTATGCATTATAGGGAGCATAGATGAATTTTTTAAAGAATGACTCCATTATGCCTCTGTAATTGTAGCCGTGTCAGATACTCTAATGACTAAGATTTTTGTTTTCCATTTTATAGGGCGCCAATGCCTCGGCATTAGAGAAAGAGATTGGTCCAGAGCAGTTTCCAGTCAATGAGCACTATTTTGGATTAGTCAACGTAAGTATCCATTGATACTTAGCCTCCACAATTATGATTGGAAGCAGTTTGAAAACTGAAAATTGCATTAATAATTTGTTAAAGAAAAAAAGTTTGTACAGTAGAATTAAACACCAAGAAACTTGATTTGGCATTGTAAAATTACCTTTAAGGGCAGGGAAACAGCTGCCTGAAGTCTTCAGAGTATTAGAAGCAATTTCTACCCTGTCAACCTGATTTGTCCTATAAGCAGAATT
The DNA here is from genome assembly GCF_024166365.1 of Elephas maximus indicus. NCBI lineage: Eukaryota > Metazoa > Chordata > Mammalia > Proboscidea > Elephantidae > Elephas > Elephas maximus. Next base: position 59,148,223 of record NC_064841.1, on the reverse strand, counting down.
TCATATAGCTTCGACCAGATCATCTCCTGAGTCATGAGAATTATTTAAATGCCTGAATTATGTATGAATGGTCCACATGCACAGCTATAGATACAGCCGTGTAAATGCCTCCACGTTAGAGAGTATTCTGGCGCTGTACCAGCACTATAGACATGGAACTGGAAAATGAAGGAAAAAAACCCCACAGTCCTTGTGGAGGTATACTTAGTTCTAATAATTTACATTATTAAAACTTTGGAAGAGCTTTCTTTAAGAATTTCTAACTCTGACCATTCTTTGTCTTCTCTGAGTCACCAGACAATATTACAAATCTGTTATATAATTGTTGTGGTAGTTTATTTTATACTGTTGTACTCTATCAGGGGGACCTATGGTGGGTATATAAAAAAAAATGTATATATATATATATATGAATGAGGAAACCCTGGTGGCGTAGTGGTTAAGCGCTACAGCTGCTTAACCAAAAGGTCAGCGATTCGAATCCGCCAGGTGCTCCTTCTGCTCTGTCCTATAGGGTCGCTATGAGTTGGGATCCACTCAACGGCAGTGGGTTTGGTTTGGGTTTTTACATATGAATGATATGATAATACAGGTAACACAGTACATTGTTTTGAACACATTGGTTTACCTTTGAACGGTAGTATGCGACTATGACCTGTGAGATAGATTTGAGGATAGCAGTTAAAGTGATGTGTGTGTTTCCCTTGCTTTGCAGATTGTTTCTGTGCACCATAAAGTTTATAACAATGAATCAGCAGTCCCCTACTCTTCTCTGCCTCTCCAGAAGAAGCTACCCATCACTCCTCTAGCTATTTTTTTCCCTAGAATTTACCTTCATATTCTCCACCACGTGTCTGTCAGTTTGTCATTGTGTGGTGGCTTGCCTGTTGCTGTGATGGTGGAAGCTATGCCACCAGTATTTCAGATGCCAGCAGGGTCACCCATAGTGGACAGGTTTCAGTGGAGCTACCAGACTAAGACAGACTGGGGAGAAGGACCTGGAGATCTACTTTTGAAAAAACTGGCCAGTAAAAACCATATGAATAGCAGTGGAACACTGTCTGATATCTTGGTGGAAGATGAGCCCCTCAGGTTGGAAGGCAACAATGGGCTCAGACATAGCAACGATTGTGACGATGGCGCAGGACCAGGCAGTGTTTCGTTCTGTTGTACGTGAGGTTGCTATGAGTTGGAATCAACTCGGTGGCACCTAACAAACAATAACCTTCGAATTCTAAATAAAATACTGGTACCTCCTTTTTTTTTCTTTTAAATCTACTGACTGCCTGTTACGGTAGATTAGAAATTGAGCTCTCTTCCTCAACCATCACCTGCCAGCTTGACTTTCCCCGTATTCTCACAGTATGCTTATATCACAATATTTCATCACTGTTCAGTATTTTCCTTATAAAGATGTAAATATTGTTCCCAAGTGAGCCAGCTTATATTATGATTGCATTTCCCTTCTTTGTATAACTTTGTTTTGCCTGAAATTAATCATTGCTTTATTTTTTCATGTCCGTAATTTTCGTGTGTTCTTCTCAAACCCTTTAAAAGAACTGGGAAAAAAAAAAAGCCCCCAAAACATCTTCTCAATGCCAGGTCCCACGGAGTCATACCTATCAGGTAAACTTAACCTCAGCCCTCTCGCTTTAAGTGGACTGGTGTTCACCATGCCTGCTGTGGAGCCTTTGTCCAGACATTTTATTTTCTGTCGCTCTGGAAATGCTTTTCACTTCTTGTTTTCTTGATCCTGTCTTCTTTTTTGGTTTTCTCCCTTCCTTCATGGAGCAGATCCTGTGGTAGCTTCTTCAGGAGGTTTGCCTGGATAGTAGATAAACTTTGAGGCCTTGTGTATCTACAAATGTTTTGGCTCCTTTAGTTACAGATTCTGTGTTAAGGGATCTTCCTTCAGAACTTTGAAGGCTACTCCATTGCCTTCTGGCTTCTGTTGTTGCTCTTGAGAAGCCTGATGCCATTCTGATTCTTGATCTTCTCTGTGACTTTTTAAAAAAATTTTGGGGGCTTTTAGGATTTTCCTTTTATTCATAACAGTGTTGGGAAATTTGATGTGTCTTGGTAGTCGCCCTCTGTTAAACTGTGCTGGGTATTTTATGGGCCCATTCAGACTAGAGTCTCATGTTCTTCAGTTCTAGAAAATTTCTAGTAGTAGTTTTTGGGTAATTCCGTCACTTTTAATGTAATTTCTCTGTTCTGTCTTTTGAATATCCTGTTAGTTGAATATTGAAAGAGATCAGTTCTCTAATTTTCTTTTTTTTCTCCCATTTCTGATCATCTACCTTTTTGTCTACATTTTAGACAGTTTCTTGTACTATTTGTCCGGAGCCCTGGTGGCGTGGTGGTTAAGACTTTGGCTGCTAACCAAAAGGTCCGCAGTTTGAATCCACCAGTTACTCTTTGGAAGCCATATGGGGCAGTTCTGCTTTGTCCTGTATGGTTGCTATGAGCCAGAGTCGACTCGACGGCAACAAGTTTGTTTTTGTCCAGCTCTTTGCACTTTTTATTTTACAGTGTTATGTTTATTTTTTTACTTGTGTTTCATGGAGGAAATATCTTCTATTATCTTTCCAGGGATATTATTTATACTTTTTGTTGTTACTGACACTTTCTTATGCTTACTGGGTTGTTCCTGAGACCTCTGAGTTCATTTTTTCCCTTGTTTTAAGCTGTGTTTCCTGTTGGGAGTTTTTCTCAGATTTCATATATGAAAGTGAGACTCTAAAGAGCTGATTGGAGCCTTTGTGTATTATGAGCAGAGCTTCTTAACCATGGGTTTCACTGTGGGGTGACTTCTGGCAAACTGGCTTTTTAAATAGTCCTGCTACCACCCCCCTTCACCCCTGTTTTCACTAGCTAGAGGCCTCTTCTCTAGGGTTATTTATTTTCTACAGAGCAGACTCTGCCTGGAAGTGGCTTAATTCAGAGTTTAACTTAATCCTTTTAGGTGCCTCACTGCTGTCTTCTGTCTGCAAGGTCTTTGAATCCAGAGTTTCTCTTGTTCCATTTCTGTGGAAATGAAGCCTGCAGTCTTCTGCAGGGTTGGGTGTCTATAAACAGTCCGTTAAAACTTACAACTAGACTTCGTTCTTGGACGTTTCTCCCTTCCCTTCTCCGCCAATTCCTGAACCTTTCGAAGGTGAATCAGCTTGTTTCTCCTTTGCCTCTCCCTCGAAGGCACTTAGGCCTCCACTTTCTCTGCTCTGCCAATTCATTTACCCCTCCTTCATCTGCCCTCTGGCCTCTGAACAGTTGCTGATGTCTCTAGTCTGTGGTTGTCTTCTTTATCACACTCTTTGGCCTTTTTGTTTTTTACCTAATCTGTTCCTTTACTGTCGTTTTACTGGGAATCTGTCTCTATTTCTAATAACACAGTAAATGTTCATGCTCACATACAAAGTTGTCTAGTGATCCACAGCCTCATTAAAATTCCAGGGATGTCAAAACCCATTTTCTCCACTCTTGTTCTGTTGCTGCTTTGCTGTGCCCACTGCCCTTATTTGCTTTACACTCCAAAGCTGATGTGTGTCCGGAATTGTAGTAAAGCTGTGCCCATTGTGAGTGCTTTTGGCTTTCTGGTAGTGTCCCAGAAGGATCCATTTTCTTTCAAACAATAGTATTTCCTGTATTGGAGGCTGTTTTACTTTTACCAATATAAGTATTTCAGCTTCTCCATTTTATCTCTAGCTGTAAACTTTTTTGTAGCTAGCCTCAGAACAAGTAAAATAACATCCTAGATAAAAATCATATAAGTTCTAAAGCTATATTATATTTTTTCTGGTATGTTGTTTTTAATTTAATCTGATGTCTAGATCAAAATACTGATGTCAGTTGTGTAGAAAAAGCGTTTCTACAAAGGTGTTATTTTTATTACTCCTTGTGGATCTGTAGAGATTGAAAAGGTAGTATTTGTGCTTCCCCTTGAAGCTCAGTAACATCAAGATAAGCCGGAGGCTATAAAGTTAGAAAAGGACCATCAGAACTAAGAGGATTTGTCTTCACCTTCTTGAGTGATTCATCTGATGAGTAGGAATACAGTTTCTTGTCTCTGTGTCTCATTGTTATAACAAGAATTGAGATCTCTGAAGTTAACTAGGGCCCTGGCAGTGGTTGAACGCCTTGACTTACGCTCAAAAATCAGTCAGAGATTTGAGTAGGTCAGGAGGACTGGTATAAACCACAAGACCAGACCCATTGCCGTGGAGTCCGTTCTGACTGATAGCAGCCCTACAGAACAGAGTAGAAGTGCCCCATCCGTCGGGGTTCCAAGGCTCTAATCTTTACAGAAGCAGATTGCCATATCTTTCTTCTGCAGAGTGGCTGGTGAGTTCACAGCAGAGTGCTTAACCACTGCGCCACCACGGCTCCTTAGAGAACTAGTATAGTGATTAATTTTTCCTGTGATTATGTTCCCAGGCTACTTCACAGCTATATTCCTTACCTTTAATCTTTTCCTGTGAGTCCTGCTTTTCAGCTCTGAAGCTATCACTCGTCTGTTTCTCTCTTCCCTTCCCCCTTTCTATTTGTAGACTTGTCACACCGCCTATAGGTGTTGCTTAATTATGATTGGCACTCTTTTGGGGGGGTGGCTTAGTTAATTCAGAGGTCAGCACTCTAACTTTTTTTTTTCCTGTCCCTATTAGAAAACCCTATGGGCAGGTCTGATTTGTCACATGGGGTCACTGTGAGTCAGAATCAACTTGAAGGCATCCACCAACACCACACCTGTTTGCTAAGTAGCTAGTGCTGTACACACTTGACTGTGGGCTGCTTTAAGAGTCTTGGTTAATCTTTTCTAACAACTGGATTTTGTTAAAACGAGGCACACATATTTTCTTTCCACCGTTCTGCTTTTGGCTAGGTGTGCTAGGTTCATTTGAATTGCTTTACAAAAGGAGTATATGGAAAGAGTTCCTTTTGTATGCCTGATTTCATTTCTCTTTTGCTGCCATCAGTGGTAGGATTACTCAGAGCACTGCCTCTAGGGACTAGTACATGTATTTGGGCAGGTAGAAAATTAGACTTTTTTTTTTTAACGGATAAGAGAAAGTAATTGCAGTTTAATTAACCTAGCAGGAAATTCAACACAGTGATTACTGTCAGCATTGTTGGAGACAGCTTATATTCCATTATTTACAGTTGCAAATATTTTTATCTTTCAAGAATATTACCACAAATAACCTGATTTGTAAACTTTCACTTAAAGGACAATAAAAATTAATTAAAAAAAATATTACCACAAATAATGGCTTTTATGGGAGTTTACTCTTCATGATAATTTCTGTGTTTGTCACTGTAGTTTGCATAATGCATAGAGTGGAGATGCCCTTTTTAAAATGATTTATTTTTGTTGTTAAAAATATACACAGCAAAACATGCACCAACAATTTCTGCATGTATAATTCAGTGACATTGACTACAGTCTTCAAGTTGTGTACCATTTTACCCTCCTTTTCCGAATTGGCCTCCCCCATTAACATGAACTCACTGCCCCCTAAGCTTCTTGTCTAACCTTTGAGTTGCTGTTTTCAGTTTGATCCCATGTAGATAGTTCTATAAAAGAGCACAATGCAGAGCTCAAGGCAGACATTCTTTACTAGTTAAGCTAAACTATTGATTTTAAAGATGACTTCAGGGAATATTTTTGGTTTAAGGTTTAAAGATTATCTCAGGGCAGTAGTTCTGGGGATTCACCCCAGCCTCAATGGCTCCATAAAGTCTGGATTCCATGAGAATTTGGAATTCTGTTCTGTATTTTTTTCCCTTTTGATCAGGATTCTTCTATTGAATCTTTGATCAGAACTTTCAATAATGGTAGCCAGGCACCATCCACTTCTTCTGATCTTGTGGCAGAGGAGACAGTTGTTCATGGAGGCAGTTGGACACACATGTGGAGATTTCCTTTTGGCTTATCTCCTGTAAAACCAAACCTGTTGCCATCGAGTCGATTCCGACTCATAGCGACCCTATAGGTCAGAGTAGAACTGCCCCATGGAGTTTCCAAGGAGCGCCTGGTGGATTCGAACTGCTGACCTTTTGGTTAGCAGCTGTAGTACTTAACCACTAAGCCACCAGGGTTTCCTTATCTCCTATAGATACATAAATATTCCTGGTATTATTGGAAGTCAGAAAGGAGAAACGCTAGTGTAGTTTGGGGGTTCAGAAACTATTTAGAATAGGCAAAGGAGCCTTTGGAGGCTTTCCCTTGGTGTAAAATATCCCAGTCACATTCTAGCATTTAATATGGTCAGCTAAATTCTTTGAAAACAAATTCCTTTAATCTGACAAATCAGATTTTGCCCTTTTTTCCTTATATTTTAAAGCCAGTGACTATTTTAGTAGAGTTGGTAGTAGAGAATGAGTTAAACTAGTAGTAACGCTTTTTTTTTTTCCATGCAGTCTATACATTTTTTTGAATGACCTTCCTTCATTGTTTTACTGCACGATTTGATGTTAATTTTCCTTTTTTTTTTTTAGGTAGGCCCCAATACACAAATGGATTAGGCTTAATAAATTATTTGTAATACTACTGTGAAATACACTTTCACTAAAATCTTTGGTATAGAATTACGATTGAATGATCGAATCCCTAGACCATCCATAAAAGCCTATTTAATCTGAATTACTAATAGTCATTAGTTAGAATTCTGGATCCAGGGAGCAGGGCCCAGTATGGAAGAAAGAGGAATAAAAACAAAATTTTCTTTCCATTTAGGTGCTAATAAAGTTGGTTACATAAATGTCTCTCTCTCTCTCTTTTTTTTTAATAATTTTTATTGCGCTTTAAGTGAAAGTTTACAAATCAAGTCAGTCACACAAAAACCCATATGCACCTTGCTACACACTCCCAACTACTCTCCCCCTAATGACACAGCTGCTCTCTCCCTCCACTCTCTCTTCGTGTCCACATTGCCAGCTTCTAACGCCCTCCACCCTCTCATCTCCCCTCCAGGCAGGAGGTGCCAACATAGTCTTGTGTCCACCTGATCCAAAAAGCTCACTCCTCACCAGCATCCCTCTCCGACCCATTGTCCAGTCCAATCCATGTCTGAAGAGTTGGCTTCGGGAATGGTTCCTGTCCTGGGCCAACAGAAGGCCTGGGGACCATGACCACCAGGGTCCCTCTAGTTTTGGTCAGACCATTAAGTCTGGTCTTATGAGAATTTGGGGTCTGCATCCCACTGCTCTCCTGCTCCCTCAGGGGTTCTCTGTTATGTTCCCTGTCAGGGCAGTCATCGGTTATGGCCAGGCACCATCTAGTTATGGTCTCAGGATGATGTAGTCTCTGGTTCATGTGGCCCTTACTGTTTCTTGGGCTGGTAATCGCCTTGTGTCCTTGGTATTCTTCATTCTCCTTTGATCCAGGTGGATTGAGACCAATTGATGCCTCTTAGATGGCTGCTTGCTAGCATTTAAGACCCCAGACGCCACTCTTCAAAGTGGGACACAGAATGTTTTCTTAATAGATTTTATTATGCCAGTTGACTTAGATATCCCCTGAAACCATGGTCCCGAAACCCCTGCCCTGCTATGCTGGTCTTCGAAGTATTCAGTGTATTCAGGAAACTTCTTTGCTTTTGGTTTAGTCCAGCTGTGCTGACCTCCCCTGTATTGTGTGCTGTATTTCCCATTACCTAAAGTAGTTCTTATCTACTGTTTAATTAGTGAATACCCCTCTCCCACTCTTCGTCCCTCTCCTGTCTCATAACTGCAAAAGAATGTTTTCTTCTCAGTTTAAACTATCCCTCAAGTTCTTATAATAGTGGTCTTATACAATATTTGTCCTTTTGCAGCTGACTAATTGCACTCAGCATAATGCCTTCCAGGTTCCTCCATGTTATGAAATGTGTCACAGATTCCTCACTGTTCTTTATCGATGCGTAGTATTCCATTGTGTGAATATACCGTAATTTATTTATCCATTCATCCATTGATGGGCACTGTGGCTGCTATTGTAAACAGTGCTGCAGTAAGCATGGGTGTACATATATTTGTTCTTGTAAAGGCCCTTATTTCTCTAGGATATATTCCAAGGAGTGGGATTGCTGGATCCTATGGTAGTTCTATTTCTAGCTTTTTAAGGAAGCGCCAAATCGATTTCCAAAGTAGTTGTACCATTTTACATTCCCCCTAGCAGTGCGTAAGTGCTCCAGTCTCTCCACCATTGATTATTTGGTGTTTTTTGGATTAATGCCAGTCTTGTTGGAGTGAGATGAAATCTCATCGTAGTTTTGATCTGCATTTCTCTAATGGCTAATGATCGTGAACATTTCCTCATGTATCTGTTAGCTACCTGAATGTCTTCTTCAGTGAAGTGTCTACTCATATCTTTTGCCCATTTTTTAATTGGGTTGTCTTTTTGTAGTTGAGTTTTTGCAGTATCACGTACATTTTAGAGATCAGGCGCTGATCAGAAATGTCATAGCTAAAAACTTTTTCCCAGTCTGTAGGTAGTCTTTTTACTCTTTTGGTGAAGTGTTTGGATAAGCATAGGTGTTTGATTTTTAGGAGCTCCCAGTTATCTAGTTTTTCTTCTGCATTCTTAATGTTTTGTATACTGTTTATGCCATGTATTAGGGCTCCTATTGTTGTCCCTATTTTTTCTTCCATGATCTTTATCGTTTTAGATTTTATATTTAGGTCTTTGATCCATTTTGAGTTAGTTTTTGTGCATGGAGTGAGGTATGGGTCTTGTTTCATTTTTTTTGCAGATGGATACCCAATTATGCCAGCACCATTTGTTAAAAAGACTGTCTTTTCCCCATTTAACTGTTTTGGGGCCTTTGTCAAATGTCAACTGCTCATATGTGGATGGATTTATGTCTGGATTCTCAATTCTTTTCCGCTGGTCTATGTATCTGTTGTACCAGCGTCAGGCTGTTTTGACTACTGTGGCGGTGTAATAGGTTCTAAAAATCAGGCAGGGTAAGGCCTCCCACTTTGTTCTTCTTTTTCAGTAATGCCTTATTTATCTAGAGGCTCTTCCCTTCCATATGAAGTTGGTGATTTGTTTCTCCATCTCATGTAAAGAATGTCATTGGGATTTGGATCGGAATAGCATTAAATGTATAGATCGTTTTTGGTAGAATAGACATTTTTACAGTGTGAAGTCTTCCTGTCCACGAGCAAGGTTTTTCCACTTATGTAAGTCTTTTTTGGTTTCCTGCAGAAGTGTACTGTAGTTCTCTTTGTATAAGTCTTTTACATCTCTGGTGAGATTTATTCCTAATTATTTTATCTTCTTGGGGGCTACTGTAAATGGCATTGATTTGGTGATTTCCTCTTCGATGTTCTTTTTGTTGGTGTAGAGGAATCCAACTGATTTTTGTATGTTTATCTTGTATCCCAGTACTCTGCTGAACTCTTCTATTAGTTTCAGTAGTTTTCTGGAGAATTCCTTAGGGTTTTCTGTGTATAAGATCATGTCAACTGCAAATAGAGATACTTTTACTTCTTCCTTGCCAATCTTGATGCCCTTTATTTCTTTATCTAGCCTGATTGATCTGGCTAGGACCTCCAACACAATGGTGAATAAGAGTGGTGATAAAGGGCCTCCTTGTCTGGTTCCTGATCTCAGTGGGAATGTTTTCAGGCTCTCTCCATTTAGGGTGATGTTGGCTGTTGGCTTTGTATAAATATCCTTTATTATGCTGAGGAATTTTCCTTCTATTCCTATTTTGCTTAGAGTTTTTATCATGAATGGGTGTTGAACTTTGCCATATGCCTTCTCTGCATCAATTCATAAAATCATGTGATTCTTTTGTTTTATTTATGTGGGGGATTACACTAATTGTTTTTCTAATGTTGAACCATCCCTGCATACCTGGTATGAATCTCTCTTGGTCGTGGTGAATTATTTTTTTGATATGTTGTTGAATTCTATTGGCTAGAATTTTGCTGAGGATTTTTGCATCTATGTTCATGAGGGATATAAGTCTGTAATTTTCTTTTCTTGTGGTGTATTTACCTGGTTTTGGTATCAGGGATATGGTGGCATCATAGAATGATGCTCCGAAATACCTTTAGTAGTAGTCGTGGTAACTCTTCTCTGAAAAATTGGTAGAACTCTGCAGTGAAGCCGTCTGGACCAAGGCTTTTTTATGTTGGGAGTTTTTTGATTACCTTTTCAATCTCATGGGTCTATTTAGTTGTTCTACCTTTGTTTGTGTTAGTTTAGGTAGGTACTCTGTTTCTAGGAATTCATCCATTTCTTCTAGGTTTTCAAATTTGAGTACAGTTTTTCATTGTAATCTGATATGATTCTTTTAATTTTAGTTGGGTCTGTTGTAATATCACCCATCTTATTTCTTATTTGGGTTGTTTGCTCCCTCTCCTGTTTTTCTTTTGTCAGTTTGGCCAGTGGTTTATCAATTTTGTTGATTTTTTTCAAAAAACCAGCTTTTGAGAATTGATGCCCTCCACCGGCCTCAACCTCTCCTTGAGTGGATATGGCTGCGGCCGCGGACCACTGAGACGCCTGGAAGGAGCAGGAGGCGAGTCTTTTCTGAGGCTTTGACTGAGGTCTCTCAGCGATGGCACTTCAGTCGCGGTTCTGGGCTTTGTCGGTTTGCAGAAACCCCGAGTTTGGGTTTGCAGCCCTCTCAGGCAGTTCCAAACCAGCGGTGAAGCCTGAAGTGGACCCTGTGGATAATGAAGCCGTTGCCCCGTAGTTCACCAACCGGAATCCCCGGAATCTCGAGCTCTTGGCTGTAGCCAGGAAAAAACGGGGTTGGGGGACTGTGTGGCCCTCTCGTGAGTTCTGGCAGAGACAGGAGATGCCAACACAGTCTCAAGTGTCCACCTGATACAAGTAGCTCACTCTTCGTCAGCATCTCTCTCCAACCCATTGTCCAGTTCCTTCCATGTCTGATGAGTTGTCTTCAGGAATGGTTCCTGTCCTGGGCCAACAGAAGGTTTGGGGACCATGACCGCCGGGATTCCTCTAGTCTCAGTCAGACCATTAAGTATGGTCTTTTTATGAGAATTTGGTGTCTGCATCCCACTGATCTCCTGCTTCCTCAGGGATTCTCTGTTGTGCTCCCTGTCAGGGCAGTCATTGGTTGTGGCCGGGCACCATCTAGTTCTTCTGGTCTCAGGATGATGTAAGTCTCTGGTTTCTGTGGCCCTTTCTGTCTCTTGGGCTCATAGTTATCATGTGACCTTGGTGTTCTTCATTCTCCTTTGATCCAGGTGTGTTGAGACCAATTGATGCATCTTAGATGGCCACTTGTTAGCATTTAAGACCCCAGACGCCACATTTCAAAGTGGGATGCAGAATGTTTTCGTAGTAGAATCATTTTGCCATTTGACTTAGAATCCACCTTAAGCCATAGTCCCCAAACCCCCGCCCTTGCTTCGGTGACCTTCGAAGCATTCTGTTTATCCGGGAGACTTCTTTGCTTTTGGTCCAGTCCAGTTGAGCTGACCTTCCGTGTATTGAGTATTGTCCTTCCTTTCACCTAGAGTGGTTCTTATCTACTAACTAATCAGTAAATAAACCTCTCCCCCACTCCCTCCCGCCCCCCCGCATAACCACAAAAGCATGTGTTCTTCTCAGTTTATACTATTTCTCAAGATCTTATAATAGCCGTCTTATACAATATTTGTCCTTTTGCCTCTGACTAATTTCACTCAGCATAATGCCTTCCAGGTTCCTCCACGTTCTGAAATGTTTCACAGATTTGTCACTGTTCTTTATCGATGCGTAGTATTCCATTGTGTGAATATACCACAATTTATTTACCCATTCATCCGTTGATGGACACCTTGGTTGCTTCCAGCTTTTTGCTGTTGTAAACAGAGCTGCAATGAACGTGGGTGTGCATATATAAAAAAAAAAAAAAACAAAACCAACTTTTGGTCTTGTAAATTCTTTCAATTGTTTTTCTGTTTTCTATTTCATTTAGTTCAGCTCTAATTTTTATTATTTGTTTTCTTCTGGTGCCTGTGGGTTTCTTTTGTTGCTATCTTTCTATTTGTTCAAGTTGTAGGGATAATTCTTTGATTTTGGCCCTTTCTTCTTTTCAGATGTGTGCATTTATTGATATAAATTGGCCTCTGAGCACCGCTTTTGCAGTGTCCCAAAGGTTCTGATGAGAAGTGTTTTCATTCCCATTGGATTCTCTGAATTTCTTTATTCCATCCTTAATGTCTTCTATAATGCAGTCTTTTTTGAGCAGGGTATTGTTCAGTTTCCAAGTGTTTGATTTCTTTTCCCGTTATTCATTTCCACTTTTATGGCCTTATGGTCAGAGAGGATGCTTTGTAATATTTCAGTGTTTTGGTTTCTGCTAAGGGTTGCTTTATGACCTAATATGTGGTCTATTCTAGAGAATGTTCCGTGTGCACTAGAAAAGAAAGTGTACTTGGTTGCCGTTGCATGGAGTGTTATGTATATGTCTACAAGGTCAAGTTGGTTGATTGTGACATTTAGGTCTTCTGTATCTTTATCGAGCTGCTTTCTGGATGTCCTGTCCTTCACCGAAAGTGGTGTGTTGAAGTCGCCTACTATTATTGTGGAGCTGTCTATCTCACTTTTCAATGCTGATAGAGTTTGTTTTATGTATCTTGCAGCCCTGTCATTGGGTGCATAAATATTTATTATGGTTAAATCTTCTTGGTGTATTGTCCCTTTAATCATTATATAGTGTCCTTCCTTATCCTTTCTGATGGATTTAACTTTAAAGTCTGTTTTGTCAGAAATTAGTATTGCCACTCCTGCTCTTTTTTGATTGTTGTTTGCTTGATATATTTTTTTCCATCCTTTGAGTTTCAGTTTGAGTCTCTAAGTCTGTGTCTCTTGTAGGCAGCATATAGACGGATCTTGTTTTTTAATCCATTCTGCCACTCTCTGTCTCTTTATTGGTATATTTAGTCCATTTACATTCAGGGTAATTATGGATGGGTAAGAATTTAGTGCTATCATTTTGATGACTTTTTCTTGTGTGTTGTTGACAGTTTCTTTTTCCTACTTAATTTTATGTGCTGAGTAGATTTTCTTTATATATTGTCCTTTCCTCATATTTGTTGTTGATTTTGTTTCTGCTGAGTCTCTATTTTTCCCTTGTATTTTATTTTGATTAGTAGGATAGTTTCTCTTCTTTGTGGTTACCTTATTATTTACCCCTGTTTTTCTAAATTGAAAACTATTTCTTTGTATTGCCGTATCTTCCCCTGCATATGGAAGGTGTATGATTACATTTCTTAGTCCCTCTTTATTATTTTAATGTTGTCTTCTTTTATATAACATCGCTGTTACCCTGTTTTGAGCTTTTTTTAAATACTCTTGCTTTTTTTTTTTTTTTTTGGATTTCCCTGTCTGGGTTGACTTCTGGTTGCTCTGCCCAGTGTTCTAGTCTTGGGTTGATACCTGATATTATTGATTTTCTAAGCAGAGATCTCCCTTTAGTATTTCTTGTAGTTTTGGTTTGGTTTTTACAAATTCCCTCAACTTGTGTTTATCTGGAAATGTCTTAATTTCACCTTCATATTTAAGAGATATATTCTATGAATATATGATTCTTGGCAGGCAATTTTTTTCCTTCAAATTTTAAAATATGTCTTCCCATTGCCTTCTTGCCTGCATGGTTTCTGCCAAGTAGTCCAAGCTTATTCTTATTGGCTCTCCTTTGTAGGTGACTTTTCATTTATCCCTCACTGCTCTTATAATTCTTTCTTTATCTTTGGTTTTGGCAAGTTTGATTATAATATGTCTTGGTGACTTTCTTTTCACATGTACCTTACGTGGAATTCGATGAGCATCTTGGATAGATATCTTCTGATGTTTCGCAATATCAGGGAATTTTTCTGCCAACAAATCTTCAACAATTTTCTCTGTATTTTCTGTTATCCCTCCCTGTTCTGGTACTCCAATCACTCGTAGGTTATTTCTCTTAATAGAGTCCCACGTGATTCTTAAAGTTTCTTCATTTTTTTTTTAAATTCTTTTATCTGATTTTTCTTCAAATATATTAGTGCCAAGTGATTTATCTTCGAGTTTAGAAATTCTGGCTTCGACTTGCTCAATTCTGCTCCTTTGACTTTCTATTGAGTTATCTGATTCTGTAATTTTATTGTTCATCTTCTGAATTTCTGAGTGCTGTCTGTCTATGGATTTTTCCAGCTTATTAAACTTTTCATTATGTTCCTGAATAATCTTTCTGATTCTTTCAGTTGCTTTATCTGTGTGTTTCTTGGCTTGTTCTGCGTATTGCATCATTTCCTTCCTGATGTCTTGAAGGATTCTGCATATTAAACTTCTGTGTTCTGGCTCTGGTAATTCCAGGAATGCACTTTCATCTAGAAGATCCCTGGATTCTTTGTTTTGAGAGCCTGTTGAGGTGATCATGGTCTGTTTCTTTATGTGACTTGATATTGACTGTTGTCTCCGAGCCATCTATAAGTTATTGTGTTAGTTTATGCTTGCTTACTGTGTTGTAGCTGCTTTCTTTGTTTTGTTTTGGTATACCCCTATGGGTTGCTTGAGTGAGCTAGCTTGATTATTTTCATCTTTAGAGCTCTGATGTCCTGTCCCCAGCTGGCTAGAGGTGTTATCAGGTATATCAGTCTAGGAGTCCATTCATTTTTCTTGTATGAATTCAGCTCAGGTTTCCAGGCAGCTGATATCAAGTGTGTGGAAGGGGTCTGTCTTACAGTCTTAGAGGGGCAGAGGTGATTGGTGTGTATACCGGTATCTGATTGCAGAAGGGGGTCACACTCTGAACAAGGCAGGGGGCTGAGAACCGACCCCTAGGTGCCTCTGAGGAAAGCGTGTCCCTGTTCTCCAGAGCATGCAGGTGGGTGGGTCCTGCAGATGGACTGTGGACATCCAGAGTTTTTGGTTGTAAGGCCTGGGAGTTACCAGTTATCTTTAGACCCCTGTCATGGGTGTCTGGGTGAACTGAGTGGAAAACTAGTCCTTAGGTCACTAATGTGGGTAGGCGAGGACCTTGTTTAATAGGCAAAGTAATGGCATATGTCAAACAAGCACCTCTTCTCTGCACAGCTGAAATGGGTGGAGTTTGCCAACAAGGGCCTGTTCTCCCACAATAGGCCCACATAGGTCCATGCAGAAGTGAAAGGTGCTCAAGGTCCATGGACGGTTTATGCCTGGACAGGAACCACTTCTGTCCTGAGCTCCCCTGGTTAATGGAGCTATCAAATTATCTTTTCTCCCCATTTGCAAATTTTTTCCTTCCCCAAGCCTGGGAGGATGGCTCTAGGTACTCACCAGGGTTCATCTTAGGCCCAGGGGTTCAGCCACTGAAGCCAGCTTGCGGGTGGGGGAGCATGGGAAAATATATGCAAGTACTTAGCTTTTGCCGAGAACACAGTTCTCCTCAGGTTCCAGAGGTGTGAGTGGGCTGTGTGGCTGGCTTCTTCTCCCTGAGGAAACTGCAGCCGAATGCTAGTACCAGCCCGCCGCCACCGCCGCCGCTCCAGGAATGGTACCTGGGGGCTCCCCGCGATTCAGGTCCAGTAACTCCTCTCCACTTCTGAACGGTCTCTTCCTCCCGCTGCCCCTCATTTCGTTGTCTAAGCTTGCCTTTGATGCTCAGGGCTCCCAGCTTGTCACAAATGTACTTGTTTCACTTGTTTTTTCGGGTCTTTGTTGTAAAGAGGGCTCGCCAGAAGCATCTGTCTATTTCACCGTCTTGGCTCCGCCCTAGGTAAATGTCTCTTGGCTCTGTATTCGTTTTCATTGATTTCATTCTCATCCACTTTTTCTCCAGCCGATGCACAGCGTACTGTAGGTTTACATTGTCATAGATCCCAGAGGACATCCATGTCACACCTGGCAAAAGAACTCTGGCTGTGCTCGAGTCCTGTGGAGGTTAAGTCATCTGGTTAGGTGGGATCAGGTGCCCACTCTGCTTCCGGGGTGTACAGTTGGCAACCCTGCAGAAGTTGCATAGAGGAGAGGAGAGGCAGTTGCTATAAGGAAGCATGTGACAGTGGCACAAAGGCAGGGTGTTGTTCGCTAGGGTATGGTAGGACTGCTTTCAGATTAGCTGCTCACCTTCTGTCCATTTCACTGTGGCTAGGGTGGTTGGGGGGCAGCGTGGGGTATAATGTTATGAAAATCCATTGCCTTCAAGTTGATTCTCATTCATTGCAGCCCTATAGGACAGAGTAGCAGTGCCCCTATAGGGTTTCTAAGGCTGTGCTCTTTACCGAAGTAGACTGCCACTTCTTTCTCCCATAAAGCAGCTGGCTGGTGGGTTTGAACTGCTGACCTTTTGGCTACCAGATGAGTGCTTAACCACTGCACCATTACAAACAAACAAACAAGCAAACAAAAACCCCTTTGCCACTGATTTGATTCCGACTCATAGTGACCCTATAGGACAGACTAGAACTGCCCCATAGGGTTTCTAGGGAGCGCCTGGTGGATTCAAACTGCTGACCTTTTGGTTAGCAGCCATAGCACTTAACCACTATGCCACCAGGGTTAGGACTCCTGATAATGTTCTAACAGCACCGAAGCTGTGGTAGGGGAGAGTTCCTTTCCTTAGAAAGGATGTTCATAGGCCAAGCACCACACCCATCCCCAGGACTGGGGGGACAGGGGAAGGTGGTGCACGTCTTCAGAAATGGTCCTTTTTAAGCACTTCTTAAAGGTTGACATAATGGTGGTTAAAGCCAGTTAAAATAGAAATGTTATTTTTATTTAGAAATGAAAGTTATATTTTACTAGTACTTAACATATGGATGGTGTTGGACCCTCACCCTACGCGTATGTGATATAGTTGTATGTCCCTTACAGTTCCCAAAGGTATCTTGAAAGAAGGGAGGAGGTTCCATAATGCCACCAAAACCCAAACCTGTTGCCATCAAGTTGATTCTGATTCATAGTGACCCTATAGGACAGAGTAGAACTGTGCCATAGGGTTTTCGAGGAGCAGCTAGTGGATTTGAACTGCCGACCTTTTGGTTAGCAGCCATGCTCTTAACCACGGCGCCCCCAGAACTCCCCGTAATGCCAAAGGGTTGATGATATCACCCTCTCTTACTCATTTCTGCTTTTACAATCTATTATAATTTAAATGTAGATTTAGAGATTATGTGATCTCATTTCAATTGATCTGATTTTCCAAAATGGACAAATGGCTTGAAGAGGTAGTTTCAAAAGGAGCTATATAGTCATGAAGTGCCAGGAAATGTTCTAAGTGCTGTATGAGGATTATTCACTTAATTCTACAAAATTCTAAGCAGTAGATCCTATTATCCCCACTTGATGGATGAGGAAGCTGATGAGCAGAGTGGTTTGGGTCAGATAGCTGGTAAGTGGCAGAACCAGACTTGAACCTGGGCAGTTTGGTTTCAGATCCTGTGCTTGCTCTCAAGGTAGGTAGGATTTGGACATTAAATATCATGATTCAGAAAGTAAAGGCTTTCAGTGAGGCTCTTCTCCACTTGGAGTTTGTGAAGATAACTTTTCCAGCTTTGTTAGTCATTAAAGCCAAATGTCTGCACAGATGAGAACTTTTAAGGGGCAGAGAGCTTCAGTTAATGGTAATTGAACAATATGAGCAGAGATAGAATGGTGACACAATGTGAAGTTTGTAACCAATGTTGTTGAACTGTACATGTAGAAATTGTGAATGGAGGTATGTATGGTTGTGTATATTGCCACCAAAAATAAATAAAATATTAAACAAACCCCCAAATACCTAAACGACTGAACATAAACTCAGACAATCAAAATCACTGTATTAAAATCTATAAACCCACAGTTATAAACAAAACAAAACCCCAATCTTGTTGCTCTCATTTAAATATTAACAATATTTAGTGAAAACAAAAGTTTGTGCAATATATCGGACAAGAGTTTTAAACATTCATTTCATCTTAATTACATTCTTTTATATTTTTTAATGTATATGTAATATGTGGCACATTTACAATTTATAAACAAATAACGCGTATATTAGGGATATGTGCTCAAAGTGACCTCACTGATGGGAATATGATAAAAAACATTTAGGGGGCATATTTGTTAAGACTTGGAGAAAAAGGCATTAGAGAAGGCAGTTTGAAAGCAAGGATGGGTCATTGTGTCCACTATGCAATTGAAAAAATTAGTGATCAGACCTTGAGAAAGGTGACGCCTTTTAAAATTTGTTTCCCTTGCTTTTAAACCTCGTCATCCCTTTGATCTTCAGAACCAGAACCAGGGTAGATTTCAACCCTAAAGCAATGCCTTTTTCAGAAAGTGAGTGTTCAGAAACAAGAGTGGAGGAAATCATCCCAGACCACATTTTGTGTGAAAACTGTACACTTAAAGGATGTATTTTTAAGATTTAGAAACTCGAAAGTATCAAAAATTAAGGAAATTGAAGGAAAATTTCCAAAGTTATTAATAAGATTGAAAGTTAACTTCTTCTGGAGAAATAGTAGTAGTTTCAATCTTTAATTTTTCTTTTAAGGGATCGATTAAGATAAGCAAAAGGTGGTTATAATGCAAAGCCTCAAAGAATTGATTGTAATGTTAACCTTATTGCTTTATATTGAGAGGATTGAGCAGTTTATGTTAAGCAGAAGTGCTAGGATTGATTTCCTGTATTCTGTACAAATTATAGACTCCCTCTAGTTTCTTGGAGGAGCCTTGGTGGTGCAGTGGATAAGTGCTCAGCTACTAAGCAAAAGGTCCATGGTTCGAACCCAGCAGCCACTCCGGCAGTCTGCTGTAAAGATTACAGCCTTGGAAACCCTGTGGAGCAATCCTCCTCTGTCCTGTAGGGTCTCTATGAGTCAAAATTAACTCGGTGGCAGTGGGTTTGGTTTGTTTTTTTCTAGTGTCTTAGTCTTTCACATTTGCTTCTTGTATTTTTTATTGTTATAAAATGCATGTGTGTGTGTGTGTATATATATAAAAGCACAATTTATCATGTTAGTCATCTTTAAGTGTCCAGTTCAGTGATATTAATCACTTCACGGTGTTCTTTCTAACCTGTTTTCTTTTTCATATCATTGATTTGTAGAAAAACCAGGTCAGTTATTTGTCCTAGAACTATCCCACATTTTGAATTTGGCCTGTTCCTTCTTGTGGTATCATTCGACTAGTTCCTTCCTTTGTCCCGAGTATGCATTAAAGTTTAGTGTTCTGTTTTTTAAGGCTAGAATATGTCATAGGTGGTGGTGCATCACATCATGAGACATACAATGTTTCGTTATTAACTTTTTTTTAAATTGGTTATTCACCTTTAATGATGCTAAAGTGGCCTGGGTTTTCAGGTCTGATCCCTCCATTTTAAAGTTCCTGATCAACCTTTACCCTAATGCTTTTTGATGAAAGTTGGCTCTTGTATTCACATATAAAAATATCCATACAGGCTGATCTTGCATATTGTACATTCCTTACTTTTTATCAGTCATGTATCCAAGGTGTCCTAGTTCCCTTTTGGTGAGAAAATACATTCAGAGACCAGAATCTGGGTGCAGGGGAAACTCATTGCTGCTAAGCGTTTTCAGTGGATAGAGCTTAAACACACACACGCTTACACACGCCTGTACACGCTTACGCTTACACACGCACACTCACACTTGAAGATTTTTAAAAAAGGCGAGTTTATACTGATATTTCCAGTTCCAGCTGAAGTTTACAGGGCTTTTACTTTTCTGGTTTTTATTATTGTATTTCTTTTCCTTTACACTAAAAGTGTTTGCCCTGATGGTTTAACGTAATTTCTTGTCTGCTTTATTCTACGATGTATCTATAGTAGTTTCAAACTAACTATATCAATATAATTCTAACAGTATGATTACTGAGTGGTGTTTAAGATTTCTTTGTGGTTTTCTTTATTCTTAGATTATATCTCACTAGAAATACACAGTAAAAAAAAAAAAAAATGTGTTTTAAAGTCATTTGAAGTTATTTTTTTCCCTCTGGGTAGTTAGTTATGCCACCAGTTGGGTAAATGTTCATTTAGGTTCAAATCTTTCTATTTGGTTTCAATTTTAAGGATTACTTTTTTTTTCTTTTCGTTTTTTATTTAATTTAATATTTTTGTTTTTATAAAGTAGAGGTACAAAGTAAACTTTATAACAAGATACATTTACAGGAGTCTTACTTTCATCTTTGTCTCTTCTGCCCTTTTGCTGCTTTCTCTGTAAATAACCATTTTTAGTAGTTTTTAATTTCTTTCCTTTTTTTTGAAAATATAAGCAAATATGTGTATATCTGTGTACATATTTGATCATATCGCCCATTTATTAAACACTGTTCACTACCTAACTTTTAAAATCTAATATATATATGATAGCACCCCACGGTAGTAATACGAGAATTTTCCTCATGCCCTTTTATAATTCCATAGTATTCCAGGGTCCTCATTCATTGACTTTTTCATATTTCACTAGTGGACTTTGGAAGTCAAAGTCTGTTAATGGGAAGGGAAAAGGACGGTAATAAATATTTATGTTAGGTAGGATCGTTTTGTCTCTTCCCCCCACCCAGAAACGATTTGAAGAGGAGGAAATTGAAGTTCAGGAAGGTATAGTGACATACGGTAGATTCCGTGGCCAGTAGCATATAGATCCAGGCTTAGGACTTGACTGGCTCTGAAGAACATGTCTGTCGGGTGTATCAAAAATAATGAGACCTGGTGTTTCAGTGGTTGTTGGGCTATCACATTGCTAACTTTGTAATCCGACATTTTAGAGGATACTGTTTTTCCTTTTTAAAAGAAGACACTTACGAACCTGAAAGAAAATCTCACTTTTGTGGGTTTTTAAAAAAAATTTTGAATTGTAGTTTAAAAAGTGTAATATTAAAAATGCAGAGTACACAACCAATGTTATAATAAGAATGGAAATTTAGAAAGAAAAGAAAAAAATCACCTAGAATCCTAAACTTTAACTGATCTCTCTACTGAAACTATATAGTTTTTTTTAAGTCATTTTTCATAAAGGTCAAGTTAATTACATACATTTCCCTTTAATTTTAACCTGAACCCCATGCCTGGAGAATCCACGTAATGATATAATGGTTAATTTGTGTTCTGAAAAATGATATCTGTGCTCTCTGATACCTTTTAGTTTATGAGCATCATAAATTCCCTATCTTTTCTTCGTGATCTCTTAAGTGTGCATATGGAAATTCTCTTGAAAACAAGTTACTCCCAATTTAACAGAACTTTTTTTTTTTTTCCTTCTAGTTTGGGAATACCTGCTACTGCAATTCAGTTCTTCAGGCACTTTATTTTTGTCGTCCATTTCGGGAAAAAGTTCTAGCATACAAGAGTCAACCTAGGAAGAAGGAGAACCTTCTTACATGCTTAGCAGACCTCTTCCATAGCATAGCCACTCAGAAGAAAAAGGTTGGTGTAATACCTCCTAAGAAGTTCATAACAAGATTACGGAAAGAAAATGGTAATTCTTCTTCTACTTCTTAATTGCTTCTATCTGCTAGCAGGAAGGTTAGATATAGCGTACTGTAATTCACCAATCATTTATTGAACGCCTGCTGTATGGCTGATAATATGTTTGCCATTGAGGAAACAAAGACGTTCTGGTCTTCAAGAAGGATAAGTGAGGACACAGTCACACAGCAGTTACTATGAGCTGTGATCAATGTGTGAAGTGCGTTATATACAGAAATAAAATTTTGTATGCCAGAAGATGAGAAATCATAGCTGCCTTTGTTGCCTGCTTGGCTTACCTATCAAGAATGAAGTTTTTCCACATTATTGTGTATTTGTTTTCATTATGCCTTCATATGTGTTAATTCCGTTGATTCTTGCAACAGTCTGAGGTAGGGAGCATGTTATTTCCCCCTTTGAGGCCATGAAAAAACTCAAAGCTAAGAGACTCGCCAAGAGTCACAGCACAGGGAAAGGAAAGAGCCAGAATAAGAAATCAGGCCTGGATCGTTTTAGGTAGATACATTTTAATCCCTTCCTCCCTTTTTAAAGTCACTATTGAATTAGCCCCATCTCCTCTTTCTCTCTCAAAATATTCTTCATTTAATTGTCGCAGCAAGCCTGTAAGTTAGATAGCATCACCCCACTTTACAAAATGTGCTGAGGCACAGAGAAATTAATTTATGCAAGGTCAGTGGCAGAGCTGGTAAACAAACTTAATTCTCCCTGATACCAAAGCCCAGTGTTACATCTACAGTGGTATGCTGCCTCAAAAAAATTCAAAAGGAATTCAAATAAAATGTAGAATTCTGAATTTGTCTGATGTAGGCATTTCAGTCATAGAAATAAAATTGAGTGGTATTTTTAGCTTGATTTGTCATCTATCAATTAAAAAGATGCACACAGAAATATGACTTGAGAAATCTTTAAAGTTGGTTATTAAAGATACTATTGCGTATTCCTGCCCTTAAATTAATGCAGTTGCCACTGTTCATTATCACCTGGGTATTTAGTTCTCTGGAACGGAAGAAGACCCTGAAACAGTATGGGCTATTAGTCTTGACTTTGATATACTTACTCAGTGGTTTGCTTTCATTCCCCTCACATACAAATACAGAGCAATTAGCTCATTGCTCACCAACACACGTGTTTTGGTTTCCCCTGATGAAAGCAAAACGAGTTTACTTTCTTAGATTACAAATCTGCACAGTATCTTCTGTTTTTAAGAAAGCCAAATATAACCCTGTTGGAATATGGACTGAGCAGTTCAAGTGTTTCTCAGTCTTTTTGTTTATATCAGTATGAAATTTGAAAATTTTGTCCTGGGAGGAAATGCATGTACGTGATAATTGAACACGCTTTGGGTTTTTGGGTCCTTTCCCAGTGATTCTGTTAGTATTTTAGAAGCATTTAGCTTCAGAACAGATTGCGAAATATTTTCCTTTTCATTTAATAATACATTTTTTTTTGGCTTTGTTGTTTAATATATTGTATGTGTTCTTTAAATACACCATGATTCTTTGGGTTAAATTGACTCTCATGCTGAACACAGAGTTCACGAATTGTGTTTTGAAAGTACTGTGTGATTATTTACCAATGGCTTTATATGTTGCTTGTCAAAGCTTGGATATTTTTACAGTGTTTATTACTTAGTAATAGTTCAGTATTCTGTGATTTTTTTAAATGGTGGAGTAAAATGATACACGGTACACTTCTTAAACTTCTTTGAATGAGACTGATTTCGGAATGAATATTTACTCCAAACCCATCTTCTCATAAGTTTTCTTTATTTTTGCCTACAATTTAGAAATAATATTTAATAGAAAAGCATTTTTATTATTTTGATGTTGCTGGAATTTATAAGTATGTTTTGATATATATTTTTGACTTTTGAGTTTTTCGCCAAGAATTGTGTAGGGATGAGCATATATATCAAAGAGAAATATACATTGCATATCTTTCCTTCTGAGATACTTTGTTTGTTTCTTTTGAGTCTCTGGAAAATAAGTTGCCTGGTATCTTTCACTGTTAGACAGCCTTCCTAATAAATTTCCTTCCATACTGCGTTATAAACTTTACCTATTTATTGCCTTATATTGTTAACCATTTTGATATTGCTTGGAAAAAACTGAATTTAATTTATATTCATGAATCAGTTTTTGTTTTTTAAAATGTTACCTACTCATAGCAGGAGAGGACTGTATCAAAGTGTGTGTATATAATATGATAACGCTTGCTCTATAAATGTTATCTTTGATGATGTTTGAATTGGTTATTATATATTCGAGCTCCTGCTGTGTGCCAGGCACTGTTTCAGAACCAGGGACATAGAAATAGACAAAACCTCCGCCTTCAGGGAGTTGACAGTCTAGTGGGGAAGATAAACAATAAACAGTTATGTAGCAGAATGTATCATTGCTATGAAGAAAAATAATGCAGGGAAAAGGGGGAAGGAGTTGCTAGTTTAGATGTAGATAGTTGGAAATGGTCTCATAATGGGAAATAAGAGCAGAGATTTGAAGTGAGAAACAAGCCACTTGAAGATCTTGGCAAAAATGTAACAAGTAGAAGGAAGGAACCCTGGTGGTATAGTGGTTCAAGCACTCGACTGCTGGCTGAAAAGTCACAGTTGGAACCCACCAGCTGCTCTGCTATAGAAAGATGTGGCGGTCTGCTTTCATAAAGACGACAGCCTTGGAAACCCTGTGGAGCAGTTCTGCCCTGTCCTATAAGGTCTGTATAAGTTGGAACTGACTCCACGGCAGTGGGTAGAAAGAACAGAAAGTGCAGATGTCTCGAGTGCTTGAAGCAAGAAAATTAGCGTGGCTCAAGTGGAGTAAAAAAGGAGCCCTGGTGGTGCAACGGTTAACCGCTCCGCTGCTAACCAGAAAGCTGGTGGCTGGAACCCACCTAGCTGCTCCGTGAGAGAAAGACATGGCCATCTGCTTCCGTAAAGATTACGGCTTAGAAAACCCTATGGGGCAGTTCTTCTCTGTCATATAGGGTCATTGTGAGTAGGAATGGATTTAGGGGCACCTGACAGCAATGACAGAGTGGAGTGAGAGGAAGAGAGAAAGGCAGGGCCTAGAGCTTGTATTTCATTTTGATAGCTGTGGGAGACCATTGGAGGGTTCTGTACAGGTGATGATGTGTTCTGATTTGCATTAGGAAAAGATCTCTCTGGCTTCTGGGTATGGTTGGGGTGGGAAAGGGTGGCATAAGAGTAGAAGCAGGGAGACCAGCCACAAGGCTGTTGCAGTGATCTAGGTAAGAGATGAAATTACTTAATATGTTTAAAATTACCCACTTTATGCTGGCTGTATTATCCTGGAAGTATTAATACACAGTTTGGTGATCTAAAGTATCTTAAAGTAGTTATGTTTGTTAGGGTCGAATCTCAACTAGAGAATTTAGCATCATTTAAGGTGGTCTTTAAAGAACGCTGGGGGTGCGTGCAGTGGTTAAGCACTTGTCTGCTAACTGAAAGGCCAGCTATCTGAACCTACTAGCCGCTCCACAAGAGAAAGATATGGCAGTCTGCTTCCTTAAAGATTACAGCCTTGGAATTCTAACTCACAAAAAAAGACCAGACTTACTGGTCTGACAGCAACTGGAGAAACCCTGAGAGTATGGCCCTGGGACAGCCTTTTAGCTCAGTAATGAGGTCACTCCCCTGCTTCATCCTTCAGCGGAAGATTAGACTGGCCCATAAAACAAAACAAGACCAAAAGGGCACACCAGCCCAGGGGCAAGGGCTAGAAGACAGGAGGGAACAGCAAAGCTGGTAAATGGAAACCCAAAGTCGAGAAGGGGGAGTGTTGACATGTCGTGGGTTGTTAACCAGTGTAGTAAAACAGCATGTGTAGCGTTTAATGAGAAGCTAGTTTGTTCTGTAAACCTTCATCTAAAGTACAAAAAAAAAAAAGATTATGGCCTTGGAAACCTTCTGGAGCAGCCCTACTCTCTGTCCTGTAGGGCCGCTGTGATTGGAATCGACTTGACGGCAACAGGTTTTGTTCTGTTTTGTTTTTTGGTAAGGTGAACTTGAGTATCATCTGTAGCAATATGTATAGTTCAGAGTTTTGTTTTAGGTGAGATTTACTCTTCTGTTAACAGCTGTTTCAGACCCTGCCATTCGTCCGTTCGTTCGTTCATTCATTCACTCAATCGTTTATAAAATAAGTCCAGCACATCTCGTATGTGGCAAGCATTGTACTAAGGGCAGGGGATGCTGCACTGAGTACGATTGAAGGGGTTCTCGTTCTCGAGGAATCTGCATCTGTACAGCAAGGGCTCGGGTGCTATGGGGAGATAACAGACAGTGTGTGCCTTGGTTTTCCTCAAGTGACACCTGTTAAATCGATTTGAGTAAATGATTTCCCATACTCATTTCCATCAATTCTTTTTTTCTAGAAAAGCATGGAAGTTATTTTGTGCAATGAGTGCTACAGCTACTTCAGAGTTAATAAAGAGAATAACCTATTTTTAAGCAGTGATTTAGGTTTCCTTTTTTTTTTTTCTGCATTAAGGCTGCAGCAATATCAGGACTATAAGAATTTATAATTATACATTTATTTAATAATGAAATTGTCTCTCCCACTAGACTGTTAGTTCCATGATGAAGGGAACCCATTTGTTTTTGTTCACCATTGTATTCCCAGCTAATAATCCAGTCTCTGGCTCATAGCAGGTGCTTACGAAATATTTGTTGAATGAATGAATGAGTGAATTAACGTGTTTAATTTACCAAAGAAAATTTGAAGTCCATCTTTCCCATTATGTTACTTTGCAGAGAAGAAAGCAAACCCTAAGAAGACTAGGGTTTTAAAAATTAAATGTAATACAGTTTACAAAGATAGTCCTGAGGCTGTTTAGTCTCTGTTGTTTCAATGTTTTTGTAGTCCTGGTTGATGTTTTTAAAACTATAGGGATCACTCTCAAGGCATAGTTAGTATACTGTGTGTATGGAAGGAGCCCTGATGGCACAGTGGTTAAGAGCTCTGCTGCTAACAAAAAGGTTGGCAGTTCCAACCAGTTGTTTCTTGGAAACCCTCTGGGACAGTTCTACTCTCTGTCCTGTAGGGTTGCTATAAGTTGCAATCTACTTGACATTAGTGGGTTTGGTTTAGTTGTTTTTATGTGTATAGAAAATGGACTAAATTATTTTAGAAATATGTCAGAAGTTTAGACTATTTTCTGGTTGTTTGCATCTCATTTCCAGAGGCTTCAAGTCAGTTGAAGTTAAAAGAACATCCAAAAAGAGATGCTTCCAATTTTTTAAAAATCAAGAACATTTGCACACTTTTGCTTTACAAAGGAAGCAGTTATTTTGACATGACCTGCCTATAGAATAAAATAATTTTTTAAACATGAAAATGATTAGACATACAACTTTAGATTGTGGCATTGAGCCAGCATGTCGATACCCACCCTGGTGCATTCATCGTCTCCAGCCTTAACCATGAGCGTGGCAGTGCTTATATTGTCTTTTTACCGGCCCACCCCTGGGATGTTGCATTTTGTATTCCTTGTGGCTTTTCCAGTTTGCTTCCACTTTTTTCAGGCTCCCCTCTCAACTCTAGTAGTAGTATTCTTTCCGATCTTTATTTGAGTGAACCTTCTTGAGGTGGGGGGATTCTAGATTTGTGCCCTGGGAATGGGTAAGTGAAGGAGTAAAGATGGCTCTTGATTTTAAGGAGCTCATATGCATTTAAGGAAGTTGCATAGACACTGAAAGTGTCAAGTTCATGATGAGAGTTGAGTGGAGAGAGAAACCATGAATTAGGCTGTCAGAGGATTGAGAGGGGAGGGGATGGGCAGAAGAGAGGAGGGTCCAGGGTAGTATGACCAGGTTGATGAGCTTCGATTGAGGGCAAATTTTGATATGCAAGTGAAAGTGTGATGGTTTAGAAGTGGCAGCAGGGAGCCAGAAGATGTTAAAGGTTGAAGAGATGGGGAGTTTGCTTAGAACAGATTGAGATTCCTAGAAAAGGCGCCAGAAGGAGTTGAGAAAGAAGAAAATCCAAAGGATGAGGAAGGAAATAAGGTACAATAAGTGAATGTGGGTAGTAGAGGATAGGGACGGGGTAGAGAAAGGAATGGGGTTGAGGGGTAGGGTATTATCTTCAGGTGTGGAAGATTATTGCATTGAGAGGCAAGATTCAAAGCCTTTGACTTCTGTGATCTTGACTTGGCATAGTCCTCTCCAGTGGCAGAACCATCTAGGCTCCCAAGCACTGCTTGTCCTGGTCTCAGAGGTCGAGTGGACTGCCAAGGAGGTTTGCAGAGGTGCAGGCTGAATCAGTGCGTTGGGAACAGCTGTAGTGACTTCTGCTGTGAGCATGGGAGTAGGGAATGGATCTGCTGTCCCTTGTGGGAAAAACCAGTGGACATCCAGCATACCACAGGAAAGATCAGTTGGATGATAAAAGTTCCCCTAGGCTAATGCAGTAACACTTAGAACTTTTGATTTTTATTGTGCTTAAAAGGAACGTAATAAATTTATTTAAGGCTAATCAGATCCCTCAGGTTAAATTTATAGCAGAGAAATGAAGTGTGGCTCTAATTCCATTTTTAATATTGTAGTTGCTTTGAGATCCAAATTCATAAAATAGATTTGGGTATATGAAATTAAGTAATGAATCTGAAAGACTGAGTGTAAATTTTACCATGATACAGGAGGTGCCAGGGAAAATTCTTAGGTAGAAAGAATCACAGCCTATTAATCAAAGTTGTATATTTGCAAACAGGGTAGAATACCCATTGCAGTCAAGTTGATTCCGACTCATAGCAGCCCTATAGGACAAAGTAGAACTGCCCCATAGGGTTTCCAAGGGTGTAATCTTTACGGAATCGTCAGACCTTTCTCTCACAGAGCAAAGTGGCTGGTGGGTTTGAACCTCTGACCTTTCAGTTAGCAGCGAACCTTTTCGTGCCCAGCGGTACGTATAATGACCATCAACTTTTTCAGCCTCTGGGGTCTTTTGGGACGCTCCTATACGACTGACAGTGTGTGCTGCTGAAGGGCAGGGACCTCTATGACTGAAACGGAAGAAATGGGCGTGTGCTGCAAATTACTGTTTTTACAGGGTATTGTATGAGGTATCTGAATTTTGGGTAGGAAAGATAGAAATTTTGAAAATTTTTGTTACACATATGTACCAGTAGACCCTGGTGGGCACTCTGGACTATAATTAGTCGTTCTTCATAGGTACCACTAGACACTTAGGGTAGTCTTGTGGGGGGCAGAAGGCAAGAAAAAGAAAATCCATACTACCTACCAAAAATTCAGACACACTCAATGAGTCAGCATGCTTCCATTAATTAAAACACATGGTACCACAAAAAAAAAAAACCAAACCCAGTGCCACAAAAAATTCAAAATAATTGGGTTATCAAAGGGTTAACAACTGTACCACCAGGGTTCCTCCACGGTAGAATAGAGCCATTAAAACTAAAGGACAGGAGACTTGTCAGTGGCCTGAGGGGAGCTAACTTGAACTAGACAGATCAAAATGAAAGTGGAACAAAATGAGGGACACTCCTACAGTTTCTGCAGACAGTAAAAGAACAAGAAAAAACATTATGAGCAACAACAAAAATGAAAATGGAACAGAGAGACTTATGCAGAAAATGTTTTTAAAAAAATTAAAAGGGCTTGGGAAGTATTGGATATGAAAGATGTGCAGCCAGCAATGGTAGGAAACAGGAAAGTGGGCTTTTTGTGTAGAAACTCGTTTATTTTTAAATATACGAATAATGCGTGTTTACATTCTTAAAGTAATATTTCCGTGCAAAAGCAAAAGTTTCTCTTGAAACTTCTCCAACCTGTTAATCCCACCTTCTTCTTTAGGAATAACTTGGACCTTCCAAACCTTTAATATATATGCCCCTGTAGAAAACTGTAAGGAGTCCCGGGGTGGCGCCAGCAGTGAACCAGTCAACTACTAGCGGAAAGGTTGGTGGTTTGAACCCGGCCCAGAGGCGCCTCGGAAGGTGGGCCTGATGATTGGCCTCTGAAAGGCCACGGCCTTGAAAACCCTGTGGAGCGCGGTTCTGCTTTGCACGCAGTGTCTCCAGGAGCCAGAGCTGAGTCCACGGCAGCCAACAACAGCAATATAGAAAACTGTAGTTATATTTTGTGGAGTTTTTGTCATTGTTGTTGTTACTATTCTTGTTTGTTTTAGGTAAAAATGGGATTTTACTACACATACTGCACCCTTGATTCTTTCACTTAATATCTTGGAACTATTACTGTGTTGGTTCATTCAGAACTACTTCCTTTTTAACTATTTGTGCAGTGTTCCATAACAAAATTACACCATAATTTAAATCAGCTGTTCTCATAAATAGGATGTTTTCAGACTTTTGTACTGTAAATGAGTGGCTGTGTGCACACTCGTTTTAGTACTTGTACAGACATTTACTTGGGATTGACATCTAGGAGAAGAACTAAGTTGCATTCTCAGCCAGGCAGGACCAAGGCATGCCATAGCAGGTTAGGCACCAACAACAGTGGGTGACAGTGCCCTCTCCCCACGCTCAGCACAACACTGGGCACTCTCATTTCTGTTTTGCAAAAGTGAGGGGCAGAAATGATGTCATTGTTGTGATTTACATTTCTGATCACTTGTGGTATGTTATTTGGTCATTTGTATTTCTTCTTTGAATTGCCTGTTTGTTTCTCTTTGCTAATTTTTTGGTTGGGTTTCCTTTTCATGTTTTGTAAAGGGTTTCTTTGAATATTCGAGATATTAAGGCTCTGTGTACTCTGGATAATCATAGCTGGATGGTCCTAGCTCATTACGTGTCTTCATTTATGGCATTTTTGCCATACAAAAATTCTTAATTTTTATGTGGTCAGCCTTTTTCTTTATGACTTCTGGGTTTTGTGTGTGTGTGTGTGTGTTCTGTTTAATAACAGTAATAATAGCAGTGAGGGCTCATGATCTTTGAGCACTTACACTGTTCTGTTCTAAGCACTTTTAACTCTCATAACAACCCAGCGGGGCAGGAACTACTATTAGCCCGTTTTTCTGGTGAGGAATGGTGGCGCAGGGAGGTCAAGTGAAGGACATGCATCTAATTGGAACCAGAATCAAATCTAGACAGTCTGGCTGTAGCAACCATACCTTAAATGGGAAGCTTTTTAATAAGCTTCTTTTGACACCACTATTAAAAACATTCTTCTTTATTTTCTTTTACTACACCTCCCAGTAGGTGCTTTCACTGGTTCCCATTTTATTTTTACAATAACTTTGCATTCCAAGGAAGAGGATAACCCATTTTACATAAAGGAAAATCAAGACCTTTTGATGACTATTCTCATGTTTTTTCATAACCTTTTGAATTTCTTTTTCTATAAATTGTGAATTTCAAGTCCTTTGCCCACTTTGTGTTGTTCTCTTTTGTACGAGCTCTTTATATGTTGAAGATATTAGTGATTTTCAGGTTAATTTTATGATTCCTAATGCTTAACTTTTTTTTTTTTTTTTTAATGCTTAACTTTATGCAGCCATATTGTAGTTCTTCCAAAGTGTAGTTTATTTTATTCCTTTTTGTCTTGGAAAACTTTCCCTAAATTTTCTTCTGAATTTGTCAGCTTTCTTTTTAATAATGTTAACTGTACTCTTTCCGGAGCCCTGGTGGTGAAGTTTAAAGGCTTGGCTGCTAACCAAAAGGTTGGCAGTTCAAATCCACCAGCTACTCCTTGGAAACCTTATAGGGCAATTCTACTTAGTCCTATAGTTGGAATTGACTTGAAGGCAGTGAATTTGGTTTTTTTATGATACTTTTTGTGGAATTTACTAAATGTACATGAAAGTTCTAAAAAATTCCTAAATAGGTAGTTTTTCACAATGAGTTTATTAAATAATCCATTACCTTTTAGGTATCCCAGTTTAATTTGTGTGCTCAATGGACGTGCTGCTTTGTAGCACGGTGGAATCAACCTGCTTGGTTTGAATCCCGGCTCTGCCGTTTCCTCGCGGTGTGATTTAATATTTTCTGATCCAGGTTCCTCGTCAGTAAAGTAAGGCTAATAACAGTATCACAGGATTGTTTACAGAATCAAATGAGATCCTGCCTCTAAAGTCTTCACACTGTTCTCGCGGGGCTGTGTGATGCCATGCAGGGTACGCTTAATGTTAGCTATTGGTATTTCTATTAAATTTACTCATTTGTAAAATTACATGCAGTGTTTCATGGAGTTATAAAATCTCACATTTGGAAGGGACCTTAGAAATTTTCAGGATTAAGTAAATACTACCTGATACTATTACCATATTTTTTTTTTTTTTTTTAGCAAATAACATACCCATGTAAATAACATGCTCATATACATGATGCATAGCATAGCGTACTTATGAAAACAGCACAGGGGTTGCATGGGTGGCAAAAAGCATATAACACGTTATTTGCATAAAAACACGGTATATTGTGAATCTTGATTGTACATCAGAATCACCTGGAGAAGCTTTGAAAACCCTGGGTTCCTGGCCTCACCCTGATCTACTAAATCACAGTCTCTAGGATGTATGGCCCAGTGATTTATACTTTTAACAAACTTTCTGTGTGATTCTTAACCAGCTAACTAGGCATTATTGGCAAGAGGTTGACCAAAAGTTCTGCTTTTAAATTTGCCATCTTGCAATATTTGTATAATAATAGATTAAATGAACTAGTAAAAATCAGTGTTTCTTGTCTTCCCGATATCTTTCATAGAAATGTGTGAGAGTATATTTTGCCCCTTTTTCATGGACTATTTAGTGTTCTTCATCCTAACTTTCCCTCAAATTCAGCCATAATTTTTTAGATGAGAAAGTTATCTATTTCTTAGACATTACCTGCGTTATCAAACATTCGTATTAAGTTCTAACAGAATACTAGATAATTTAAAAATTTTTTTTGTTTATTTGAAGTTATTAATTCCAAATTATCTAATGGTGTTTTTAATTTTTAGAGCTTTTTGACAACTACATGCAGCAAGATGCCCATGAATTCTTAAATTACCTATTAAATACAATTGCTGATATTTTACAAGAAGAAAGAAAGCAGGAAAAACAAAATGGCCGCTTACCTAATGGTAACATCGACAGTGAAAACAATAACAGCACACCAGACCCAACGTGGGTTCACGAGATTTTTCAGGGAACATTAACTAATGAAACCAGATGTCTTACTTGTGAAACTGTAAGTATACCATAAAATTTTATGTAGAAAAATATAATTTGTTATATTAAAAGTTCTTTGATGACAGTTTGAGAGATGAACATGCAAGTTATAGTTCTTAGATACAGTATATAAATGTTAAAGATGTACTCTTCCTTAGAAATGGCTCTATCTGCACTTTTTAGTAATGCTGCTTATTGACAATGAATACCTGAGGTGAAAAACGATACTTACTGCAGCTTGAACTCTTTGATTTTGTTTTAATTTTTGGAGGCCGTAGAGCCATGGTGTGAAATTGTATGTCTTGGGTAAGCTCACAGGAGCCTTCTGGTCAGGTAGGCATATTGATTTGTTTTTCCTTTTCCCACAATTATATTTAGTGTTCATTGCTGGAGTAAAAACTAAAGCATACTGCCCACACTCAAGGAGGAGAAAGTATTTACTTGCTGGATACTCTGTAGATGAGCAGTGGGAAAATTGCTTATGCATGGGGTCAGATAACCTGGTATTTCTCTTATATTTTACCCTGTTAGCTCGTTTCTCACTTAAGGAATGAAAGATTGAACAAATGCTTACCTAATTAAGTATCCATTATCCAATTTTATCACTTGAACCAGTAAAGCCCTCCCTCATTCCCCCTTCAGTACAGAACCCAGTTTAGAACTGGGCATTGCTTCTAGTTATTATGCTTCTTTAACCTGTTTTAATCTAGAACATTCCCTTAGCCTATTTTTGTCTTTTATGACATTTATGTTTTTTGAGAATACAGCCCCCTGCCCTTTTGTGCACTTTCTTCATATCGAGTTGGTCTGATGTTTCCTCCTGATTGGTTGCCGGTCATGCATTCTCAGCTGACATACTGCGAGTCGATGTTGTGTCCTTTTCTGTGTATCATGTCGTAACACACAGGGTCTCTCTGCCCCTCATTGGTGAGATTCATGTTGATCACTGGGTCACGGTGTTGTTCAGTTTCTCTGCTTTAAAATTGCTGGTTTTTAATCCTCTTGCAACTAGTAGGCAAGTCTTTAAAAACCAAAAACCAAACCCAATGCCATTGAGTTGATGCTGACTCTTAGTGATCCTATAGAGTTGAACTGCCCTATAGAGTCTTCAAGGCTGTAACTTTTATGGGAGGACACTGCCACACCTTTGTCCCACAGAACAGCAGGTGGGCTCCAACCTCCAACCTTTAGGTTGGCAGCCGAGCACTTAACCATTGTGCCACCAGGGCTCCTTTACCACTATGCAAATACCCTGCTATTCATCAAAATCTTCCCCAAGATTCGGTGTTGATTGATGGTTTTTGCTTGGTCCAGTCTTTACTACATGATGGTTTTACTACTAGTTTTTAATAACTGTCTTAGTTATCTAGTGCTGCTATAAAAGAAATACCACAGTGGGTGGCTTTAACAAACAGACTTATTTTCTCACAGTTTAGAGGCTAGAAGTCTAAATTCAGGGCACCAGCTCTAGGCACAGGCTTTCTTTCTCTGTGGGCTCTGGGAGGAGGTCCTTGTCTCTTTTCAGCTTCTGTTTTTCAGTTCCTTGGTGATCTTCATGTGGGTGTGGGCCTCTATCTTCCCCTCATCTTTGCTATCTTGCTTCCTTGTGTAATCTGCTCTTTTTGTATCTCAAAAGAGACTGACTCAAGACACACCCTACACTGTCTCATTAACACAGCAAAGAAAACCCATTCCCGTATGGGATAACCACAGGTATACCGAAAAACCAAACCCATTGCCATTGAGTCAACTCCGAGGGACCCTATAGGACAGAGTAGAACTGCCCCATAGGATTTTCAAGGAACGGCTGGTAGATTCAAACTGCTAACCTTTTGGTTGGCAGCCAAGCTCTTAACCACTCTATCACCCAGGGCTCCAAAACCAGAGGTATAGGGGTTAGGATTTACAGCACATATTTTGAGGGAACACAGTTCAATCCATAACAATAATATATGAAAATAGCATAGTCATTGGAAAAGTGTTCACTAGCAAGAAAGGCAACAGAAATGTTGTATGGGTGTTTGGAAGAATAACGCAGTCCACATGACTGACTAAATCAATACAGGTACACTGACAGAGACTAATAAGGAACGGGTTTTGTTTTTTTTCCTTTTAAGCAAATGATGATTCTTTTGAGGGGAGGAGAGGTTCAACCATGAATAAAATGATTATGCTCTTTAAATACAAGCAAGCCATAACCCCACCCCGGTGAGCAAAATGATTGCCAAATGATTACTGTCAATAGTGTAATTTCAGTTAATGAAGGGCACGGTACCAATAAATAAATAAAATTCCTTTTTCTGAGTAAATTCTTAGTGGTAAACCTTAATCAGGTCAAGTGAAAGAGGTATGACTGAGTACTTAAGTACGTAACAGCAGCCTGTGAAGATGTTTCCAGGTTAGAGGAAGGATGTCTTTTGTTTGTGTTCTGGTTCTTTTCCCCAGCCATCAGTTAATTGCGGTAATGGCTGGACTGGGCAATGTTTGCTTTAGGAAATTGGGCTAGCACTCATCTTATTTCAGTCTAATCAACTCCAATTATTATTTTAATGTGAGTTGTTTAGTTTTGTAGTTAGTTAAATAATAAAATTTTGTCATAACTGAATTCGAGGCCTTAGGAAATGTGTTGGCCTATTTATTATTAGAGCAGTACGCCAACTTGAAATGTAGGGTAATCAGAATTTGGCAGTTCCTCGATGTTTGTTACAGAATTTGGTTTGTATTAGAAGATGTCAGAATTGTATAATACAGTGTTCTTCAATGAAACAAAAAG
Source organism: Elephas maximus indicus (assembly GCF_024166365.1). Classification (NCBI taxonomy): domain Eukaryota; kingdom Metazoa; phylum Chordata; class Mammalia; order Proboscidea; family Elephantidae; genus Elephas; species Elephas maximus. The sequence goes on along the minus strand of NC_064841.1, from coordinate 59,112,899 downwards.
TAGCTGAGTTTGCTTATTAGCATTCTGAGAGATGCAGTAATAGGCAATATTGGAAAGGTAGGTTTGGGGAACCTAATGTGGAGGCCTTTGGGATGCTGTGCTAAGGCCTTTGAAGTTTATTTTGTAGACTGGGAATGGTGGAGGGTGGGCCTTGAAATTTTTGAAGGAGAAAGTGATACCATCCCTTCTTGTACCTAGTGCTTAAATATTTATTAATTTGATTTGTAATGAATGGATAATGATCATTTCACCCATTTTTTGCTAGGTCATCCTTTGGCCTGCCATATACATTTGCAGATAATCTGTCAAAAATTAAGGGTATGAATTGAGACTGTTTCCTCAGAATCGAAGCCATCATTATGCAGATTCAGGAAATGATCATGAGTATCAATGTAATTTATCAAACTAACCTGGAGGGATGAAATCCAGGATATCTCAAGAGTGAATATTTCTTCGTCCAGTGTCACACAAATACTTGAGTACCAATTATAGTAGGTAGAAGATGAGTAGTAGAAGGTGATAGAAGATGATTAAGGCATAGTCTCTGATCTCAAGATGCTCATAGGCTAGTGAAGACGAACCAACAAGAAACGGGGCAGTTCCAGTATAGTGTGCTATGGTGTTGGTCAGTGCGAGATGCCACGAGAGCCAGAGAATGATATCCCTGTCAACGGGAATAGCGGCTTCCTAAAAGTTGAAGAAATCAAAGATAAGTCCTTATTTTTACAGATAAGCAGCAAAGATGAAGATTTTTTAGACCTTTCTGTTGACGTGGAACAAAACACATCAATTACTCACTGCTTAAGGTATTTATGGAATTGTTTATTTTTGCAACTTAATGATTGTCTTTGGTTTAGAATATTTTTAAATGAATACATGATTATTTTTTGTGGTGTATACAAAATAAATTTATTTTGACGTTTACACAGGGGTTTTAGCAACACAGAAACTCTATGCAGTGAGTACAAATACTACTGTGAAGAGTGTCGCAGCAAACAGGAAGCACACAAACGGTAATTTGGTGATTCTTGAATTTTTTTAGTGACTCTTTGGCAATAGATGTTGTTGATGAGCTTTTCTAGCTGAAAGTCATTTATAAAAATTGATATTAAGTAAAAATTCTTAATTTTATCACAGTTAAGACTCATTAAATAGTTAGGAGATAAATGATATTCTCCTTGAAGCTCTTGTTACAAAGACTCTGGACCCTCAGGTGATTTTCTGCATTTAACGACTGTTTCATAATCATAAACCAATACAGTTAAAATACTTGTCTTTGAGATTTTGTGATTGTGTAAACATTTTTTCTTTTCAAGAATGGGCGAGAGGAGCAAGTGTACCCCTCACTGTGGTTTCTGCTGTCCCCACCTAGGGTTTCATACCTTCTCCAAGTGTGTTGTTATGACGACTAGGTTTTGTTGTCAGGGAATGGAACCGTCATCATTATTACTATTATTGCACGTTTTATTTCAGAACAATCACAAACAGAACAAAACGTGCTTTTTTCCCCTAAGGCATTTGAAAGTAAGTCACTGGTATGTTGCCCAGTGGTTCCCAGATATCTTAGTATGCATTGCTTATAAACCAGGAAATTTTTCTGTGTAATCATATCCATCAAAATCAGGAAATTAACATTAACACTTTACTATTATCTAATCCTCAGACTGTATTTAAGGGTCACCAGTTGTCCAAATAATGTTCTTTGTAGAAAAAGGTTCCAGTCCAGAATCACATGGTACATTCACAGTTCATGCTCCTTTAGTTTTCTCAATCTGGAATGGTTCCTTGGCCTTTTCTTGAGTTTAATGATCTTGATACCAGGATCTGGGTGTAGGTGTGCATTGCTGTTGGGATGTTTCTATTGTCAAGTCCCTTAGTGAACAGAGCTAGGGGATATGTGTGTGTGTATATGTACATATATATGCACACACATTTACATCCGCATGTATTTCTCCTCCCTCCCTTTCTCTCTCTCCCTCTCCATCTCTCCGTCCGTCCATCCGTCAGTCCATCCATCATCCATCCATCCATCCAAAAACCATGAATTCATGGTGATGTATCTAGTTTCAGCCTATACCATAGAGTTCATTCTAGTTTTCTCCCATTTCATATTTGTGCCTGCCTTCTCTGACAGTAAAAGTTGAATGCCATTATCACCACTGTATTTACTCTATTTACTTTTTGGGTCACTGCTCCTGTGTGTAACCAATTGCACTCTCCCAGCCTGCTCCCTGCGCTGCACATACACATATGCATTCTATTTATCACAGATGTCCTCTTTTTGCCCCCGCTCCCGCCTGCACAGATGGCTGCCTTATGGGACCCCATCTAATGGTTTCTGAACTGAATTGTTCATAAAGGGGAGGGAAGAGCTCAGATTTTTAAATGGTTATCTTTTTGTTTTGTTTCGGATACAGGCATATCTACTAGGAAGGGAGGTCTTTTGGGTAATGGATACAAGTAATCAAAACAGATTGTTCACTATTTCCTTCTGTTAGTGCAGATGATGGGAATAGCTCAGATAAGTTTGATCTGCATAGGGGCAGATTATGAAATTAATCCTGAAACTTTTGTAGAAAGCACCTAAGACTCTTGGTTAAGGAAGAAGAAGTCAAGGATTAAGTGTTTGCTAAGAGGGAAGCAACTTGCAAACTTTACTGACCCATCTGTGAATGAAAACGTAAGCCACTCTTCACATGGAATAACAAACAGTTAAATAATCATACGTGGGCTATTGGCAGTTGTCTACAAAATTGAGCTGTTTGTTTTGCATACATCCATGAGATTTTACTATTCTATTTAATATTAGATCTTTTATTAAATTATATGAGGAGTATATGTTCTTTGTAATGAAATTAGAAAACACAGGTAAGAATATAAATAAATGAAGAATCACTATTTTCAAAAGCAGGTGTCCCTGGGTGGCACAAACGTTTGAGCGGTAGACTCCAAAAGGTTGGTCGTTCAAACCCACCCAGAGGCACCTTGGGAGACAGGCTTCTGAAAGGTCACAGCTTTGAAAACCCTATGGAGTAGCTCCACTCTGCACACATGGGGTCACCCTGAGTCAGAATTGACATAATGGCAACTAACAACAACATTCACAAAAGTATTGTTAACCTTTTTGTATATGTCTTAGATTTAAATGCATATGTATGTACACATATAATTCCACAAATGGAATCAAACTTTGTATACAATTTCGTAACTTTTTTCACTCAGTAAATTGCATGTCAATGAGGATACACTTTTACATCGTTCTTAAGAGATGCTGTGTGGTGGTATTCTTCTGTATTGACGTATAGTAACCTGCCAACCCTCTTTTAGACATTTAGATGTTCTTATTTTTTTGCTTTTATAAACAATGCTTTGATAAGCATTTTTGTGTATGTACACACAGTGTATCTGTGTACACACATACACCATCTATTTTTGGACACTTTGTTAGAGTGTTTCTGTAGGATAAATAATGTGTACGTTCATGGGCAGCAACTATACAGAAACTGTGTATTTCCCACTGGGATGTAGTGTCAGTTCTTCTGATACCTTACGGTGTGGACTTGAGCAAGTTACTTCATGTTTTCGGACCTCACTTGGATTATTGACTTCTATAGTTCTTACCAGCCCTCAAAATCTGTAGTTCTAGTCTTAGAATAAGAGAACAAGATTGTGTTGAATATATAGATCATGTATTTAGGTGCCGTCAAGTCGATTCCAACTCATAGCAACCTCATGTGACAGAGTAGAACTGCTTCATAGAGTTTCCTAGGCTCTAATCTTTACAGGAGCAGGTCACCACGTCTTTCTCCTGTGGAGTTAATGGGTGGGTTTAAACCACCAACCTTTCAGCTAGTAACCAGATGGTTAACCATTGTGCCACCAGGGCTCTTTATACAGATCATAGTTCTTATTAAAGAAACAAAAATCAGTTTTACCTAAAAAGCTTTTTATCTGGGAACACTGAAGAACAATTTCTAGAAATGTTAATAATGTGCCACACAAAAAAATATTCCATGATAAAATTAATTTGCCACATAATAAAATGTCCTCTTAGTCGTATTTCGTATTGTAGACTATGAAAAAAAACACAGAATAGAAAATAATTACCTTTTTTCACCTAGCTTTTTCCAGAATTTATTGGCATATCAGCTGCTCTTTTATAGCTCATCTATGAGCTGTATCACAGCTTAGGAAGAATTTCAGTCTGGGAAATGTGGACGGAACAATTCATATACTTTTATCCAGTGGGAGGATGAACAGCATATGGGTAGAACTGGAGTGATGTCAGTCATTAGCCATTAGAGAAATGCAAATCAAAACTGCAGTGATATTCCATCCCACTCCAACAAGACTGGCATTAATCCAAAAAACACAAAATAATCAATGTTGGAGAGGCTGTGGAGAGACTGGAACACTTATACACTGCTGGTGGGAACGTAAAATGGTACAGCCACTTTGGAACTCGATTTGGCACTTCCTTAGAAAGCTAGAAATAGAAGTACGATGTGATCCAGCAATCCCACTCCTTGGAATATATCCTAGAGAAACAAGAGCCTTTACGTGAACAGATACATGCACACCTATGTTCATTGCAGCATTGTTTACAATAGCAAAAAGCTGGAAGCAACCAAGGTGCCCATCAACAGATGAATGGATAAATAAATTATGGGATATTCACACAAGGGAATACTACGCATCGATGAAGAACAGTGAGGAATCTGTGAAACATTTCATAACATGGAGGAACCTGGAAGGCATCATGCTAAGTGAAATTAGTTGCAAAAGGACAAATATTGTATAAGACCACTAGTATAAGAACTCAAAAAATAGTTGAAACAGAGAAGAAAATATTCTTTGACGGTTACAAGAGTGGGGCGGGGAAGGGAGGGAGAGGGGTTCTCACTAATTAGATAGTAGATAAAAACTATTTTAGGTGAAGGGAAAGACAGCACACAATACAGGAGAGGTCAGCAGAACTGGACTAAACCAAAAGCAAAGAAGTTTCCTGAATAAACTGAATGCTTCAGAGGCCAGCGTAGCAGGGACGAGGGTTTGGAGATCATGGTTTCAGGGGACATCTAAGTCAATCAGCATGATAAAATCTATTAAGAAAACATTCTGTTCCCACTTTGAAGAGTGGCATCTGGGGTCTTAAATGCTAGCAAGCGGCCATCTAAGATGCATCAATTGGTCTCAACCCACCTGGATCAAAGAAGAATGAAGAACACCAAAGACACAAGGTAATTACGAGCCCAAGAGGCAGAAAGGGCCACATAAAGCAGAGACTACATCATCCTGAGACCAGAAGAACTAGATGGTGCCCGGCTACAACTGATGACTTCCCTGACAGGGAACACAACGGAGAACCCCTGAGGGAGCAGGAGAGCAACAGGATGCAGACCTCAAATTCTTGTAAAAAAGACTAGACTTAATGTTCTGACTGAGACTAGAAGGACGCCAGAGGTCATGGTTCCCAGATCTTCTGTTAGCCCAGGACAGGAACCATTCCCAAAGCCAACTCTTCAGATAGGGATTGGGCTGGACTATAACATAGAAAATGATACTGGTGAGGAGTGAGCTTCTTGGATCAAGCAGACACATGAGACCATGTGGGTGTCTCCTGTCTGGAGGGGAGATGAGAGGGCAGAGGAGGCCAGGGGCTGGCTGAATGGACACGGAAATAGAGAGTGGAGAGAAGGAGTGTTGCTGTCTCGTTAAGGGGAAAGGAACTAAGAGTACATAGCAAGGTGTATATAAATTTTTGTATGAGAGACTGACTTGATTTGTAAACTTTCACTTAAAGCACAATAAAAATTAAAAAAAAAAAAAAAAAAGGCGGGGTGATGTTCCTGGGGAATTAGAAAAGGAAAGGATTGTGTCTTTGTTTCGGGTAGTATTCTCCTTTTGGGGGGGCAGTGGGGCTGGGGGGCAAAATCTCTGTCACTCCTCTTACTTAGTGTGGACTCTGAGGATTAGTGACAGTGGGCTGGGAACCGAGCCCCAGCCTTCCTCTCTCTTTCCTTCCTTTACTCTCCATTTAAGGAACCCTGGTGGTGCAGTGGTGAGGCATTCAGCTGCTAACCAAAAGGTCAGTAGTTTGAACCCACCAGCCGCTCCGTGGAAGAAAGATGTGGCAGTCTGCTTCTGTAAAGATTTCAGCCTTGGGAATCCTATGGGGCAGTTTCTACTCTGTCTTACAGGGTCGCTATGAGTTGGGATCGACTCCACAGCAGTTGTTTACTCTCCATTTACTCCATATGCAGGCTTAGCCCACACCTGAGACCAACCCCATCTTCATAAGGCATTGGAGAAGCACCAAGGCAATGCCCAGGTGACCCCACATCAAGTTGTTATGGCCATATGTCCACCTCAGAGTATGTACTCTGGGTTCAACAGCTGGAGTTCTTCCTGTTCCTGAGATCAAGTCCTTACCTTTTGTTCTGTTTTCATAATAGATCCATATCTTATTCCTCTGCACCCATGTCCTGGTCATGGTCACTCCTATAATATCATATCAAAATCTTCTCAGCAATAGGGATTTGCCTTGTTATAGTCAACATCTCCAACCACCATCCCCCCCGCTCCCCGCACACACCCCTATTAGGATCCTACTGAATCTGATTTGTACTTCTTGTTGGCCAGGTCCTTACAGTCTGTTGACAAGTTGATGCAGACTGGCTGCATATCTGCCTGAATCTCTAGAGATTGTTTAATACTGTTTTCCATCTACTCATCGGGGTATTCCATGGGCCTCATCTGTATCAGTGACGGCTCCTCATCACATTGCTGGATATTGAGTTGTGTTATCTTGTCTTAATTTCCTCCCATTGCTTATATCTTGGTTAGTCACCTTAGTGTTTTCCTTACACCCAATCATAGAATTATATTCCCGTTTCACCACCATTTAAGTTTGCCACAGTTAATTCTTATTTATCTTACAGTTTATAAGGGCATGGAATTTAGCCTGAAGCTCTTCTGTGTGGTCAGGACTTTTCCATATGCACACGCACATGCACACGCACACACACACACACGTATATATAGAGAGATTTGTATCAAGGAAGTGGCTCACACAGTTGTAGAGGTTGGTAAGTCCTAATCCATGGGTCAAGCTGGAGGCTTCTCCTGACTCACAGGAGCTGGTGAACCCGAGATACCGACTGTGGAGGCTGATGAATCCCAAGATTGGCAGACAAGCTGCTAGCTCAAGTCCCAGTAACCAGAGGTTAGATGAACAGGAGCCAGCTGCAGAATCCAGAATGAGCAAAAGACCACGAGCTTTGCCAGAAATTTCACCTATATTGGATGCAGACCACATCCCCAGGGAAACTCCTTTTCAGCTGATTAGCTACTCCTAGCATATCCCGTCATGGAGGTGATCACGTTATATCCAGTCGTGTCACGAAGGTGACCAAGTCATTATATGACTGCCAGACTACATCATAGCTGCCAAACCACTGAGAATCATGGTCCAGCCAAGTTGACACACAACCTTAATGATCACAGGATGTTAATTAGTCCTTATGTGCCTATGGCTGGGATATTAAATTCATCTGGGCAGAAATTGCAAACTAGTGCTCTCTGGGCCAAATTCAGTCTGTAAACCTATTTGCTTGGCTTACATAATTTATAAAAATAGGAAATTTTACTTAAAAATTATTTTGAAGATCAGACAGCACTGAGATCCTGGGCTTGCATTCTGTCATGGTGTTGATTGCCTGCAGCTCAATAGTTGGCATTCTAGTTAGGGGGTGGCACAGACAGTATCACCCCCAGTCCTTTGGAGGGCTTTCATTTCTGATGCCTAGCACCTCTTGGCTCTTTTCGGAGGACTCTCTTGGGCTACTAGCAAAGAAGGTTGCTCGGAATTTCTCCCCCTCTCCTAAGTCTGAACAACGACTGACCGCTGGGGAAGAGGGCATAAAAGCCCATCTGCCTTGTTGGGAGAAGTCTGAGGTGAAACGTACACTCCGGGGTTTGTGGGACTAGGGTGAAGCTACCATCTGTGAGATTTTGCTTGAGATTAGACCCTTATTTGGCTTGTTCCCCTTCCCTTTCTTGCATCCCTCACTTCCCGTCTGGCGAGCGTTACTTAAATAAATCCCATGCACGTGACTTTTGTCACTGGGTCCACTTCTGGGGAATGTGACCAAAAATGGGAAGGATGTGCTCCCTAATTTGCTCTAATTCCCAACACTTCTTATTACATTGGCTCCTCTGGTCATTTGAGTTTGGAACCTTGTGTATAGTGTGGGTAGTAAATTTTTGCTGGGAAATTAATACCTGTAATCTGCTCAGTCCTGCTTTAATGATGAAATACTTTTCGTTTATAAAAATCATATTGTTGGTCAGCATATGTGTTCTGCAGAGATGTTCAGAGAAGTTCTGGAAACTTCTTAGGTGAGGGTGGGGATATTTTTCTTTAGGAGGAGAAATGGAATTTCTTTGATAAACATGTCATACTTATTTTTTTAAATGCCCCTTATAGGTTCGTGGTTACTTTGTTATTTTAGGAACATGAAGGCGTCTTTACAGTTACTGGTTCTTAGAAAGAAACTGATTTTTTAAAATTCTCAAAAGTCGTTTAGTGTAGCTATCGTGTCGTGACCCAGTAGATCTGATACATTGCTGGATTCAGCTTGCTGTGTTGTGTTGATGATTTTCCACCTGTATTCATAAGGGGTATTGGTGTGTAATTTTCTTTTCAGGTAGTACTTTTATCAAGTTTTGGTACTGGGCTTATGCTGGCCTCAGAAATGAATTTGAGGGGAGGGGTTCAGAGAAGATGCTGGTATGAGCAGCTGTCATGCTACCATCCTCTCACAAAAACACACCCGCCCCCCTTAAAAAAAAAAAAAAAAGAAACTGGCAGAAACAACTTTATCAGAACTCTGGAAACTAGGGAAAGGGTTACAGCAATTAAGCGAAATGCTGAATTAAGAAAAAGATGACACACAATCAGTGAGAAAGCTTTGGTTTTCTCCTTGCCTGTGCCTTACCCTCTCCTGGAATTGGCCATGAACAGAGCTGACTTCATTTGCAAATTGTTGTATGTGCCCGTTTTCAACTGTCAGGGAACTGCCTGAAGGACTGAAGCAAGACGCTTGTCTTGTTTGACCTGCCTCAGAGCTCTTGTAGGGCTGAAGGGCACGAGTTTGGTTTTTGGTTACCGTAAAAAGACTGGTATATAATCTCAAATATATGATTTCTAAGGTAAAAAAAAAAAATCCACTTCTAGAGTTACTTTAGTTTACATTCCTAGAAATGCAATTATAAAAGGTTGTAAAAAAACACACACACAAAAACCAGTTGCCATTAACAGGGTAATCCCATATGTTTCAAAGTAGAAATTGCTCCGTAGGGTTTTCAGTGGCTATGGCTTTTTGGAAGTAGATAGCCAGGTCTTTCTTCAGAGGTGCCCCTGAGTGGTTAGTAGCCAAGTGCTTAACTGTTTGCGCCACCTAGGGACTCCTACTAAAGGTTATAAAAAGGCTCTTAATTCATATTGCCAGACTGCTTTTTTGGAATGACTTATGTTTACATTTATTTTGGCTAATAAGTTTTTAAAGGCCAGGTGAGTTGAATAATAAGTATTTTGGGAATAATAAGCTACCCACCACATTCAAGATCTATAGAATGCAGATTTCATATAATGCTGTAAAGTTATTTTGTTTTCTGCACTTCATTAGAGGCAGTGTCTTAGAAAATTTCTTTTTTTTAATTTATGAATAATGTTTTACTCCCCTTAACCTGTATAGAAACAAATTTTGCAACATTCAGCAAGTATCTATCATGTACCAGGCCTGTTAGACTAAGGAAACAGTTTCTACCTGCCAAGAGTTCAAAGCTTAGGAGAAAGATCAAAGTCACTAAAGGGTTTTAGAGCATAATGAACTATGCAGATTTAAGGGACTCTGTAAAGCCGCTGTTGGAGAACTGAAGAGAGCAGTCCATTGTGCCAGAGTTACGTTAACTGCGTCTTTGAAAGAAGAATGGGCTTGTCAGGTGAAGTAGGAGTGCAGAGGCGGTCTCAGGGAGGAGGAGCACCTGAGGACATAACAAAGATTACTTGGAGTGGGAATGGTGGCCTGTGTGGCACAATTAACAATTTAAACTCCTAAATTTCCAGATTATTTTGTTCCCTTTCTGGGACACATGTAGTCATTATTGTTAATTTGGAGCTGTTATCTCTGGCAAACACCTGTAGTGGAGTGGTCTCTAATGCTCTCATTTTAGCCTCCTAATCTGTTATCGAATCATATGGGTTAAAAAACGAAAAGATTTCTATCTCCACTCACATCCAGAAGAGTTTGCTGTTTCAAGGAACCAGTTGTATCTTACACACATGAACACGCGCACGCGCACACACATTGCCGCCGAGTCGTTTCCAACTTACAATGACCCTATAGGACAGAGTAGGACTGCCCCTAGGGTTTCCTAGGCTGTAATCTTTTCGGAAGCAGACTACCACATCTTTCTCTCATAGAGAGGCCGGTGAGTTCAAACTGCCGAGGTTTTGGATAGCAGCCGAGCGCTTAAACAACTACGCCACTAGGGTTCCTTCGAATGTACTTAATACTGAGGTATACGTCTTTTGCTTGACTGATACAGCTCACCACTAAGAATTTATTCAGTGTGTCATAAGGGATCTGTATTTCAAAAAGAAATGTTTCTTGCCAGAGGACCAATGCTCTTCCATCTGCTTTGGAGCCACATAGGGCGCTGAGTGGGATTCTGCAGTTTGTTGGTGATGGGTGTCATGGGGTGGGGGTATACCATCTTAAGACCTTCACAATGTTGCTTAATCCTCCATCTCTGCTCATACAAGAAATACGCAAAACTGAGTAATCCCGGACTTTGGAAAATGACCACTAACTGTTAATTGAATATTCTAAAGTTGGATGATTCTTTTAGGGACACGGTGGATGTCTTATGAAATATTGTTTTCATGTTTATTTTTAATAGGATGAAAGTTAAAAAGCTGCCCATGATTCTAGCTCTGCATCTGAAGAGATTTAAATACATGGATCAACTTCATCGATACACAAAACTTTCTTACCGGGTAGTTTTTCCGTTAGAACTTCGTCTGTTTAATACTTCAGGAGATGCAACCAACCCTGACAGAATGTATGACCTGGTTGCTGTCGTGGTTCACTGTGGAAGGTAATTACAACTCTGGGGACTTGTAGTGAAATTTCTCGGTTAGTAAAGCAGTGTGCATGCAGTATGTTAATGAGTGGTTTGAATGTAGTGTTTCTAGAAGTTCTTTATCCTTCAGTGCTTTAGTTTCAAGATAGTTTATTTCACTTTGGATTTTTCAGACATAATATGTTTTATCATTTCTTTCTCTAAACTTTTATATTATATATTAAAATACTTTATTGCCATGATTTGATTTTTATTCTTACGGTTTAAATTTTACTTTAAGAGTGCTTTATCTGAAATCTAGAACTTGGAGGCTTATTAGTTCTTTCTTTTTTTTCTCCCTTATGTTTTTGTTGGTAAAAATGATGCTGCCTAAATTTATTTTGCAAAATTAATTATTCCTGAGGCTAATTGGATACGTTCATCGTGTTAACGGTTGTGAAAAGCTTTGGAAATAATCTTCAAAGATCAGGCTTCTGATTTGACTGGTGGGTCATCTTCAGCGTGGTCTCTTACTCCCACCCCCTTTCCACCGTTGCACGCACGTCTTCTCTGTGACTGTGCACATGCATTTCAGTTTATAAAATACAATCTCAAGAGAATCCTCAAACTGCAAGAGCATCGCATCTGCAAAGGCTCATCCAGATGTAAACTTGGAACAGACAGTCGTCAGCCTTTGCCCAGAGTTTCCTTTGTAATTGTAAAAGAGGGCACTCATGCTTTTTCCTCTGATTTCGGGGAACTTGTAGCTCTCTCATCTTTATCCCCCCCTAACTTGCTGCTGAGAGTATGTGATGAAAACTGGACGAGAGTGAAGTTTATGTCATACAGCCCTAACCTCCACCACCGGTGCCAACATCATCTCCGTGTCTCTTATTCTCAGCAGCCGTCTTTCTCGTCCAGATTTTGGAGCATTCTAAGAAAAGGGTAATGACATCTGAAGGAGTGAAACAGTATCAGATAATAGAAGGAGCTTTGGTACAGTAACTCAGACCTGAGGCTTCAGACTCGGGGGAAAAACCTGGGTTTCGGGTCCATTTCTGCCATATATTGGCAGTGTGACTTCATACATAACTCCCTGAATGTCAGTTTTTCCTCCTGTATACTGAATAATATTAACTACCTCACTGGAATATTAGGATTAAAAGGGAAATATGAATCACTGCACTGCTGCTGTTTTAATCATTACCTTCTAACACCTAACTTTACTATTCGTTAGCCTCGTCAAATTTGGTGATGTCATAATCTCCTTAACTTTTGCCAGATCTTTTGGAATTGCTCTACTCCCAGGGTCTTGAGCTCTCAGGTCCTGACACTGAGCACCACCGTGGCCCCTTCCCCCTTCCAGCTCCTTTCCTCAGCCTCACTTGATTCTCCCCCAGCCATGACACAGGGTCAGTTATTTATAGCATGTTCTCACAAACATGGTCCAGTTCTCTTGCCCACTGTCTATCTCTATCTTGTCAACTGTCAGAATTGCTGCATGAAACTTCCCAGAGATGTTTATTGACTTCCCTCACAGATCACACTGTCTAACGAGTGGGAATTCATTTCAGGGTGAGTTCTTCACAGCAGTTCTTCTAGATCCCACCTCCACCTCAGTTTCTCCTTTTCCTTCAGTTCACTCTAGCTGTCTCATGCCTCTTCCTGTCCTCTCTTGTATATTTGTAAACCTCTCTGGAAGTCTTCCTTGATGCTCTTCTGTGGACCTTCGTCTCCAGGGTGCTGTTCCTCTGTATTTGCATAGTGCCGGTTGTAACTGACTGCATTGTATTATCCCATATTTACCAGTTTATATGTCTGTCTCCCTTGTGAGAACGAGAGCTTAGGACAGGAAATAACTTATTAACCTCGTTTCGTTGTATTTATCGAATTTATTTGTAGGTCTGTCTCATAGGAGAGTATGGAGGGTGTACATTTGCCTACACCCTTCACTGTTTGAGGAATCCCATTTTCAGCGTGCCTGTGTCAGTCCAACTTACTCATTTTGTATTCCCAATGTCTGGTGTATAGTTGATCTCCAATAAATATTTGGCGAATTTTAAATATTATCCTTAAAGCTCACCTCAGGCACCAACTCCATCGTGTAACCAACCTCCTCTCTCACTAGATGAAGGCTCTCCACTTGCCAGCCCCTGTGGCTCCACTAGAGTCTGCCTTGTACTGTATTTTTGGTGTAGTTACCTACTGTACTGGAAGTGTTTTCAGGGCAGGAGCTGTTGGGTCTCTTTCTAATCCCCACAGCAACCAACACAGTTACTTGCACACTTTAGGCACTTGTATGTCAAATTGAGCATGTTTTATGTTCAGAATGCAAATCCCTAATAAACAACGTCCTTAGATAACAGATTCATTAGCCTCAGCCCTTCTTATCATTAGTTTCTGAAATTAACTTTTGTCTACCATTCTTCAAAGTAACTGTGCCAAAGGAAAACACTGCCTAACTTTTCACATCTTATAGCTACCAGCCCTCAGCCTACCCACCTCCTTCCTCCCTCTCAGCTTCCATTTCTCAGTCTTTCTGTGATTTTTTTTTATTTTTATCCCCTTTGATTTTTTAAAATTTCCTTCCTTATGAAATACAAGACTCTAGATGAGTCCTATAGACATGGAGAAAATTAGACTCATTTACACATTAAAAGTTTTTTTTTTTCCGAGTTTTGAGGTGTTTTTCTCTGTAGTGAAAAGTTTATAAAGCACTCATGTCATTCTGTCACCTAAGATACTCATGTCACCACAGGATAAAGGATCTGAGAAACATGAGACATGATAGGAGGTGGCTCATTCTAACGTCTGCGGTTGTTACTTTTAGAATAGTATTCACCTTAAAGAGCATCTATTGAAAGCTATTGCAAGCAAAATGTAATTATAGTTATAATTATAGAATTATAATTTAATAAAAATTATATATATGCTTTATAATAAACTCTCTGCCGTGCCCTTTCATAAAGCAAAGTGTTTCTTTTAAAAGAAATAATCCTTCCTTAATTTTTATGCATACGAAGATTTCTATATTCCACCTTTGTTTAAAGTGAGATGCAGAGGCAATTATAAATTGTGGTGCTTAGAATTAAATATAGATAGCACTGATGATACTGACTATTGGGTAAGTGTCATTTACTTTTAAAGAAGTTTACAAAGTTCAATCTTGATTTCAGAACCGTGGGTTTAATTTGATATCTTTGTCTCTTCAAGTATCACGTTGGATCTTTCCTTAAAGAAAAAAAAAAAAAGAAACTATTACCAAGGGGATGAGGCTTAGAAATAATTGTACATTTGTTGTTTTGTAGTTTAACTGAGCATGTTCAAGCTGTGACCAAAATAAATAAATAAATAAGCTAGAAGAATTACTGAAATCTTTCATATAAGCAAATTTGAACAGTATTATAGAAACATAATTTGAAAAGTCTTACGAAGACAATAATTTTAATTATTTCTTCAAAATTTAGTTCTATACAATTCAATAAGGGATTTTATATAAGTAGAATACTAGTTGTTATCTTTCATAGTAGAGTACTAGTTATTTGATTTTAAAGTTGGATGCCAGTGCAAATTAGCACGGCTTGCTCTTTTTTTGGCTGGGAGCGGGGAAGAATAGGTAAGGGGTGTTTTTATCTGTTTCAGTTTTTTTTACTCTGTACAACATGTGATTTGGGACATAAAAGAGTATTAATAAACACTGTACAGAATTAACTTTTCTCTGTTTTTGTTTTAGTGGTCCCAATCGAGGCCATTATATTGCAATAGTTAAGAGTCATGATTTTTGGTTGTTGTTTGATGACGACATTGTAGAAGTAAGTCATTGGTTTCTTATTTTTCTTTAAAGCTGTTTGTATTTTGCTCTTCACACGTTTCTCACAGCTTCTCATTTCTACCTGACAGGTGATGTCAGGTACAAATGTATTAGACACATGTCCAGGCCTTCAGGTTTGGTTTAATTCCTGCTTCTTGCTCCCTCATGTCTAACTCCAGTGCTTGAATGGTCATCTAACCATTACCATTTAGAATAAACAAGGAAAAGCTTTCAACAGCAGTACAATTAAAAAAAAAAAAAAAAATTATTATTAAAAAAAAGTGTGATCTGTAATAATGCTACAATAAAGTATACGTATCTTAACAACTCAAATTTTTACATGTGCACGCATGCCCATGCATGCATGCATACACATACACACACACACACACACACACACACACTCACTCTTGTATCCACCATCCAAATCAAGAACATTTTCAACCCCCAGCAGGCTACGTTGTTCCTCTTCCTGGTCAGTACCTCAAAAAGTTCTCTCCCTCTGTCCTTGGAGTTCAGTATTTTTACTTTTATTATCATGATTGATTTTGCCTATTCTCAATGAGACAGCAATGGGTTCATTTGGGGGGGGGGTGCGGGGATATTCTTGAATATAAATGGACTTAAACACTAGGACTTCTTTTGTGTCAGGGGCTTTTCCCTCAGCATTGTATCTGTGAGATAAGTTCTTGTCTATAATAGTATTAAAATGTAAACCCATTGCTGTCAAGTCAATTCCGACTCATAGGTCTTTATAATTACTGTGTAGTTTTCCATTGTATGAATACACCAAATTAGAAATTTGGCTTTTCGTTATGAGTAAAACTGCCTTGGTCTTCCTTGTACATGCCTTTAGCTGGACTTATGCTCTCATTTCTCTTGGGCATATATTAGGCTGGACCATATGAAATTAACATTTGTGTAGATCCAAAATGGTTTTCAAATGTTTTAACCTATTCGTTGGAGTAGAATTTGATAGATGAAGGGGTCAGTGTATACCATAGAGGGTACCAGCTCAGAGGTAGAGAAAAATGTAAAACAAAATTCTAACTCACAAAATAAGATCAGACTTACTGGCCTGACAGAGACTGGAAAAACTCCGAGAGTATGGACTGCAAATACCCTTACAGCTCAGTAATGAAGTCACTCCTGAGGTTCACCCTTCAGCCAAAGATTAGACAGGCCCATAAGATGAAACGAGACTAAATGGGCACACCAGCCCAGGGGCAAGGACGAGAAGGCAGGAGGGGACAGGAAAGCTGGTAATGGGGAACCCAACGTCGAGAACGGGAGAGTGTTGACATGTTATGGGGTTGGCAACCAGTGTCACAAAACAGTTTGCTCTGTAAACCTTCATCTAAAGTACAATTAAAAAAAAAAAAAAGTTGGTGTATCTTCATATTTAGAAAATTCTGCCCAACATGTTTCCAGAGTGTTTGTACCATTTTACATCCCCACCAGCTATGTGCGAGAGTTCCACTTGTGCCACATTCTTGCCGATACTTCGAGTTGTCAGCATTTTTAATTTAAGCCACTCTGGTTGTACAGAGCTATTTTATAAATGAGAAAATGGAGGCCATAACTAAGAAATGTTGAAGATTTCCCTGGTGAGAAGTGTATGCCAGGCAGTTCAGAAAGCTCCTTTATGTACTAATGGTGTTTGCCTTTTGCCTCACAGAAAATAGATGCACAAGCTATTGAAGAATTCTACGGGTTGACATCAGATATCTCAAAGAACTCTGAGTCCGGTTACATCCTCTTCTATCAGTCTCGGGACTGAATGGGAACTGTGGTGAAGAGAGACTTTCTGCCTCATTTCTTCTCTGGTTATTTTAGAAAGGATCAAGCACTGATTTTTCAAGAAAAGAGAAATGCAGGAAGCTCAGGGGGCAGCAGCACACTTTGCACACAATAAAGCAAAGACTCTGGATGAACAAGCCCTTCCTATCATGGTAGTTGATTTATTTGCTCAGGTATCATGCTGTCTGTGCAGTTCATACAACCAGTGAGTGCAAACAGAGATACCAGCTCCTCTCGTCAAACAGCCTTCCAGTCATTTGGCATGCATTTTCTCTCTGTCACTTGCACCAGTAATTATTTGAGCTCCTTGGGGTGCAACAGAAGGAATAGGAATCCGTTGGAGGTTGTATTGATTATGTAAGAAGACGATAATGAATACACTGTATCAGTTTGCCTGTGTTCAGTGTGTATAGAAAGCATGTTCAGTGGTTTTCTTCAAGCATAAACCAGAAATACTTTTGGGCCCAACACTTGCAGTTGCCTTCCTGATGTAATAAACTAACAGATACTAGAATCCAGTGTCAGGAAGACAAATATGTTTTGCTTCTCTGAAGAAGCTTATAATAATATACAGTATATGTATATGTAGGGAACAATTGGTCGAAAATGGCTTTTTGTTTCCCCAAGGGGAAAGACTGGCTTTGTAATTATAATTTTTTTCTTATTTATTTTACTTAAAACTGGTAGAGTCTAAGTATTGTATGAAGTGCCCATGATTCTGTCAGTAAATTTGAGCATATTTTTATTAGTTTTTGTCAGTTTAATTTGTCCTTTTGTTAGTTTCTATTTTTAAGGTGAATTTTAAATTCTATTTGAAATCAGTAATATACCTGAAGAAAAATTTCAGTGAGAGGGGATAAATATTCTTTATCAGAAGGAACTGATATCTCTGGCTAAATTTATTTGTCCTTTTGTTATAGTTCCTAAGTCAATTATTTTATTCAGCTTTAATTTTAGTAAAATGATAATAATAAAAAAAAAAACCTATCACAATCCACTATAGTTGTTAGAATGATGAAAGGAACTGGTGCAATGGTGGGATGTCCGTCTTTAGAGTTCTGAAATATTCTGTTTAGAGTTGAGACCACACTTGGAAAATTCATGTCATAACAGTTATGTTATTTTCAAATGTCATTCTTTACCCTGGAAAGAAGTAATCTGTTCCTTATAACGCCAGCAGCCTGGTTAGCTAGCTAACAACCATTTGGAGATTAAATTTTAATGAAGTAGACCAGGAATGCAAAAAACAATGCTGTAAGTGCATTTAGGAATCGGAATTTGCGTGTGTTAAGACTTTCCATTCTGTTGGGGGTTTTTAAGAAGTAATATATGTACTGTAAAATACCTATAAAACAAATTCAGTTGCCATTGATACTTTTTCATGCATCAGTAAGTTGTCTGACAGTAGGTGAATGTCACTTGCAGAAAATAATTGAATATGTATTCCAAATAGTAACAATCGGGCCCTGGATGTTCATTATCAAACCCTTTCAGGCAGTAATCTGTTTTTTTAAATTGCTGTAATTTTCTAAAGATGTTTTACTAAAACTGTTGAATACGAAAAACAGACAACAACAACGAAATAGAATGTTTTTTTGTCTGCTGCTACTATTAACATTTACTATCTGTAACTTTTAGCTCAGGAAATGACTTCACCTATTCGTTCAGTGAACAGATTTTAACAGGGTCACTTAGCTGTTTGGGCTGTTGAAACAGATGTCCTGGGAGAAAATGATGATGGATTTTAACAAATTGCTTTTTATGATCTGGTTTTTAAAGCCTTACGCAGGCTGGAATCATTCTGTACAAATTCTACACAGCCTGCCCAGTCAGCTCGCGTTGCAGAGGTTCACAACCAGGAATGTAGGAGAAAGTCATAGTGATGGGAAGGGAGGGATACATTTTGTTTTGAATTAAGCTGAATCAGTTTTTACATCAGTTAAGCCACAGCATGTTATAAGAAAGAAAGATGAAGTCATTTGCATAAAAGTAAGCATTGGAATACTGCTACATTGTGTTTTTTCACATTTTGCATTTAAAAAAATACCTATGTGCCATAAAAGCCAGGGTTAAATTTCACATTAAAGCAAGTTATGGCATTTTCATTGAGTTCCATGTAGTCACACTTTTTCTTCACATCTATACCGTATTTAGTAGTATGATTTGTCAGGGGAGGGGCTTGGGGTGATGGTTCTAAATTTACATTCACTGTTAGAGCAGCTGAATCTAAGAAAGAAGTTTTGAAGCTTCTCAGAAATTCAGTGTGCTTTTAAGCAGATAGGGACAGGGCTGGGAAAAATAAGGCAGGTATTGTAAGTAAGAACAGTGGCCCGTCTAGAAGGCACTGTGAGGTTGTCTGTTGGTTGACTGTGGTTATACGAAGGGCAGGTGTAAGCTGTAAGCGGTGGCTGATTGCTGTGTAACTATGTACATGTGTGTTGGGATGGCTGTCCCATATTTTGTATATTGGAATAAAAATTTCTATAAATTATCTTAACTAAAAGTAAATATTCTAAATTAAGTTCTACTTCTAGGTCCCATGGTTTCAGTCTTGGAAACGTTACCTTTAGAAGATTACTTAAGACAGGAACCATGAGGCTTTAGGAAAAGGGAAAGATGGAAGGATGTTAATATATGGATCTCGTTGCCTCTAACCATCGGTATAGGGCTCTTTCTTTCCTTGATGGCAGTAGAAAGACCTCACTTTCATAACATAACTACTCTTGATACTTTCTTTAAAGACACTTTTCATTAAAAATTCTCTTCTGAGGTATCTAACTGGGAGCTGGGAGGCTAAGGCGCTCAGGTCCTGCCTCTTCAGTGAACTTAACTGTGTGACCTTGGGCAAGTCACTTAACCTCTCTGTGCTTCAGTCTCCCTATCTTGTAAAACGGGAGTAATACCTACCTCACAGGGTTGTTGTGGGGATTAATTAGATACAATGTCTGTAAAGCATTTAAGGTTCTTGAAGAAGGCGCTATATAAATACAAAATAATATCTATTAAAGTTGGTTTATTTGTGCTTGTGGGTTTTTAAGTGTGTTTTTTCCTTTTCCCCTGAAATGTATTTATGAATTAGAATACACACTTTGGAAATTGTTACTAGTTTTCCTCAAAAGTTGTTACTTTCCTTATCCAAAGGGCTTTTTCTTCAAGTAGCATCCCATGTGAAAATAGCAATTTGTATGTGTCTCCATTGAAATCGGCCCATTACCTTGTGTGTCTTTATGTAGTAGTAGTCTCTTTTGAAGAAAATCCCAAGTTTAAATGTTTAAATTTAGAATCATAGAATTTTGGAGGGGAAAATACTTTAAAAGTCACCCCTTTTCTATCACACCTCCTCCCTCCTGTGTCTTTGCTCCTGCGCAGTCTCCGTGGTTTATCCATCCCAGACTGTGGTTGCCTAACTTGAATTGTTAGAAGATAATCATTTGTGTTGCCTTATTCTCCTTCATTCATCACCCCAGCCAGAGTTCTGTTCTCAAGAGTGGTCTTTGTGTCCTATGGCTTTCAAAGCCTTCACCGTTCTTGTGAGCCCTGCTCTGGAAGCCCTTGTTTGTTCGTATCACTAAAAGATGTGTTCGTAGAATGAGCACAGTAACCAGCTGGACTAGACCGTCAATGGGCACCTGAGAGCACTTTCTCTTTTTTAAGCACCCATATCACACTGTATATGAACTTTTAGTGAATGAAATCCCCTATATCCAAGATTTTTTTCATGCATGTTGAAAAGTCAAGTGTCCTCCCCTCTTTTTTCCCTCTAAGTTCCCTTGTTATCTGGTACCTGTGCTTGTTACTTGCAAGCTTTTTCCATCTTTCTTCATTCATGTTTTCTGTGATCATCCATTACCTGTCCCAGTTTTGACTCTAAACCCACTGCCGTCGAGTCAATTCTGACTCTAGAGCTGCTAAAATATTTAACCCATCCCACTTGAGTTATGTAATGGTTCCTATGCTCAGCATTTTCCTTTTTTTTCCTAAATGTTAATCTTAACAACTTCTATGAGGTAGTGATATCCTCATTTTACTAAAGAAGAAATTAAGGCTTTTTGGAGGTTAAGTCATTTTCCCAGTTGCTTAGTTGGTGAGAAGCCGAGCAAGGTTCCATAACCTTCCCAAGTTCCTAGCCGTTGTTATCATAATCAGTTTTCACTAATAGACAATACTCACATGCTCACTGTAGCTAATTATTAAAAAAGTTGAAGCAGTCTTTGCCCTTGAGAAAATAATCATCTAAGAGGTAGTCAGGGCAACATAGGTTGCTAATAAAATGTGTAGATAAACATACATGCAGAACAGGTGGAGGAAGAGGGTACAAAGGCATCCTTGATACCTGCAGAAGTGCAGTCCGATTTCTAGGCCCAAAGAAAGAACCCGGAGTTCTGAAACAGTCAAAACCTGTTGCCCTTGATTCCAACTCAGCCACTCTGTAGGACAGAGTAGAACTGCCTCACAGGGTTTCCAAGGCCATAATCTTTATGGACACAGACTCCCACATCTTTCTGCTGTGGAGCGCTCGGTGGGTTCGAACCACCAGCCTTTCCGTTAGCAGCCAAGCGCTTAACCACTGCGCCATTAGGGCTCCTTGAAACAGTCAAAGGGACTGAAATACGTAGTATAATTGGAATTTAAGAAGATTAACTCTTAATACTGTTTGATACTATATCTTCTAAACCCCAAACCAAACTCACTGCCATCAAGTCCATTCTGACTCATAGTGACCCTATAGGCAGAGTAGAACTGTTCCATAGTTTCCAGTGTTGTAAATCTGTGGGAGCAGACTGCCACATCTTTCTCCCACAGAGGGCTGGTAGGTTTGAACCGCTGACCTTTCAGTTAGCGGATGAGCTCTTTAATCACTGTGCCAGCAGGGCTCCTTACTAGATCTCCTAAGCCTGATTTAAAATACGTATTTCCCCCTTTCCATAAGGAAAAGCTCTGGATTAAACGATTCTCAAGTAGCCACTGTCTAGGATCCCTGGTTCCCCAGAAAACAAGCCCACCACGTGCTGCACCGTATGAACTTACTGTGATTTGCCTTAATGATTGGTTCCTTTTTAAACTTCCTCACCTGTTGTCAATGTTTTGCCCTAAAGTTAAACTCTGAAATGACTCAACTGAGAAAAGTCCATACCTTCTACTTGCTTTGAAATCGGCAAACATCTCTTAAGATCAAGAAAAAGCAGTCCGGCTATGCTGATGCAATGGGTCATTCCCAAATCTGGATGACGACAGAATGGCGGGGCGGGGGCGGGACGGGATGGATTTTACAAAAGTTCTAGATTCCTAAGACCCACCCCCAGGTTTTGATTGAGTAAAAAAAAATTCAAAAACTCCCCAAACCATTGCTCTCAAGTCATAGCTCCTCATAGTACAGAGTAGAACTGCCCATGGGGTTTCCAAGGCTGTAATCTTTACAGAAGCAGACTGCCACATTATTTCTCCCCAGGAGCTGCTGGTGGGTTCAAACTGCCGACCTTTCAGTTTGCACTGAGTGCTTTACCACTATGCCACCAGGGCACCTCTAAAAGCTCACCAGGTGATTTTGATCAGCTGGTCTGAGGTGGGGAAGGTTGTCAGAAAATCATTTAAGCAATGGCCAAGGAAAGCTTAAGGCGGGGAGGTAACACCTGTCTTCACACGTGGTATTTGAAGACTGCCATCTGGAGGATGTTTTGCTTCTAGGGCAGAAGTGGGACCCAGAAGTAGAAGGGGCAGAGAGGCATATATTAAGCAGAAGGAAGAGCCAACTGTTTACTGTTCATCAGTGAAAGACCTTTCACTCTTCAGCAGTGTCAAGCCACTACCATTCGGCTCTTTGTAGGTGGGATTCTCAAACTAGATTGTGCTAGATAACCTGTAAGCCTCTTTCCAGGTGAAGCAGCTAAGACTGGGACTCACCCCTGCTCACCCGGTACATGGCAGAACTGGTGGTGTCTGTCCCTGAATAACCTTTCTAATTTCTTCAGTTGCTTTATCTGTGTGTCCTTGGCTTCTTCTGCCTGTTGCCTCATTTCCTTCCTGATGTCCTGAAGGGTTCTCTATATTAATCTTTTATATTCTGCCTCTGGAATTCCAAGAATGCACTTTTATCTAGAAGATCCCTTGATTCTTTGTTTTGAGGTGATCATGGCCTGTTTCTTTATGTGCCTTGATATTGACTGTTTTCTCCGAGCCATCTATAAGTTATTGTATTAGTTTATGCTTGCTTACTGTCATAGCTTCTTGCTTTGTTTTGTTTTGATATGCCCAGATGGGTTGCTTGAGTGAGCTAGCTTGACTATATTCACCTTTGGAGCTCTGACGTCCTGTCCCCAGATGGCTGGAGCTGTTATCAGGTATATCCGTCTAGGAGTTCATTCACTTTTCTTGTATGAATTCAGCTCAGGTGTCCAGGGAGCTGATCATCAAGTGTGTCCTACAGACTGTCCTACAGTCTTAGAGGGGCAGGGGTGATTGGTGTAGGTACCGGTATATGGTTGCAGCAGGGGGTCACACTCTGAACAAGGCAGGGGGCTGAGAATCGTTCCTTATGTGTCTCTGAGGAAAGCGTGTACAGCTGGGTGGGTTCTGCAGACAGACCATGGGCACCCAGTGTTTTTGGTTGTAAGGACTGGGAGGTACCAGTTATCCTTGGACCCCTGTCGTGGGTGGCTGGGTGACCTGATGTGGGTAGGTGAGGACCCTGTTTAATAGGCAAAGCAATGTCAAACATCAAACACCCACCTCTCGGCCGCACAGCTGAAACAGTTGAGTCTGCCAACAAGGGCCTATTCTCCTGAAATAGGCCCACACAGGTCCATGCAGAGGGGAAAGGTACTCAAAGTCCACGGACCGTTTATGCCTGGACAAGAGCAGCTTCTGTCCTGAGTTCCCCTGGTTAGTGGAGCTGGCAAATTATCTTCCCCCCCAGCTGCAAATTTATTCCTTCTCCAAGGCTGGAAGGATGGTGCTAGGCACTCAAAAGGGCTTATCTCAGGCCCAGGTTAATCAACAGCCCCTGAAGCCAGCTTGGGGACAGGGGGCGTGGTAATATATATGCAAGTACTTAGCTTTTGCTGAGAGTGCCGTTATTCTCTGGTTCCAGAGGTGTGAGTAGGCTGTGTGGCTGGCTGCTTCTCCCTGAGGAAACTGCAGCCGAAGGCTAGTACCAGCCCGCCACCGCCGCTCCCAGGAATGGTGCCTGAGGGCCCCCCGTAATTCAGGTCTGGTAACTCCTCTCCGGTTCTGAGCTGTCTCTTCCTCCCCCTGCCCCTCCATTCGTTTTCTAAGCTTGCCTTTGATGTTCAGGGCTCCTAGCTTGTCATACATATATTCGTTTCACTTGTTTTTTTGGGCCTTTGTTATAAGAGGGCTCCCCTGAAGTGTCTTTCTATTCTGCCATCTTGGCTCCACCTCCCTGAACTGTTGGTGTCTGGGTCTATGTTTTCTATTCCAGGGTCCATGCTAGTGCTACATCATGCTGCCCTGTGTTCTTGAAAACAGGCATACTTTAGGGAGGATTTAAACAACACTGGTCCCCATTGGTGGTCATTAGGACGGGGAGTATCCCATCACTAGTTCCTGACTGGAAAAGACGTAAGTAGGTCGAAAAAAACACAACTACCTCAAGATTTCAAAGTGGCAGAAGTTGAGTTTGTGTTTGCTTGGGTCTGAACAGACAGGATGGTATGAACATGACGTGACTGGCCTTGGATAAATCTACTCTGCATAATAAAGCACTTTCCACCACCTCAAAACACCTTTCTTTGAAGAACGTTTGGGTTCCTTAGATTTAGGAACCTCTGAATTGTGACCACCTTAATGGAAGACATTAAAAAGTAGCTGAGGGATGACCTCCTCACCTGACGTGCTGGCGCTGTTTGTCTCTCAATAAATCCTTGAAAGGACACTCTGGGTCGTTTGTAAGGAAGCTTGCAGAAGGATAAAATAGAATTTTTATTTTAGTGTACTAAGCCGTGTTGTACAAAGCCTTTTCCCATCCACTGTACAGTGATATCATTGAGCACAATTTTGGGATGATAAATGCAGTGATTGGTTGTATTGTTTTTAACTTCTTGTTGTTTGCTGGTAGTTTCTCCCTTCGGGTAGAAGGCAGTTTCCAAATGCTTGCTTGGTATTTTAGGCTGCAAAAAAGAATGTTCTAGTGGCTGGTGGTTTACTAACGGCTAGTTTTCTTAATAACCTGCCAGAGTTTTGCACTTTTTTGGGGAGAAAATTGATGATAGAATGATAAAGATGGTGGACTTAAAAATTGCTATCATTAGATTACTAGATATAATAATGGAAAGCTTCAGAGAATAAAACTACAGGTAAGCACCTTACCTATTTTTTTTCCCAGTATTACAAATATGCATCATTGCCTGAGATATCAATTGCCACACTTTGATTTATTTTTGTTTAGCAGACATAGTTTAAAACTTCCTATTGTCAACACGAAGTATGGACAATTTAGTGCCTGGATTTTTATACATTATATATATAATATATATTTTTGTAAACCATGGTGGCATAGTGGTTAAGAGCTGTGGCTGCTAACCAAAAGGTCCACAGTTAAATCCACGAGGCGCTCCTTGGAAACCATATGGGGCAGTTCTACTGTGTCCTATAGGGTCGCTATGAGTTGGAATTGATTCATTGGCAATGGGTATATATGTATGTGTATTTTTTTTTTCTACATAGTGATTTTGGAGCCCTGGTGGCTCAATGGTTAAGAGTTAAAACTGCCAATCAATCCAAAGGTTCGACTTGACAGCAACAGGTTTGGTTTTGATTTTTTTTAAGGTAATGATTTTATCAATTAGGATGAGTTTGCTCATTTATTCAAGCATACTTCTGAACAGCTATTACTTGCCCAGTGCTTGCTACTATCAGTGGTAGATGCAGACATTTCAGTCATGTAGGAGGTAGGATGGTTCAAGGCATTCTTTCAGTTCCACCTGGTGTGGGATGGTTCATTGGTACCAACTTGGCTACCAGCCTCTCAAAAGGAGCTCTATTGTCAGAGATAACTTTGGCAATGTGTAAAGTTTCTCTGACCTGGGTCTCTCCTGGTGTCTTTCCAGCACCAGTTTACATCTGAACTGGCAGCAATCACTTGTTGACCATGATGTTTCTTGGCTTCTCAAGTATGCTGAGCTAGGCACACTTTAAGTAGGCAGTGAGCCAGCCTTTCACAGCCTCATAACCTTGAGCAAGTTACATAACCTCCCTAAGCCCACATTCCTCATGTATAAAATGGCGAAAGCCATGCTATCTTGTAGGAATGTTGTGAAACATAACTGAGATGCATGTGAGATATACCCAGCACAGTTCATGGCAACAGCTCCTCCAATACTGTTGTCTAGAAACTTATGCTGAAACTCACCACTAATTTCTCGGCTATTTATTGCATATAAATATCTCAATATTTATTGAATTACCCAATAAATAATTATCTCATATTTATTGCATTATGTGAAAAGCACCATCAGTGGTTGCAGGGGCTACAGAGATGACGAAGACACTATTCCTGTTCTCATGCAGCTTGCAATATAGAAAATAAGTTTTTTTTTTTTTTTTCAAGGCAAGACAAAATACAAGTAAAATGTTCTTGGAGTTCAGAGGGAGGGTGATCAGAGGTAGTGTAATATCATGGGTAAGAGCCAAGGCTCTAGAGTCAGACCACCTTCAAATCCCTTCTCCCACACTTCCTGTGTTACCTTGGGCAAACTAGCATGCTTCAGTGCCCTAGTCTTGTATTCTGGGTAAATGGCATACAGTAGTCACTCAATTACTGTAAAACCTGTGAAAGCCAAAACCTGTATAAGGTGGGAACCTGTCAGAGAAGGAAAACTCATATTTTCCACTCAATATTTTCAGATCGTTGTGGATGTTTGCTTAACTCTACAGTGTTTTGAGGATTAAGTGAATGAGAATTCAGCTGAAAATAATAAATGATAGCGATTATATGTTTATTCAGCACATATTACAGTAAGACCAGTGAGAGCTGGAACTCGACAGGACTGCGTGGTTTTCTCGGATCTCTCAAGTTCTCTGCCTTTGATGGTGCGGAACATTTTTCTATCGCTTGTTTTAGTGGAAAATATGAGTTTTTCTTCTCCGACAGGTTTTGGCTTTCACAGGTTTTAGTGTAATTGAGTGCCTACTGTATGCCAGTTACCCAGAATACAAAGGTGAATGAGAATTTGTGCAGATTGGTGAAGGCAATAAACAAATTAATGGTACAGTGATGCAGTGTTGAGAGCCATAATGGAAACGTAAATAAGATGATGTGGAAACAAAGAGGTTGCTGTTAGTTGCCGTTAAGCGATTTCCACTAATGGCAACCCCATGTGTGCATGTAAAACTGCTTATAGGGTTTTCTAGGCTGTGACCTTTTGGAAACAGGTTGCCAAGCTTGCCTTTCAAGGTGCCTCTAGATGGGTTCGAATTGTCTATCTTTTGATTAATAACCCAACTCTTAACCTTTGCCCAGGAACCTATGAATATGAATAAAGAGGAAGAGTACCTAAATCAGATTAGGAAGGTCAAGGAAGGAGTCTCAGGAAATTCCACTTGAACCTGATTTTCTTTTTTAATAGTATTTTATTGTGCTTTTGGTAAAGGTTTATACAACAGTTCAGGTTCTCATTCAACAATTTCTACACAAGTTGTTCAGTGACGTCAATTGCATTCTTCGCAGCGTGTGAACATTCTCATTATTTCCGTTCCTGTTCCGTTTCCATTAATCTGGTTTCTCTGCCCCCTTAAACATTCTCATCCTTGTTTTAAAGTCATTGTGGACCAATTGGTCTCATATAGCTGGTGTTTTAAAGGAGCACAGCACTTACAGATGATACTCATTGTTTTTCAACCTAATTTGTTATTTAGCTACAAGGTGACCTCAGGTTAGTTTGAAGACTATATCAGGGCAAAAGTCCTGGGGAGACCTCCAGTCTCATCCAGTCCAGTAGGTTTTTCTTTCCTTTATTTATTTTAGGAATTTGAGGTTCTTGAACCAAGTTTTAAAGAAGTAAGAGTTATTTAGAACAAGGAGAAGGTAGAGAAGGAGTCATTCCAGGTATAAAAAACAATATGTTAGAAGGCACGGTGGTACAAAAAAGCACCGCCCATTTGAGAGCAAAGAATACAGCTAGAGCAAAGAGTACATTTGGCAATATGAGGCAAGGAAGGTAGGGTTCTAACCCCAGAGGGCCCCATTTGTCAAGCTAAAGAGTTTATGTTTCCCTAAAATGGACGTAGGCAACTTTTAAAAGGTTTTAAGTAGATGATAAATCTCACAGAATGGCTCTTTTGGAAAATAATGTTAGCAGGAGCGTGGAAGGTGGACTGTAGGGAAGAGCCTGACTACACGGCCAATGAAATGATTGTAGTAATCCCATTGAGAAGGAATGACAGCCCGGACCAAGTTGATGGTGTTGGGAGAAGGGGTGGCAGATTGGTACACAAAACACTGAAATAGAATGTATAGGACTTAGCTGAAGAATTAGCTTTGAAATAAGCAAAGGCAATTACTCTCCTCAGTCCTCAAATGTTGGTGTCCTTCCAGGTTCTGTTGTAGGTCACTTGCCCATTTCTCTATACGCACTCTCCTTGGACAACCTCTCCACTCTCATGATTTTAGTTATCCTCTGACGGCAGTGACTACCAAAGCTTTATCTCTAGCCCAGATCCCCTGAGCTTCAGACCCATGTGTCTACTTGTGTCTCCTGGAGCAGCTCCACCATGATGCTCTATAGACACTTCAAACTCAGCTTCCTCAAACTTCCTTCCTGCCGGGTTCCCTGATGTGATGCATCGCCCCGTCATTCACCCATGTGCACAAGTCAGAAGCTGGAAAGCATCCTCAATCATTGATCCCTTTACCTTCATCCCATCAGGACCACCTCCTAAAAATCTCCAGAACCTATCTGCTTTTCTGTAGCTCTAATCTACCACCCTTGTCCAGTCCACCTTCACCCTGTGTCTCCTACTCAGTCTTGGCCTGCTTAAGTCCATTCCCTACAGTGAAATCTGAGTTCTATTTTTAAAGTGCGCACATTTATTGACTAAATGCTGAAAGAACTACTTGCTTGAGACACTTCAATGACTCTTCCTTAGGGTAAAATCCAGGTTCTTTAACAAGGCCCCTGAGAATTTGGCTCTTGAATACCTCTTTAGCTCCCTCGTACCATCCCTCTTCACAACACACACAAACACACCTACCTTCTCCATAATTTAGGCTTCTGCCATACTGAGTTAATTTAGTCCTTGGAAGATAACGTGCCATGGTCTCTGTCTCCTCTCCAGGCATTGGCACAAGTTTCTTCTGCCCATAACGCTTCCACCTCACCCTACAACTTCTTTGCCTTCAGGTCTCAGATGATGTCACTACCTCAGTAAAGTCTTCCCTGACCTTCTGATGTCAAGGTTTGAGTCCCCTCCTAAGTGTTTCCATAGCCCTAGCATTCCTCCCTGGTAGCACTCACTGCACTTACCTGTCTACAGGTTTGCAGCCCACCTCGCCACCACCAGCAAGCCACCCTCCTCGCCTCTTAAGCTTTTCAATTTTGAGAGCACAGCTGTGAGAGATGTTCCCCAACACACAGTCACAGCAGGTGCCTAATCAATTCTGAATCAATGAATGGATATGTGAATGAAAGGAGTTTTTAAAATTCCGGCTTAGGTGACTAATTAGTTAATGGCACCCACACTTAGAGAACATACAAAGGAAGAACTCATTTTTGAGGAATGATAATGTTTGATTTTGAACTTGTTGAGCTTGAAAGGCTTGAAAAGACCAAATGGAGATGCCTGGTAGTAGGTATCTGGCCAAGAACTCAGGAGAGGGTTGAGCTAGAGATGGACTTGCAAGTCATTAGTATCTAATTGCTAATCGAAGCCCTTAGTTTAGATGCCATTGTTCTGGAAGCATGTAAAGATTGAGGTGAATAGTGGGCCCCAAAGACACCTTGGAGAACACTGAGGAGATGAGAGAAGGAAACCCAGGAAGCACACAGAAAGGCAATAGAGAGAAAACTGGAAGAGTATGTTAATACAGACGCCAAGGGAAGAGAGAGCTTCAAGAACCAGAGGGAGTAGTCAACAGTGTCCAATGCTGAAGAATCAAGTAAGATGAGAATGAAAGTATATCCCCTGGATTTGGCAATAATGCCACTCTCGTCCTTGGGGAAGGCCATGGAAGCCAGATCACAGAGAGAGAGAGAGAAATAATAGACTAGAGAGGGATATGGGGACAAGGCAGAATCCTTTTTTAAAGTGTTGTTAGGTGCCGTTGAGTTGGTTCTGACTCATAGTGACCCCATCCGTGTACAACAGAATGAAATGTTGCCCAGTCCTGTACCAGCCTCACAATAGTAGGTATGTTTCAGCCCATTGTTGGAGCCACTGTGTCAGTCCATCTTATTGATAGGTTCGTGGTCTTCCTCTTTTTCACTCACCCTCTACTTTATCTGGAGTCCTGGTGGCACAGTGGTTAAGAGTTTGGCTACTAACCAAAAGGTCAGCAGTTTGAATCCACCAGCTGCTCCTTGGAAATCCTATGGGGGAGTTCTACTCTGTCCTATAGGGTTGTTGTGAGTTGGAATTCACTTGAGGGCAATGGGTTTGTTTATATTTTGGTTTCTCTACTTTACCAAGTGTGAGGTGATAGAGAATTAAAATTCAACTCTTTTTTTTTTTCCCTGGGTAATCTTCAGTGGGTTGCAGTTCCTGACTTCTTTTAAGTTTCTTTGACCCCAGCGTTTGTCTCAAATCAGTCAGAATCCATCAATATGCTATATTGAAAACACCAGAGAAAGGTAAAGCTGAAAACATTTTTTTTTTTTTAATCTTCAGTGGGTTGCAGTTCCTGACTTCTTTTAAGTTTCTTTGACCCCAGCGTTTGTCTCAAATCAGTCAGAATCCATCAGTATGCTATTGAAAACACCAGAGAAAGGTAAAGCTGAAAATCCTTACCTTTGCATTATAATAGTGAGCCTTATTCACGTTACTATGAACTTTTGTGACATCATCACGGTATATTTTCTCTGGACGGTGGGGCCCAAGTCACACTTTGCTCATGAGGCAATGGCCCTCATCCTTTTGCAGAGTCAGTGTTTGTAGGCTCTGGCCTTTAAGCTTTTCATGTATAGTCACTGTCACTGTTTTCTCATCCCTGCTTATGGTAGAGAGATCTTCTCATTAGAATTTAGAAGACACGGATGTAAAGGAGAAACAAGCGCTCATCATTCACACAACCCAGAGAGAGAGTGTGTTAATGTTTTGATGCACTTCCATCTAGGTGTGTGTGTGTGCGTCCATATGTCAGTCATCTAGATGTCCCCAGTTCTCAGCCTGATGAGAATGCCATGTCCTGTGATGTATCAGTAAAAATAGCTCAAGCCTATCCCACTGTGGTCAGAAACCTGGGCACCACTGTCTGAACCCCCTTCCTCTGCACACAGTATCTCTAGGGATTCTTGGTGGTGGCTGGCGGTGGAGGGACTTCTCCTTATTGCCTCTTGCTGGGATTTCCAAAATTTGCTGAATTTTTGTCACTTTTAGGTTAGGTTTCTTATAGTCCCTCTACCTAGCCTGTGTACTCCAGCCACACTGAACTACCATCTTGTCTCTCTAGTCCTTGCCGAGTTCATAATTCTTGTGCGTTCCTCCAGCATTTACTTTCTGTGCTTTCATTTCCTATTTGTATTCCTTGTCTTTCCCATTTAATCTGCAGGATCCTTGAAGGCAGGGAATATGTCCAGCATACTGCTTTTTTCCTGGTCCCTGGTGGGTTGCTCAAGGAAAACATGTCAAATAAATACATGAACATTTCTCCATGTCATTAAAATTAATTTTTAGTCAGTATATAATTTTCCATACACTTGATATTTATTTGGTGGGTTTAGTTGTTTTAAATGTTTCAAACTCTAAATAAGACTGGTACACCTAGACTTGTGGTCGAGTCAATTCTAACTCATAGTGACCCTATAGGACAGAATAGAACTGCCCCATAGGGTTTCCTAGGCTGTAATCTTTACTGAAGCAGATCTCCAGGTCTTTTCTCCCACAGAGCTGCTAGTAGGTTCAAACTGCCAAACTTGCGGTTAGCAGCTGAGCGCTTAACCATTGCACCACCAAGGCTCCTACATCTAGACTACATCTTGAAATTTTCAGCTATGATTGTGAATGTAAGTCAGTTTTCTATGTGATATTGCTCCCTAACAAGCTACCCTGAAATTTAGTGGTGTAAAATAACAATTTCAGGAGTCCTTGGGTGGCACAAATGGTTAAAAGCTCAGCTACTAGTTGAAAGTTGGCAGTCTGAATCCACCCAGAGGCACCTCGGAAGAAAGCTTTGCTGAAAGATAAGCCACTGAAAACCCCATGGAGCACGGTTCTATTCTGACACACGCGGGGTGGCCATAAGTTGGAGTTGACTTGACGGCAACTGGTTGGTTTATGTAAAGTCCCTTGAGCTGTACAGTAAAAATGTATAGGGTTTAGGGGTTAGGGTCCCAACACGTATTTTGTGGGGGACACAATTGAATCCATAACAGAAGCAATAGCTCGTGTTTTACTGACAAACTAATTACATGTGTGCAGCTTATTTTTCACAGAGTCCCTGGGTGGTGCAAACAGTTAATGTGCTCGACTGCTAACCAAAAGGTTGGTGGTTTGAGTCCATCCAGAGGCACTTCAGAAGACAGACCTGGTAATGTACTTCCGAAAAATTTGCCACTGAAAACCCTGTGCAGCACAGTTCGATTCTAACCCACATGGGGTCGCCATAAGTTGGAGTCAACTCAGTATCAACTGGTTTGGTTTTAATAACCATTTTTGTGTTCTCATAAATTTTCTGGGTCAGGAATTTGATCAGTACCTGGCAGGAACACCTTTTCTCTGCTCACCTGGGGCCTTAGGTGAGAAGACTTGAAGGCTAGAGTGATCTGGCAGCTGGCATATGGAATCATTTGAAGGTTGGTGCTGGCTGTCAGCTGGAACCTCAGCCGAGTTGTTGGCCGAACACCTATTCCTGGCCGTTCCATGTGGTCTCTTCACCTGAGCTCATTTGGGCTTCCTCACAGAATGGCAGCTGGATTCCAAGAGTAAGTGTCCCAAGAGAGCAAGGTGGGAGTGCATGGCATTTTTATGATCTGTTCTCAGAAGGGAAACCCTGGTGGCGTAGTGGTTAAGTGCTACAGCTGCTAACCATAAGGGTCGGCAGTTCGAATCCGCCAGGTGCTCGTTGGAAACTCTGTGGGGCAGTTCTACTCTGTCCTCTAGGGTCTCTATGAGTCAGAGTCAACTCGACGGCACTGGGTTTGGTTTGGTTGTACTCTCAGAAGTCACAGAGCATCACTTCAGCCATACTTGTTGGTTGACGCAGCCCCAAGCATCTGCCCATAATCAAAGGAAGTGGACATAGGTATCATCACTTGATGGGATGAGTGCCAGGGTCACACTGCAAGAAGAGCATGTAGAATGGGAGATGTTGTGGCCTACGGTCTGCCACAGTCAGTGTTGTTTTTTCTCCCTATTCAACCTTGCTAAGGGGAGGTGTCATCTGCCGAACATATGAGGATATTTATTTAGAAAAAGCATTTGGGTTATGACCCTCACAAAAAGTTCAGGATCAGGACGGAATGGACAGAGGAAAGACATAAAGACCCACGGAAGGAATTCTGGGCCCTGGAGAGCCAATGGTCAAATGTGTTGGAGTAGCGTTTAGGTATTTGGCTTGGTCATGTCATCTACGTAAGTGTCACAGTCATTTGTCATCATTCTTTCCCATGGATAAATCTCTCTCTGGGTCTGGTGCTGCTATGGGCACAGAAAACAGAAGCAGGGAGAAGGCGTGTTGCTTTGCACATAGTAAATATGCACACGCATACACACACACACACACACATATTTTGCAACTTTTTAGATAGAACACTGACTGGTAAAACTCCTTTGCCTCTTGGCATCCACCATGGCTCCTAAACATGGGACCAACAGGTTAGAGCCACGTTAGAGCGTCAATAAGGAAAGTTACCAGAGGCTTGGCATTGCTCTTCCACATTTCTGCTTGCTAGCTTGCATTAATCTCTTTTATAGCTCAGAAGAGATTGACTTTAGATACACCCTACACCAATCCTGCCTCATTATAACCACAGGCATAGAGGTTATAATTTATAATACATATTTTGGGAGACACAATTCAATCCATAGCAGGAATTAAGAATATTAACTCAGTAAGCAATGTGTGTCTTTATCAGAGTTCCACGTGAGGTGGTGTTGGGATAACTCAGCCAAGCTCTTTGGTTTCCCAGCAGTAGTTTCGGAAGCAAGAGCTAGTGTGGAACTCATTTGATTACTCAGGGCAATCAGCCTGGTGGGAGAGAGATGGAGAGGAGACCTCTACCCTCAAAGCATCTTCAGGGTAATGCCATGGATTCTTTATACCTCAGTAGAGACTTATGTAATTAGAGACACTCTCCATGTCACCATTTTATGAGCCTCATTTCGCTGTTCCATATGTGAGCAGTGCAGACTCAGACACTATAATAAGTCTCCAAAATAAGGGTCAGAGTTAGTTTAATGGGGGAAGTTATTGTTTCCTTAAGAATTAAAATAAACAGAGAGGGCGGATTATTACATAATCGATAATGTTGGCCTCTTGATTAAAAACACAAATGTAATTTAGCTTAAAACTATCCTCTGGCTTGCTGTTCTACAAAATTCGATTGCGCTAATAAATGGATTGGGCCACTTGAGCAAGAACAGACATCCTTGCCTGAACAGCCTCTAGACAAACAGTTTTCCCAACCCAGATTTCCTACAGATGAAATTTTGGAGAACGTATGACTCATCCTAATATTCAAGTCATAGTTACAAAAATCATCACAGGCTAAGAGACAATGTGGCAAAATGGAAGAATCATGGGCTTTTGGAATTGGTTAAACCTGGACATAATACTGGCTTGTCCACTTAACGAACTGTGTGAGTTTTTTATCAAGTTGCTTAGCTTTTCTGAGTCTGTTTTCTTACCTGAAAAAAAAGGAGGTGGGAGTGGGAGAGATAAGGATAGCTACCTTACAGGTTATTTTTAGATTTACAGGTACTGTATGTAAAAAGGCATAACAAACAATACGTACAGAGTGCTTGGCACATATTATTGTTGTTATTAATTACCCTCTAGACAATTCTGACTCATGGCAACCCCATGCGTTGCAGAGTAGAACTGCTCCATGGGGTTTTCTTGGGTATCATCTTAACAGAAGATCGCCAGGCCTATCTTCTGTGGTACCACTGTGTGGGTTCGAACCACCAACTTTTAGGTTAGGTATTGAGCACAAACGATTTGCACACCTAGGGACCTTTGACATATATTAAGTCCTCTATATGTGGTGGCTAATATTAGTCCCTCGTTGTCAAACAGTTTACATGCTTGGCAGCTAGATTTGAGTCCCTCCACAGGCCCCTTAGAAAGAAGGCCTGGTGATCTGCTTAGGAAAAATCAGCCTTTGAAAACCGTATGAAGCACAGTTCTACTCTGACACATGGGGTTGCCACGAGTTGGAGTTGACTCGACAGCAAATGGTTTAAAAAAAAAAAAAAAATTACGAGTGCTCAGAAGACTGTTCAGATTGGTTACAGAACCTGAGGGCCCTGTCTTCATCTTAGAAAGAAAGAGCTAGACACTTAGCCGGTGGTTCTCACCTCTGGTTGCACATCACCTGGGGAGCTTTTTAACAAACCCACTGTCCAGGCCTCCAGAGACTTGGATTTGATCGGATCTGGTGCAGTTGTCTTCCCACATGTCTCACGCACAGCCAGGGCTGAGAAGCTCTGCTGTGGGTCTTCGTCATCAGCAAGGACCATTAACCAGCCTTTGTGAAGCTCCGAGAGATTATTTGCCCTGGGAAATGTAGAAAGTTCTGGAGTCTAGCCCTCGGCCCTACCGGTCAGAGCTATCTCATCAGAGCCCTAGCAGTGACTGGATCAGAGAGCCTGACGCCTACTGAAAGTGAGATATATAGGCCAGTTATGGATTGAATTGTGTCCCCCAAAACATGTGTCGTAAATCCTGACCCCCCTCGTGGCATAGTGGTTAAGAGTTTGGCTGCTAACCAAAAGGTTGGCAGTTGGAATCTACCAGGCGCTCCTTGGAAACCCTTTGGGGCAGCCGTACTCTGTCCTGTAGGGTCACTATGAGTCAAAATTGACTCAACGGCAGCAGGTTATACCTGTGGTTGCTATGAGTCAATCTACTCGATGGCAATGGGTTTTTTTCTTCTTTTTTTTATACCAGTGGTTCGTC
Organism: Elephas maximus indicus; assembly: GCF_024166365.1. Lineage (NCBI taxonomy): Eukaryota > Metazoa > Chordata > Mammalia > Proboscidea > Elephantidae > Elephas > Elephas maximus. The sequence continues at coordinate 59,076,873 of NC_064841.1, read as the reverse complement.
TCATGTACTTTGCACATGATATCAGGAGGAACCAGTCCCTGAAGAAGGACATCATGCTTGGTAAGGTAGAGGGTTAGCAAAAAAGAGGAAGACCCTCAACAAGATGGACTGACACAGTGGCTGCAATGATGGGCTCAAGCAGAGCAACTGTTGTAAGGATGGCGCAGGACATAACTGTGGTTATGATCCCATTTGGCAAAGTGTTGCCTTTATTATGTTAATTTGGCAGTATTCCTGTAGAGTGTGTTTTAAGTCAATCTCTTCTGAGATGTAAAAGAGCAGATTAAGCGAGCAGGGGTAGATGGGGGAAGACAGATGCCATGCCACATGAAGATTTCCAAAGAACCAAGGAATAAGGACCTCCCCCAGAGCCAACATGGAGAAAAAGCTTTCCCCTAAAGCCACTGCCCTGAATTTGGACTTCTAGCCCCCTAAACTGTGAGAAAATTAATTTCTGTTAATTAAAACCACCCACTTGTGGTATTTCTGTTATAGCAGCATTAAATAACTAAGACAAGGCCTGAATGTCATCTTAGTAATTTATAGTGAAAATAATGGCTGTCAAACAGACCAAGCATTTGGGTTGGCCTGGCCAGCATATTCTCCCTTTAAGCAAAGCCTAAAGGAAGTCAGATTACTAGAAATGACTCCATACAGAGGAAGTGGCTACATAGTATCTGCTTTAAGCCCATGATGGGTATGGACCCTTCAGGCAGAATGGATGCCCATCTTCCTACCAGGGTCTTTCTCACCCGTGAAGGGGTTTATGTGGATACGTTCAGGATTGCCGCTAGGACTAGCCTTGTTGTGAGTTTCTGGCTTTCACCCCCTTCCTCTCTGACCAACATTGTTATATCAGTACCTTCGTTCAGGTCACAACCAAGTTCTGCAGGCCTGCAACACTTTTGTTCCTCAGGGTGACTGACTCTCTCTCCTGTGATCCATTAAGTGTTGTTGAGTTTGTGATTCCTCTCCCTTGATAGTCAGCATGATCAGATTGTTCAGAAATAGACCCCCCCAATGTGAGGAAAAACAGTAGAAGTAGCCAATGTCTGCATCTACCAAGGTGTTCTGGCCAAGGTGCCAGAGCAGGGAAGGGACTGAGGCCTGAGCTGTGGCTTGGTTAAAGGCAAGTGTCGTAAGTATGTGTGTGAATGTCCAGAAGGAAGGGACCTTGGCCTTTACTTTCATCCTTCCCATTCATTCCAGAGGAGGATTTGTAGCCCAGAAAAGTGTGTCAAAAATATTTGCAGGATCATAAATATTTAGCTTTGCTTTTAGAGTGTGTTGCATGATTTCACAGTTGCTTATTTACTATCAGAGTCCCTGGGTGGTGCAAACGATTGTTGTACTTCTAACCCAAAGGTTGGCAATTCGACCCACCCAGAGGCACCTCAGAAGACAGGCCTGGAGATCTGCTTCTGAAAGGTCACAGCCTTGAAAACCTTATGGAGCAGTTCTCCTTTGCACACATGGGATCCCCATGAGTTGGAATCAACTCGATGGCAATTAACAACAACAATATTTACTACTAGCGTTCTCAGTATGGTGGACCAGTGCTTTGTAGAGAGGGATTGATGGGCTTCCTCATGAGTGCATGAAAGTTTTCTTGTAGGGGCAGCATCCCAGCAGTGAGGAGATTAAAAAGAAGTCTCATTAAATGACAGGATGAAGAGTGTTGTTGGGACCAGATCCATAGCACGGGCCAAAGCTCTCCATCAGGACATAAGTGACAGATGAAGAGAGGAACAGCTGATTGGGACATTTGGGTTGTATAAAATGTTATCAGTTCAGGAAAGTAAGAGTTAAAACAGGTTTCATTCTTGGTTCAGAAGTTTGTTTTTAAAAATACCTGAAGGAACCACAATTAGATATCACTCTGCCCCCACTAAGCATGGCTATAATCAGAAAAATGGAAAAGAACAAGTTGGTTAGGATGTAGATATATTGGAACCTTCATCCATTGCTGGTGGGAATGTAAGATGGTGGGTATAGTCAACATGCAAAACAGTTTAGTGGTTCTTCAAAATGTTAGAATTACCACAGGACCCAGCAATTTCCACTCCTAGATATACACCTACTCATCACTTATTGACTATCTCATTATCTGACATTTCATATTTAGGACAATAGTGCAAAACCTACTATTAGACTATTTCGTGCATTAACACATACACCTGGCAGTAACAAACGCCAAGGTGCGAGATGAGAGTTACACAGGCTGTGATGCTTAAGGTTATATGTCAACTTGGCTGGGCCATGATTCTCAGTAGTTTGGAAGTTATGTAATGATGTAATTTGGCAGTTATGTAATGATGTAGCCATCCTTCATTTTTGGATCTGATGTGGTCATCCTCCATTTTCCCATAATGCCAATTTTCACATAATGACCTGGTCTCTGCAACCTAACTGTGTCAATAAGTGAGGAATGGGCATATGCTCTAAGAATAGAAAGCAGGGACCCAGATACTTGCACACCAATGTTTGTTGCAGCACTATTCGCAATAGCCAAAAGGTGGAAACAACTCAAGTGTCCACCAACAGATGAATAAACAAAACGTGGTATCGTTTTACAATGAAATATTCAACCATAGAGAAATGAAGTTCTGATAAGTGTGGCAACATAGATAAACCTTGAAAATATGCTGGGTAAAATAAGTCAGTCACAAAAGGACAAATATTATCTGATACCGCTTATGTGAAATATCTAGAATAGGCAAATGCATATAGACCAAAGTTTATTAGTGGTGTACCAGAGGCGGGAGGGAGAAGGAAAGGGGGACTCATTGCTAAGAGGACACTGAGTTTCTGTTAAGGGTAATGGAACATTCTGAAAATAGTGATGATGACAACATGGTGAAAGTAATTAATTATATGTAAACGTGGTTGAAATGACAAATATTTGTATTTTATCACAATAATATAATTTAAAAATTAAAATTAAAAAAATTTTTTTGTGCTTTATATGAAAGCTTACAGCACACATTAGCCAGTGAAAACCTTACGAGTAGCAGTGGAACATTGTCTGATACGGTGCCAGAAGATGAGACCCTCAGGTTGGAAAGCCCTCAAAAGATGATTGGGGAAGAACTGCCTCTTCAAAGTAGAGTTGACCTTAATGACGTAGATGGAGTCAGGCTTTCTGGACCTTCATTTGCTGATGTGGCATGACTCAAAATAAGAAGGAACAGCTGCAAACATCCATTAATTATTGGAACATGGAATGTGCGAAGTATGATTCTATGAAAATTGGAAATTTTCAAAAATGAAATGGAACACATAAACATCGATATCCTAGGCATCAGTGAGCTGAAACAGACTGGTATTGGCCATATGAATCGGACAACCATATTGTCTCCTATGCCGGGAATGACAACTTGAAGAGGAATGGTGTTGCATTCATCGTCAAAAAGAACATTTCAAGATCTATGCTGAAGTACAACGCTGTCAGTGATAGTATAATAGCCATATGCCTATAAGGAAGTCCAATTAGTATGACTGGTATTCAAATTTATGCACCAGTCACTAAGGCCAAAGATGATGAAATTGAAGATTTTTAGCAACTTATGCAGTCTGAAATTGATCAAACATGCAGTCAGGGTGCATTGATAATTACTGGTGATTGGCATGAGAAAGTAGGAAACGGAGAAGGATCTGTAGTAGGAAGATATGGCCTTGATGATAGAAATGATGCTGGAGATCACATGATACAGTTTTGTAAGATCAATGACTTCTTCATTGCAAATACCTTTTTCACCAACATAAACAGTGACATACATGTGCACCTTGCCAGATGGAATACACAGGAATCAAATCAACTACATCTGTGGAAAGAGACGATGGATAAGCTCAATATCATTAGTCAAAACAAGGCAAGGGGCCGACAGTGGAATAGACCATCAATTGCTCATATGCAAGTTCAAGTTGAAGCTGAAGAAAATCAGAGCAAGTCCACGAGAGCCAAAGTATGACCTTGAGCATAACCCACCTGAATTTAGAGACCATCTCAAGAATAGATTTGACACGTTGAACACTAATGATGGAAGACCAGAGGACTTAAGGAATGACATCGAGCATATCATACACGAAGAAAGCAAGAGATCATTAAAAAGACAGGAAAGAAAGAAAAGACCAAAATGGATGTCAGTAGAGACTCTGAAACTTGCTCTTAATGTCGAGCAGCTAAAGCAAAAGGAGAAAATGATGAAGTTAAAGAGCTGAACAGAAGATTTCAAAGGGTGGCTCGAGAAGACAAAGTATTATAATGTCATGTGCAAAGACCTGGAGTTAGAAAACCAAAAGGGAAGGAGACACTCGGTATTTCTCAAGCTGAAAGAACTGAGGAAAAAATCAAGCCTCAAGTTGCAATATTGAAGGATTCTATGGGGAAAATATTAAACGACCCAGGAAGTATCAAGCGAAGATGGAAGGAATATAGTCACTATACCAAAAAGAATTGGTCAGTGTTCAACCATTTGAGGAGGCAGCATATGATCAGGAACCAATGGTACTGAAGGAAGATGCCCAAGCTGCACTGAAGGCATTGGTGAAAAACAAGGCTCCAGGAATTGACAGAATACCAATTGCGATGTTTCAACAAATGGATGCAGCACTGGAGGTGCTCACTCGTCTATGCCAAGAAATTTGGAAGACAGCTACCTGGCCAACCGACTGGAAGAGATCCATATTTATGCCTATTCCCAAGAAAGGTGATCCATCCAAATTTGGAAATTATCAAACAATGTCATTAATATCACACCAAGTAAAATTTTGCTGAAGATCATTCAAAAGCGGCTGCAGCAGTACATTGACAGGGAACTGCCAGAAATTTAAGACAGGTTCAGAAGAGGATGTGGAACCAGGGATATCATTGCTGATGTCAAATAGATCCTGGCTGAAAGCAGAGAATACCAGAAAGGTGTTTACCTGTGTTTTATTGACTATGCAAAAGCATTCGACTGTGTGGATCATAACAAACTATGGATAACACTGAGAATGGGAATTCCAGAACACTTCATCCTGCTCATGAGGAACCTGTTCACAGATCAAGAGGCAGTCGTCCAAACAGAACAAAGGGATACTGTGTGGTTTAAACTCAGGAAAGGTGTGCATCAGGGTTGTATCCTTTCACCATATCTAGTCAATCTGTATGCTCAGCAAATAATCCAAGAAGGTATATGAAGAATGGGATATCAGAATTAGAGGAAGACTCATTAACAACCTGTGTTATGCAGATGACACAAATTTGCTTGCTGAAAGTGAAGAGGACCCGAAGCACTTACTGATGAAGATAAAAGAAAACAGCCTTCAGTATGGATCGCACTTTAACATAAAGAAAACAAAAATTCTCACAACATCATGATAAATGGAGAAAAGATCAAAGTTGGCAAGGATTTCTTTTTACTTGGATCCACAATCAACGCCCATGGAAGCAGCCGTCAAGACTTCAAACGACGTATTGCACTGGGCAAATCTGCTGCCAAAGACCTCTTTAAAGTATAAAAAAGCAAACATGTCACCTTGAAGACTAAAGTGCACCCAACCCAAGCCACGGTGTTTTCAGTCACCTTATATGCATTCAAAAGCTAGGCAATGAATAAAAACAACTGAAAAAGAATTGATGCCTTTGAATTACAGTGTTGACAAAGAATATCGAATATACCATGGACTGCCAAAAGAACAAACAAATCTGTCTTGGGAAAAGTACAGCCAAAATGTTCCTTAGAAGCAAGGAGGTCGAGACTAAGTCTCACATACTTTGAACATGTTATCAGGAGGGATCAGTCCCTAGAGAAGGACATTATGCTTGGTAGTGGGTCAGCGAAAAAGAGCAGGACCCTCCATGAGATGGACTGACACAGTGGTTGCAACAGTGGGCTCAAGCATAACAAATATTGTGAGGATGGTGGAGGACCAGGCAGTGTTTCGTTCTGTTGTACATAGGGTCGCTGTGAGTCAGAACCAACTCAACGGCACCTAAGAGCAACCACCTGTGGCTGAAAGGTGGTCTTCAGGAGTGCCTTCAGTGCTGAGTTAGCTGGATGTCTGGCACCATAGTCTCGGGAAGTTCCTCAAAAATTATTTATATATATATATATGTATATATATATATATAAAATATCTGAAGGAATTGATTTATTCTGAATTTAAAAGACCACAAAAGAATTGAGAATGACTCTTCAGTAACTCTTACTAGAACTAAGCCAACATCACTAGCCAACAATATAAACCAAACTTGCCGCTGAGTTGATTCCAACTCATAGCCACCCTATAGGACAGAGTAGAACTGCCCCATATAGTTTCCAAGGAGCAGCTGGTGGATTCAAACTGCTGGCCTTTTGGTTAGCAGCCACATTCTTTACCACTGGGCCACAACGTTTCCTTACCAACAACATAGTATAATTATATTAATAGAAATCCAGCATTCATCGTGGGTCATATGTTAACTTCAGTTCCCTCTCATGAAGGAAATTTCCTTGGCCAGGTGGGGCCGAGGAAAATTTCTTGCATAAGCTCTGTTTGGATCCTTGCTATATTTAGCTGACCTATGAGGCAGTGGTTCAGTGGTCGAATTGTCACTTTCCATGTGGGAGACCTGGGTTCAAGTCCCAGCCAATACACCTCGTGTGCAGCCACCACCCATCAGTGGAGATTTGCATGTTGCTATGATGCTAAACAGGTTTCAGTAGAGCTTCCAGACTAAGATGGACTAGGAAGAAAGGCCTGGCAATCTACGTCTGAAATTCAGCCAATGAAAACTCTATGGATCACAACCATCTGATCTACCACCGATCACAGGGATGGCGCAGGACTGGGCAGTGTTTTGTTCCATTGTGCGTGGGGTTGCCATGAGTCAGGAGCCATATTTTTTCTCTTCTCTTCTGTGGATTTCATACCAATTTCCATCAGAACGGTCTCTTGTATCAGGGATTTTATACTACAGAAGTTCTATCATCTGACCTCTAAATCGACTGGTTGGGGTTAACATCTGACAGATGCCCCCAGCCCAGTGGACACGGGCTGGCCTCTAGTGTGCCCACACACTTAAAAAAAAAAAAAAGTTATTTTAATTGACTTTAATTTTTAGAGCAGTTTTAGGTTTACAAAAAAAGTTGCATTGAAAGTACAGAGAGTTCCCATATCCCTCCCCCACCTGCCCCCACAGTTTCTCCCATTATTAACATCTTATATCAGTGTGGTACATTTGTTACAATTGATGAACTAATATTGATACATTATTAAAGAACTAGAGTCCCTGGGTGGATGTTGTCATTGTTGTTAGGTGTCCTTGAGTTGATTTCAACTCATATGGAGACCATGTGACAGAGTAGAACTTTCCTACGGGGTTTTCTTGTGTGTGTGTTTTGGATACAATTCCTTTCTCAGACATGTGTTTTGTAAATATTTTCTCCCAGCCTGTAACTTGTCTTTTCATTCTCTTAGCACGCACACACTTTTGAGTTTAGTGGTGTCTCTAAACCAGTTTATGCCCATTTTACATGTTATTGTAGTTAAGTAATTTAATTACATACTATGTAAACCAATCAAATATTAAGTAAACCAATACAAAGAGTACAAAATGGAAGAGTTGTTTCTTTGAAAACTCAGTTGCATAATTTGGAAAGAATAAAGACAAATTGACTTAAAATTTTGCAGTAAACTAAGCATAGGGGAGATTGGGGGAAAACAATAAAAATATGGATGGATTCTGCACTCAGATTGCTTTTCAAGAGCCTTGAAGCTCTCATGCTGCTTTTAAAGAAACTTGAAATCGTGGACAGCACATTATAGGTGTGATTTATATCAGGAAGGAGATACTAAGGACCACGAGTCAGGGCACCCGCACTCATAGAAAAGGCTTTGAGCCTGCTTCAAAATATTGCAAATAAGTGACCATATATCTTTTAAGGTAAAATAAAATGTGTATTTATACAATAGTTTTTATGATTGTTTCATTCATTCAACATATATCTATTGAGTGCCTACTATGTGTCATTATTGCAGGTGCTGAGGAGGCAGAAATGAAGATCAACAAAGTCCCTGACCTCTGAGATTTTATGTTCTACTGAAGGAGACACCAGTAAACAAGGATACAACATGCCATATATAACATATAACATCATGCATACATATGGACTAAACAGAGTAAAGAAAACAAAAAGAACCACTGCCGTCGAGTGGATTCCAACTCATAGTGACCTACAGGGTAAGGAGACACCTTTAAGCCAAGATATGAATTACAAAAAGACCAAAGGGAAGAGCACTTGGGGCAGAGGAACCAATGAAATAAAGACCCCGAGATAGTATGAGCTGCGTGTATTTAAGGAATCCTGTTGAGCCAAGGTCTGAGTTCACCAAGAAAGACATAACTTGTTGTTGCTGTGTGCCATGGAGTTGATTCCAACTCATAGCGATCCCATGTGACTGAGAACTTTCCCCATTGGGTATTCTTGGCTGTAATCTTTGCAGAAGCAGGTCTCCAAGTCTTTCTTCTGTGGAGACTCTGGGTGGGTTCCAACCTTTCGGTTAGCAGTCAAGTCTTAATCTTTGTGCTGCCAGGGCTCCTTACACAGAGGTATTGAATGGACCAATGTTTTAGTCACATAGAGAAGAGACAGAGAAAGGTCAGTGTCACTAGTTGGCATTGGTCCCTGTGGCTAGCAGGTCTCACTCCCCACAGCTGACACAGAGATGACCTACAGGCACCCCTCTTGTGCTGCAGGAGAAACAGGGTTGGCCAGGTGCCATATGACACGCTCATATAAGCAGAGCAAGGAAAGTTTACTCTGTACGCAAAACAGGGAGTTTCCTCGATAAGGGAGCAGAAACTGGGACATTATCAAGGAATGTTCTGGGTCCAAGGCTCTGGTTAGGAGGTCCAGGTGAAGGTGGGAATGCATCAGGGTTCCAGCTCTTATGCTCGGCTGGCCTCGCTATTTCCAGCTCCGTTGCTTGGCTGGCCTGGAAATCTGCATCAGAACTGTAGTTCCTCCATTCTGGAAACCAACTCTCCAGGCAGGGATTGGCCTGGACTATCAGATAGACAATGATGCTGGGGACAAGTGAACTTCGTGGCTCAAGTAGACACATGAGACTATGCTGGTGACTCCTGTCTGGTGGCGAGACGAGAAGGAAGAGGGGGACAGGAACTGGGTGAATGGACAGGGGCATTATAGGGTGCAGAGGAGGGATGTGCTATCTCATTAAGGGGAGAGCAGCTGAAAGTGCATGGCCGGGTGTGTATGGCTTTTTGTATGAGGGACTGACTTGATTTGTAAACTTTCACCTAAAGCACAGTTAAAAAAAAAAAAAAAGAATTGCATTTCCTTTGCTTGGCCTGTCCCGTGAGAATCCTGGTGCCTTGGAGATATAATTAAGAATGTCGCTGACGTAACTTGTATGCACTCCCTACTTGTAAACCCCTTAAAAGTAACTTTTTCCCTCCCCTTCCCAAAGCGATCTTGGTGGCAACAGCCCCAACTGCTGCCTTTCTTGTGCGTGGAAATAAAAGGCACCTTTACACTCTCCCATCTCTGTCTCTAATTTATTGGCTGATAGGAGTCACGCTGAGCAAAACCTAGGGTTTCCACCTGGTAACAAGAAGGCAGTAGACTGCTTTCTCACTTTGCCAACACATAGCCAGAAGGCTGACTGTCTCCAGGAGCAGGTTGGAAGGAGAGTGGGGGTGGGGCGGGGTGGCAGTGAGGTCAGAGGGAGGCGGCAGAGCTGAATCACCAGGGGCTGGGCTTGTGGACTCTTGTAAGGACTTGGGTCTTAGTCCGAAAATGGTGGGAAGCCATTGGGGGGTTTCAGTAGGAGATTGGCTAGGTCTGAATTATATTTTTAAAAGGTGAGCCTGGCTGCTATATGGAGAACTGGACTTAGGAGGGCAAGAGTGGAAGCCCCAAGTCAGGGATGGGACAGAAAACATCCGAGTTGTAGCAGGAGAGCCCGAGGAGAATGAGGTATCCCCGAGGTCATGGCAGGAGACACTTCCAAATGCAGATTGTGGTCAGTAGCATCCAAGGCTACAGAGGGACTGAATAGCGGCCATCAGACCTAGTGTGGCCACTGGGATGAGAGCAGCTTCAGAGGAATGATGGAGGGGAAGCGGGTTCGAAGCTTCCACGGGAAGGGAGAAAATAGAGACAGTGGATACTGAGCGCTCTTTAGGAACTTTGAATGTAGAGGGAAGGAGGGCAGCAGCTTTACGGGAAGGATCTTGAAATGGGAGCAATGGAGTTAGTAATGCAGGCTGGTGGGAGGGAGCCCGGAGTCATGGCCCGGCATGACTGTGTGAATGGAGGGGAGGGCTCTCCCTGCCCTTGGCGTCTCATTGGACGCCCCCTGCAGGGCTAACTGCGTTGCTGCAGCCTGAGCTGCGCCTTCCTCAAGGAAGACAGTTCCTGCAAACTGGAGAGGAAAGGCTTCGTGTATTTCTACAAGGCAACAGGCAGAACTTGACTGATTTCTCCATTGTTGCTGTTGTTAGGTGCCATGGAATTGATTCTGACTCATGGTGACCCCATGTGACAGAGGAGAACTGCCTCATAGGGTTTTTCTTGGCAATAATCTTTATGGGAACAGATTGCCAGGTCTTTCTCCTGCAGAGCTGCTGGGTGGGATGGAATTGAAAACCCTGCTGTTAGCAGCCAATTGCTTAACTGTTGTGCCACAGGGGGCTTCTTAGAAGCTGCTTTCTGGGCTCATGAGCCATTTCCTTATTGTCTTCTGCTCTTCAGGTTTTCTTTCCCTTCTAGTTGAGAGGGCAGAGAGTCGGGAGGATGACAAAAGCCTGCCTTTGTGCTGTCTTTGTGGTCTCTGGGGAGCTGGCTCTGTGGCGGGGCCTGCGGAGCATCAGAGACGGTGGTGGCTCGCGCCCATGACTGCTCCTGCCCATGTTTGGCGGTCTCCACTGGGGAATGCTGCTCCACGGAGCTCCCAACTCAGGAACAGTCAGCACCAGCTGACATTCCTCAGGCTTTAGGTAGGCTTGCTGTGATTTAAGAGCTTTTGAAAAATCTCTGTTTATGGGAGTCTCTTTTATAGAGACATGTCAACAATCTAACTGGAGGAAACGCAGCTCCTGGAAGCTTAGACCCCTGGCAGGATCTCAGCTTGCTGCTGGAACTGTCCAGGCTTCAGGCCACTTTTGGAGACCAGATATTTCTGGCTGGATAGACCACACATATTTTTTCATTTTGCTGGAGATGGGAATTTGGATTACTTCCCATTTGGGGTTGTTGTGTGGTGGTGTTGGCAAGGGACACGCTGCTATGAATGTTTTGGAATATAACTCATGGTGCAATGTGCACACGTTTCTCTAGGGGCTGTGCCTAGAATTAGGTGTTTGCATCCGCAACCCTAAAGATTAATGGACTTGTCCAAGTCTTCTGTTGCCTTAGTGCTTTTCACCTTTGTTCTTTTAATTGCTGAGAGACGTGTGTTCATATGCAGATTTGTCTCTTTATCTTATTGATTGTCATTTTTTGGTTTATACATTTTGAAGCAATGTCATTAGATACATAAAATGTTTATATCTTCTGGGTGAATTGATCATATTCAAAATAATTTGACTCATATTCAGAAACGTTCATACCAGCAGTGGGCATGGCCAACAGTACCAGACAACAATCCCAAACAGGAAACAATCCAAGCTTAAGCATTTTATCACTATTAAGTGACCCTAATCATGTCTGCTAATGCTTTTTGTAAAGAGGCCTAGTTTTGCAAACGGTTAAGAGCTCAGCTGCTAACTGAAAGGTTGGCAGTTGGAACCCACTGGCTGCTCCGTGGGAGATCCAAGACCTGGCAGTCTGCTCCCGTAAAGACTATAGCCTAGAAAACTAAACTCATGCAGAGTCACTATGAGTAGAAATCAACTTGACAGCAAATAACAATCAAAAACAACATTTTTGCTTTGGTCTATTTTGGATATCTAAATTTTCTTGACTTTAGGATCTTGGGGAAAAGAGAGACCAAAGAGAGAGTGAAGGAGCTGAGTGAGCTCAATCAATAGAGCAGGAGAGAGACCAGGCTGTTCCCCAGTGGAAGTGCCCAGCCCCCTCCCTTTTCCTTGGGTATCACAGCTTTCATCCTTTTGGGCTCCAGGCAAGTTGAGCTGTCCTCAGCCCACTCCCTCTTGGGGACTAGATGAATCAAGGGAGGTGGCGCAGAGCCTCGGGCACAGCCACTGTGACCGCTGGACTCCAGATCAGAGGTTAGGAGACTAAGCTTTACACAAGAGCCAGTGGCGCACAGGCACTCACCACCACAGCTCCATGAGAGTTGGTGGGTGGTACCTCCTGGCTCTTTGCCTTGAGGGTTGATTTTCCTTGAGGGCAGGATGCAAAGCTATGTGGAACATAATTCAACATGTATCAGGGCAATGGGGTCCCTGGGTGGTGCAAACGGTTAAGGAGCTCAGCTGCTAACTGAAAGGTTGGAAGTTTGAGTCCAACCAGACGTGCCTTGGAAGAAAGGCCTGGTGATCTACTTCTGAAAAATCAGCCACTGAAGACCTTATAAGCGCAATTCTGCTCTGACACACGTGAGGTCCCTGTGAGTCAGAATCAACTCCAAGGTGCCTAGTTCAGAAGGGCAGTCCCTGAAGTGAAGTTGGTGACCCCATTAGAGCCACCCTGTGCTCGAAACTCCTGCTTGTGTTCCGATATCCATACTCCCCTCTCCCTTAAAAGTAGAACCTCTGTCGCTCAGCTTCCTTAGCTGCTAGCTGTGGTCATATAATTCAGAACTGGGTAGGTAGATACGTAGACATCGTCCTGTGCAACTTCTGACAAGTGCCTTTAAAGGGAGAATGAATTCCTGTGGGAGAAACTGGTGGCAACCTGCTTCCATAAAGATTACAGCCTTGGAAACCCTGTGGGGCGGTTCTACTGGGTCTCATAGGATCGCTATGAGTTGCAATTGACTTAACGGCAACTGGTTTTGTTTTGTTTTGTTTTCTTCCCAACCTGACAAGATCTTGAGCTGGCTTCACCCAGTCACCCAGAGAGACAATTCAATGATAAACCAGCTGCCGATGACCAGTGGGCTTCTAGGACCCTCGAGTTTTAAGAGCCATCATCTAGAACTGGGATGACTGTGTAGTCTTATTGCCAAACTGGAAGACTTCTGAGAGTGAAAGGGGATGTGATCCATGTTTATACTGGGACAGCAGTTGTCAGCCAATACTGTTTTGGGCAAACTGGGACATTTGGTCACCTTTCTGGAATGGCAATTTGCAGAAATAATCTGAGATGAAAAAATTAATTTCCTCTCTTCCTTCTTGGAATGTGGCCCAGAACTCATGCTGACAGAAATGTTTCCAAGCAAGTCGTCTCCTTCCTCTTTAGCTGACAGTATATAAAAAGCAGGAGCATATTCCAAAATGCTGCCTGGGTTGTTGTTGTTGGTTGCCATCGAGTTGGCTCCAATTCATGGCGACCCCACGTACAACAGAAAGAAATGTTTCCCAGTCCTGCTCATTCTGCACAATGGTTGGTGTGCTCGAGCCCATTGTTGTGGCCACTATGTATTGTGAGTGGCTTCCTACTTAAGGGGCTCATCTTCCAGCACTATATCAGATAACATTTTGTTGTGATCCCTAGGGTTTTCATTGGCTGATTTTCAGCAGTTGGTTGCCAGGCCTTTCTTCCTAGCCTGTGTTAGTCTGGACCCTCCACTAAAACCTGTCCACCATGGGTGACCCTGCGGGCATTTGAAATACCAGTGGCATAGCTTTCAGCATCACAGCAACACACAAGCCACCACGGTATGACATGCTGACAGATGAGTGGTGGCTCTCTGGGTCAGGGCCACTTTATAAAGCCACATTGGACTTTGACGGCAAAGATGGACATTGGAAAGATGCGTGCAATGGCCCTGTGGGGAAATATTATTGAGACTGCACTATGAGGAAGTCTGAAGATATGCAGGCCACAGGGAGGAAGTTCCGGCAGTTCAGTGGGGGCAGAACACAGACCTCACACTGGCATTTTCCAGAAAGGTCAAGAATTGTTTGGGTTTTGTAGATGTTTCACTGAAATATGAGTTCAGGAAGTTCCAGGCTCTGCAATTAGGTTTCTGAGTCTGCTGCTGCTTGTTTCCGTGCCACGCTGCTACACAGACAGTATTTTTAGAAGAGGATATTTGGAAACGAGAAGCCATCTATGACAGTGGCATGATTCAGCCGTCATTGGCAGGGGCCTCTGCTCTGCAGGACGAAGGAGCTGGGTGTATGGAGCAAGAGCTGGTGAAGGACTCATCTCAGGACGTTTGGAGAAACACCTCTTAGGAGCTTGGAGAGGCACAACCTGTTCACTTTGAATGGACAGGAACCTAGAGCCAGTCAGCAAGCAGGCTCCTAGGTAGACCAGAGAGGCAAGGGTGGAATCTGGAATTTGGGCTTGGTTTTAGGGCTGGCCTGGGCCACCATGGCCTATGGTGTCACAGTCCCATCTGTGAGTAGGGTCACAGTCCAAAAGTGTAAGCAGGATTCTGATTTACCCCACTGCAAATGCCTGTCACATGTCACCTTACAATTGTACCGTGGACATCGTGGGGTACGTGCACCCCCAAAGGGAACCCTTGTGGATCTGCTCAGCTTTCCGTCTAACCAACAAATATCCTATCTTCTTATGCGCTCCAATCTTGAAATTCAGAATTCTGCTCTTGGTGAAAAAGTGTGCCCTGCAGAATGTCAACTCCTTAAAATGGGCACTTTGTCTTGCTCATGATTATAGCTTTCACACCTAAAACACAGCTTGGCACATAGTAGGTGCTCAGTATATATTCATTGAATAGATATTGTTGAATGAATGTTTGTTTTGTTTTATTTAGTTTTTAATATTCTGACCATGTTGGCTACCTTGACCAATACTGGCCTGGGACTGGGCTGTCTCATTTTCCGAGGCTGACTGACTCTAAGTAATCCAGGGTGGCACAGTTAATGTGTTCCACTGCTACCAAAAAGGTTGGAGGTACGAGTCTACCCAGAGGTGCACCAGAAGAAAGGCCTGGAGATCTACTTCCAAAAATTCAGCTATTGCAAACCCTATGGAGCATGGTTCTACTCTGACACACATGGGGTTGTCATGAGTTGGAGTCAACTCAATGGCAAATGGTTTTGTTTTTGTTTTGTCGGACTCTGAGATCCTGGTGACTCCTCTGGTCTCAAAAGCCCTCTGTGTCCTCTTCCCAGTGGTCTGTCTGGGTGGGTAGCAATCAGTGCCTTGAGGCAAGCCGCTTGTAAGAAAGCTGTCCTCTAAGAAACAATGTCTCCCTTTCCTTTAAAAATGTCCCTTTTCTCTCACAGAGACTGGACGAAGTTCTGGTTTTAACGCTTCAAATGCAAAACCTCTCTCAAGCAGTTCAAAGTTTTTTACCCTTTCCTGCCCCAACTCATGTGCCCCTCACGTACAAACAATAATTATCTTTTTATTCATACGAGTCTGCATTTTATTAACGGTTGAGTCCTAGGACCCGTAAGATTTTAAACTCAAGAAATCTAGTAAATGTAGCTACTCTAATGGGTAGTTCAAAGTGGTCCCCCTGGAACTGTCCCCCCAAAAGGGTCCCCCTAGAGTGGTCCCCCATAGAATTGTCCCCCTAGAATGGTATCCCATAGAATGGTGCCTATAGAAGGTCTCCATAAAACAGTCCCTGTAGAATGGTCCCTATGGAATGGTTGCTATAGAAGGTCTCCATAGAATGGTCCCCTAGAATGATCCCCATAGAACAGTCCCCCATAGAACAGTTTCCCTACAGTGCCCAAGGCAGGATGGGTATCTGATCACACAGCACATGCTATGAGGATTGCCAGAAAGATGGTGATTTCTGTCTTCTCTGTTATGAATTCCCTCCCACAGGGTCTCAAAGCAAAGCAACTGCAAATGGTGTTAGAAGAGTGGTCTGGTCCTTTGTTGGAGCAACCTTACTCCACCAACTTAGTAAGCTCTGGTTCCTTATGGCAACTGCAGGATGGGGGTGCAGTTGGATTCCGGATGCACATGGGGCTTTCTGCTCATACCCTGGGTTTGAGATACAGGTTAGAAGAGAAAAGAAGAGGCAAGAAAGGGAAAGAAAAAGTCTGGAGAAATGCCTACCAAAGATGACGTTCTTAAGAGACGGAGGTTCCTCTGCACCCAGGCCAGCCTTTTCCACGTTGTGAGCCATTGCAGGCCATGGGCTCTTCTCACTGTGGGTTCCTTCTGAGTCACGTGCTCAGTGCTGTGTGTGGGGAGCCCTCTGAAGCCCCCATCTCCATGTCTTTCCCAGATGAGGGTATGATGTCTTAGCCTGTGATGAGCTGGGTCAGGCTGGCCTTTCTGGAGCTGGCTGACAAATTAACATGCCCAAGGCCAATTTTTGTAACTTCTCTGCAGCTACTTGGGTGAAGGGAAAACGCAGAACTTCCCTAACCTTGCTTCTTAAGATGTAGAAAAATTTCTATTCTTATTATTCATCTTCTGCATAAAAAAGTATTCTGTGTGTGTCATCCTGTCTCCCTCTCTAAATGTAACCCTTAGGAGAAGACACAGACAGCCCAATGCCAATGAAGGCATTCGTGGTTCAGTGGTAGAATTCTCGCCTTCTGGCCAGTGCCCCTCATGTGCGGCCTCCACCCGTCTGTCTGTGAAGGCTTACGTGTTGCTATGATGCTGAACGGGTTTCAGAGGAGTTTCCAGACTAAGACAGACTAGGAAGAAAGTCCTGTCGATCTACTTCCAAAAACCAGCCAATGAAAACCCTATAGATCACAATGGTCAGGTCTACAACTGCCATGGGGATGACACAGGACCAGGCAGTGTTTCAATCCATTGTGCGTGGGGTCTCCACAAGCTGGGGGCCCACTTGATGGCAGCTAACAACAACATTAACTAACAAAAAAGGCTGAGTAATATTTTTCAGGAGTTCAACTCCATCCTTTACTCTGAACTTGCTCCTCTGCTGTTAGGTTGGCATTGGTTTTTGTCATGTCACGGTGAAATGTTCTGTCTGTGACATCATGCCAAAAGGAGGTTTTAGTGGTTTCTGTGTGGTCACTGTGTGGAGGCAAGATCACTGTCTGTCTTTGTACGTCGCTGACATTCAGTGGCCAGCAGTTAAGGATACCCCACTGGAGAAGACTTTTTGACCTAAAGTGACTTCAGAGCAATTTGGGAGCCTGATTCTTAAGAAGAAGATTCAGAGTGAATTAGAAAGAAGTGTTCAATGCAAGTCTGGCGACGACTTCACCTACTTGTTATTTTTACCTTGCCTATTTCCAAATGGTATTCAGGAAGCTAAATATAAAGGCTACCAACACAGTAAAACCATTAAAGCAAGGCAAAAAAAGCAAACTAATTCTGAGAAGAGGGGACAATGTCCTAAAAGAAATTAAACCAAGGATGTGCAAGCATCATAACAAACATTTCTGTTGTGTTGTTGTTGTCAGGTGCTGTTGGGTCAGTTCCAATTCATAGCAACCCCATGTACAACAGAATGAAACACTGCCTGGTTCTGCACCATCTTCACAATTGTTGCTATGTTTGAGCCCATTGTTGTAACCATCGTGTCAATCCATCTCGTTGAGGGTCTTCCTCTTTTTCCTTGACCCCCTACTTTACCAAGCATGATGTCCTTCTCCAGGCTGGTCCCTCCTGATAATATGTCCAAAGTACGTGAGACGAAGTCTTGCCATCTCACTTCTAAGGAGCATTCTGGCTGTACTTCTTCCAAGACAGATGTGTTTGTTCTTCTGGCAGTCCATGGTATATTCAATATTCAAATTCACCATAATTCATATACATCAGTTCTTCTTTTGTCTTCCTTATTCATTGTCCAGCTCTCACATGCATATGAGGTGATTGAAAATACCATGGTGTTATGGATTCAATTGTGTCCCCCAAAAATATGTGTCAACTTGGCTAGGCCATGATTCCCAGTATTGTGTGGTTGTCCACCATTTTGTGATCTGATGTGATTATCCTATACGTTGTAAATCTTAATCTCTATGGTATTAATGAAGCAGGATTAGAGGCAGTTATGTTAATGAGGCAGGACTCAATCCACAGGATTAGGTCGTGTTTTGAGTCAACCTCTTTTGAGATATAAAAGAGAGAATCTAGCAGAGAGGAGAGGGCTCTAAATACAACCAAGCAAAAGGAGCCAGGAGTGGAGTGTGTTCTTTGGACACCAGGTCTCTGTGCCAAGAAGCTCCTAAATGAGGTGAGGATTGATGACAAGGACCTTCCCCCATAGCCAACAGAAAGAGAAAGCCTTCCCCTGGAGCTGGTGGCCTGAGTTTGGACTTCTAACCTCCTAGACTGTGAGAGAATAAATTTCTCTTTGTTAAAGCCATCCACTTGTGGTATTTCTGTTATAGCAGCACTAGATAACTAAGACATATGGCTTAAAAAAAAAATTTTTTTTTTTTTTTTTTTGGGACAGGCAAAACTTAGTCCTCAAGGAGACATCTTTGCTTTTTAACACTTTAAAGAGGTCTTTGGCAGGAGATTTGCCCAATGCAATATGTGGTTTGATTTCTTGACTGCTGCTTCCATGGGAATTGATTGCGGATCTAAGTAAAATGAAATCCTTGACAACTTCAAAATTTTCTTTGTTGCTTATTGGTTCAGTTGTGAGGATTTTTGTTTACTTTATGTTGAGCTGTAATCCACACTGAAGGCTGTAGACTTTGATCTTCATCGGTAAGTGCTTCAAGTTCTCTTCGCTTTCAGCAAGCAAGGTTGTGTCATCTGCATATCACAGGTTGTTAATGAGTCTTCCTCCAATCCTGATGCTGTGTTCTTCTTGATATAGTCCAGCTTCTTGGACAATTCAGCATACAGATTGAATAGATGTGATAGGATACAACCCTGACACACACCTTTCCTGATTTTAAACCATGTAGTATCCCCTTTTTCTATTCGAACAACTGCCTCTTGGTTTATGCACAGGTTCTGAATGAGCACAATTGAATATTCTGGAATTCCCATTCTTTACAATGTTGTTCATAATTTGTTATGATCCATATAGTTGAATGCCTTTGTGTAGTCAATAAAAACAGGAGCATA